>NC_140609.1:18079453-18698620 GCF_057381915.1 Diplotaxodon limnothrissa | reverse complement strand
CAGGACTTGAAAGACCACTCCCTTGGTAACGATGAGCAAGAGGGATGAGGAAGTGTGATTAGTGCTGCGGTTTGGGGAAGGCCTTGAAGGGGACTGGTGACGGCTCTCGGGCCAGGCAGAACCCCCTGTACTACGAGAAATAAAGGGAGGAAAGGAAGAGAGGAGAGGACAGGAGAAGAGAAGATAGAAAAAAGGGGGGGGCATGAAAATGAGAACAGCAGGTATTGGAGAAGGGGGGCTTTTATAGGCAGAGGCCAGAGGGGCGTGAAGGAGGAGTGGTCCCGCTCCTGAAATTCAGATCATATCTCCACACATATATATATGTGTGTGTGTGTATACTGTGTCATTTACATATTGTTGTGTTTTACAGTGTTGTGCTTGAGAGACACCATCAACAACCAAATTCCTCGTATGTGTTTGCGCATATACTTGGCCAATAAATGTGATTCTGATTCCGATATGAAGTATCTATAACTTTAGAGAAATTTGAGGTTCAACTGGGTTTTAAAATGTCAGGGCACAGCTTGTTTATATCCCAATTATTCATGTTTGCTCATAAAGATGCATCTCACATCACTGCATTTCATAGGAAGCAGCTAAATCACAGGCCATGACTCAAGCACTTTATGTGTGTGTGTGTGTGTGTGTGTGTGTGTGTGTGTGTGTGTGTGTGTGCGCGCGCGCCTGCATACATGTCTGTACTCACAAGCACAGGGGCGACTGAGCCCCTGAATTCACATTCTGACAAGAGCCCTGCAGAAATCGACAGGAGTGGGATTCTGAGGCAGCCTTCTTTCTGTATCAGGGTTCATTTGAGGCACTAGAATTGCAGCGTTGATTAAAGTTGCATGCAAATCAAACCCAGTCTGCTGAAATAAGTGTTCTTTAGAGGCACACTGTTATGCCCTGTGTCAAACTCAACTAAAAGGAGGTCATTCTCAACCAATAATTACTTCACATGGCTCAGGGACCTCTGGATTGTGAAGACAGAACATAAAGGACCTTCGGTCTTCATGCCTTTATAACAAATGTACATTCTGATGAAATTGTAGCCTTGAAAATCATCCTGTTCTATTTCACGTGGTTTTTTGAGATCGTGTGAGACCTTGTGAGGGCATTTACATTCACAGTTGGGGTATTTTACAAAAAATACTTAATGTAAAATATTATACAGTGCATTAGAGCATGTACGTTTTATCAAAGTAATAAATATAATAGGTGCGCTGTTCAGTAAGAAATTTTATTCTGGCTGACATCAGTGAGAGTTAATGTCTTCTGGGAAGAATAACAAACCTTGCCGGATTTAGATTTTGCAAAGGCATTAATGGAGATAGAAATTACACTCATGCTTTAAGGAATGAACTTGTAATTAGGTTTTAGTGGAGCAACTTTATTGATCTCTTCTGTTTCTCAGTAGCAAACAGTTGAAGGCTGTATTTGTACTCTACAGTCTGCAAACACTGAGACAGTACGTGTTTTTTTGTAATTATATACATCATTTCCTGCTTCTTATAGTATTTGATATGTATTTATCATTAAACAAAGGAGTTGTAGTTTGTCTCAGTTTGACATGTGGCATGATTACCTTCAGGCCGATGCAAGCTTTTCACTTTTTTGTGCCATTGACAAAGACAATAAATGTTTCCATTCATTCAATTAGCACAAAATAAAGGCTTAGATTTAACTTGTTTTGGCATTTCTTGTTCATCCTGGTGGTGTGGCTTTTAGATCAGAGAATATTGCTCAGAATCTATACCACCTGTTATTCTGTCATCATAATCCAGCCTATGTAGGCTACACTTAGATTCATCAATCATGCTCTCAAGAGTTATCTCTGATAAGGAGGGTTTTTATGCTTACCTTGGCAAGAAGCACAGCTTTGAAAAAGATGACTATTTAGTCTCATGGTAATATATTTCCATTGCCAAACAGTAGTACTCCTTGTTGAACATGCACCATATTTTTATATTATCCCATCAAAAAGGGATCTTATAAGCAGAGTGGATCTGTGATGGATGACGCATTTAGCACTTCATCCATCAAACATGAGAAGCAGGTCTCCTCCTGGGCTTCATTCCCTGAAGACGGCATGTCTGTAGTGCATACAGGGCTCTTCTAACACCGGATCCGCTTTTAGAGTTTTTTCACGAACAGTACAAAAGAAGGTTGCATCCATTATATTAAAAACATCACAATAAACTGAAGGCATAATAATAAAAGCACACATCAATGCTAATTATTTTACCCTCTAAAGCTTTGTGTGAACCTCAGGCAACAAACTATGATATCCCTTTTAATGTGGGCTGCTGTACTGCTATGTAACGGCACAGGATTACGGTTTTCTGCTGCCATACACAGATCTAAAGCTGGAACAGTGAATCATATATCAGTGTCTGACCTCAGTGAGCCTGGCCACAGACAGACATAGTGATATATAGTGCCTATCTGATGTTCCTCCCCCTTAGCTTTAAGAGTTTAAAGCGTTTAGTCGCGTTGTCTCTCATTTTCCCTACAAACACGTGCATATTTTGCTGCCTTCATAGGTCACCATCGCTGCTATTTCTTTAGCACTGAATCCTTAATATAGTTCTAGCAAATGTGGCATCTAATTAACTGTCACAACTTTCCCAGAGAGAAATGATGGATAATGTGGAAGGGTTGCATTAATAAAACTCAGCCAAGCAGTGTAAAGCATAGACTTGGGAACAGGGACGCCTGGGCTCTGGGGTACTATTGCATGCAGTCGGGCTTTGCAGATGGAGGCGTGTGTGTTTCAAGTTTAAATCAAGTCAGAAGCTGTGCGAAAGGGTACTCCCTCACTCCTGGGGAGCAGCAATCGGGGAAGAGTTTTTAACAGCGGTGTGCAGTCACTGTCATGCTGCAGAGTCATCTGTGATTTACAGTGTAATTGGTGCATAATTTGCCAGCTGGTACATGTTTAATTTAATAAATTATGTTTCCAACACAAGAAATGAGAGGGGAGTCAAACATTTATTTATTATTTCTTTTTTCCCCCATCTCTCTATGTTGCCCTTGACTTTACAGGAGCTCCATGAGGTGGTTGCTTAACTCACAGGGATATTTGCAGGTCTCCGCTTTTGATATTGGAAAGCTCTGTAATGGGGCACGATTGGACTCTGTTGTTGGCCTTGAGTCTTTCTCTGGTGTGTATTCATGCTTATCTCTGCCTGCGGCTATAATCAGAATCAGAATCAGAATACTTTATTGATCCCTGGGGGAAATTATTTAGTTGAAGGTCAGAGAGATGGACTGTAGGCAAAAGTTTAGAAAGTGCCTATTTGCATATGAATGAAGTGAGGAACAGAATATCTGGTAACATGAGCTGTAAAAAGACTTGTGGTTGTCCTGTTCTCAGCAGAGTGGTTAGCACTGTTGCCTCACAGCAAGAAGGCTCTGGGATTGGATCTGCCATCAGGCTGATGTCTTGATGTGTGGACTTTGGATGTTGTCTGCATGTTTTCTTGACTTCTCTCCAGGAACTCTGGCTTCATCTCACAGTCCAAAGACATGCAGTTAGTAGGGTTTGGTTATTTAGTGATTCTGTTTGGTGAATGTGAGTGTGAATGGTTGACTGTCTCTCTGTGTTAGTACTGAGGCAGACTGGTAACCTGCCAAGGGTGTACCCTGCCTCTTGCCCTATGGCAGCTGGGATAGGCTCCAGTATCCCCGCAACCCTGAAGTGGATAAGCAGAAAATAATGGATGGATATAAATACATATGCCCTTTTTGACTTTAATATTCCATCCTTTCCAGCCGCATTGGCTGCATAGCTGTAGTTTGAATAGCAACCCTATTCTTACTAGAAGTCCAAGCAGTGCTGTGATAACAGCTAAGCAATAAATCAGTTTCAGTTCAGGTGATTCATCTGGATGTGGCACAAAACAACAGCATGGGTGTGTTATACCACTGTAAGGTTACATGCTGAGGTGTTTGTGAGCACCGGGCTCAGCTGCAAACACCCAAGTACAAAGTCACGTCACAATACAGTAGCAACACATTTCAGCGCCTCGGCTGGAGACAACTTTTACGGGGAACAAAATCTTTGGCAACAAGCTAACAAGTTTTAAAAGGAGCAGTGAGAGGATGTGGCACTGGTTTCTTACATGGATGCTCGTGTGTGTCTGCGTGTGTGCGAGTGTCACCTCTGAGGGGAAATGGATGCAGCTGCGCTTGATAAGAGTGCAATCCGTGCCCGTGGTGCTGTCACAATCCCCACTTTCATTTAACATGCCCTTTCCTATGTGAATCAGTCTGTCTCATGTCACCAAGCTTGACACCCACATATCTTCTCGCCCTTTTTTCCCATTTCGCGGGTCTTGCTTCTCTTCACTCTCCGTCCCTCTCTGTGAGGTCCCCCCTCCCCCTCCCCCCCGTCCACCATCCATGCCGCCACCAAGTCTGATTCACTGTCAGGTCCATCTGCCTGTTCCTCGTCAACTTCGCAGCATCCTTTCACTCAACAGTACATTGAGGATAGCAGTTACGGATTGTCTAAATTACTGTGAAAGCCAAGGAAAACTGGGAAGCTGGAAAAAAGATCCACACATCGACTCATCAAACCTGAGAAAAGCATTAAGTGAAATTATTTACTGGTTTTCTTTTTAAAGCAGGTTTTCGGTGCAGCAGTGCTCTGTTGGTACTAATGCAACCATTCGCATGTCAGGCTGTCAAATATTCTGTAAGGAGTGGGCACAAAGTATGACAAAGATGTAAAGTTAAATGTAGCATATTGTACAGTAACCCACTGAAAGGCGAGGCAGGTAGGACAAGTCACGATACAATGATTCACATTAAAGATCATGTCATTTGTCCTCGGGGGAAATCCATTTCCATGAAAGATCTGTAAATGTCTACTTCTTTTTCAATTTTGGAACCTCCTTTATAAAATTCATCACTTGTAAAACATGCTTCAGAGTAATTGACAACTCTGACATGCACATGCTTGCTCTATATCTTTGTCAGTTTGAATCAATTTCAGTTTCTTGCTATCCTTTTAGAGTGTAGACAGTTCCCCAGACTCTACGTTTCCATCTTTAGTTTATCATCCATGTTTCTGTGCAAATGTCTGACTACATTTACTTTGTGTCTGCACCAGCTTACGCTGTTGTATGTGGGGATCCATTAATTGGTTTTCCTTCCTGCTTTTGTTGCTTGAGCTTCTGATTGGTGGCTGACCTGCTCTGCCACCTGATGTGATGTTAGCAGCTGCAGATGTGTCCTGTCTTAATATTATCAAAATATCAAATTAGTAATTCTCTACCTCAGGTTCTTGGAGGTAGTCCCACATGATTTTTCTCCAATTTGCTGACATGATTTCTGGCTTTTGTGGCTATGCCACAGCATGTTGCCTTAATTACACAATAATGGGAAATTGCAGTAATCTCATAATAATGTACTGCTTTTTTGGTTGTTTGTTTGTTTTTTCAGTGCACTAAATTCACCAAATTTCAAGAATAGAATCAAATGACATTCACTTTTTGCTTCCATTTTCAGGCTAGGCTAAAACACAAGGATACAAGTTATACTAGCTCCACTTTTATGATTCCGCTTAAAACTTTCCTGGGGGCTTCCCCTGATGCACCAAGCTTTTTTTTTTTTTTATCATAACTTCAGTTTTTTTTCCTTAATATAGCACCAAATCACAATAACAGTCATCTCAAGGTGCACTCTTCTGTTTTCAGTCTCCATGTTTATGTGACTGCAAATCCCTGACGTTATGTTTATACACCGCCATTGCATTTAATTGTTAGTTAGTATTGAATAATCTCCTTTAGTGTTCCTTTTCTTCTGTCTTCCTCCCGTCATCCCCTACTACAAGCAGTAGAAGGCTGCCTTTCCCGGCTGAGGATGTGTCTGGTTCCGCTGAAAGTTTCTTCCTCTTAAAATGAAGTTTTCTCTTCCCACTGCTCCCAACTTATTGCTTAGAGGGTGTCATGAATTTGGAGGTTTCTTTCTAATACTGTAGGATCTTTAACTTACAACATGTAGTGGTTTGAAGTGAATTATAGGTGCTATATAAATAAAACTGAACTGAATTGAAGTTCAGTAGTTTATCACAAAACAACTGGAGCGTTCAACAACAGGGAACGAATGAAATCCAATCAGAGGAAAATGACAGATGTGGAGAGATCTACAGATCTAAAGCACAAAGAAAAAGAAGACAGATAATGCCAACGAAAGGGAAAACCTACCTTGTCTATGGAAGTGTTGACTTTTCTTCTTTCCTACTTACCAGCAGTATTTAACCATGGCTCTCCACTCCATTGATTGCCACTATGGTAGTAATACCCAGGGCACTCACTTTCTTTTGTGGATTTTCTGTTTGTTTAAGAAGAAACTCTATTCAGTACTTACTTTCTGTGTCTCTCCTTCATTGCAGAAAACCTCTTAGAACGCTCGCCAGTTCACCCTCCGGAAAAACCTGCCTGACGCACTTTCACACTGGAAACACTGCCATGCAGAAGCCTCAAAGAAACTGGAAACAGGCTCTGTAGAAAAGGAAACCAAGGAACTAAGGAACTAAGAAAATTTAGTAAAGTATTACGAAATTCTAAGTTGTTGATTTCTAAGTTTGTTCATTAAAATCTGTTAAACCTTTTCCCGTGTATCGTACTACTGAGAATTTAATTATTTTTTAGAGAAAGAGTAATAACAATAATAATAATAATAATAATAACTGCATGGAAGAAGCCTCAAATGTCGCATGATGTCTGGTCAGCTGTTGTTTCCCCCCTCCCCCTTCCTTTGAGCCATATGTGTGGTATCACCAGAGCAGGGATAAAACCTCTGGATTTTACAGTATTAAACCTGTTTTATCTCAGCTTTGCTGGGAGATTATGCTTCACAGAAGAAACCCACCATCTGTCTGCTGGGCCAGAAAATAAAAGACATTTCGCTCCCTGTTTATGGATGAAAGGATATATGTTGCAGAACTACTACAGAGCTAAACCAAGCTATGCTTCACGGGTCAGAGAGTGCAATATCGGCGGAATAACAGTCTCCTTTATGTACTCAGGCAACATACTGTACAGAAGCCATACAACGCCCAGTTCGCTTTTGTGACATACACTGGGTTGGAGGGCAAAAGAGAATCTGAGGGTTTTGATTTGATTTTCCACACTTAACTCCATCTCATCACCATTCTTTGTTTTCTTCAGTCACTTGAAACGTCCTGCCATAGAGAAGTGCACAAGTGTAAGAAAAAAAGGAATTTTAACCTTTATGCTCTGTCCTCTGACTAGTGCTGTTTTGCAAAAAAGTGACAAACACTGCTGAATAAAATCCATAGAACCTGCTCAACTTTCATTCTGCTGCGCTTGTAGAAATATAATCCCAACTTGCAACTTTGCAAAAAAAAAAAAAAGATGGTGTAGCCAAAAAGGTAACTGATTAAATATTCATCCTGATCCCTGTCTTGCACTACTCCAACAAAAACAATGCCAGTGAGCTGAAAAAGTATCCTTGATATGTCCTTCATAGCACTCAATACAACGCATTGACCAAATCATTCTCATTTCACATTATGATGTTACCTTATTTTCACATTTCAGCAGAGTAATAGAAAGATTTTCACTCAAGGTTTTTCCATTCATCACACAGCAGTAATTGAGCTAAACAAGAGGCCAGCATCCGTTCCATTCTTAGCGTATTCATTTGGAAGATGTCATTGTCCATGGATGCAAGGGTGAAGAGACGATCAAGCAGCAAATGAGTCAGATTTTTCTTTCTTTATTTTATGTCTTCAGTGTACTGTATGAATGAATTTCTTTCATCCTTGGCCATCATCTTCTGGGAACAATGAGAGCTGGGAAGTCACGGACAGGTCGGAGTATGTGACCAGGATTATTGGTGTCATCTATCAGTCCGCAGTCTATAAATATAGCACTTTGTGATGTGTAGCGTTGAAGACAGGTTGCATGAAGAAATTCTTACCAAAGAGAAGTGGCGCTAAACATTTCAAAAGGCTAGTGAGACCAGTTAATGTTTTTTCAACACACAAAAATCAATCAAGTCTGCATAAAAAGTTTTTTGTTTTTGTTTTTGTTTGTTTTAACCTGACAAAATGTTCTCCTAACAGACCAGCTGGTCCACTAGAGGACAACATGTGAATCTATTACACGCTTTGTTGTGACACTGTGTTGAGAATTTCTGAGGGTTTCTTCATAAACTAGATTTCATTGTTAATTTTTTTTTAATTAACACTGAAAATTCAATATTATAATCTAATATAATATATTCAGTGTTAAAATGAAACAAGTATGGTTACAGTCTAGCCAGTTACCACATAATTTCCCTATTCTTGAGAACAGGTTAGCACTTTTCTACAACTTACCTATATTTAACGACCATGCTTAATGTTATGCATTATTAAGAGTATGGTGGCCCTTTTGAGTGGCACATGAGTGTCAACACAGGCTGCTATATCCAGTAGCTGCCTGCTTGGCATCTCCTCGGCTTACCAAGTCGCTAAAATAGGCATTTTGACTGTGTTTATAGTGTTGACGCCTTTTGGGGTATTTTTCATGCAATGACGTTACAAAGTGCATAGGTGTCTATACAGTTAATTCTACCAAAAGAGACAAAACTATTTTACCTACACTGTACTTTTGACTTTCCTGTCCACCCACAGCGCCTTGTAGTCTATTAATGCAACTCACTTGCCAAGCATGAAATGATATCTTAGCATGCTTCACTCTTCTGTAATTATGTTCACTTGTGGCTACAAAAACCAAGATGGCGAGTGCCGATATACTTAACCTTAGGCTTCACGGGGTAGTGTACAAACAAGTGAGTGATGTTGTGCTGGCTGTGTTCACATTTATATGGAAAAAGGGATAACTCAGAAATATTTGTAGCAACTTTAGTGTCAGAGAGGCAGAGTGGGACCGTTCTTGGTGTTTATGTTTGGCATCTGACTAACTCCGAACTCAGTAGTTCTCTTTGATATTCCTCTCCACTCCACTCCTTTTCCCTCCCATTTCTGTGTGTGCGTTTATTAAGTAGAAAGCTCAGGCTCACACATTTTTGTATCACCCAATTTCAAAGATTTTACACTAATGATTCAGCTTAGTGTGAATTTGGAGTGCATCTAATTGCATCTTGCTAACACAGAAAATACCAATAGGGCTCTTTTTTTTGTAAAGCTTGTCATGATGTTTGTCTATCTCAGAGTGCTTTGCTCTAACTTAAAGTGCCTAGCAACAGCCATCTGGGATCCTCAGGGTGCTCCAAGAGGTGATTGACTTCATCTTCAAGAGCAGATGGCAACCCTTAAGGCAAGGTTGCCCTAACGTCATATCCCTAGATTTCTCTTTATCAAATCAAGAGATGGTGGTCTGTCTGAGGGGTAAAATGTAAACAAACAGCAAGAATCAATCAAAAATAAAACAAAGAGAGGGGTTAAACACTGTACAGAGGCGCCGAAAAGAATGGTTGCTTTTTATTGATTGTGTCACTGTCAGCTCCATGCTGGGATATGGTTCTGGCACATGATCTTTTTTTTGCAATCGGGATACAGAGTGCAGGAAGAGCTCAGTCTCCTCCTGCACAATATGATCTTTTTTATAAACTTCAAGTAACACTGAATAGCATAACTTAGGTTGGACCTTTTAATAAGTATCACTTTTATGACTTCATATTTATTATATAACAACATGTTCTGTTAAAGTAGACCAAAAGCCCTGAAGCTTGCTTCTACTGTTTTCTTTTACAGAATACAGATGAGCTGTACTCTAGCTCTATCACCACTATCAGGATGTCTTTTTGTGGGATGTGTGTAAATCTTACTTGCAAAGGAGGGACTTATCTGGTGGGGTGCAGAAATTAAACATCCTGAACTCGGGCGTTTTTGAATGAGATGCTCAAAATCGAATCTTCGCCTGTTTCTTCCTGCTTTCAAATGCGAGCACTGAAGTCATGACGTGAGCCCCTCAGAAACATGCAAATTAGACTGCACAGGCTCATATAATCTGATAAACATCCTCTATTGAATACCAAGTGCCTAAACGCAATTTCTGCAGGAAATTATAGTGCTGATGAGCAGGCGATACGTCGTTATAAATGGCGCCATAAAAGCCCGTCAGGGATTTGCAGTCACAGTCTTATTGTCTTTGAAAAATGTGCTTATTGTGGCACGTCCCCCTGTTGTGGAATTACGCAAAAAACTATCTTACCCTCTAATTAGCCAAATATTCTGACCCAGATATGATCGACTGGATTTGGAAATAGAAGTCGATACGCTTGCAGGCAGCATGTCTCCGAGGGCTATCTTATCTGTGAGCACACAATCCCAATAGAGGCGACCCACAATCAGCTCTCTCTCCTCCCCAGACGGATCATAACCAAACTGTGCTGTCTGCTGAAATCCAACCACCAAAGTCCTTGAAAGCATAGCAAGGACCAGCAAAAAGAATTAAAGCCTAAATTTAGCCTCGGCTGTCTGCGTCACTTGATGCAGTGGTAAGTTAAAGATGGGTTTATGGGTTTAGTAGAAAATGTCTATTTTTAAAACAAGGCAGTGAGTAAATTGTTTGATTTAAAATCAAGCATCAACATTTTGTACCTAGACCAACAGGCCCTCTACATTTTTTTAATCTCTTTAACTTTGAAAGTGATAATGAGGATTTGTTCTTTGGAGTATCGATCTGGTCAGAGATGCGGATCACATTTTGAAGGAGTGGCTGTTTGGATAAGGCTGCGGGGCTGATAAGTGTGACTGTCGGCTGACATTGGCTGAGAGGACGGTAGCTGAACTCATTAGACTAATGAATTTGGGGGAAGGGAGGGGAGTGAACGATGCGTTTGAAGGAGAGGAGAGGGCAGGAATAGACTGACCTTTTTGAAGACTGAAGAAAGTGAGATATGAGAGACTCAGGTTAGCTGTGTCAGCATTATCTAGAAAGCTAGAGTGTGTAGCCCGAGGGCGGATGTGTTTCAAATTATCAGGCTGTAAGAACACTTTCCCAAACGAGATTATTTAATGAGCAACTCCGTGCATACATGAGCTACACGTCCATATTTTCTTTACAGCTTCACTATTCACAGGTTTTGAAAGAACAGGACCAAATCTCTCGAGTTCTATAAAACCATGTCTTTATATTTCATGCCTTGGATGAAGGCTGTAATTTGCTCTTAGTTATAACCCCGAAGAAGGTCAGGAGAATAAAGAGATCATATAATATCCAGGATTCCCTGAAAGCTGCTTTCAGCTATGCCCTTATTCATAAGGGGTTGCCAAAGCAGGTAGTGCCAAATTAAATTTAGCAGGTTTTTACACCAGACACCTGTATTTGTGTCTCGCCACAGAATCAAACCAGAGATATTTTATTTGTTTGGCAAATGCATAAATGTGTAAATCACTAGACTATAAAAAACTGGATGAAGATGGTGAATAAAAAGAACATAGCGTGGCCTACAAACCACAGGACCTCTGAAACAATGTCCTTTGGATGGACATGTTTGGTGTCATGTTTGGGGAAAACCAAACAAAGCATATCAACACAAACACGTCATACTAACTTTCTACTAACTAACTTTTTGTCATGTTTTGCAACCACAGGACCTGGACATTTTGCCCTATTGACAGTGAACTCCTTTTTAAACCAAAGTATTCTAAAGTAAAATGTGAAGTCATCTTTGTAACAACTAAAGCAAACCCATAAACCCAAATTATGTCATGCAGAAGGCCAACAATGCCAAGCACACCAGCAAATCTCCAACAGAATGGATGAAAAAGAAAAGACTCAATGTCCCATACATCACTGTATGTAAGTACAGTATATGGTCTATTGCATAATGTCCACTAATGGAAGTACCAACTGAAACACAACTGAGACACAGTAAATACTACAGCCGGCAGGGAATTAGCTTACAGACAGAAAAACAGTAAACAAACAAATAAAACTAGAATGTTCAGAGTATTAAATAAGCAGGAATTTAAAAGTCCTCTGTGGGAAGACACATATTGTATAAAACCACACACTGCATAAAGGCACTGAGGGTTTGAACAAAGGTGAGGTAAAGGAGACCTGGGAGGATTAACTGACTGTCATGCCAGAGGCGTGCATGGGAAATATCTTCCACAGGGGGGAAATGACAATGAGTCTCCTAGTAAAAACGCACATTCTGCTGGGGAAAAATGCAGCACAGGCCGAAGGAGAAATGAGGGTCAATGAAAACATCCCATGGGCTGATATGTTCTGGATCAGCAACAAAACTGCACTCCACCAATAATTTTATGAAAATGCTCAGCACTGAAGCGCTCCTCATTATTGTTATACTTTTAAGTTCTTCTTGGAGCAGGAATTTTTCCACCAGTAGTAACCACCCTCAAAGTATAACCATTCACACTCGTGCCTATATGCATTAGTTTTGTAATCATCGCTGCTTCCACTACTGCTAGTGTCAGAGCCTGGTTTTGTTGTTTTTTCTTGTTAACTATTACATTCCCATGAGTACACAAGACAATCCTCTGGTCTAAGCTGCAACTTGGAAAAATGTACATGAATGATTAATAAACTGCAGGTTAAAGGTAAAAGTTAAAGTAAACACAAGTCCTGTGCACAAAGCCAACAGCACAATACTCTCTTCAAAAATTCATAAAACAAGAGAGGGGAGTTTTATACAGAGGAAATTGCCTCTCGAGGCAAAATTTGCAACCTCTTTACAGACAGACAATGACACAGAAAATCATTTGTCTCCTCTGTAAATCCAGTAATATCCCTCAAGCCTTTTGAAGTATAAATATCCTGCAGTCTGTGCGGTATTTTCTACACAAACTATATTTATCCAGTGAAAGACTTTACCGAGCAGTATCTCCTGGGTGCACAAGGCCCGCACAATATGATCTCCATGGGACATTTTACTTTATTGCAGCAGCTGCAAGAATACAGGCGAATGCCTTGCTTAGTAACGAGGTCAAATATATTCTATATGGTGGGAAGGCTACTTGTTATTTGTTGAGTAAGTTGGGGGAAAAGGTGATCACAAATAAGGTAAGACTAACTTATCTAAGGGCAAATCCTTATTAAACAAATGTATTCAGTGCATGGGAGACAAAAAATACTGCAGTGTATGAGGAGTTGCAGTGACTATGTTTTACAAAGGAGTGAATGCGTTCCTGTGCTGCATCATTTCTAGAAGACCTGTCAGTAATAAATATTGCAGTGCGACAAAAAGTCCATGTATAAACAAATGGATTCCTCGCTGACTGTCAAAGTTTTAAATTGCAAACTTGAAAAAGTGTAAAAAGTCAGATTTTTGCCAACATGAAAGCCGGTTCTCCATCCCATCTGGCCTTAGGAGTAGGGATGGGTATCGTTTAGGTTTTATCCAATACCAGTACCAAACCGGTACTTTTGAAACAGTGCCGGTGCTCGAACTGGTGCTGAAAGAATGGAGAACACAAACTTTGTCCAAAAACCTCTCATGTTTAGCCGTTTTCCACTTTTTCTTTGGTCATTTTAGCTTTTTGCCAGGGTGAAGGGAGTATCTGCCATCAAACAAGAAGACATGTAACTACGACGGTGTTTGCTAGTTCACCTTACATGCATTAATGTAATAACGTGGTTAGCCTACTCAACGTAAATTACACACCAACAACATGAAGCTACTGACCCAGAGAAGAACGGCTGCTGCTGCCATCATCATCCGTCATCATTTCTGCTACACTGGCAGGACTAGGGGCCAGGACTCTCCTCTTCGGGTTTTTGGGGGATGTTGCTAACTCCGGGTCCGATAACAGGCAACCCACCTGCAGTAGATGTGCACGGTGTGAGGTCTCGCAGCAAGCTATCAAATACGGTGCATTTCTCGGCTTTTAAAAAAACGCTATGCGTCGCCAGGTGTTTCATCAGATTCGAGGTGTTACCTCCTTTGCACAGTATCACAGTATCAGCTTAAAGCACTTGTTGCAGGCTGCTGAGTTTGCATCTTTTGCTGTGAAGTACAGCCAGACTTTTGACCGCTTCGCCTTGGGCATTTTTAATCTGTAGCTCTGCTCTAAAAGAACGTACGTACCTGGGTCCGCCTACTACGCTTGCAAAGGTAAAATGATTGGCTGGAATCCAAAGTGTATGACATCTCAGGGAAAAAAAGCACCAAAATAAAGCACCGCAATGTGCGCTGCTTTTCGGTCTGGTTACTAACGTTTATGTCAGAACCGGTGCCATCATGGCACCGGACACCGGTACCCATCCCTACTTAGGAGATGTGAATATGTAATGGGTGCTGCTCGGCTAGACGATTGGAGTTTTGTTTTGCTGCTGTGCAGGTGCTTCAGGTGACTGGCAAAGCCTTTGACACTTTTCACCCGTACTTAGGACTTGATCAGTGGCGACCAAAGAAGCAGAAAAATCAATGGAGCAATAACACCCGCTTCACTCCAGGACCAAGTCAATATTAGTCTGAGATGGTTTTTCTTTCCACGGTTTATTGAAGCAATTCACCCCCTTACTGCTGAGGAAATGTGGTTTGTCCTCAAGCTCTATTTATCACAAGGTGTGCACTTAGCTCTCCTGTATGTCAGTTCCACAAAATCCCCACCGCCAGGACAGTTTTTTTTTGTCCTTTTTAATCACAAATATGATGAGGTAATCCAGGAACAGGAGGACAATGATTAGATATTTTTTATGATTCATGGGCTGGTTTGACAGTTTGCATGAATCATACAGGGGGCACTATAGTGTTTTTGTTACACTCTGCTTCTTGTCACAGTCGCTTTTTTCTTGCCTCTCACGCTGAAGTCTGGTGTATTAAACTGTAGACAAAAAATGCTGCAAACATCCATGTAGTGTGAATAAATAAAGGGTTGGACACAGCTGCATGTTGATTTGTTTATCTGGACAGCAGAGCTTTTCGGTGCTGACTTGGCACCGCTGGGGTTTTGAATGCACACTCACACAAACTGTCTCGCACACATACCATAAGCCTATTTATACATCAAGCAAAATTATTTTTCGGGAGACGCTAAAACAGAAAATACTCGGTTATGACAAGACGTGTGTGATAAAAGCAACATTTTGGATGTAAACCCAGAAGCATTCCCTTGAACTGAATGCATTACAGGCCACAAATGCTGTTATGTACACTTTTCTCAGCTTTTGCTATTATCTTTACATCAGCGTAAAAATCTCTTTACAAAAAGACCAGCATTAAAAATCCTACCGAAAAGCACCCATGTATTGTGAGTATTGTCAGCAAAAAAAGTGTATGTAAAGAAAAAGCATTAAAGGAAAATGTCATGACACTTAAACTATTCAAAACAAATCTGCAGAAGAATTCTGTAATGCCATTGCTAATAAGGGTGTTTGTTACTTTTCGTGTATCACACTTTTCATAATATAAATTAGCATAGCATTAGCAGCGCTTTAGACAGATGAGCCAGCAATGATGATTATGGTAGCACTCGACTTTGTCATTGTACTGGGTCGTTTGACCCAGTGTTTCTATGTTCTGGATGATACTGTTTATTTTCAATATTCTATGTTGATTTCTAGGTTCATTGTTGGATTTCTCCTTGTCTTAAGAGCATTTAGGTTGACCTGCTCTTAGTTCTCTTTGTTTTCCCCCTTCAGGTCAACATGTCTCTTCATCTGCAGTCATAGTGTCAATCCCTCTTGTTTTAGTCCTGGCCTCTGTGTTTGTTACTTCCTGTTTGTTTGGGGGTTTTTTTGGTTTTTTTTATAGTCTCCTGTCTCTGTGTATTATGTTCAGTTTTGCTTCCCCTGTTTGGTGTTGGGTGATCCATTTAGCGGTGTGTGTGTTTCTTGAGACTATTTAGTTCCTGGCTTCAACTGAATCTGAGTTTTGTTCAGTAATAAAGCTGCCTTTCGCTTTCACTCATGTTGTCCAAGTCCTGCGTTTGGGTCCTAACTTGCCTGCCACACAGTGAACAGATTATAACAGACTGAGTCACAAATAAGACAAATTTTGTTGTATAACCATACTTCTGTGTAGTAGAAGAATATCCTGGGGAGAGAAACGTCTTCAAAGCCTTACTTTGTGGAGAATTTATCAAAAATATAAGGGAAAAAAAGCTAAAAATCCATCTTTTAAAGTAATCCCTGAAATTAAAATTATGGTCCTCTCCTAATTTGTTCAGATTACGGGTTGGCGTTAAACTGCAGAAGCTGCCAAGAGCTGTTCCAAATGTTGCAAGTGCAAAAGACCTGCTTCTAGAAGGAATTTCCTTAAAGTATCATGAGTAAAAGTACTGCTTTCTGTTGTATTGCAGATCAGAACAGCAAGTTTCAACCTAGTGCTCAGGCACAACACAAATGTGAGTTTTAAGATTCGTTATTATAAAGAAATAAAAAACTAAGTTTAGATTTATTTTTGAACTGGTCTCAATTATTTGTGGAATGCAAGAAATGTTTAATATTTCTTTGGACTTCAGTTAATCATGAAACTATGTAAGCAGCTAAGAGGTTAAATGTGCCTTTAGTTTACCTGCTTAAACTTCTGAAATATTGCAAGGTCCTTCTTTTACTTACAAGGTTAAAATGGGCCAGAGCGATCGAGAAAGGCATCCCTGCACCTTCAGCTAATGTGTAATTCAAACTGATGGGCAATGTAATACTAAATACTATCTAGTCAGATGATTTTTCTTCTCTGTTAAGTATGCACATGGCCCTGACAGCACACATCCATTCTTCCTTCTCATTGCTGTCCTGTGTTCATGCTGCCAAAGTCCATAAAGTTGAATTTGCATGCTTCAGCATCGAGCTAGCAACTGAAGAGGAGCAGGCATTAATGGAGAAACATTTTTTTAAAAGTGGCAGGTAATTTGAAATAGCTTTATAAATATCAAATACACAAACTGTTTCTTTGTAATTTGGTACTGAATTTGTTCGCTAACTAAAGATGCATTTGCTACATTTTCCAGTGAGAAAAATAAAAGTTGATGAGTGATACTCCTAACTAAACTGTAAATGTCAATTTTCTTTTCATAGTAGCAAATCAGTGTCTATTTATGTAAATTTAATGATATTCTAGAAAAACTGTACAAAACTGTAAAATACACAGTAAAATACTTTTATATTTGTAACGGAGCGGAAAGGCTGATTTTATTTCCAAGATGTTTTGTGTTTTTAAAAGGAAGGAAACCTTCCTCAAAACGGGCAGAGCAGTGGAGCCGCCAAGGGAAAGCACACGATAAAAAAACTGTAAGATTAAAAATATAATTTATTATATTTAAATAGTTAAAAATGTAGAATGAATTAAAACAACCCTGGCCAAGGGATAACACAATAAAAATCAATAAAACACAACATTAAAAGTCCAGTGGGATCCACCACGGCATAAAAGTCACAAAAAACTAAGAAATCCAGCGTAGTAGTAAAAGAGGGAAATCCAGCGGAGTCCTCGCCTTCCTCCCCGCATTCCACGTCCCGGTGCACCCGGGTGGGCAGAGCTCTCAACTCCGCCCGCCGCTTCTTTAAAACTGCAATCGGCACCAGCTGTCTCACTGCTTCTGCTCTCCCGCAGTGCACAAGCTGGCTCTTGTCGTTATTGCCGTCTGACTGCCCGCTGCGCGTCCCTAGTCGCTGGTGGTGGCGCGTCCCCAGTCGCTGGTCACCTGCTAACGCCCAGCTCCACCAGCCCCTTCGGCTTGCAGGCGCTGCCGCCTGGCACCACTTACTCCTGGCCGTCTCTCTAGCCTCTCGGTCGAACTCCTTCCTTTGGTCTGCCAGGCCCTCTTATTGGCCTCTCTGGGATCTCTCGCAGGTGTGATCACTTTATTATCAGGTAGGGGCGGAGTCTTTCCAGGACAAGTCACCAAATAAATACCATTAAAACATGCAGTAAAACTCATAAAAATAAACCAGTGTACAATATTAAAATATTAAAAAGGTAAAACGCAGCAAAACATGCATAGTAGAAAAACTTAGATGACTTGTCCCTTTCCACCCCGTGACATATTACAATTTTGTTTTTACAGTGCAGTCAGTAATACAGTATATGATGTGCTACAGGAGGTATGTGAAAAAAGTGTATTTGAATTACACTAAAAGTGTTTTACAGGTCAGAGAGTGCTGGGTAAACTAGGTTAGACTGGTAAAAGTATAACTTCAGCATAAAAAGTTTTATTTAAGGCCTTATTTGTGCTGGGAATTGCTTTGAACATAATTAAAAAGGGCTCATATGTGTTTCAGTATAGCTGTTAAGTAACAGGGCTTGCTTCTATAAGGACTTCATTAGGAGTCATTAATTTTAGCTGATGATGTTATTTAATAACACTTGCCAAATTCCACCTTGATATTACTTTTATACTGGAGAGGGATTGGAAAGTAGTCATAATGGCTCGCACAACATCTGCTTTTAAATCCACAAGAGCAATAAACCAGCAGCGGCACAGGTCAGCTGATCATGGTTGGTATGCAAAGAAAGCAAATCTACTCCTGCAGCCAAAATCAAAAAAGGCTGGAGGCTGTACTGATTTATTCAAACATGCAAACATAAATGGAAATGGGGGTCTATACGCTAGAAACAGAGTTTATCCAATTCTAACAAGTTTGAAAGTCAACATTTGATGACCAACATGGCTTTCAGATACTATTTATCTGCTGTAGATATCTTTTTTTATGCCTGCAACGTCCTCTTATGTCCTCCAGTTGTCCAGTTTAAGTTTTTAGGGATACACTACACATTGTGCTGACATATGCCAGGTTTTCTGGCCAATATCTCTTTGGAAATCACCTTTTGGTACAAAAATGCCATTTTATGCCTGTCAAACTGTTATCTTTGACACCTTTTTGTCTGTGAAGGTTCTCAGTCATCCAGGTCATCGCAGTCAAAGGAGCTTGCAAAGAAAAGCGTCTGGACTTCTTTAAGTTGCTTGAAGACGTTTCACCTCTCATCCGAGAAGCTTCTTCAGTTCTAAGGTCAAATATCTGCCATCTATAATCCAGTTTTAAGATCCCTTCCCAGACGCCTTAACGCCCACTCACATCCTGGGCCATCTGACCTCAGGAATTCGCATGATAAGGTGGGGCCAGGTTTCACAATGAGCTCACCCGAAACCCTGGCTGATTGGGACCCACACCCAGTTTCACACCTTGGCTCAGGCGATTAGATGATCTTCAGGGGGTCCTTTTGTCCCTCTTTGGGGGGTTACTCCCACTAGGTTTAAATCTGGGACTCCCCACCATTTGACCTTAGAACTGAAGAAGCTTCTCGGATGAGAGGTGAAACGTCTTCAAGCAACTTAAAGAAGTCCAGATGCTTTTCTTTGCAAGCTCCTTTGACACCTTTTGTAAGTTCGACTGAAGAAAAGTGAACAAATGATGCAAAGTAATAAGCTGTCTGATACGTGGAAACAACATTGATCCATACCATGAGTTAAGCAAAGTTAAGGAAAGGGAGACATTACACAGTAAAAGTCTTGAGTGAAACTCAAATTACAGTACAGTACTCAAAAGCCAGTAAGCATGCACTACTGTGATTTAATGAGCAGGTAAGGCACTTAAAAGAAGTCATATGATGAAATATGGCATCATGTAAAATGTTCCAGGCAGTGGGTAAACTGGGAAACCTTCTTCTGTTTCTCCCACAAACATATTTTGCACAGCATAACTGCTCGACCTATAAGCAGGTTGTAGTTCAATACCGTAATAACGAAAGAAAATGTAAGAAGCTTTGTGTTTGTGTTGGCCTCTCAGGGGATGCTGCAGCTTAAGGCAGTGTTAGTGCCCCACTGACATCAAACTGCTGTCTCTTTGAAAGAATAAATATACAACTGGCTGATGGGTAAATTCTCAAATAAAACCAGCATTATCTAAAAGCAGAGAGAGTCGAGGATTGCCCCACACTACACTTAGAGGTCATAGTGTGAAACTGGGCTCGTTATCACACAGTAACACATTTAAATTCGTGAAGCTCCCTCATGTACTTCTGAGTTGCCCTTGATCAAGACACAAAACACCCCTTTTGCTCCAGTCGAGCAGTCGGTTGCGCCGAGCAATCCCCAGACATGTTGTTCCCCTCAGTACTTGTAATCTTGTGAATATGAAGCAGGAAAGTGCAGGCAAAAGAGCACGTATGATCATGTGATTTGGATAAAGGCCGGTGTTATGAAATGCATTTTTCAAAAGCCTCTTTATATTTAATTCCTTTTCCAATATGTGTTAAACACAGACTAGACCCTGTCCACCAACAGACTCCCTTATGTGAAACTTGGCTTGGTGTCAATAATGTACGTTATTTAATGCGCAGACAGAAGCATCATTTATTTAAGTGCTGAAACATGACCATGTATATAGAACAATTGATCCTCACGTCAATAAAGTGCATTGAGCTACCCATTTAACCTTGCCTTCAATTAATCTAGAATCAAAGGAGCTCGCTAGTGCGCACTGATTCACATTTGCATCTTTATGTCTTAACAGCACAGTCTTGCACTGAGTTGTGAGAATGGTCTGAGTCCCCCTCTCTTGTGGTTGAATGTTGCAATGTTTCTAGGGAGTACTTCAGTGTGTGCTGTGATGTAATCTGTCATCCTAAAAGCCACAAGATAAAATAGTGTCTGTAACTCCATAGTCGGCTTCTGTTAAAGCTGAGAAAATAGCAGCGCACTACCAACGTCATTACGCAATATTACAAATAACAAAATCCCAAACTATTCCGGGACAGTGGGGGATTAAAGCGTCGAGATTTGGATGGGAAATCTCAGTTTTCTAATCAGACCACGCATGCAGTTCCCCATCTGTCTGCAGTACGCTTCCGTTAGACGCGTTTATTAAGCATCTCCAGTGAGTCGAGCTTTGATCTCGAAATGCATGCGCTTGGCAAAGTTATTGTTGTCTAATTTTTATTAGTGTGTCCGTGTTCGGTTGATGGAAGAGAAAAGCCTTTGTTTGCTGGAAGCCAATGCTTTATTGATTATCTCACCGGTTTTAAGGTAGCTGAGAATTTCCCCTTTCCTGCATTTTCACGCTGTGCTTTCTTTGGGCCCCTGAGTGCACTTCAGTAACCTCATCCATAAATTTGAAACAAACTTGCCATGCAAGCAAATCATGGGCTGGGAGGCAAAACTGCAAACGCCATTCAAATACAGAGGGGCGGGGGATGTCATTTTTTATGCTGCTGTTGCTCTCAGCAGTAATGAAAAATAAACATTCAAATACTGTATGTACTCTACATACAGTAGTGCTTGCTCATCTTTTTGGATATTTTAAAAATATTCAGTCACTGGAACAACTAAACCCAGATATCTTCATTTATTAACATCTGCAGAAAAATTAAAAAAAGTAATACCCATGTATCCAAGTACAGATTGTATACTGAAGTGTAAAAATGCACAAAGTCACAATTGGAAAATTGCACATTTTAAAGAAAATATGAGTCAAAATTAGGATATAATTAGCTTCCCAGTACAGTCAGCCATCAGATGCACTGCCGCGGGGACACAGCTGTCGATGTGCTGTGTTGTTAATTATTTATTTGAGTGCATAGAGAGGATTCTCTCTTTGGGATCATTTCTCCATACCTGCAAATTCCCAGAGCTCTCAAAACCTATGCATGAAAAAAAAAAAATGAACCCTTTTCTGGTGGCAAAGGGCTGCCTTGGATTCCATCTATTAGGGAGGGAGGCTGTAATGCAGTGAAAAATTGACACTAAAGAGATATTGCTTTCCCAAGTCAGAATGACCTGTGTTAGTTTTTTTTTTCACACTTTGATAGCAGGCCCAGGGTCACTGAATATATCAACAGATATATGCAGCAGGTACGTCGCCAAGTTCAGTTTTTGCCAGGCGTAGATGATCATATTTTTGCTGGACCCTAACATTTGCCAATGCATACTGATGAAACTGCTCCTTATTGCGTCCTTTATCACCACCCGAAATTGCACCTTTCAGCACCTGAACTCTAAAACACAAAGCGGTATTTTCGTAGAGAAATGAACGCCAACGGCGGCGTCCAAATAGAGGCGGGCAAGCACAGTTGCAAGTAAACACCTATTTGTGCAGTGATGCATAATTCCAGGAAGTGCAGTGTGTGGAGCTGTCACAAGATGAATGTGTTTCCCTCCTTATTCATGAAGTGGTGTAAAAAAACACGGAGTGCACGGGGTTCATGTGTAATGGGAGTTAAAGCAGAAAACAAATGTATTGGAGGAAAAAAAAATGCCTGAAAAAAATTCACGTCATTTAAACAAAATCTCCAGTTTCTTTTTGAATCAGTGTTGACTCACTACTGCGAATACTTGGTACAGCACCAGCAAGAAGAACATGGTCGATCGTTGTTCTAAATCCTGTTCTACCTTGATTTTAACAGCAGTGAAATCAGTCGTGGTGACCCAACGGGAAATATTGTTTGTCGGTTCGAACACAAATCCTTATTACTGACTTTGACTTAGAGCCTGCTTTGAGAAGGGCATGAGGTTACAGACACATGGTGAATGAGTCACATTGTCTGCTTTTATCATGGATAATATTAGACCTGTGTGAGAAAAAATCCTGCTAGGGAAAAAAAGAAGGCTTAAATAAGTTGTTAGTGAGTTTCTGTCACAGTTTTAATGGTTTATTGTGATTCTAGACATAAAACAAAATAATTTGCAAATCTCACTCTTGGATGTCCAAGGCTGGAAACGAGAACTTAACAGTATGGTATGTACCAGCTCTTTTGAATAAAATCCAATTTGTTTTTCTAGGTCGCATACCTTTGGCAACAAAGAGTTGTCTGCATTGAATTGCTTGTGAGCTGTTAATCTAAGTTGAATCTAACATCTTAAAACTTATTGCAGATTTTAAATTGGCACTTTTTCAGAACCTTCTTTGAGATTGTAAAGTCAATCTGACAAGAAAAAAGAAACTGACATTACAACGTTGGATCAGTCTAATCACTATTTGCTTTTTGTTATATCTGCAGCTACTTTGGCGTTACAATCAAAAGTACTTTAAATGAAAATGCGCTGTCAAGTATTATAGCTGGAAATCACCCCTCAATACAGCTATACTTGTGATACAATGTTATTGAGATTTGTAACATTTTTTGATTAATAACATATATTGCAATGATTCACTTATTTTTCTGCAGCTGCAAATCACATCTTAAAATTTAAACTTTAAGACTGACATAACTTTAAAGATCACGTTTGTTTTTTCACACCAACACTGCCACTAAAATTTGCCATAAGACAAAGTCAGCCTGCTTTCAGTCTGTGACTGACTATAGCAAAGTTGGCAAATAGATGTATGTTTCTGATAATACAGCAATTAACTGTGATAAACTGTCAAAATCACACATCTGTTGCTGTTACCAAAGTTTACATTTAACAAAAATTCACATTTATCAATTACATTTTCATCCACCAACCTTCCTGTTCTACAGTAATATAACCAGAATACATTCAGCGGGCAAACAGTTGAGTTGAGTCCTCTCAACAAAGACTCATTCAGTCTAAATGCGACATACTGGAAATATGTCTGCATTTTTAAATTAGGCAGCAATTATTTACAAACCTTCAGCAATTTTTTTTCACAGTGACTGCAATCAGTCCAAGTCACACTGCAACTGTTTGCAGAAAGGTCGCCTCTGCAATCATCTTGTGATCAGAATTTATGGTTCACAGAAATTGTGAAAAAATTCAGTAAAATCGCCACAGCCACAGTTTTTTGTAGATTTAAGGAGGTTGTCCTTTTTTCACTTGTGTGACTGAACCGTTAGCTTGCTATGAAATAGCAGGTAGCTTTATCAAGCTAAGTGTGTCCAATAAGTGAGGGTTTTAAACACGTTGGAGCTGATTTGATATAAGTATTTGAATTTATTTAATAAAATATCCGTAACTGGTGTCCCTGTATTGATACTATGTTGCATGGATTTGTCTTCCCCTACCCTAGTAAGCATCTGGGTTTTTGAAGAGACACCAGCTGTTATTTTTTTTATTTTCTTTCTGTGAAACTCTTTTTAACATTAGTGTTAACTTTGAAAATATTTTTTTGTTGTTGTCTCATTTGTATGTAAAGTGAAATGATATTTTTCCTTTAAAAATGATCTCAGTGAGTCATGTAAGCTTTTGATTCCCATGCAAATTTGACACTTTATCTCAAAAGTGACTGCAGTGAAGTAAAAAAAATAAAAATAGCTTCACAAACGTGGGATAAAATAAGCAGAATTTGTCATCAGCCATCAAGTGCTGATATTTTTAGCTTTTCTGTTTCCCCACTGAATCGAATAATAGCTAATATCTGTTTTCAGCAATATCAGACCCAGCACTGCAAATTTGTTCAAGAGAAGGATTTGCATTGTTCACAAACTTATTGTATTCCACAAAGTGAAAATAATTTTTGTTCTGATAAATTAAACATATGCATATTAAACCAAAATCAACCTATTCTCAACTGTATATTTTCTGTTACTGTAATTAATACCACCAAAAAAGTAGAACGCACAGGTCAGTCAAAGTCTGTCTGCATTTGTAGAGCTTACAAAACACAATCACTCATGGTGAACAGCTTGTTGGATGAAATAATGCTAATTGTAAAGGCGAGAAGAAGGTTGTTTATTGCGGCTAAACTGTGATATCCAGACTGGTGTAAGTACAGTGAGGGGTTAAGTGGTTCAGTGTGGGAGAAAGAAGACATGCAGCATTTTTATCCAGTCCACTGACTGTCAGAAGCTCAGCAGTGGTGGCAGTCTGTGATTTGTAGCTGTCTAAGGATTTGCCCTTGAATCAAAGGCGTCAGACATCTGTTTGTTGATGGCTCTGAGTCGTGTGTATGCCGAAGACCCCGTCCAACTGATGGCCTTATTCAGTGTAAATACGGTGCCTTCTTAGCCTACCTGCTGTTGCCAGCGACAGCTGTGCATCAGGCAGACTTGGCGTCCCGCCACTCTCCCCCTGAGCTTTTGAAAGCACTGTAAATGACATTTTTCCCATGAATGCAAGAATTAAAGAGTGATTCTGAAGTAGTTTTCTACATCTGTCTCCCTGTCTGTGTTTGTGGATAAACTCATATTTATGTGAGAACATGAACTGCTATTTAAAACCTAACTGTTGTTTTAATATTTAAGTGACATATTACATTTTGGGAGTTCACCCACAAATGACCATGTATGCAGCGTGAGCTAATGCTGGCAGAGACAACCAAAAAGTGCACACCTGTCTGACATCATTTCATACATAATGATGAGGTAAACAGGATGACCACAAATAGCCATGGGTGAAGTGTGTTGCCCAAGGACACAACGACCGAGACAGTCCAAGCCGGGGATCGAACCGGCAACCTTCCGATTACAAGGCGACCTCCCAATTCTTGAGCCATGATCGCCCACACTTGGATGCCGCCCGTCTGTATATTGGAGATCCAATGAAGTCATTCCCAGGACCAAATGTAACTTTTAATTTTCCGCTTTTATTTGCAGCGACTGATAAAGCCGTCGGGGGAGCAATATACTTTTTTTATCGACTACAAAAATAATTCAGTCACGAGGTTTACTTTCATTTCCACAGCTGCTCTCTAATTTTGGTTCCAGGAAGGCCACTCATTTGTTATCGGAAAATGGGGCCAGCACACCTTCGCGATATATCAGTCTCCGGGACTACCGGTGGGGGTCACCTAGCAACCCCCTCCCCCTTCAAGTAACGATACAGCTCAAGGCCGTAGACACAGGGAAGCTATAAATGAGGCTGTTATGAGGCCGGCCACCTGCCCGTGGATCAGCTTAATGTTTTTTATAATCATCAGATACGTGCAGGTGCCATTCATCCACACCAGAGACAGTTTACTATAGAGATATCTGAGACACCTGTGACTCAGACATTTTACAAAACAATGACAGGCTGCCACAATCTGTCTGTACTCCCTGTTTTATTGGTCATAAACATGCATATCTGTACCCTCTCTTGTATGCAGCTCGGAAAAAATAGCATAATTGTGTCTGACACAGCCCTGACACTACCCTTTTCCATTCTCACTCTGTCGTCTCTCTTCCCTGTACGCGTGTGCCTCTAGGCCATCCTGCAAGCCAAAAAAAACCCCCACAATTGCATGAAAGTGTTGTTCACCGTGGACTGAATTCCAAAAGCAGTCGACAACTAAATGTTTCCTAAAAAGAAACTCTTAGAGAGATGGCACTGCAATTTTTTGGACACTGCAGGGAGCAGTTACCTTTCTTGTACTGAAAAATGAGGCACTTCAGAGACATTTAATCCATATATTGGGAGGTTTTGCAGGATTTACTTTGCTTTGCACTTGTACGCAAGCAGCAGCAAAACAGCATAAATAGAAGATTGTTTCTAGCATTCGCTGCCACATTTTGCACAATATATGTGGGCTGTTGTTGTAGTGTTAACATGTATCATCTCTGACAAGTGGCTGTTTTTGTCCATGCAAATAGAAAAGCCTTTTCAAAGGATGCTGAGTAAAACACTATTTAGAATAATGTAGCAGCGGAGCAAAAAGGAGTACCTCCCTTAAAAAAAATATATTGCTCAATCTTTATACTTTTTTGTGTAGATGGAATAGGAGGTGATAGTAGGTCTGTTTTGGCTGGGCTACAGCACCTTTTAAAAAGATGTGTACTTTATTTCAGTGAGAAAGGCTAATGAATACTTTCATAACAAATGTGGTGTTCTGTAGTTTGCAATAAAAGAAGACTTACACTTACCATCCACCAAAGAAGGGCATTTGTGCAATAACTCCCAGACTGGTTTCACTTTGCCAAGCAAAGTAGAACGACATTGTCTGCATTCAAACATGCACTTCAAAGTCTGTCAGAACATTAGATATCAATGGACCCCCAATGAGGCCAATGGGGCCTGCCCACCGGGCCTGGCTCCAGCACTGGCAACATATCGGGGCCTCTTCCATCTGTTGCCCTCGTGCCTGTGTGTGTTTGCGTGTGCGTGAGTGTGTGTGTGTGTGTGCGCGCACGCTAGCCTACTCAACTCCCATCTCTATCATCTGCTGAACTCCGGTCCCTCTCTGTCCTCTTATTAGACTTGAAAAGACACACCAGATGGCTTGCGGGGAAAAAAAAATCATAAATCGCCAACAAGGAAAGAGGCGCCACCCACAGCCATGGCAGGGCTCTCAAAGATTTAAGGCATACATGACATACTTTGAACACACAAATGTAGACACACGAGCCCACGCCAGTTCATGTTTGACATGCGGAAATGGCACGTGTTGGAGAAAAAAAAAGACAGAGCGCAGCAAATAAATTACAAGATCAAACCTTATTATCGATTTCTGATGTGTTCAGTCAACACACGCTGCCTTGACTTTGTGACTACGAGTTATGCCAGTGCGGGCACTGCCTGCACAGTCATATTCTGCTTGCAAACCGAGTGGTCGGGTTTATATATAGACCTGCAGAAAAGCAGGTTTCAGAGGGTCCATGTATCAAACGCACTCAGGCTCACATTCACAATGATGCCTTCAGACATTCCAGTGCACCAGTGCAAAGTAAAACCGAAACTTAGTTCCCAAACCCTCTTGTTGTGCAACACTAAGGAAGGACAAAAAAGACTATGTAAATATTAAAAGTGTTCATAAAACTATAAGAAGCTTATTATTGTTGCTGTTGGAGAAAACAAAGCTGGTTGCTTTTATTTACTTTTCTGTCTTGTGGTAACTTACTGCTGACTGCAGTCTTACCAGGAAGGCATGAAAGTAGTAGAAACTCTTTAATGTAACTCACAGGATGAAGGGAAACTCAGACCACACTGCTGAACTATTTCTGTAAGTTGACCTTCAGCTGATATAAGATCAGAAGCTGTTTGGAGGTCAGCTGTGGTCTTTTGTTCTGGCATATCATAAAAAGTCCAGATAAACAGTTTCACTGAAGGACAACACACCATAGGATAAGTGCCTTTGTATCCACTTTGAAAAGAGTATAAACATTCAAGTCTTCAGAGAATCCCGTGAAGAAGAAGAAGTGTCAGAGGTTTCATAATAACAATAATAGCAGCTCACTTCTACTTTGGTCTGAACTCATCTTACAGGCAATACCCCTGATTCTGATTTGATCACATGTGATTCTAACCACTCTGTGGACTCTGTGCAACCTCCTTTAAATTTTTCTTTGCAGTACTGGAGCGCTCATCCTTGCCAATAAATTGCTCTGCCCAACGCCTGTGTAACACTCTCGTGTTTTGTTTTATTTTTGCTTTGGGCAGCTCAAGTCATGAGAGTTGGAGCCGACCGACAGGCTAAAGCTCAAAATACTGCATGGCACTTTGCAGCAAAATGTGGCATAGAGTCGCAAGATCTTCTGCGGGGTTTTTTCTTCGGGTTATTCAGGCTTACAGATGAGCACAACATCGTGTTAGTGGCTGCTTGCATAGCAGTAATTCAGCGATTTGAATTCCATCTTGGCTGCTGCCTTGAGAGATGCAAAGCAGTCTGTGAGTTTTAATATAGTGAAAGGACTTAAAAGCATATGCGTAGAGATGTCTTTGTACGCATGTGTTATAATCAGAGAAAACTATGTCTTTCTTTCTCTCTCTGCTAATTTTTCCAGGTATGACATCCACCACTTGAACAAGGCCACCTCGCCTGTTCCAGCATCCCTTAGGTGGTGAACTGGCTCAAGTGGCGTTTCTGATCCTCGCACCAGATGCTGTCTCACCTCCATCACAGGCAGGCTCTTTATTCAGTGACGCCTGAAATTAGATGGTGCACATTTAAGGCGAATGGAAATTTTGGTGGTGAAATTGGCACTGGGGTGTTTGTTGCCAGTCACCGAGGCTATGGCAGCGTGAAGAGAAGCACACTGTGGATTTTCTAATAATTCAGAACCAAATGGCTCTTTTGAGAGTACAAAATTTTCTTCATTCAACCCAGTTTCCAGCAATAAGTTTCTGCGTGTGTGCCGCCGTGCAGCCAGTCGTGCGTGAGGCAATCCTTTGTCTGTGAGTGAATTCACCATCGCCAAAACCAACATATGCTCTTGCATACAGCGATGCTCCTCGTGACCAAGCTGTTGTCTTGTCAGAGATAAGGGATCTGTAAAGAAGAGTGGCACTGAGGAGTGGAGGTTGTGCGGTCTGCCTCTTACTCAGGGTAAGTAAAGTGGCAAACAAGACTTATCAGTGTACTTTTTCCCACTCTTTTTATTTTGCTCAGCATCTTTTCCCCTCCTGTTTCACTATTGCCCTTTCCCTCCTGCTTCTGAGCAGCTCCTCATTTCCTTCTTTCCTCACCCCCCTCTCGTGCTCCTTTCATTGCTGCAGCCCACCCTGCTCCGAGCTTTAATGGTACATGCCATTAGAAAGCCCGTCTCTGGAAGGGAGGAGGGGGGAGGGTGGTCTCAGCCTCAGCTAAGAGGCTACTTTAGTCTCCCGACATAAGCACATTCACAGATGTCCCTGAACGGGCAGAGTCTCCTCACCCATCACGACAGAGCAGCCCGCTCCTGTGTGAAGCGACGAGCCGTGGACAGAGAGGAACGCAGAGGGATAAAAAGCGAGGTAGTGAGAACGAGGGCGGGAGGGAGAGCAGGAGAAAGAAGAGGTGAAGAGCCACAGAGCAAAAAGAAATACATCGCTGTTACTCTGACGTCTCCCCCCCGTGCTCCCTGTTTTGGTGTGAATGCAAGAAGAGGAGAAGGGGGGAAAGGGGAAGGAAAATAAATCCCGGGAGCTTGAGTCGACTCTTTGCTTTATATTCCCATCTTTTTTTTCCTTTCTTTCTTTTTTTTTTCTATCTCCATCATCCAAGGCATGACGGCGAGTTTCAGCTGGCACTGCAGAATATAAGAAAGGGATGCTTTTTGAATGCCGCTTCTCTTCTGACAAGGGACAAGGAAGAGCGAAAGAGGGACAATAAACAGGATTTCTAGATTGATTGGGAGTCCCTATGCCGTATGCACTGGAATAGCAGGGTTGCTCTGAAGTCTTTCAATGAGGTAAAAAAATAAAAATAAAAATAAGATTATCTTTCTGTTTTCTGTGCGCCCGATTGGCTGTCATGGTCAGATATACATCTGAGAGGCACTTGAAAGCATGCACGTAGAAGCTTGACAGAGATAAACCCATTTCCATGCCGATCAGGTCTGGAACAGCAGTAGGGAGATTGCCATCTTTGTCCCTGGGTCGCCGTGAACAGCGGCACGCTGGAAGTGACAGGGAGAATCTATTCGTGTTGCATGCCGCAGAGAGGCAGTGTGAGCAGGCTTTCTCTCTCAGGAGAAGAGTCTCGGTCGCCCTGATGAAAGGAATTGCTGATAATCCTCATGATGAGCATTTGAGTGCTGAAAGAGCAGAAGGGCAAGGAGAGATTTTCTCTCAACCAGAAGTGCCGCCACACACGGTCTGACTGGAATTTAGAGTCAGCTGGCAAATGGAAACATAAATTTACTGTGTATATATATATATATATATATATATATATATATATATATATATATAGATAGATAGATAGATAGATATAGATAGATATAGATATTAAAAGGTCTAGTGAACAATATACATCCCCCATGAAGAGTATAAAAGAAGAGTTGGTAATGGAACAAGATGCTGTTTTCAAAAAAGCAAAGTCCAAGCACTTTCACTTGTTACCCTGGGGAGCTATACACTCCCTTCTAGACAGAAAATAACAACTTGTCCACACCACTGAACAAAAAAAGAGCATTGGCTTGAGAAAAGGGAAGCTTGAGTTAACTGGGCTGTATGTTCTTTTTCGTGACACCCAGCCAGGAAACTCCCAGCTCTTTGAGAAAAATGTAACACTTGCTCTCTCGGCCAGCACAGGTGCTCGACAAACATGTGCATGCAGAGAATAACTGTACTGTATGTATGCTGTCATTATATATTGTGGGTTTGGGTGATGATTGTGATTATTAGATGTTTGTGTGTGTACATAATTTGAAAGGTGCAGAAAATAGTGCTCCATCATGGGGAAGAGGGAAAGAGAGTGCAAATTTGGAGTGTGTATTGGTAATATCAATATTGCAGGGTTCAGTGCTTACTTACATGTGTTTGCTGCAGGTTAGCTGGGAGTTCTTAGCCTACTAACAGAAGTGGAAAGTCTTGCGCCATGTGGTTACAGGTCTGGAGGTCTGGGCTGTAGTCCTGAGTCCTTAGTCATGTGTCAAGACACATCAAGTTGTCTGTCCCTGGAAGTTCTGACTGGTACATTCACGGCATCCTCACACCCATCATGAATTCATTCATATTGGGCAAATATGTTTTCTCTCAGGCTCATATTAAAAACAAAAAACAAAAAAGTGACAGATTCGAAGAAATAAACAGTCCAAAATAAGTTGTTACACTTTGCTCCCTGTCTGATTTGGTGGAGTAATTTTTATAGTCTTTTTTTCAGCTAAGTGGTGTATTTATGTGCATTTGCAACATTAAATGAGAAATGAACCCAAAGCTGTGGTCGCTCAAAGGACAGTGTTTCTATTAGCCATGCTTAGACATACAGTTACAACACGGAAATATAGGCAAGTGTATAGCTCTGTTTCTCCACTTAATCTGTGTCACTGTCTGCATACATGACTGCAGCAACACCTGGTGCCTCTCTTTCCATTTTGTACAGTACGGTGGGCTAATGCTCACATGCAGTGAACCTGTGCATATTTGCTCCCAGCTGTTTCTCACACGGGTGTTGGGATGCTCGTGTAGCGCACATCTCCCTGACTGTGTATATATGAAGTCTCAGCTCAGTCTGGCAATGTCAGCAAATAGCATCCGTATCTCATTTATGGAAGCGGACGGCTTGTCATTTCGGTCTGTGTTCAAGGTTGCCCCCTCTTTGGCCACACAATACACAAAGCGCTCAGAGGCCAGAAATAAACACAAACACCGCCACCTTCCACCTGCCACCATAGCTCATGGTTTACAGGACAGAGCAGAACAGAGTCAGATAGGTATTACAAATCTACTCCTCTGGATTTATTTCCTATTTTTTTATAAAAACCTTTTACCACAATTACATATAAATCAAAATTATTTTTGTTCTGCGACGCTATAAAGCCAAAATTTCAATATTTTCCCTGACTATCCAGTTTCCTTTATAGCAGTAATAGAATGGCCTGAAAGCCTCTTTTTCTCACCGTCTTCCAGAAGGTTGTAAAACCTTCTATGTAGAGTGCTAATTGGTAATGTAAACACTCAAATGTCTTTATTAGTAAACCTTTTCACTGGATAATAAACCTTGAAATGTTCAGAAATAAATGTCAGGAGCTCAGAAACAAAGGTTTTGAAATCCATATCACCAAACTTAGCCGTCTCCACACAATGGCCCTCATTTACTAACAGTGCGTATGCACAAATCTGTGCGTAAATGGTGCGTACAAACATTTCCATGCAGACATTAGCAAATGATTACAGCAGCATATTATCACATTTTTAACAGCACTGCTTTAATGTAAAGCGGCAGCAGATTTTTTTTAAACAGTGAGGACTTCAGAATAAAAGTCACTATAATTAACATATAATACACTATAGCGCCACTATCCACAATCTTAAAGAGGTGCAGGTGTTGAATGTCCATGTGGAATACACATGTTCATCAGCAGCAGCTCAGCAGCATTTCACACCTCATTGCGCGGCGTAATAATATGTATGAAACCTGACAAGACGGAGGGATTAGACTTTGAACAAATGTTTTGAGAGCTATTGAGACGAAACCGCGGAGGTTCAGAAACAGAGAGCACCACGTGGGTGGATGCCAAGCAAGTCTACCTACACTGAGAGCTTGCAGATAAAGGTTTTGGAGCTGGACAACTTTCATTTATGTTTGATGTCTGTTGGGAGTGTGTTGTAGGTTTCTCTTTGAAGGTAACCAAGCTCCTCTGAAGATTCAGTCATGGAGCTGCCCAGCCTTGGGCAACGGAGGGGTAAAGCAGTACGTGACAGTACATTGTCTTTATCACAAAGGACAGTGTATATGGCTTAACAAAGTCTAAAGCAGCCAGTATGTGTCTGTACAGAGTAGTATACTGTTCCCCATAAATCTCAATGATCATGAAAATAAAATAGATGAAAAAAATCAGACTGTTTGCCAGAAGGCTTTGTCACCTCTGCTTGCAAATATCACACACTGTCGTGAGCAAATACAACACCAAAATGTGTGCCTGTATTTCACATTTACATTGAAAAATGAAACTGCCTCAAAGTACTAGTATTACACCAGAAAGCGATGTTTATTACTTATGAATGGTGAAGAAGAAACTGACTTTCTGCCTATTTTTTATGAAAAACACCTGTTAATTCATTTTGTGCCCCCCTGCATCAACACCAATTATCCACTTTATTAAAACATTATTTTGCACCAGGAACAGAGAGTGTGTTGATTTTTTTTTTTTTAAAAACCCATCTTTATCTTCCACCCCTGTCTCTAAGTGTTCATGGTGCGAAAGCTGGGTAAGGATGAATGGAAGACAGATGAGATTTAGACTTGATTCAAGGTTCTTTGTTATATAAATATTTGTTTCTTAGCACTGTATGTAAAAGCTCAGTCTGGGCAACAGTGTCAAAAGCTGAACTTTTAATTGTATGAAAACAAATGATGGCACGGTCTGAATATGGCCCAAGGCAGTAGGTGGGGAGGGCGGGCTAAAAAACATGCCCTTTGTAATGAACAAGCATAGAAGCGAAGTAAAAGCAAAATGGCAACTAAAAACAATCTGCTGGGCCTTGCAGCAGTGTTGTTGTACCTCAGCGGATTACACTCCACGGGGCACTTAAAATCTGTCTGGCTGCCCATTAAGACAGCCACTATCCTGGCTCATTAATGTCCTGCAGAGGAATTAGAATAAACGGTGCTCTACAGACTCACGTTGGCAGAGGCTCTCTGCCTTCTCTCCAGCAGCTTTTCTCCCTCCAGGGACAGCAGTTGTTTGCCCGCGGTACACCAGAGTAGCTTGGAGTGACCAGCAACACCAAATAATTAGATGCTCCACTCCTCCAAATGGCTGTAGCTGTTGAATTCATCCTGACTTGTTACAGCTATTTCAGGGACGATGCCAAATATAATCACTGTGTAGGATACCAACACTCACTTCAATGGGAAAATTGGGTTTGAAAAGCAAAGATTATAAGAAGAGGTTGGGATCTTGAAAGTAGCGAGCGATGACGCTCATAATCAAGTGCATTAAAGTCAAAGGAAAAGAGTGCCTGGAGGGGGACTAGATTAAGTTCTTCTTGTTTTTTGTTTTTCTGAGCAAGTTTTAGCATTTTTTAACAAGTGTTTAAATCTCCTGAAAGGTTATTGCTTCATAGCTTCTTACTTCTTACTTTTAATGGGCGATCGTGGCTCAAGAGTTGGGCGTTCGCCTTGTAATCGGAAGGTTGCCGGTTCGAGCCCCGGCTTGGACAGTCTTGGTCGTTGTGTCCTTGGGCAAGACACTTCACCCGTTGCCTACTGGTGGTGGTCAGAGGGCCCGGTGGCGCCAGTGTCCGGCAGCCTCGCCTCTGTCAGTGCGCCCCAGGGTGGCTGTGGCTACAATGTAGCTTGCCGTGAATGTATGGGTGGATGACTGGATATGTAAAGCGCTTTGGGGTCCTTAGGGACTAGTAAAAGCGCTATATAAATACAGGCCATTTACCATTTTAAATTGCAGTTATGAACAAAAAAAAGGGGAAAAAATATATTAGATACCATAATTTGTCAGGTGGAAACCATTGCATCCTGTCAAATACATCACTATTCCTCAGGCCAAGGGAGGAGACCCTCAGCTTTGGTTGTTCTTTTTGTTGCTGCTGCCATGTTCTTGCGTTATAAATGCATCCCGCCACTAGATGCCTCGTTCACTAAATCAATGTCAAATGAAAATAAATCTGTTTTTTTTTCTTCTTCTTCTTTTTCATTTTAAACCAACAAAAGAAAATCAATGTGTCAGTTCAATAAACTACACAAGTATGTTTCTCTTCTTGCCGTATTGCCGCGGGGAAATGAATTCAAATTTTTCAACGAAAAAAAAAAGAAAGAAAGAAATGTGACATTTTACCAGCTTCAGCTAACGTGTTTATTTCGCATACGCTGAACAAGTTGGTCTGATCATTAATCAAATGAGCAACGGGGATTTGCTGCTTTGGCTTGTAATGCTGTTTACCAGTTTAATCAGTAATGCTGCACGATTCAAATAAGTTTACCCTTTTTCTTAATTATTTTGTTCTTGTATAATCTCATTATGTGTATTTGTGGCTAACCATAGTCCCTGGGGGAAGTTCTGCTGTTTTAGAAAAAAAAAGAAGGGAGAGAAGCTATTAGAGACAGCTGGCAGTGTGGTATCAGTTGTGTTCACATTCATCGGGCATGCTGTAGATTAGGAGCAGAGATGCTACCGGAGGCATATCGTATGTGCAGTCGCATACTCTATGCACAGGCACACAAAGCCACACACAGTCTACAATATCTGCAAGCACAAACAATAAAGCTTTCCCTCCCCCTATTGTCGAATCCTATTCTGCTAAATAGTGACCAAGTATAGGGTGGAAAACACTTTTTTTTTTTTTATCCCTTTTCTTCTCTGTCTCAACCCATCTTAATATACTTTCATTGGGTGCATAAGCGAGGAGGGAGAGCCTCTTTGTGTCCTTCATGGCAAAATGAGCTTAACCTATAATCAGCGTGGTGGAGATGGCACAGCTCGAGTATCGCGGGGAGCGTTCGGCCCAGAGGTGGGAGCTTTTGCATGAAGCCAGCTGTGAGGCTATAGTATAGTTCCCTGCCTTAATAGTAGGTGTCTGAGATCAGGGGGGGCTGAGATGATCATTTCACATGATGACAGGGGTTTTCCCTTATCACGAACATGTCCACACAATGATAATGTGACCTGACAGTGCTGGTGATCACTGTGGGCGAGGTCTGTTGGTGCTGGTTAGAATGGAGTATTTCCGAGGGTCTACGCAGGCATCACACAAACACACACACACATAACATGTAGTTTTGAATATTTTATGCGTGTGCCAACTTGGAGATCATTCCTGATGTTTTTTGTGTTTTTTTTAGTAAGGAGTCTGTTCACAGCTATCAACACCAAATATAAATGTCTGACTGAGTCTTCTTTGCCTTTTTTTGTGCGTTTGTTTCTTTGTTGTTGTTGTTTTTTTTCTTTATTCGCCTGATAAAAATCCAGCTCCTACTTGTGGTTGCAGCTGTTTATACTTACAAATTAAGCAACAGTGATGGCGAGCACACAGCACAATAACATATTCCCAGGCACAAACGAGCTCTCTCAATTACCCTCTCGAGAAAATTCTAGAGGCTTTGACGTAAATCCCTCAGCTTTAACTGCAATAAGCATCCGTCCACCTCTCCAAGGGGAAAGGATCACCTTTTGAACATGCTGAGAGATTATTGCAGTGAACACATGGACACATTTATGAACCTCAGCCAGCTGCAGCCAACAAATGCAATGCAATGAAAAAAAGTGGTCTACCCATGAAAAAGAGATTGTGCTATTTCTCAGAAGCAGTATGAATAAAGAATGTGCTTCATATAATCAATATTGGTATTTATAGAACGACGTCTATTCAGCATAAAACTTCTAATTGACTACTAATTGACATAATGGATGGGTAATAATATGAGTAAAGCTGACAGCTGAGACATGGCATAGACTAATTTGCTTTCTGCTTAACCCTGATTAACTGCTCACCTCAAAGCGGGCTTACACCAAAAAAGAAAAGGCATCTTTCTAAGCTGATTAGGATGTATTTTGACCTCTTACATGTTACATTGTTAAACACGCCTTGCAGGTAAACTGACATTTTGATGGAGGTTTTTCTCTGATTCTCTGAGTTTTCCACTGATCTTTACTTTGTAATGCAAAAACAGTTTGTTTTCAACAAATCAGCAACTTTGGTTATTCTTGTTTTTGTTGTAGGTGGATTCTATACTCAGTCTGTGTTCCCATCTGTGGCCAGATCTGTGATCTTTGAAGGTGTTCAGCTTCATCCAGAATAACTCCTGATATCTCACCTTTGTTACCAGCTATACAGGAGCCAAGACTAGCATCTTGCACTTTTCCTCTTTCGTGGTGCATTGTGTAAATATTGAGATGCTATGCACTCGACGAAAAATAAATAAATTGCTCTTTGGTAAGCAGGTCCTTGATGTGTTTTGAGAAATCATTGTTAGAATTAACGATGGTGCTAGACGTGAGAATTCATCAGTAGGCTGCATCTCATTTGTGCTGAGCTCCATTCATAATGTTATTAAGAAACTGGATGTTTGACAGACAGAGACTGTGTTTCTCTATCATGTTATTGACTCACCTGAGACCAGTCGCAGCAGATGGTTGCCTGTCTCTGAGCCTGGTTCTACTAAAGGTTTCTTCCTGTTAGAAGGGTGTTTTTCCTTCCCACTGTTGCCAGGTACTTGCCCATATTTGGTCGTCTGATTGCTGAGGCTTTCTTACCATCACTGTGGGCTCTTTACCTTACAACATAATGCACCTTCGAGTGACTATTGTTGCTATGTGACTATTTGGTGCTATGTAAATAAAAGTGAATTCAACTGACTTGACATGTTGCCAGTTAAACTAATAAGCTACACCACCTATTTTTACAGACATTTTTTGGTCCCTGTCGCAACCTTTTTGAGACATCAAACTTAAAAATGGCCTTATCGTTTTCTCAACAAAATAAATTCTCTCAGCTTAAACATTTAATATGTTTTATGAGTTTCATTTTAAGTGAAATATAGGCTTTATGAGATTTGCAAATCTCAATCTATTGTCACTTCCATACCAACGTTTTTGGAATTGGGCTTGAAAATATAAACACTTAATATTCACTAAGTAAAAAATAAAACAAAATAAATCTTTGAGTCACGCTGTTGTGATTGGCAAATACTTTCCTTAAACTACACCCCTGCAGATTCTGTTCACAGAAGGCGGCCATATTAACACCTGCCAAAGCAGAGCTACAGTTCCTGCCACAGTACATGGAGCTGGTCTCCAGGACCACATTTTGCAATGACACACACACAGACAGACTTACAAGGTGAGAACAATGCCAGCCTCACTACTGCAGTTCATAATAAACTGACTGACCCTTTGAGGGCGTGCATGAGATTCTGTCTCTCTGTCACAGTTCACAGTGTAAGCTGCAGTTGTGGACCTTTGCAAAAACCAGCTTAGTGTGAAATAAGAAGAAATGCCAGGCTACTAGTGCGTCAATTTTCTAAATGATTTTCTAAATGATTTTCTAGATCTGAGACCAATCGGATTTACTAATCTATCCCATGAAAACACTATTTAAAACCATGACATTCTTGTGTTTTTTGTATTTTTTATCTTTTTTTTTTTTCATTTTATCCACCAGTGCTGGATGTGCTGAACTCATTTTCTGCCATGGCGCAATCATCCTCGTCACACAGTATGAAATAGGATTGGCACAGTGAGGCCTGTCTGGTTTTCCTATTCAGAGTTACTCGAGCTAATGTATGCAGCAGTTGTGACTGTTTTGACTTAGTGAGACGGATAAACACTCCTTTACAACCGGGAATTGCTCTAGATTAAATATTAATGAATGTTTCTTCCGTGTGTGAGAAATTTACATATGAAGACCAGCAATATCAAGCAAGATGGACCAAAAGTGATTAAATTCATCGTTTTTGATTTCACTGTTAAATTAGGTTTGTTATGATGGACCTTTAGAGGAACTAATTGAAAATATGCCCACTTTAAGAAGTCGGGGTGACATGAGTGAGAGGAAGAAGGATTTCATGTTCCAAAAAAACACTGCCTTATGCATAACGAGGAGTGAGACATGACAGGCCTCAACTAGCCTGTTGTTATTGTTCTAGTTGACGTGACTGCGTGGCATTTCATGTGCAGTGGGTGCCAATTACATCCCACTGGCAATCAATGCAAAGTGTCCCCGCTGCCGCTGATATACTATTAAAATGTGGGTTTGAACCACTTTAGTAAGTTTACTTTGCGTATGAAATATCGTCTCTGTTGTTGCTTTTGGCATCTGTGGATGAGAGGCCCGCTTTGAGGTGACGTGCTTTTTGCGACTAATTGTTACGATCAAGTTAAAGTCAAAATTTGAAAAGGACGAGCTGACCCGTTGGAGCGTCTTTTCATTTATCACCTTCTCTGCTCTGGGCTTCAATTTTTGAGCTTAATAAGAGCAGGGAGCAGCAAGTCTGACCGGCGTTAATTTGCTAAGCTTCTCAGCTATAAGAGTTAATTACCGTGAACAAACTGTGAAATACAGATACAAAATAAAGAGCTTAAACTGTTCATGCTTGTAATCATTTCCATAATCATTTCATAAGTGTTAAGTCTCTCTGCCAAAGAAGACTGGCACATTATGAAACGCGTGGACTTCAACGACAGCAGGCTTTCAAAGTCTATATTTCAGAACATGGAGAACGTCGACAGATGCCGAGTCTAATTTCTCTGTACTTAATGCTAACTAAGTTGTAGTTTTTATTTGCAGTCCTGAGGGCTGCTGCGTGGTGCCCCTTAGGCTACAGCTACGGAGCTTGTCCGTACCATCTGACTGCAGATATGATGGCCATGAATATTATCATTATCACTTAAAACATATCCAGAAATTACTAGAGCAGAAACTGAGCAATGACTTGTGCAGTCATGGTGCACAATTTGCACTTTATTTCAGCATGGGCATTCATGGCACTTCATAGCATGGCCTTGATGTTCATTTTACTGTAAGGTCAGCATTTAAAAGGCACAATCTGTAATATAACTATGGGAACCACTTATAACGCATTTTCATGCTGCTTTTGGATGATCACTAAAAGCAGCTGGGCTTTGAGACATTATAATCACAGACAATGTGAAAAAAGTGGACTGAAAGGGTAGCTGGAATTAATGTCATATATGGATTGTTACAATTTTCAGTAGAAAATGAGGGTCTATTGAAAAATAAACACATCCTAATGCATCTTTGTCACTGACCTGACCTGAGAGTAATGCATTGCAGGGTGGAACACACTGTCATCTACGTCAAGTTTAGCCGTCTCCCTGTAAGGCAGGTGATTTCTGAATGACTTATCCAGTTGTGTTCTTAACAGATCAATAGAGCAGTGCACTGAGGGACCTATTATACTGTTTCCTCTTTAGATTCCAGCGCAGTTTGAGAGGATCTCAATGAGAATGAATCAGCACTGTAGTCCTTTTTGTTCCCGTGAGAGACTCTGAGAAATATCTTATTCATGTCTACCTCATCTTTGCAAAAGTACAGGGGGAATGGAGCAAAAGAATGCTAGACAAGCTTTCTGTAAATTGTTACTGTGTAGATAAAGTGGTAGTTGCATTAAATGCCATCTAGGTATCTCTGACAGCGTAATAATTGTTTGTGCTGCCTGATGACGCACCCGTGTGAACGTGCGGTGTGTCCAAAATGCTGCGCGCTGATCAAAGTGGCTGTGTGAACATTTTCAAACGTGGAACTTGATGCCCGGCCTCAGGCGGAGCCCAGCTGGAACCCGCCTCAGCTATGTGGTGTCCAGTAATCTCGCATCTGTTCTCCTGATACGATTTATGTACACAAATCTATATGGGAATGTCTGTTTCTACTATTCATATATGTTAAATTAGCAGTAAACTGTGGTATAATGTGCTCTCATTAAGCATAGCAAATTTAATTTTAGCTCAGTGTCTTTGTTATTGAATGAAAACAACACTAGGCAACATGAAAGCTCATCATTGCAGCAACACAAATGCACCCGCAGCGAGCACCTTATCAGTTAAAGTGAGTCTGTGTGTATGCATGTCCTTTGTTTTTTACTTCCATAGACACAAATTCTGTAATTTGAATGAATGCCAATAGGCTGTGCGTGGCTACAAGCTGCTCAGTTTAGCATTATTGGTAGGCGCAACTGAACAGAACAATGTTCACACTGATGGAAGGAGTCGAGTTATAATATGCAGTGGGTTGGAGGCCCGAAACGAATGCCCTTGTGTGATTGATTACGCGCTACAAGCTAATGAGATAAACAGAGCCTGAATCGATTCAGCCGAGGTGGAATCATGCCAGAGGGGCATATGCAGCCATGTGCAATGACTCTATTGACACGCTCATATTCAAAGGATCGGTGAAAGAAACCAAGCTCCGGTTTCAGCTGAGAAGAGAGCTGTGTCCTCTTCCACTGCACGGAGCTGCTTTATACCCAGCACTGCAATAAGGGTTATTGTGGTCAATTCAAACACTCACGATGAGATCTGACAAGCTAGATACTTACTGCTAAACAACCACTGTTAAGGAAACCTTTTTTCAAAAACAGACAAGAAAATGGCATTGTAACAGGCCATTTTCTTTTTCAACAAGCCTAACAGCAGTTTACAAGTGTGAACAACCATCAGCATGGGAACTATTTTCTGTAGCTGCTGCAGTTTTGGCTCATTGGCCAGTGATAGATATTCCAACTACTGAGGTTGACCAATTAAAGCTTTATGTTTCAACAAGACAACTAGGGGAGGATAAAAACGGCTGGGCCGGGCACCTGTGAGTGCCTTTCCAGGAGCTAAATGCTGAGCGTGTTTAAGGCGGTGAATTAGAAACATTGAGTCCAGAGACAAACTATTTCATATAATTGTGGTCACGCATGAGATACTTTGTAAGGTTCAAAAGAAGCTAAATACTTGTTTTTATCCCACTCCCTGGGGCTTGACCTTACACACCAATATTCCAACATGAGTTGTATTTTTCCATGTTGCATCTTAATTTCTATCAGCACGGACAGCGTTTGAAACACAGATCGAGCATGGTGGATTTTAAGCCTTTTCACGCTCTCCGATAAGCACGACTGCAGGGAAATACGACCAAACTCCTAGAAGGGCATTCACAGGGGGCGTGTTCACTTGACTGCTTTACGATTGTGTCACTCAAAGTCTTGTCTGCACACTAGAGGACACGAGGGGGAGATTCATCAGTCACCGAAAATAGGGAGTGGAAGATAAAGTACAGTAGAGTATGGCATTATTAACTTTTTTTTGCAGAGGACAAAGGGGACGGGTGTGCCAGTGTCTACGTGCCTCCAAAGGCTTAGAGGGAAAACACAAAATTTCATCAGTGTCCAAGTGCATAAAAATTAATTTGTTGTAGTGTCTGATGATAAGCCTTTAGGCAGGAAGGCAGCAGAGTGGCAGGGTTGTTACAATTCCTACACAGATGAACAGTTCAAAGAGAGAGGCTTTTTCATTTGCGTCCAGACTTTCCCCATGAGACTGACATTTCCTTTTGCCGCAAAAGATCATCTGTGTGTTTGTGTTTGGAGGTGCATTATCGTTAAAGGCTTAACATATATGTTTATGTGGCCTGTACAGTACACTTTAGAAAGGCAGGATCTCCTACATTAAACGAGGCTTAATCATTAAAAGTTAAATATGTGAAAGTGTTAAGTAGCTTAAGCATCATCACAAATGATTCTTGTTTTTTTTTTTTTTTTTTGCTCAGTCCTACATTTAAAACAGTGAACTCATATATAGCAACTGTAAAGTATAATACTGTTTAAACTGTAATCCTGTAGCAAGCTCTTCATTCAATTTCAAAGAAGTGTTTTTATGTTAAGTCTAGAAGGCACAGCTTAAATCTACGAGTTATGTAAGAAGCCCAAGCTTCAGCTAAAGGAATCACGTGCTCTTTGTACTTTAGAAAAATGATGTAGTACACATCTCCTTCAAAAGACGCTAAACTGGCTGATTCCACGGTTCAGTGGTTGTACGGTGCAGCAGCAACAGTGATGCTAATCACCACATGACTCATGGTGATTGGCAATGTTCGAGTGAGGCCTCGATGATGCTAAATTTGAGTATAGCAAAAATAAACAGGCTTCTGCACTACATTCAAAACTGGGAAATCAATATGGTTTCAGCCACGCCACACTGCAAATGAAAAGCATGCATGCCATGATAATGGATATGGATTCCTGCTTGTGTGGCTCATATTTCAGCACCATGCTGTGCTAAAAATCTTCATATTTAGCACTAAAGGAGATGGTTGATGGTTGTGCACAGGAGAGGAAGTGAATTTTTTTTCTGGTGTGACCTCTTTTAGAATTACTGCCAAAAGAGCAGAGGAATAGTCACTTTGTGTGGCTGCAATATTCTTTTTGAGTAGACCTTTCCTTTAACCTATAACTGCTTAGCATATAGTACTGTAGGTGGGTTTAAAAGGCCACTGCCAGATCTGCCTGCTGCTGCTCTTATAATTAGTAGCGGTCAGAGGCCAGCACAGCAAACACAGAGTGGAGATGAACTTTTAGACGGCGGGTAAAATGCAGCAAGGTAGGCAAACATTACTGTATGCAGAAGAGACAGTGAGGAATCAAGGCAGAAAGAGCTACATTAGAATACATATCCTGCTGAGAGAAGTTCCATCACAGTCTTGGGATGTCTCACATTGTTTGTAACTACTAAGACACCTTGTCTGCATCAGGCGTCCTGGTGTGTCTTTCTGTTTGTGAGCCTTTGATGACGGTGTGTTTGTGTGTCTCTCAGGGTCACAGCGTTGTATTCCGGATATATTTGCTTCGTGAACAAGTTGTGGGTTTTTCTGTGGCTCTCAAGGATGATGTTACCAAGGTGATTCTGTGGTTGTCACAGGAAATATTGTCCAGCCAAGATGAATCTGGTCATAAAGAAGATACAATTTTTATTTTTTTATATATTTCACTGGGAATCATCGGATCATCTAGGATCATGTTTTCATGGCTTTATAAACTCTTATGATTTCGATCAAAGCATATAGGCTCCTTGATGTTAATGGGACGTGGGTGACTATAAACATAAGCCATCCCCACTTATATTTAACTGGCTTTAATCTAGATATGTTTTCACATTCAGATTTTAATTTAAACATTTGGTTGAATACTTTCTTTATATTGTCTGCATATTCTCAGAAATTATCACTGAAAAGCAGTGTCTGTGTTGATGGACATTAAAAGGGTTACATGGCAAGCCTAGTTAGCCTGTGATGTTAGCTTGCATAAGCAGACTACACAGCTCTGACTAGAGCCTGGCTGATAAAGGATTTTGGAGACAAAAATCCAATATTCCGATATTTCTCTGACACCATTAGCCATTTATTTTATTTGCTCTACTCCACAGCTCGGATTGGCTGATTGTTGTTTGCCGCACTCCAAACACATGTTGCAGAGTGCCCTCTGATGGACAAACTATGCAACATCAACACTCCTAACATGTCTGAAGGGTGTTTCTCCCATTTCTTCTGCACTTTTTTATTTTAATTCATGGGCCTTTGCAGATGATAGATTGAGAAATAACTAATATTAGCAGACAATCTCGGGCTGCTGACAATTGTGTTGGGCCCCAGCTATGACATGAGTCAGACAGAGTTGATGATAACAGCCAAAATCACGCTATAATCAGTCAAGCAATAAAATTAACTCCATCCAGACGCCTTTGTCACAATCCATTTTCTCTAAGATGTCCAAAAGCTGTAATATCATCCCTTGAATATTCTGCTTAATAGTTGCTGTAAAATTATAGCTTAGAAGCAGATATTCATATTCATTCACAGTCATTCTGATATGTATGAATTGTGGCTGAATATGCTGGTTTAACCTGGTCATCTCTTACTCTTACCCATTTATAATAATAATAATAATAATAATAATAATGCAAACATTGTCCTATACACTGTGCTGATAGGAATCAAACACATTCAGACACTGTTCTATAGTCAAACCTATGTTTAACAAAGACAAATCCACTATTTTACACATTTCATCCTTGTTTCTTTTTGGACCAAAAATTACAGCGGTGAAGTTCCACTTTCAAAATCTCATCAGCGTTCACTTCAGTGTAATTACATTTTTTCTCCATTTGTTAAGCTCTCTCAAACAAGAACAACATGCAAGAATGCTTTATCCCACTTTAGTTCATTGATTTCCGTTTTGAGTTAAACATCAGTGTGCTTTGTTTTGTGTTAGTTTAAAGAAAATCTATGCAGATGCAAAGTTGTAGTTTTCCTGCAGAGAATCTTATTAAAACAGGTGATCAGTGCTACTAAAGAATAAAAAAAAACACTTGAATAATAAAACTGCAAGCATTATGTCAAAAGCAGATAGCTTAACAGATTAAATAAACAGGCAATGGCTTCATGGGGATCGAAATAGACAGGCTTTGAGTGTGGTCTAAGGCGGTGATTACTTCAGCATCCAGATCGATTAAAATTGTCCAGATCACCAAAGTCATTTCCTGAACCAAGCAAAGGGGATGACAATTTGTTTTTTGGACCACACACGAGCAGATTTTTGTTAGTTTGTTTCGTTACTTGTTTGTGCCTGGCTTTCATCCTGAGCTTGTGTAATGAGTGATTAGGGAGGCCAAAAGGGCTAAATGTAAGAGGGTTTAACCCAGTGAAAAAAAGAAGAAAGGGTATCCTGCAAAGCCGCGTTAAGCTTCAGTTATCTGATAAACGCAGTGTGCCCAAAGTAGCTTCAAAAACCAGCTCCTCACTCGATTAAGAACAATGTAGTACTGTCCTGGCTCCATAAGGAAGGAACAAAAATAACAAACCAATCTTAGGAATACCTTGTGATTGCTGAAGTTTTATCGATTGGGTGTTAACCACTCAATCGATAAAACTCGCTCACACTTTCCTCCATTGTTGGCGGGTAGAAATAATTAGGAGTGTTAGGATCCAAACAAAATACATTTTTTCAGTACCATTGTAGCCTTGGTAAACAGCTGCAAAGTGTCTAATAAATGCCACACGCATAGAGTGTGTTCACTTCTTAAAATATCAGGGGTTGTTCATGTCCACACAGAGTTGTGTATTTTTTCGGAGTTTTGATTTTCAAGTCGAAATTCAACACACAACTGACTTGGTTTAAATAATTTCCATCCTGACATTATTCCCTCTCTCGTTTAAACATAATTGCACCATCATGAATCACTTATACCTACAAAGAGCGATCAAAATATAACTAATAATAAAACTGAAGTAGCTGGGAAATGTACACCTACATCTCAATCAAGGCAATAAAATTTAATAAGCCTTTGAAACTGCAAACAGTGGTTGAATCCAAACATATTGTACAAACATGGCAAGAGATTTCGTTAATCAAAATCCCATGATGTCAAAAGGAAGAGGGGGTGAAGAAAAAAAAATAAAAAGACAAAGACTGAAAATTTTCCTCTGGCTCAGATTAGCACACACAGCACGTAGGCCTACAGAGATACCAACACTGAGTTTTCTCACAACTGAATACTGACAGGAAATGTTAACTCAAACCTGTTTGCCCCAGGAAACATCTCAAGGTTAAGAGAAGCCATGCATGAGGTCTGTATTCTCTGAAAGAAGACCTGCGCCCTTAGACCACCTGAGCCATTTCTTTTTCTCTCCGAGGTACCAAAATACATCTCCATCCAGCTTTCCAATGTAACCAGTAGCCTCAATTTGTCTGCTTGGACCTCTGTTTTGCCTAAAGGCACTGAAGTTGATTAAAGAGACGGTGTCAGATATGAAGCACCTCTCGCAGACCGTTACCAGTTGGAGGCCAGAGTGCTCACGCGGGTGTTTTTTCACATGGAATCACCTTGACACAGCACCTCTGATATCACTGGGCCTTAACTCAATCTCACCATAGTATGGTGTTAGATGAAGCAGGCAATAAGCTGTGAGGATGAACGGACAAAAAGCAATACGCCCAAGCTCTATTACTGTTAATTGAACTGGAAAGGAAGAGGGATATGTTAGAAAGACAGGCAACAGGGAGAGAAAGAGATAGTACATGGGGGTAATATACAGAGAGAACCTCCAGTAATAGCAATCTTATCTCTAGGTGAACTTAAGGTATGCAAGAGGTTAATTCAGTGTCGCATCGGAGAGACGGGTCCATTACACCGTCTCATCTGAGATATAGAGGCATGATGGTATCGCTACCTATCTGGGAATAAAAGCCAATTTGTGTAGGGATTTAGAGCTAATTGTAGATGCATGAAATCCAAAATGACTTCTCGTGTGTTACCAGCTGAAAACAAATGTGCTTCAGAAGTTTCGGACTTACAAGCTGATGAAAATTAATCACTTTTTTCTCTTTGCTGTTTTATTAGCAAAGATTTATTAGCAGAGATTGTCATGCTTGCTGTCTATAGATTATGCATTAATCCAAATCCCATTTACAGTACAGGCATTAATTTCCCAAAGGTGTCAGACACAAGTAACATTTTGCTCAGCAGCTCTGAAAGAGGAAGAGGAGACGGGACCGTCATTTGCTCTTCTCTGTTCCTGTGAGTGCAGACGTCTGATGGGTCAGGAATTCTGCAACAGCTGGGGCCACAAACACACAGGATATATTCTGCTCAGTCAAAGCTACCTGCGGCATGCGAGACTAAAGGACATCTACAGGTTCTGTATTTGCGTTATCTCAGAGCTCGTATTGCCTTCGTTGGTATTTTGAGCGACATTTCCTTGAGGTCATTCATACCACTCAACATCTGATGTGTTTAGAGCTGCTCAAGGCTGAGCGAAGAAACAAATAATTTCACATTCAAGTGGCATGTTCTGATAAGCACCTGACAGAATTTCAAAAAACCCCAAACTAAACTGTCCACCATGATTGTTTTGCTGTTTTGTGATTTACAAATCACATTGCATTATTCCTAAGCTGCGGGCTTCTTCTGGACTCCGCTATCCAACAACTGGAGACTGTCTCACTACGATGTCCAAGAGATGAGTCATCAGTGACATCAGCAAATGTATTACATTTAGGAATGAAAACGGGGTACTGTGTATGAAAATTGCTACAACTGCTGTAAACAGTACTTCTGTTACATCCTGTGAATTAAAGCTAACAGTGTGCACTTCAGCCACATCCTGATTGTTTGACAAAAATCCACTGTGGTTGGGTGGAGAGGCAAAAATTACAAAATGCATTGTAGCACTGCACAGTCTGATCAGACTGGGAGTCAAATCCTTTGCTACATGAGTCTTCCAGACAAAAGTTGTCTGTCTTTAATGTTCCGCATCCAAAGAAGCTGGTGAATAGCAGCTTAAGGACAAATGCCCTCGCTCATTCATCAAAACCAGACAACCACTTCGTGCCCGGTGGCCCCAGTGACAGATGAAGACCAAAACATCTTCTGGGGGGCAAGAGCTTTGGCTATTTTTTATATTTTTTTTAAATCCATATGTGCTTCCCCTGGCTGCTCCCTACGCTACGGGATTATAGAAAGCCTCTCTACATTTTGTCTTGGGCAATGAACTGCATGACAAATTGCTCTTTGCACTTTAAGCCGAGTTCAGTAGGGTCCCAAATTGGCATTTAAAAGTGTGCAGCGAGAATGAGACAGATGTGGCTGAAGCGGGCTGTGAAGACGCGTGGAGACGTAAATCACATTTTGTATTTGGAGGCGCGGGGAGGCAGCCATCAGGGAGAAGTGATTATATTTGAAGGCCGGTATCAACTGGAGTCTTCGCTGCATATTGTTAGAAGTCGGCTGAAATGGGAGGAGAGTGCGCTGGTCGGAAAGGAGAAAAGAAATTAACTCACATAGAAATATGGGATTCCACGTTTCTTTCAAAGCTCTGAAAAAGCCTTTGAAGAATGACTGCCTTTCTAAACAACCTAATTCACCTAGGCGCAGATAGATCTGAATTTTTACACTATCACTCAAAAGCATATATATTTATGCCCACAGAAAACAGCAAACTATATTGATTTGAGAGCTGAACCTAAAACGGTCTATTCTTACAGCTTCACAGAGCACATAAAGACACTCTGGCAAAAAGGAGAGTTTACAGCTTTCTTTAATGCTGCATAAATGTGGGACTGTCCAGAAATTAGATAGCAGCAGCAGTCGAGGTGATACACTCTTTGTAACAACAGCACTCCCTAAGTGCTCCACTCTGCAGAGGGCTGTCTAGCACATCGACATGGGTGGTGAGACCATAAAGACTGACTTCTATAATGTAAAGTTTAGACAGCTGCTGTCATTATTCGATGTGACTAACCAGTCTTTGCACAACAAACACAACAATAACAAGTTTGCAAATAGCAAAAATCTCCAACATGGTTAGCTTTAAATTAACATTAGCATCAGTAATTAGCTTTACATTTTAAATATCAATACAACTTGTATTGATGTTGGGGAAAAACCTTAAACATAATTCTACCTGAAGTTCAGAAGACGGTAATAGGCGGAGCTAAAAAAACAAAACAAAAAAAAAGACTTCAGATCTTATAGAAGTCTATAAAAAATGTATTTCTGCCCTGACCCTTTTTTAAACAAGACCAATGGATGATGTCACAGTAGGTATGTCCATCATCTGTCTACACTGTCTTACCAAGCACATTTATAAATAAAGTAGCTTGATTACCTGAGCCTATGAAGACATAGAATCAAGAGCTGACAGAGTTGAAATAGTAAAACCTAATAACAGGTCAATTTAAATTTTACATAATTTATCAACACTGTTAGTTAGCTAATTAGCTAACCAACCTGCACTTATGATACCCATTTGTAGGGAGACTTTGTCACTTGTTAGTCTGTTCTATAGGATCATGTTGCAGCCATGCAGTAGCATAGCTACACAAGCCAGGCTTGTGAAACAGTTACTTTAATACTAGTATTTTGCAGTTCTTTTCCCAGTTACCTGAAGGCTTACAGCGGGTGAATTGCTGAGACTCAGTCACACAATGAGTTAAGAGTAAAAAAAAAAAGAGGCTAAAACGCTTCAGAGCGGCTGGCTTATAGTCTAATTCCCAGTTACTCTGGCACTATGGGTGACCCATTCACATTACTTGGTCATTTTATTCAGTGTCAGTATTAAAGCTTCTGATTGATGCGGGTTTAAATTCAAATATGAGGGCTAAAACTGGCTACTTTCTCTGGTTTCTCAAAGCCTGTGCTGATCAGCGTCCATTTAAATGTCAAGACAGCGGAGATGTGCATGAGCTATCTCTCCCGCTCACTCCTTCACACACACAAGGACCAAGGCAATCATGGGCTTACACACACATGCACACACTTTGTATTAGCTTAATTATGAACTGACTTTGACTCTGACTTTCATTTTGCAGCTTAAACCGCCCATGCCCCCAAATGCAAAGGAATCCATAAAACCCTTAAACTTCCCCGGATAATTCTTATCATCAGTGGCTCTGTGAAGTGTCTCGGTGTACTTTAGAGGATTTTTTTTCGGCCTCTGCATTTGTTTTATGAAGGCTGAGTTGCAAACTGTGTTTGGTTTGATGTTTGCATATGTTATTGATTTTTTTTCTGAGTGCTCAGGGTGGTAAATAATCACAGTGGATATATTGCTGCGCACGCAAGTTTAGCTTTGTTTACAGAGACAGAGCTGTTTAATTGCACTTTGTGCTTAGTGCTCAAAACAGCTTGATATGGAAATTTATTGGATTTTCGAAATTTGTTCAGTATAATTGAATTTATTGCTTGGCTGTCTCTTGTTTAAAAGAGATTCTCAAGAAACTGCATTGCACTATGCAACGTATATATCTGCCTATTAGGTAAAACTTCTTAACTTTTAACTGATGTTAAAGCAGCAGTGATTATGACTCAGCCTGGAATCAGCCTAACGCTTTATAACATACAGCATTCATATTTTAAAGGGCTGTTTTGGACCACTTTTCACTTTGATTGAACTTAACTGAAAAATATAGCTAAAGAAATCTTTCTGATCCCACTGTTTCCTTTCTCTCAAAGAAAATTGTCATCTTGGTTTATTCGCCTTAACTTCCTGCAGACCTTCTCATTTTGACTGCTGTCGTCTTTGCAGTACCTCCTCGATGCTTTTGTTTTGTCTCTACATTTCACTCGCACTCGGTCTGAAGACATTTTACAGACACGGGTTTAAAAATCAAAACTAACAATGTCTCCCTTACGGCTGCAGCAAGCAAATTGTGAAGCAGAAGGATGCTTCGGAAAAACAAATACATCGTATTAGGAGATGGGCTTTCCTTACCTGCTCATATGGGTTTCTATTATGTGGAGCAGGCACAAAATTGTCAAAAAAAATACACCAGTTTTCCCCTCTGAGGTCAGATAATAGATTAAGCTTGAGACCTCCACGCCCCCAACTTCAATGTCAGTCACTCCCACTGAGCCCAGCTTTTCGGTAGTAAGGAATTCTAAGTCTCTTACACACATTGCTGCAGTTCATCCTACCAATCATTTCATGAAGCCCCTTTTTTTTCTTCCTCTTCTTCTTTTTTGCCTTAAGCAAGCGTTACACATGGTTGAGCATCTACAGGGAGCCGCGGTGAACCTGCCATCTCAGTATGACAGGTTGGTTTCCAAATAGAGATAATTCCCACAACCACTGAAGACATAACTGCATATATTTGCATGAATAAAGCAAACCTATAGATCTGTATGTACTATATGTGCACATATTGTGTGTAATATGCAGCAATCCTCTCACACACTGAAGGTAAGGCGCTTAGCAGAAAGGTAATTGGATTCTGTGAGATTATCAGAACGGGCATCTCTCCCACCATTAATCCGCACAGTGAAATATGCAGATGAGAGTTTTTTATCTTTGCTAACATCTACAGTTTGTAAACAGATTCTTTACCTCTGAATTACATCAAACAAGCTCTTAAGAAAAGTCAGTCAGCAATTACACCACAATTCCTCCAGTGTCTGCAGCGTGATCTGCCGTGTCAGCATATCCAACTCTTTGTTAGGACACTTGCAATTAGAAGAAGAACTTCTTAATGGTGAGAAATCCCATATTGCAAGCGAGATGGTCTCAGTGTCTTCGCGTCAACCAAGCTGACAGCGTGACAGCAATTAAGTGAAAAGAACAGAGAAACTAATACAGAGCCATTCTCCCATGTAGGGTCCTCAGGAACCTGGCAGAGGGAAGGTGTTTTCAGGACCAAATGATGGGCTGTTTGATAGGTTTGATCTGTCTGAGCTTGTCTCTAATAGCACACAGTCCAGCGCATGATGAGAGTGAATCAAATTAATTCACAGGAATCTGCAATTACAATAGGTTGTGGGTTTTTTTATTACTTGTTCAAAGATTATAGAGAGTTGGTTTGTTTTGAAATAACACAATGCGACTGACTGATGTTTGCCACAGATGTCTTTGAAAGACTTTCCATAAACAGAGCCTGAGGGGAGCATAAAATGTGCTGGACTCTGCATTTTAAAAAGTTTTGGGGGTGAAACAGGCACAGGAGCCTCTCGCAGTCCTGTCGAATCAGCTCTCGGATAAATGAACTACCGTGACTCCCAATCTATCACTATAGATTCAGCCACATCCTTTCTGCAGAGCATGATGTTTGCTCTGCTCCCCGGTCAATGGATTGAAAATGCATCCTTCGCCAAGTGGCCACATCGCCGTATCAAATCGAGATGAAATGTCACTGTAGCTCAGAGCAGTGTCAACTCACGACACCCTCTGCAGTCACCAGCGAAGTCTTCGCGTTGTTGTGACTGAACGGGAAGCATTGTGTTATAGGAATGCAGAGGTCAAAATTCCCTGATCAAATGTGAAGTGCTGCCTGAGAGAGAGGAGTGTAGCAGACAGCGCTCTGTCAGTCCTGCTGACGGCAGACGGGGTGGATCCCTCGTCATTCCTGTGTTCTGATCTGACCTGTCAGTAGAGATTCGTGCAGTGAAAATCTTCTCTAGCCAGAAGTGCCTCCTCCCCCTTCTGACTCAAAGCTTGACCCGAATTAATAAGATGGATGGTTATAAATTGTTCTAAAATGCTTGAACCTGCCCATTAATGAGTTTGTGATGCTGCTCAGCTCCCACTGTTTGTCAGATGATGCAGTGAAGGAACTTTTAACCACGTTTTTATTATGGGGGGCAGTCTCTCTGGTTAATATTATGTAGCAGTACCGATCCAGCCAGAGTGTTCATGTTCTCCTTAATGCATGCCCTCTTACTTAAGCTTCCAGTTCAATGTGTACCGAAGCTCTTCAATTTCCCCAAGCCCTTGCAATTATGCAGACAAAAGAGTATGAGCCATGTGATTGTGTTCTACTGCAGAAGGTATATTACCTTTTTAAGGTGTCAACGAGAGTTCCTGAGGGAGAATAGGAGAATTGCAGCTTGGGCAGGATTCAATAGTTAGAGCATGTAAGAGGGATTTTCCTGGTGTTTGCCTGACTGCACCAGTGGCCACATTTGACTTCAGACTGTGAGTGCAGTTGTGGAGTGAAATATGTAGGTAACCTGATACATCATCAGAGGTCAGCGCTGCTGCAGAAGAATTCACAGGCCGAAGCAGAATCACTCTGCCCTGCCTTTTCATCTGGGACCATTATTGGGAAGAAATTTTGACATGCAAATTAAAATGTGAGTGTGCTTTTGTTACACTCTGATTCTGAAATCCAGCAACGATGGAAACAAACAAAACTGCATGAAGGCATTCAGTAGCATCTTCACTGTCATTCTCACCAGTTAGAATAACAGATGTCACCTCCAGCAGATTACGTCAGCTCTTGCTATTTTACCTCTACTGTGTGGTAAGCCAACAATTAAATGATGAAAACTCTTGTCTGAGGGAATAAGCACTTTTCTGAGCCAGACTTTTCTGTAGCTCCTTCTCGTGTCAGGGAAAAACAGATTGCATTGTGTAATTTTATGATGATTCATTCTTTGGATCAAGTTGGTTAGCATGCAAATGTTTTCTCAAAAGTCAGATCACAGATATACAGATTAAAGCTGAACCAATCAGTCATTCATTTATGGGCTTCCATTTTCTACAGGGGATTTTGGCTTATTTTTGTCATCTCTTATTTTTCTCGAGCCAAATAAAAGCGCTACAAGTCACCAACACCACATGCACAGGTGAGAAGTCCAGTTCAGTGGCTCATATTAGCTGAGGTTAAGCCTAGCAAACTGCTAGTAGCTACAGCTTCCTGTGCTGCCAGCCAGCTGTCACTGTTTTAGGCCCATTCCACCCGCCGTCATCGCCCTCGCAAATTGCGTTGAACACAGAAAGTGACGTCACATCCACCGCCGCAAGCCACGCGTTCACTATGCGGTTTCTGTCGTGCACCTCTCAATCAGTCAAGTGACACAGCTGAAAGCAACAGTGTATGAGCTTGCTGGGTTTCACTGCCATGATATTATACAGAGGGAGATGATGCAACAGTTTGAAAAGATGAAACTTTCTTGAAAAAACAACTGCAATTTCTTTACTTCCCATTTTGATTTCTTCTGCTTCTCTTATGGATGTTTTGCCTGAGTACTGACACCTGTTATTCAAGACAATACTGCAGTGAGTACTGGTATAAATGGTGGCAACATCACTGTTCAGCAAAATAATTGTCCCATAAGTGCACATGTCCATCATGTATAACTCTAAGCCCTGATTATTAAGCTAAAGATCATCCCTGTATATTTGTCATATAGTAAACCTGTTCATTTCTGCTCAACAGTCTAGCATATTAACATGTAACTTTATTGGAATTGACCCACTTTCAGAGCCAAACTAAAGCAGCTTTAAAATTGCAGGTTTATTTGCACTTTTTTAGCCCCCACAAGTTGCTGCCCACATATTAACTCAACATAAAATATGTATGATTACAATTACTGAAATTCAAACTCAAATACACCGTCTGTTTTAATAAAGTCAAAGAGTAAACGGGTGTACCAAGTGTATGTACTTATGTGTTTTTAAACTGAAAGAAAAGAAACTCAAACTCTTATAACATCACTCATGCATCTCTTAAATTAAAAACACTTTCAAACTTTAAAACATCCTACTTTACATCACCAAAGAAATACCTCTCACACCTTTATTCCTCATTCAAAACCTTCTAGTCACCGCATTCACACTTAAACTGTGACCAGAGTTGAGGAATATAACTCAAAACACACTTTCCTAAGAGTATTTTAGACATGCTTGTCATAATCAGAAAGAGCAAGTCAAAAACAAAAAACAATTGAAACCCCTATTAATTCTCACAGCACACACAAGAAATTGAAAAATAAAACACACCAGCAACTATTGCTTGAGAGAAGGTACTGAAAGTAACATGTTAATCTTAAATATACACAGTGCACTCTATATTTATCTATCTACATTCAAACTCAGTCAATTACTATACATCCACTACGGCAACTCAAAACTTTATTTATAACCCTCTAATGAACATAAATGGCATTTGAAACACACACTCAACAATGTTTGCAGCAGTATTTGTAAAACCAACTGTGGTTTAAACAGTTCACTGCTTACTAATTTGCATTTTCACACTCACACACATACATCTAAAAATAGCAGCAGGCAGTCAGTGCATTACTGACTCGACACACAGAGATCTCTCACACCAAATTTTCTTATTCTATATTACAACGACGTCTTATATTTACAACCACTGTCAGATCTGTCAGCTTTGGCGCCTACACAATTTCGACAAATTTAAAATAACCGCCCAGCGGATAAACTCCCTGAGTTTTTTGCGACCAATCAACCAGTATCAGACTTTAACTGTTTCTGGCCTCATCTCTAAAATCCCTAACTCAATTTAAAAGCGTCAACCAACCCAAACTTTGCCTGAAGCTCTATTTTTGGCATTACACAGCCAAGGCTTACCCCGAAGTTTTAAGTTAAAGTTACACGCCCGAAGTCCAACTTCTTCTGACCAAAAAAGCGCAGACTACCATTCCAAACGGTAAGGAGACTCTAACTCCTAGCTATTTTGGAGGTTCCCAAGTTCTCCCCGGTTGCCAACCGTACTAACCCTATTCGCCGATAGGTCAGGGCCAAGCGTCCTTGGCCGGGAGGGAGCATTACCTCCGAGAACTGCGCTTCCTACCAGTCCAACTGGCGTTCTTGAGTAATTTATAATACTTTGAAACAACAGTAAAACACCCAACAAAGTGTATGACTGAGGCAGATCGACCCTGATGGACAATGGGGACTCTAACCCACAAATTGACCAACAAAGGTCTGACCTAATGACCAACCGGGACTTTAACCCACAAAATGACCAAATTTCCTACCAAACTACTTGAGACTCTAACTCAATTTCTTTGGGACTTCAACCCAGTATTTAAACTTTTCCTGGCAGACTCTAACTGCTCTCGCAGACTTTAACTGCTTTCATTTCTTCTTAGCAGAACTCTAACTGCTTCAACTCATGAGATTTTTCATCAAAATCAAAACAGACATTTACCGGCAACTTTTACTGAATAGACATTTAATTTTATCATCCAATTCAGCACACTTCGGATAAACTCAACAGGCCTGTGCCTACCTCTTTTTAAAGGCGCCTGTCCCCTCAGTTTGGTTGCCGGGTCACGCCTGCCTGTCTGACCACAACGGACCACCGAATACATCACCGTCTACACCTTCAATTCTCTCCCTCCTCAACCACCGGACGAAGCCCCCAAATGTTAAGGTTCAAAATTGAGGAAGGAGAGTACAAACAAGCAGGTCCAGAAGATCTTGGTCAAACGATGATTTTTAATGAATACACACGTGTGGGAAGACAACTCTGTACGCAGACAGCAAGTAGTCTTCGACTTAATCAAAGCATGAACAGATATTTTATAGCATCAGGGTTTGATTTACTGACGCCCCTTCATGCGTCACAGATACATTTTATACATAGATCAGATCAACAGCACAATGACTTTTAACCCAGAAGATCATCTTCTATTTTCATGGCTGGTACTTTCCGTTCTTGTCTTAAAGTGAATTGTTCCTCTTTCTTGCCGAGACAACAAGGACGGTTCCTCTTTTACCGAGACATGACTAATCTCTCCTCTAAATAAATCTAACTCATGTGTGTGTGTGTGTTGACCTCACATGCTCTTTGTGTCACCTCTTCACCTACTAACTGTCTGTGTCTCGTCCTCAAATGCTCTTTCTCAATTCACCTGTTGCACTTCTGACCTTTCACCAGACCAGAGGCTCACTGAGACTATATGTATGTCTTCTACTAAATAAATGTTTTAACCAAGAACCTCTACTTAAAACCTTAATATAAAATGACCTGATATATAAGTGTTTTGTAAGCATGTATTGCAATTCCTTCTATGTTCTAGTTTTCCCTCAGCATGTATCACCTGAACAGTCACGTCAGTGAAGCTTAAGACCTTTAAAGAACCTGAACATCAACTCAAATAAGCACAGATATGCATTGTGTACACAATAGTTATAACTGCATCTGAAATACAAAATTAACATCATCATAAACATCTTAAGGCCATCTTAAAGCTATCTGTTACATTGTTAAAGCCTCGTCTTAGCCTGCTGCTCAAAATAACTTCCTGCTTCTGCAAACTCTCTGCAAGCCTGTTTCCTGTCAGCCTGTGACTTTTAGCCTTTCTGAAAGACACACACTGTTCAACCCCTGAATGCAATATAAACTCCAGATTATATTATTAATGCAATGGTAATAATGATGATTATTTAACAATAGCAGTAAAATAATTTCCCTGCTCCACACATGTACATAACATACCTGTTATGTATCAAAAGATTTACTAAGGATATTTGGTTTCATTTTCAGTTTGTAAGATAAGTGTGCATAGGGTATTTGATTGGTTTTTATGACAAGCATCACTGTGATGCAACATCTTAACATTTGGCTCAAACCACTGAGATACCACCAAAGCTGTTAGCATGTTCCAGAGCTTTTGTGGATATGGGGCAAGTTATCTGAATATTAAATATACAAGCACAGTAACTTACTCTGAAGTGCGAGCATACATGCTACAATCAAGACTGTCTCCTTTTGCAGCGTATCATTAACTTAAAAACTGTAACAATGCTCTCTGAAGCGCTGAAGAGAGCAGAGGTGTTTTTTCCTTCACAGTAGTCACATGGAGTATGATACTGTGAAGGAACAAACTAAAGGAAAGAGAGTGATGAATATTTCAGACGTCAGGCTTTTTGGCTTTCTGAAGTGACTGCTACAGCTATGATAAGAGAGCTCATAAACATTCAGCACGGGAGAGTGACTAAACTTAAAGCCATGGAGCATGTCATCGCCTTCAAAGTTTTCCAATGACCATTTACAATCTCACCTTTTTGTCAGTGCAATGCACGCAAGCAAAGATGATAGGCAAGGCTGCGGGGACACGCAATACAGTTACACAAGAGGGAAACTGAATCACTCCTTGACTGTTTCTTGAACCCTCACAGAAGTTGGAAATGACCCAGAAGGTTGAGTGACAAATGTGCAGATGAAAGCCATCTAGAGAAAGATAGAGCCGGCTTCACTTTTGGGAGTGAATGTGCTATTTACTGTAACGATACTGCACATGTGAGCACATGGCATATAATTCCCTCCAAGGGTAAAAGTCTAAAGGGATGAAGTACACAGCAGATTTGAGACTGGGGTCAAACAAAACATATTTATTTATTTACTGTCACTGAAATAGCTCTCATCAGTATTTGAAACATTATATTAAGGTCAGTGCTGCTTTCGAACAGAGGCTTTTATCTATTTATACCACAGAGGCCAAGTGAGATTGTGGCTGTTACACCTGGCAGCACCTTAAGCCTGCTGGTTATTCCTGCACAGCTTCACGGCTCTGCCTCTGGCTGGACACTCTTCACAGGGATCAGTGTATTCCAGAAATGGTGTATGTGATAGTGTTGTGTGTGTTTGTGTGTGTGTGTGTGTGCGTGCGTGTGTGTGTGTGTGGCAGAGGGGAAGCAAGGTGTAATATTACCAGGGGATTGCCTATAAATCCTTAACCTTCTACTGCCCTCTGACTCTGAAGTCCTCTGTGGGTGGTGGTGGGTTTGGGGTCAGTGGGAACATAGTGTCAAGAGAACATTTAGGCAAGAAATTTAAAAAAAACTTTGGTGATTTTGTTTTCTTCCTGTTTAATAAATGTATGAGCTGATTCCAGAATATGAAGAGTCTGATTTAAGAAACGATTTTACATTTTCTAAAGGCAGGTTAAGTGTTTTGGGACCTCACTACCGAATTTATCTCATATCCTGGCAAAGGCCCTGACAAAGTTGTCATTGACTTCAGCACTGAAAGTTCAGTGTTGCCTGCTTTTGTTGCAGCCATATATCTGGGCAGATTTAACACCTCTGGCTCTAAGCCAGGAAATGGAGGAGTTATGAATGGATGCAGTTATAACATTAGTGGTCAGACGGCTGCAGTGAGGCCTGATACTTTCCAAGAAACAGCTGCTACAGGAATTATATGTCATTTCTTGGGTGTATACTTTATTACTATTTACAAAACTAGATAGACTGTATATAAAAGATGGACAAAAATTGATATGAAGCCTAAATGTCAGCAGTTTTCCCACCACAAACTGGCCAGATGTGGACAAAAGGACAGAGTTTTCACTAAAGTTGGAAAGCTTTGTTATACGGTACAGTTGCTCTATCTGTGTTCTGAGCTGACACTGGAACCTGATCCCTAGACATATAAAATACTTGAATTTTGAACATCAAAACCAGAGCACAGATGTCTTGGATGTGCCAGTGCAGTTAGCCAAACAGGAAGCAATGCTAATATGTCAGATAATTCATAAAAAAGGCTCAAACATGGCAAACATGATTGAGAGGTGCAAATCAGCTACTTGATTTAGCAAATACAAGTCACAGGAATTACCTGTGTCCGCACCAAGCTGCCAGTCTCAAAGCAGCCATAACAAGACCCTACATTTGAAGCCCCTGTTCACATATGGAGTGATCAGTTGCTTTCTTCACTCCTATTAATAGGCACTTAAAGTGCTCACCTTGAAGCTGAGAACACTTGTGGATTGAAATTCCATTGACAGCTCTGCTCGTCTCCTCGTGTTTATGCCCTTCAAGCCTTAACAAAGACAAGCTATGAAAAAGAAACAAACAAAACAAAACAAAACAAAAACACCAGATATAGCCATTTTAATTGGGTAGAGACCAAAGCACCATCTGTAACGACCTCTAATCATGTTGTGGTTGTGAAATTAGCCTCAAGTGGTTAGTCAAGGAATTGCATGGCTGTGTTTCATTATACTCTGTATTTTTACTTTTTTAAAATACTTTTTATGTTTTAGCTGCGGAGCATCTGTTGCATAGTCTATTGGAATCAAGCCTTTCAAATGCATGTATTTTGAAGGATAAATTTGAATATAGTAATAATAATTTTGATAAAAGAGGAATATATTAAATAGTTTTTATAAAGGAGGAAGATTGAGAGAATTCCTTCTTGTGGATGTGCATATTAGCTTTTGAACAAGAGATTCCTTTAAAGCTCAGTCACTGTTCTTTTGGTGTTCCAGTAGGTGTACTGGCCAGCAGGTTCCACACAGAGTCACCAGTCTTCTCTTAACACAGCACGAAGCACAAAGTCTGACCGCGATAAGGGTAAGACAACAGCGCGAGGCAAATAAATAGTTCTTTTGATTTAACCTGTGCCAAGCTTTTCTAACGCGCCATCAGTCCCAGCTGCCTTGTGTTGCCATGGCAACTGATGGCCAGGCTGAGCTCAGCACAGTACAGTTTTGGTCTTGAGAAAACCATAAACAGGAGAACAAACAAAGACTGCTCTCCAAAGCTGTGATGAGAAGAAAAAATAAAAACACACACACACACAGGGTTATGTTGATACCAGCCTGTGTACTGTCACAAGCATGCAAATTATCTCACTTGAGTGAAGCCTCTGCTACATCCATCATTCACAACTCGTGCTATTTCATTGTGTCAGTGCACACAGCGTGCAATTAAACTGTATACCTCGCAGAATGCACGGAGGGTGTCGGGAGATTATTGCTGTAAAATCGGCAAATAAATCACCTCCAAGATAATTACATCACATCTTTGCTATTGGGCCTGTGGCATTTCCCTTTTCTTTTTTTCTTTAATGTGTGTATAATGAAAGGCTTACATTAAATTCAGCGTGCATCTACCCGGTTGATAATCGGCTAAATGGGTAATTATGATTTAACTGGATGATTGCGAGTTCTGAGGGCTCGGGGGCGACCTGCACACTTGACGATTGTTCTTGTAAAAGGACATCCTGTGCTCTGCGGCTCGGCCTTCATTGAGCTGTCAGGAGCTGTGGGGGACGCAGCTCTGTCAACATGCCTTCCCACCTCTGCCATCCATAGGATCGATCACGCCGCCGCCACCTCCTAGAGAAACCCAACCACCGCAGCTCCTCCAATTACTGCTGATGGGCCACATCTTTCTATCAGACTGGGTGTCAGAGCCATACGGCGCCTTTCAGAGACAGGGACAGAAAGAGGAGGGAAAGGATAGAATAGCGAGCTTGAAGTGGAAAGAAGAGGAAGGGAGAGGAAGAAGGGACGTGGTGACAGGCGTGCACAGCTGGTGAAACCGTCCATGTTAGACTTTGCCAAGACGGATGTTAAACTTAGACCCGCGTGTGCATTATTAATATTGACTACGTACACGAGAATAAAGAAGCATTTACTCACTAACTGACACGTCTGAATTAATCATAGAGGCACGATCAATTCTCTTTCATGATAAACCTGGCAGCTTCCTCTTAAATGACAGACGTCGTCAAGAATTTTTTTTTTAAGAGCCAACAGCTCAGTCATTATCTCAGGTATGACCTGACATGCCATCAAAAATTCATTAGAGGACCTAATGTTGTTTTTATTTAGCTTTTTTGTTTTTTCATCATTATTGATGTCTTTAGAATCCAGTATTTCTATCAAAAAATGTGTACTAGTGATGAACAAGGGTGATTGTTGGATTAGTTGGTAGAGTTTCTGCAGTGGAGTCCAGCAAAGGCCCCACCCTCTGTTGACGCAGAGATATAAAACAGTTTCCATAGTGAATCTTGCTGAAAATAAGCATCCACTTCTGTTTTCCCATAGCGTACTGATTGCCTTTTTAGCCTTGGGCAAGTAAATCTATGTGGATACAATATATTGTTGGGGGTCTATATACTTTAAGTGTGCATGTATGTGTGTGTGCTACATGATATGGTACTCACATGGCTCCCGGTGGGTCTTTCAGGTTTAGACTGAACTGGGAAGAATAGAACCTGCAGGGCTGTTAAAGCTTCTCTTTCGGACTCCGGGCTTAGAAAATGGTGCAGCAGTGAGTGTACATACAGAAACACGAATCTCAAACACAATCAAGGGAGGAATATCTGCAGGTGCACTTTTGTTTTTACGTTAATTGCTTCTTTGTCTGCAAGTCAGGCTTTGTTCGTGTAAGACAACTTCTGGGTTATGAATTATCGCTCCTTAATGATCGTGCGTGCAAAAAATAGCATGTGTGAAAGCAAGTGCACCCCCACCTGTGTTCTGATGGGCTACATTAGTATGTTTGAAGTCAATCAATACCAACGCTAGCCTGTCTCTGATTCCTCTCCTTGCTCCCAGAATCCAATCTTACATTTTCAGGTTTTTGGCTCTTCATCCATCACTGTCAGATGCACAGATTGACGTGGTCACAGTGGTCATTTCGTATTAGAGCCACCGCGGCCCTCTGCGCAGTGGTGAGATTGTCTGAAAAGTGTGTCTCCCTCAATGTGTGTGTGTGTGTGTGAGACAGAGAGAGAGGGTGTGTTTTTAAGTGTTTGCTGTCTGGTCATGGAGCAGAACATGATAGAACAGTGGTTGAATGGTGTTAGAGCCAGCTGCTGGAGTATGGAGTTGGTGCTTGAATGAGTTTTCAAGTACTTTGGACATTTTAATACCACATCAAATGCATCACTCTGTTGTTTTAAGACTTAGTTGTAGTTAGATGCTTTACTTAAGAATGGCAGTAGCCCTTTATCACTGTTTCCCTTTTTATTTTTTAACTGTTCGAAGAGTCGATGCAGGACTGCTTCTAGCTGTGATGAGCACAAAGACATTATGCTGCCATGTAGATGCTGAGTTGTGTTTCAAGAAGCCATTGTCTTGGTCAGTGGAGGCGTGGTAAACAGTGCTGCCAGCCAATCACAGATGTAGCTCAACAATTCCGCATGTGGAAATGTAGAGATGTTGGTGGGTAAATAATAAAATGCAACAATCTCCGGCAAACATCTAAAGCACTCTAACGTCAGCATCAATGCCATTATTTGTGATGTACCACAGCTCCTATCAGCGGTGTACTGTTGTAACCATAGCTACCTATTTTGGTTTAGTGCTGGGTTTTATCTTGAACCCCTGATGACCTACAGCACAGCTTGAGATTCTTCCTTTGGTCACCCAACTGCATAACCTGAACATTATTGCTGTTTGTGCCTACTGGGTAACAAGGTCCCTTTGAATACTTAAAAATATTTTTCCTTTAGTTTTCCAGTTTCACTGGCCCTGACAGCTGTCTGTTCACATCACATTATTATTTTTTTGGTGTGTGTGTTTTTTAATTTCCCATGCTATTTTAATCATATATCTCTAAAACATTTTTTTAGAAGTCCGATATTGCTGTGGCTCTGGGAATAACCGTGATACTTCACAACCAACTCAATGAAAATAAAGTAGCATTGGTAGCACAATGATATATTGTTCCCTGTTGTGCAAGAGGTGCAGGTTTGCAGTCTTTCATCTCTGTCATGTCAAAGCACAATATAACATTGTGTGATGGAGACAGAGGGCGCGTGTTTGTGAGTGATGTTGTAGGTACCAGGAGAATACATATGAATTTACCATAGGGTTCTTTTTGCTTTGCCGATAGATGGATAGTTAGAATGTGGAAAAAATAAAAATAGTATATTCTACAATAAATAAACAACAAAGTCAGAGTAAAAGGTCCTCATACTGTGAGATAAAAAAATATACACGTACAACAGTGATATAAAAAAAACAGAATGAATTTGCATTAATAAATAATATAAACACTATAAATCTAAGAAAACGTGACAAGGAGGTATTATACAGAAATACTGAAGTAGTGTAATGTGCAGGTCGTCCTCAATGTGGGGGATGTCGTGTTGTTCAATTATACGCGGGTCCACTGTACGATTCATAACCACACTTTATTTTCTTGTTCTTGCTCTGCCCCCACATAACATAACATTCTATACAGAAACACACCGGTCTCGCCCTCTAGCTGCCATCAGCCTAACTACACTGACCGGCTGCATTAACATCTACTGTACAATGCAATTACACCACATCTCCCCTTTCTAGAATCAATGGGTAGACTACCATTGACTCACCAGACCTTAGAGGGTTATTCTGCCTCTGTGGCTGGAAGGTCTGGTCCTGCGCTTACCTGTAAGGAATACTATATAATGAAAATCTTAACTCTAATTAACCCGTTAAGTAACACAAATTCTTACATGCTAACTTGTCACACCCCCTGCATTTCCCAACTTCTGAACATGCATATTTGAAAATGACAACCTTTTAGCTTTTACACTTTTACCCATATTGTGCAAACAATACTACGAAAGAGGGGTATTCTTGTATAAAACAGTCCTTTCCATCTTATCCGTTATAAGTCCAATCTGGTTGGTCTCACAACCACTCTTCCGGATCTGGTTCTGGGTGTAGATGGAAGCTCTGGAGAAACTGTCTCTGGCATGTCCGTGGAGCACTGCTCCCCGGCTTCTGCAGATTCTGGCTCCCCATTATTGCTCTCAGTTTGGTCTGGAGAGTGTTTCATGGGAACAAGATGCCGACGATTCCGCCTAATTGTCCCACGAGGTCCCTCCACGAGATATGATCGTGGTGTGGAGTGGCTGCCAATAACGGTGCCGCTGGCTCTCTGGTCTGTTATCCACACTTCTTGGCCTGGAGTGAGCCTGTCGAGGCTGCGTGCGCGATGACGAAGGTTATATGACTGTGCCTCTTTAGTCCTCCTCTCCTTTTCCCTCCGGGTGACAACCACACTATCAGGAAGTGCGGGGTCTAGCAGAGATGGCAGTATTGGCACTGTGGTGCGAAGCCGTCTCCCCATCAAGAGTTGGGCTGGACTATAGCCATTCTGCAGTGGGGTGGCTCTGTAAGCGAGCAGAGCCAAGTGTGGATCAACAGCTTTCCGCAATAGATTCTTGACAGTCTTAACTGCTCGTTCGGCTTCGCCATTGCTTTGGGGATATTTCGGGCTGCTTGTAATGTGACAGAAGCCATACACTTTTGCAAATGTCTCAAAAGCTGCCCCTGAAAACTGTGGCCCATTATCTGTTACCAGCTGCTCGGGGATCCCATGTCGTGCAAAAATCCCTTTGAGATGATGGATCGCGTCCTCTGACCTTGAAGGTGTGAGAGGGGCAATCTCAACAAATCTTGAGGCATAATCCACGACAAGAAGGTAGGTTTTCCCTCTCAGCATAAACAGATCGGCTCCTAGCTTTTGCCACGGCCGCCCCGGATACTGTGATGGCATCAGCGGTTCTGTGTGGTTTTCTCTCACTTGGCAACATGTCCGACAGTTAAGGACAAGCTCATTTATCTGCTGGCTTAGCCCTGGCCACCAAACCGACTGTCGTGCTCGCTGTCTGCACTTAACCACTCCCTGGTGACCTTCGTGCAGTCTGGTGAGCACATCAATTCTCATAGTTGCAGGTATAACCAACCTGTCCCCTTTGATTAGCAGACCATCATGTACGGTGAGGAACGCCCGTTCTGCCCAGTACAGTCTTAGCGCTGGTTCGCTGTTGAAATGTGTGGGCCATCCTTCCTCACACAGCTGCATCACGCGAGCACATACGCTGTCCCTCTCCAGCTCTTCTCTCAGCTGCTCCAAGAAATTGTTGCTAGCTGGCAGATTGTCCATCAACATGTCCACGTAAATATTTGTGCTCTCCAACAACTCCTTGTCTTGAAGTGTTTCTTTTGCTTTCACTGGAGATCGTGAGAGCGTGTCAGCTGTCCACAGGTGTTTGCCTGGTACATGCGAAATCGAGTAGGAATATCGCATGAGGCGCATCCTAAAGCGTTGAATTCTGGGAGGGAGCGCATCCAGAGTTTGTGCCCCCAGCAGACTTAGCAGCGGCTTATGGTCTGTCTCCATTTGAAAGTGTTTGCCAATAAGAAAGTTGCGGAACCGCTCACAAGCCCAGGTCAGACCTAAAGCCTCCTTTTCAACCTGAGCGTATCTCTGTTCTGTTGCAGTGAGGGAGCGTGACGCGTAGGCAACGGGTCTCCACTCCTCGTCCCATCTTTGAAGCAGCACACCCCCTAAGCCATACGATGATGCGTCCGCTGACACCTTGCAGTCACGGCTTGGGTCATACATGGCCAACACTGGCGGTGATGTGAGCGCATCTTTCAGGTTCTGAAATGCTCTAGCCTGGTCAATGTCCCATCTCCAGCAGTTTTTCTTAGACAGTAAGTCTCATAAAGGTTTTTCCTTCTCTGCGAGCTGTGGGATAAACTTTCCAAGCTGGTTAACCATTCCCAGAAAGCTCCTTAACTCACTCACACTTTGTGGCTCCTTCATCTCCCTCACAGCCTGGGTCTTGCTTGGGTCAGGGCTGATACCGCTGGCTGAGAGAACATGCCCTAAAAACGTCACCTGCTGTTTCGCGATGTCGCACTTGTTAATGTTCAGGGTGATGCCAGCTTTTTGGATCCTGCCCAGCACAGCGTGTAGGCGAGAGTCATGCTCTTCCTGCGTTCTGCCCCAGACCAGCACGTCGTCCATGTGGCAAACCACCCCTTCCATACCATCTGTGACCTCTGTGACCATCCTGTTCTGGAAATGCTCCGGTGCTGAAGCAATCCCGAAGGGCAGTCTCTTGAAGTAATAACGCCCAAACGGTGTGATGAAAGTGGTGTATTTGGCTGAGTTTTCCGTCAGAGGTATCTGCCAAAACCCCATGTTAGCGTCCAGCTTGCTGAATATGCTGGCACCAGCCAATCTGCCCAATGTTTCCTCCACCGATGGCAGTATGTACTTCTCTCGACACACCGACTCATTGAGGTGTGTAAGGTCGACACATATGCGTACATCTTCTGTCTTCTTCGGTACCACCACCATGCCTGAGCACCAATCAGTTGGCTCCTCAATCCTGCTGATCACCCCTAGTTCTTCCATACGGGCCAGCTCCTGCTTAACTTTGTCCATCAGAGGCAACGGGATTCTCCGTGGCGTCTTCCAGGAAAAAGGTTGAGCTCCAGGTTTCAGTTTGATGTCGTACGGCTGACGTACTTCACCGAGACCACTGCACAGCTTTGGGTAGCACTTTTTAAGCGTCTCTATAGTTATGCTCTCCAGACGAGCCACAAGCTCCAGCTTGCTAATAGCAGGTCTCCCCAGCAAAGCAGTGTGCAGGTGTCTGATGACAAAGACATCCTCAAGTATTTCTTTGTCTCCCTTCCTCAGTGCAAGCTCACTGACACCAACGACATCCAAACGACTCCTCCCGGGACCCAGCAGAGCCTTGGTTGATTTGTGGAGACTGGGGGGGTGGTTGTGTCTGTAGAGCTCCTTAAACACCTTAAGGGGTAGGACTGTCACATCGGCTCCTGTATCAATTTTAAATGACACGTTTTTGTTGTTTATGCTTAAGTCGACAGTCCACGGCTCACCCTCACACTTAACACTGCCCAGGAACAAACCATGTTCATCCTCTTCAACCTCATGCACTGTTTTTGGTGCCCTGCATACACGCCTGTAATGTCCTTTCTTTCCACATGCATGGCATTTCACTTCATTCGCTGGACAATCCTGCTTTGAATGGGATGGAGCGCCACCACATTTCTGACAGGTTGGCCCTTTTCTGCCATCTTCTCGGAATCCACGTGTTTTAGCTTGACGACTATCAGTCTGGAGCAGTTTGGTTCTAACAGGCTTACGACTGATTTTATGCACTCTATCTACTGACTTAGCATCGCTAGCCTCACCTCTAGAGTCACCTCGCAAGGAGGATTGTTGTCGCTTTACCTCTTCACTTTGCCTCGCCATGTTGATAGCCCTCTGCAAAGTCAAATCTGGGTCAAGCTGCATGCGTTCTGACAGCCGTTTGTCCGTGAGACCGACAACGAGCCTATCACGTATCAGCTCATCATGTAGCACTCCATAGTTGCAATGTTCTGCTAGCGCATACAGTGCTGTCACAAAAGCATCCACTGTCTCATTGTCTCCCTGTCGGCGCATATTGAATTTGGCGCGCTCATAGATCACATTTTTCTTCACAATGAAAAAAGCCTGGAAACCATCACGTACCCCCTCGTACGTTGTCCTTTGCTCCGCTGTTAAACTCAGACCGCGAAGCACATCGTCCGCCTCATCTCCCATGCAGTAAATCAACGTGTTGACTTGGTTTTCCTCCGAGCTGACGTTCAAATTACTGGCGAGACGGAATCTCTCGAACCTCCGTATCCATTTGGACCACTCCTGCGGTTTTGAAAAGTCGAAGGATTCCGGTGGCTGGATGCTGAATGTCGCGCTCGGCCCCGCCGGTGCTCTCTGTGCAGTCTCATCCGCCATATTCTCCCCTCGTTATCCCGTGAGCTCCGCCAGACACAGGTTCGTTCAGTCGAGGTTATATGGATCAGTACAGGACTTCTGACACCATGTCGTGTTGTTCAATTATACGCGGGTCCACTGTACGATTCATAACCACACTTTATTTTCTTGTTCTTGCTCTGCCCCCACATAACATAACATTCTATACAGAAACACACCGGTCTCGCCCTCTAGCTGCCATCAGCCTAACTACACTGACCGGCTGCATTAACATCTACTGTACAATGCAATTACACCACAGGGGATATTCATCTCTGACGTCTTTCAGCCTGTCTTTGTACTAGCTGATTCTTCCACCTCAATTACAGTAGCTTCATATTCATTTCCAATGGCTTCATTTTTAGTTGTTCCCATTTTATGCTGCCGAGCGTGCTTCACATTCTTGTGCTCGGGATGAGTCCAACAGAAGGGGCATTTCCCGTGTTTTTGAGATAATTGCTTGCTCCCCTTATAAACAGCCCCTGTTGAATTTAAATTAAGCCAGTAACAAGCCTGCAGCATAGCATGCCCTCTGGATTGCACCCTGTCAATAGGCTGTTAACGTGTCCGACCCTTGTCTTATTTTGCCTCGTGTGGCATCAGCTGTTCCCCTTGTACATCCGCAGCGGCTGCCCACAGGCGAGTACAACCAACACAGTGGCAGATGAGGACGCCAGAGGAAGTCTCATCAATAATGGAGAGCGGTAGAGGAGGAGGAGGGGAGGAGGCATGTAGAGGAATTGTGGTAGAGTGAGTGAGAAGTGCAGCTGGTGTGTTTCTTTCATTTCTTCCAAATGGACATTTTGAAATGATGCTCCCCAGAGGCCACGCATAAGAGGAATGCAGCTATTAATAGCTGATGGGTTGAACAAGTTGTTAAAGTGCTTTTTTGTGATTCATTTTTTTCCCCAGGGAGCAAAACAAATAAAATAATAATTTTTCTTGGAGGCCATGCAGGTGCCTGACTTACAGCTTGACCAAAACACAGACTAGCAGATTGCACTCCATGAGACACACCCCATGAGTCAAAAAACTATTTCTTGTCTGTCAAGCAGCATGCAGCTTAAGCTGGGAACAGACACACACACACAATGATTATCTTTCCTGACAGCTGTCCAGATGCAAACAGAAAATCTGTCACACGGCCACCGAGAATGACCGCGTGGCTCTCGTAGTGTGGCAGCTCCTCCGCCCAGCAACCATCCTGCTCGTTCCTTCCCTCAATGCCCCTCATTGTATTAGCAAGAGGAGGACCATTCTTACTCACATCTCTCGTGCTCTTGTTTCCCCAGGGGCCAGCCCAGAGGAAGTGAAACTGTTGCAGGAGTTCGGATGTCACCCCCGTGTCACGGCTTCCACTCAGCTTGACCAGCTACACCCACACACAAACATATCTCTGCTCCCCGAAGGACGCCAATTAACGGCAGGCCTGAGACAAAGAGCAAGGAAGAAGGGAATACGCTCTAGGAGGCGCCTGTACCTGCAGTGGAAGGGGACAGCACTGCTTGTGAGTATCGCATTGTTCTCGTGGTGCTCGGGTGAACACATTTTCGCACAACTGATCATGTGATGCTACCTATTTCATATCTTTTTCATAGCAAAACAAAAAGAAATTGAGTTCATAAACATAATGAACAATATGAGATATGTAAGATATTGACTTTCTTGTTAGGTGCAATGCAAATGTAGCTAGAAGTGTTTTTCCAATATCACAATAGATTTTATCTGTGTGTATCTCTTAGAAACAGCTGGGCTGAACCTGGCAATCTTGCTTTGTTCTCTTTTTTCCTGTTACTTACACAGCAGCTTTATTTATCTATTTTTCTACAGGAGAGCTAAATTTAACACTCAAAGGATGTGGTTAAATCTTTCTTACTCTCAGCCTCACTCTATCACGGCTGTCTTTCTTCTTTATGTCTTGTTTCCTGTCCAATAGAAGTTACATTTCCCAGAAAATCCAGCAGAGGAATTAGGTAGACGACAGGGGCAAAATGATCTGGCAGATCCACTTACCTCCTCTGTCTATGATCCCCCTGGCCTCTGATATTATTAGAGGTTGATATATATGTAGAGAACAGCAGCGGGAGAAGGCTGGGTAGGGGAGTAAGATGGGGAAGGCAAGGTGCAAGAGCTCAAAGACCCAGGGCTGCTGATGACAAAGCCGAGGCAATAATCTGAAGGTGTAAAAGCTGGAAATGATTAGACAGTGAGGGGAGAACAACAACTGGAAAAGATTTCAATGTTAAATCACTCGCAGACTCAGATTTCTCCTCCTTACAGCTCTCAAAGAAAATATAGATATAAATATAGATATGATGGCTCTAAGCTTTTTACTGTTATAAAACATGAGCAAAATAAAACATGTTAGCACTAGGATATCACGGATGTGCATGTAATGCAAACGCAGGTCAACCAAGTCCATTTCACACTTTGCCTCTCTAAAGCGTGAAATGGACACAAAGTTGTAGTACCAGCAGGGGGAGACAATATGTTTGAAGCCAAGAAGTCGGTAGTGAACAAGGAAGGCATGAAGTACATTCCAGTCCCTCTATGGCACAGGTGTCGAACTCCAGGCCTCGAGGGCCGGTGTCCTGCAGGTTTTAGATGTGTCCTTGATCCAACCAGCTGATTTAAATGGCTAAATGACCTCCTCAACATGTCTTGAAGTTCTCCAGAGGCCTGCTAATGAACTAATCATTTGATTCAGGTGTGTTGGCCCAGGGTGAGATCTAAAACCTGCAGGACACCGGGCCTTGAGGCCTGGAGTTCAACACCCCTGCTCTATGGCTATGGCTAGGTGGCTAATATTTACATGTAAATGTGTTCAAAATGTCTCTTTAAACACTTTTTGTGATTATTTTCATGTTAGCTTGAAATAAAATATCGCAAGTTACTACATCGCCGTACTACTGCATATATGCAACCCACTGCTACCGCTTTGCAGTATACAGTATAGGTCTTAGATAACTTATGGACCATTAACTAAGATCAAAACACCAACTAATTAAACTTGCCTGATATTTAGATAAAGGGTTTAATTCATAAAGAGAAATCCAGTAGAAACAAAAATTCGTTGAAAAAAGTGGTTTAATAGAAATTCATGCTTTTGTGAAAAGGTAGACTATAAATACAGCTCTTAGATGTCCTTTTACTACAAGCAGCTATTTTCTTAGTGTGCTACTAGGTTTTTGTTTGGACAGTCAAGGTTAACAGGCCTACCATTACTTTTGATTTGGCAAAGACACAAGTTTGACATATGTTTTGTTAATTTTTTGCAAGAAGCACATCGAGAGCACAAACCATCAAGGCTGTTCACGCTCTAGGTGTTATTTACTTTCACTGATGTACTGTAGTATTTGTTTTTTCTGTACGGTCATTTGGCTTCCTTTATCCTTTTTTTAATGTACTTTAAGGTGTACCTTGGATGATGTAAGCCAAATTTTAATGGATTGTTAACATGACCCTACTCTACACCCCTACAAAGTTTTATCAGTATTCATTCAAAGCTATGGTGATTACAGTCACACAAAACATAACCTCCTTCGGGAAGGTGACAACAACAGATTAGTGCTGGATGGTCTGCCACAAACTTCTGCAAAGACATTCTTAGTTTAGATCACTGCTGACTTTTGTGAACTCTTCACTTTTCATAATCGGAAATTCCTCAACAATTATTGACTGGATTCTCATGACGTTCCCCTCAGAAACCTTTATAAATAAATTTGTGAAACTTATTTGAGTCATAAGCTGCACGATACCTTGACTTGACCCTGCAGCTCACCATGATTAGGCATCTCCTGTTTGCATTTGTGGATGCTCCAAGGCCTGTCTGGGAACTTTTTTCTGAATTAGAAAGAGAGGACAAGATCTTGCTGCTCCTTTTTTGTGACTAAAGGGGAAAAAGTTGTGCTCACCTTATCTGGAAGAGATTAGGCTAGTGAAAAAAATCATAAACGTGGCCTAATACGCTCCGTAAATGTGTGTAGTCCCCTCTGTTTTCATCTGCACCAATTTGCAGTGAATCGCCCTGCATATCACAACTGGGTCTACTAAGTGGTAATACCACATGAGTGAAAACCTCTCAGGATTTCTCCAACACGATTTAACACATAAAAAGACTGCATTATATTATAAAATCATTGCATTTATTCAGCAACAGGGTTGTGTAACCACACTGATTTCAGCATTTAGCCACAGAATCCACACAGGATCTCCTCTGCACACTGTCCACAACCATTAATTAGCGGATATCTGTGCGAGTACATGGAGATCATGGATGCAGATAAATGCCAAATGTGCCTGCTCTTGAGTATAAAGCCAAATGATATTCTTCTGTCTTAAATGTAAATGTTTTGGCTGAAAAGAAAATGACTGACTTCAGGGTAACAGACCAAAAAGCCAAACAACAAACAAGGAGCTGTGTCAAATGCACATACAGGTCCATGCATCAGCTGTAATGATGTAACTGCAGAGGTCTGTAAGTGCACTTACATATCCGCACGGTCTGTGCCGAGACTAACCATCAAAAAGCATTTAACAGACTCTAAGAGCAAGGCCTTACAATATTCAACACAACAACCTTGCACTATGCACTACATGTTTAAACGACAGGAGTTAACTTTCTTGGACTTTTTAAAGAATATTGCCACTGTCGGTGTCCTTAAAGGCAAACTGCCTCCTCTAACATGTAAAAAAAAAAAAGTGGCACAACACTATAACACTTCATGATCATAGCTTTATTTACAGTCTCTCCACCAAGCTTAGAGCAAATAGCTTATGTTGGGTAATAATTTAGATAGCACTCCAAACCCCTTTAATTAGCGCCGACTAATCAACATAGCAGCTTCTCATCATAGATTTATGGACAGCCATGATTGCTGCCAGGGTGAAATTAACTCTTTCCATCTGCAGGGAACTGCTGAAAGATGCTTGGCTCAAACACACTCCTCCTTCTCACACACTGACATGAGCTTAAGCAGGCAAACACACACACATAAACACACACATGCATATATGCAGATGAGACTTGTCTCTTCCTTCTGGCTGTCTCTGTAGAGCTGCCACACATGCTGCGTTGCGTCTCGGAGCACCAGGAGGCCGGGGTTGACTTGAATTAAACTGAGAGGATGTCCTTTCCAGATCTGCAGACGGCCACACAGAAACACCCCAGTGCAACCCCCCACCCCCAGCTCCTCATCCACCCACAAGAAAAAGACAGTCAGAAAAAGACAGAAGAAGAAAGAGCATAAGGGAGATAAATGAAAGAAAGGAGGGGAAAGAAGTGAGGCTAGAGACGGGGTGGAGAAGAGGAGAGAGTTAATAAATAAGAGGCAGGGAGAAATTGCCTGTGAGAGATAGGGTTGGGAGATGAGGTGGAGTTGGAGGAGGACAGGAGAGTAAGAAGAAGGGAAGGAAGATGAAATTATGTGCATGTGTGTGTTCATGATAGAGTTTGGCAGAGAAAGAAGAGAGTTGAGACAGTAAGCCTGGAGAAGCTCATGCCACCGGGGGCATATTGAATATACAGAAGATCCTTCTCCTTTGCCTGGTTAGTAATAAAAAAAATACACACACCAGTGGTTTATAACAATAGCTACAACATAAAGCACGCTTTTCAGGCAATATGTCATCAAAGCAACAGCCAATCATTATATTTTCAGACATGGCAGTCTACTAGTATTTAAAGAAAGAAACATTACTCAGGCAACTAAGAAGTTCCCATCTTTTTTCAAACGTGGGATTTTGATACTGTCCCTGTCACAACACTGCTGTGGTTTTCAGCTCAAGACAAGACATTTTATGACCGCACCATTAACTATTGTAACAGATTCACTGGGCAGATGATCCGAATGCTGGACATGGGCGGCAGAGATAAAATCCAAAATCGAAATCTGTAATCGACTATCTTGAGGTCACACAGGCACTCAGGCAGAGTCTGACTCTGAACAATGATCCATAAACAAATGCAAATCAGAAACAAAAGAAAACATGGAAAATATAGCTCTGAAAGCGACAGGAAAGCTTGGCTGTGAAGAATGACAAGACAATCTGGAGAGAGTGATTCATAACTACTGGCAGGTGGTGTTTAAAAAAAGCAGGGAAAAAAAACCAAGATTAGAAGTAAATCTACTGAAACTCAAGTGAGTGATTTCAAATTAAATCAGGAAGTAACTAAACAGAAACCCCAAATAATGACAACAGTAAATAACTGCGATGCACATTTTGCTTTTATACGATGAATAAATGACTCAATCAGCGACTCAGTCAACTCTGAAAGTAAACATTAATTCATAAAGATGAACTCCAATAGTCTGTGAAACACAAGCAGGGGTGAAATAGCATTACACAAAACTGAATTAAGTCTGTAAAAAGATTATTTGACATTTTTCTTTTTTGTCTGTGTTTCATTTCTAATCAAGGTTGATGTTAGAAGCAGGGAAAATGGGCAAGCGTAAGGATTTGAGTGAGTTTGATGACAAGAGCCAAGTCGTGGTGGCTGGGTCAGATCATTAGGATGCACTGTGGGAAGAAGGCAAGCCGATAGAGGCAGTGTGATGCTTTGGGCAACGTTCTGTTGGGAAAGCTTGGGTCCTGCCATCCAGTATTCTGTGATGCCTGAGGCCTCTTTCAGCAGGATAATGCACTCTGCCATAAAGCAAAAATTATTCAGGAATGGTTTGACAAACACAACAATGAGTTTGAGGTGTTGATTTGGCCCCCAAATAACCCCAGATCTCAATCCAATCGAGCATTTCTGAGATGTGGTGGACAAACAATTCCAATCCATTGAGGCCCGACATCGAAACTTGCTAACATCTTGGTGCCAGATACCACAGCACACCTTCAGAAGTCTAGTGGAGTCTAAGTCTCTATTGGTCAGGGCTGTTCTTGCAGCAAAAGGCGGAGCAACACAATGTTAGGCAGGTGGTCATAATGTTGTGCCTGATTGGTGTATGATGTAAGGCTGATGATGCTTTATGTTGCTGCTCCACTGGACTCCTGTGCTATACAATTACAGCTTAAGCACATAGCTGTTCATGTGTTTATGGAGCCTGTCAGACAGTGTAATAGTGGAGTATAGGGACTCGGGTAATGAACACTTCAGTCATCAATCACAGGTAACGCCATGCGCAAAACACGTGCCTTAATGTGCCTCGGTCTTTAGTCTGAATGCTGAAGCTGTGATAATCTCCTGCATTGAGGTAGATTACAGCAGTGTCTGTGTATCCTGGCCCCAAGCTGCACAACATATTTACAATAGGCAATCTTTTTGTGCATCCCACCTCCAAACATTGTTATTAACAGTAAGTGCTTTTGCTATTCTGTTCTAGCATACTGCGTCTCTCCTGTGCCCTGGATGATAAACACGTTAGAGACCGAATTTGTGTGTGTGTGTGTGTGTGTGTGTGTGTGTGTGTGTGTGTTGAGCAAGAAATTGGAACATAAATTATTAAGTGAGAATGCACCTTTAAAATATAGAAAAGAAAAAAAAGCACCCACTGTATTTTCTACTTATGCCTGCAAAGTAGGCGATCCTTGAATTTCCTGCCTAAGATGATGCAGGATGAGCTTGTTACCCTTAATACAGCAAAGGCTTTGCTCATCATTGTTGCTCTAAATCTAATGTAAGCCTTTCGCAGCATTTCTTCTGCCCTTTGTGGCACAAGCTTTGTTCTGTAATGACACTAAGCAGAAATTCGGCGGTCTGCGTTTTCTCTCATTTCAATTTAGGGCATTAGCTGCTGAATCATTCTCAGATTGATGATGCAGTTCCAGCCATGACACACTATCATTGTATGTGATTACTTACACGCAAGGGAAATGGCACTTCAAAGATAATAACACATATTTGGTGGTTTTCGGAAGCCCTTAAATGCATCAATATTGACTTGGATTCCCCACCCTGTTCTGCAATTACATTTGTGCCCCTGGCATTTTTTTGTAGAGCTAATTCTTACAAACCAAGCAAGCATACAAATGACTGACCTAAAAAAATGTGCTGAAAAAGCATCTCCTATGAAAATGCTTTGTGAATGAGTTATTGTTTAGTCATTTCTACATGGTTTTCAGACTAAGAGAGACCTTCTGCACCACCTACTAACTGCTGGCTTCAGGAGTAATGAATGCCTTGTTTTACGACACGCAAGCATAAAATATGCGCAAAAATATTCAAATGTGATCTTTTCCGAAATGCTAAAAGGCCTGTGTGCAACAGTAGCTTGCAGCAGTTCTTAATGGGGATGCAAAATGTAACGCACATGTATACAGAGCAGATTCTTCAGACGTGTATGATATCGTGTTGTAAGGTTAAAAGGAGTGAAGTGTTGTGCTATGATGCAACCGCTTGCAATTTCATTGTTGTGATGAGAAATGTCTCCTATTGTTACCCTCTTAAACACTGAATTATTCAGTGCACACCAACCTAGTTTTCCGCGTAAACCAGTCGAATAAGAGATAAGATAGCATTATTGTAACAAATACACAACTCGTGCTGACAGGATGCCAAATCGTGATTAAAAACACATGTTTTCTGCCCAGAAAAACAGGTCTAAATGGGTGCAGCAGATCAATGAAAATTCAGCATTTGGATAACTCCATTCCACTTCGATCAACATGACCCAAATAACAGCAGTCTCCTCGGCATGTTGGGATATATCCAGAAAGCCAGCTGAATGTAGCGCTGTATGGTACCTGCACACAGCGAGCTCCTGCAAGATTAGATAACTAGAACTGCTTCAAGACTCAGCGAGGTCTTGGGGAATTGTGAAAGTTGGTATTGAGCTGTGTGATGAAACCCACACACGTATAGACAACATGAGGCCATCTGCGGCAGGCACAAATACAAATGTATCGACTTGTGCACTTGGACAAACCTGGAGATCATGAAGGCTTTTAAAGAACTTAAATCACCCCCAAAGCCCATCAGACCACATCAGTGTGTGGTCTGTTATTAGGCAGTCAGTGGCCAGCCCAGCTACCGCAACTTAATAGAGCAACAGCCTCAGGTGGGAGGCAAAAAAGGAATACAGCAACATCGTCTCGCTCTGCAGCTTTACAGCCCAAAACAACCCTTCCAAAAGAGCCTTTTTGTTCAGTTTTCAAGCTTAACATATGGACACTGTGTGTGTTATTTTCAAATGGGCAGCCAATTGCATTCGGAAATAGATTTTTCGAAGTTAAAGTAAAACAGGGGAAATCTGCAGAATAAACGACATTATTATTAGTTGTCTTGCCTTAACTGTCGCAGTCCTGACGGTTGAGTTAGCCAAGCATGACAAAACAAACACGCGGTAGTTCGTGGAGTGTTTAAGTTATAGACAAACACACACACACACACACACACACACACACACACACACACACTGAACAAAAGCAATTTAAGAAAAGTGTGTGAGGCTGCCTTGTCATATAGGAATATTTTTATTATTAGGCCTGTGCTGCATGTGTTTTAAATTTTAAGTTCTGCTTGGGCCAAGATCCGCATCGAAATCTATAAACATAGACTAGTAGGCTAAACATAGGCTAATCAATAGTGGGCCGATGGAAAAAACAATCCTCTCCAATGTTCAATCAGAAGTTATTTGATAATGCAACACCACTACAGGGAGAAAGGGTCATTTCTCCTCTTGCTGGCACATACACTGCTCATGACACAGCACGAGAGAGGCGAGGAGAGAACGCCAGCCACTCAGAATCACATTAACGCACCGCCCTTCAAATTCTCCAAAGAGAGTGTGATACTTTTTGTTCAAACACTGGTTTATTCCTAGAATGATTATCCCATTTTCTTCCCTGCAAGCAAATGAATGTTAAGACATTTTGTGACAAAGACTGATAACGTGTGAGGAGTGGCAATGAAACTATGCAGGAAAATAATGAGAGCGTACACAGTCAGAAAATGAAAGCGTCCTCCATAGTTCACTGAAATGGAAAATCTTTCAAAAGAACAGTGACAATTATGAAAAAGCACATAATTAATATAAACATTTGACATTATTGTATGATTACAGAGAGATGAATGATTGTGTTAAGCAGGCAAGCTTTCTACCTGCTTAATGGTTATGCTCAATCCACCCAAATCATTTTTTAAAGGTCACAGGGCTTTAGAGGTCAGTCAGAATTTAGCAGATACATTCATCAAAGTCATGATAATATCTAATCTGCTTATGGTTCTTATTTTAAAACTGTGATAGTAATAATATTACTGGCCTTTAGTATTACTTTATAATGTGGATTTATAGGTCTTTAACCTAGAATGATTTGGTGTGGAGAGAAAGAAATCCAGGCCCTGATTCGTTTAATCTGCAGTAAAATGCATGCTCACAGTGACTGAATAGAGCTTAGGTAACACCTGATTGTACTCCAGTCCCATCCATATCATCCCCTCCAACTTTGTTATTGTCCAGCCCTCTCATCCTGGAGGCTTTACAGCTGGATGGCCTAATTGGAACCATTTCCACATATAATATGGCAGCCCCACGGGGGCTCATTATGCAGTAGATACTGGTTAGACTGACCTCAGCTATTCTTCAGCCTCTGCCTCTTCGCAGTCCTGTGGTTTAGTCCGGTGATACGGTATGGTTTCCTTCATCCTACAGGCCATTGATTACCATTTGGAGGAAAAAATTCATGCTGGCTGTGTGATCATACTGCGTGTGACTGCGTTAGCGTGTAAGTTTTTGTGTTGCTACGGGCACGATGCTGGGCACTGCAGAAATGACTCATCTCTCATGTACCAAAACTCAAAAGAAATCAATGGCTGCTGCAAAGATATACATGCTACAGCTCCAGTTTGAGTAGCTTCGTGTAAAAATTGGGACATCTGCTTGATTTATAACAGCAAAGTTTATAAATAGCAGTTTAAATGGGTAGTTTGCTGTTTTGAGAAATGTATGGCTAGAGGAGAAGACTGATTCTACTGTCACGTCTGTCTGCTAAATACAAGGCCACAGCAAGCAACCAATTAGCTTAGCACAGACAAAGTAAACAAGTGGAAGCTGCTAGCTTACCTCTGTGTGAAGGTAGCAAAATCCATCTACCAACACTCTAATTGGCAGTGTCTTTTTTTAAACCAAGACTTTTAGACTGAAGTGAAAAGCAAAAAATTGGAGCCCTGTGGTGAATCGATTCTGGCCTCTTTGCTAAGATTAGAGTTTTAGGTGCTTTTTTCACTGTTTTTCCTCACCTAGCTTAAAGTGAATAGACATCTTTCCAGAAAGAAATCCCCTTTTTTCAACTTTATTGCTGTCAGTAGTAACACACATGGACAAAAGTGCTGGGCCAACCACACAGTACACCTTTAGAACATGCTCAACTATGGAAACCCATCCCATGAAGCTGCAGCTGACAGAGGAGGCACTGCACAGTGTTAGCAACTTTCACACTCTAGCTCTGCGCTTGGCGACCCCACCCAATAACATTACAGGGAGTGCAGAATTATTAGGCAAGTTGTATTTTTGAGGAATAATTTTATTATTGAACAACAACCATGTTCTCAATGAACCCAAAAAACTCATTAATATCAAAGCTGAATGTTTTTGGAAGTAGTTTTTAGTTTGTTTTTAGTTTTAGCTATTTTAGGGGGATGTCTGTGTGTGCAGGTGACTATTACTGTGCATAATTATTAGGCAACTTAACAAAAAACAAATATATACCCATTTCAATTATTTATTTTTACCAGTGAAACCAATATAACATCTCCACATTCACAAATATACATTTCTGACATTCAAAAACAAAACAAAAACAAATCAGCGACCAATATAGCCACCTTTCTTTGCAAGGACACTCAAAAGCCTGCCATCCATGGATTCTGTCAGTGTTTTCATCTGTTCACCATCAACATTGCATGCAGCAGCAACCACAGCCTCCCAGACACTGTACAGAGAGGTGTACATTTGATGATGGACCACAGGTTCTCAATGGGGTTCAGATCAGGTGAACAAGGTGGCCATGTCATTAGTTTTTCTTCTTTTATACCCTTTCTTGCCAGCCATGCTGTGGAGTACTTGGACGCGTGTGATGGAGCATTGTCCTGCATGAAAATCATGTTTTTCTTGAAGGATGCAGACTTCTTCCTGTACCACTGCTTGAAGAAGGTGTCTTCCAGAAACTGGCAGTAGGACTGGGAGTTGAGCTTGACTCCATCCTCAAACCGAAAAGGCCCCACAAGCTCATCTTTGATGATACCAGCCCAAACCAGTACTCCACCTCCACCTTGCTGGCGTCTGAGTCGGACTGGAGCTCTCTGCCCTTTACCAATCCAGCCACGGGCCCATCCATCTGGCCCATCAAGACTCACTCTCATTTCATCAGTCCATAAAACCTTAGAAAAATCAGTCTTGAGATATTTCTTGGCCCAGTCTTGACGTTTCAGCTTGTGTGTCTTGTTCAGTGGTGGTCGTCTTTCAGCCTTTCTTACCTTGGCCATGTCTCTGAGTATTGCACACCTTGTGCTTTTGGGCACTCCAGTGATGTTGCAGCTCTGAAATATGGCCAAACTGGTGGCAAGTGGCATCTTGGCAGCTGCACGCTTGACTTTTCTCAGTTCATGGGCAGTTATTTTGCGCCTTGGTTTTTCCACACGCTTCTTGCGACCCTGTTGACTATTTTGAATAAAACGCTTGATTGTTCGATGATCACGCTTCAGAAGCTTTGCAATTTTGAGACTGCTGCATCCCTCTGCAAGATATCTCACTATTTTTGACTTTTCTGAGCCTGTCAAGTCCTTCTTTTGACCCATTTTGCCAAAGGAAAGGACGTTGCCTAATAATTATGCACACCTGATATAGGGTGTTGATGTCATTAGACCACACCCCTTCTCATTACAGAGATGCACATCACCTAATATGCTTAATTGGTAGTAGGCTTTCGAGCCTATACAGCTTGGAGTAAGACAACATGCATGAAGAGGATGATGTGGACAAAATACTAATTTGCCTAATAATTCTGCACTCCCTGTATATGTTCTGCCATTTTGTGGCTAAGTTGCTGTAGTTCCACTTTACAATAATACCACTTACTGATCGTAGAATATCTTAAAGAGAAGAAATTTTATGAATTGACTATTGCATCAGTGCCGTCCTTTTAGAGCACCACATTCAAATTTATTGAGTTCTTTAGAACAACCCATTCTTTCAATTCTTAAGATATTTCAATAATGACTTGTACTTTTGTGATAAATCTATGCCATAGGTACATCATAGCCAGCACTGTAAATTAACGTTTACCTTCACGTTTAACTACACATCGCAGTCATGTAGCCCCCAACTATTGTAACTGGCCATCAATATCTCGATTCCTTTTATGCATATCTTTTATATTTAATACCTTTAGAATAATGTATTAATCCATATTGTCCTATGGCAAGTAAACGCACAGACATTTTGTTCTGATGCGCACTAACTCGTAGATCTTCTGAATGGCAATAAAAGCTGTAGACTAGGGATGGGTATCGTTTAGGTTTTATCCGATACCGGTGCCAAATCGGTACTTTTGAAACGGTGCCGGTGCTCAAACGGTGCTCAAACCGGTGCTTAAAGAATGGAGAACACAAAATTGGTCCAAAAACCTCTCATGTTCAGCTGTTTTTTGTAAAAATATAACAATGTTAGCCTTTTCTGCAGCTATGGGGCATATATGGTATCACTCTTGGCTGGAAGCAGTGCTTAAACAATGGAAAAAACACAAACTTTGTCCTAAACCTCTCATGTTTAACTGTTTTCCACTTTTTCTTTGGTCATTTTAGCCTTTTTAGCCAGGGTGAAGGGAGTATCTGCCATCAAACAAGAGGACAGCCGCATGTAGCTATGATGATGTTTGCTAGTTCACCTTACATGCATTAATGTAATAACGTGGTTAGCCTACTCAACGTAAATTAGCTACTCACGCAGAGAAGAGCTGCTGCTGCCATCATCATCCGTCATCATTTCTGCTACACTGGCAGGGCTAGGGGCCAGGACTCTCCTCTTCGTGTTTTTGGGGGATGTTGCATAACAGGCAACCCACCCGCAGTAGATGTGCTCGGTGTGAGGTCTCGCAGCAAGCTATCAAATACGGCGCATTTCTGGGCTTTTTAAAAAAAAACGCTATGCGTCGCCAGGTGTTTCATCGGATTTGAGGTGTTACCTCCTTTGACAGTATCACAGTATCAGCTTAAAGCACTTGTTGCTGCTGAGTTTGCATATTTTGCTATGAAGTACAGCCAGACTTTTGACCGCTTCGCCTTGGACATTTTTAATCTGTAGCTCTGCTCTAACAGAACGTACGTACCTGGCCCCGCCTACTATCCTCGGAAACGTAAAATGATTGGCTAGAATCTAAAGTGTATCACAGCTCAGGAAAAAAAAGCACCGAAATAAAGCACCGAAATGTGCGCTGCTTTTCGGTCTGGTTACTACCGTTTATGTCAGAACCGGTGCCATCATGGCACCGGACACCGGTACCCATCCCTACTGTAGACTCTACCTGGACAAGAATTTGATTATTATCCTTCTGAGGACAATCACAAAGATCCTCCTGAAGTAAAAAGCCCATATTTTCTGACTTTTATCAGAAAGAATTGGTTCTGTGTCACTGCATGATGCCTAAAATTGTTTTACCATGTGATAGATTTAAACATTTGGCAAGTAGAATTTAAGTGTGTGTTTTATTTTTTTGTTTTTTTCAGTTACATGTTTATTGCACCACTTTACATAATGTCCTGCACTGAACAGGAGTTCTTGGCTTAAAGATACATGTCAGCAAGGTGGTAGTAGGGATTTATAGCCGAGAAAAATTCTTGAGAAATACCTTGCTTACATTATAGCCTGGAACTTTTGTGTTTTACGGTCAGAGCATGTCTGGTTTCTTCCCAGAAGCTTGCAAAGAGCTTTCATTAAACTGAAAATTGCCTTTGGATTTGGTGATGGCGTTGTCAGTGGCGACATCTTGTCAGTCACCACCTTTCTGTTTATCGCTGCAAAGTCATTGCTCTGTTGAGTCAGTGACACCTCTATAATGTAGCATCAGCAGACACGCAGTCGGTGTGTCAACACTGTGATGACGGTGTCATCTTTCTGTGCCCGAAGTTCTCTTTTAAATGCTGCTGCATAGCTGAATCGAGGACGAGGGGAAGGATAAATAATACAAATAAGACATAACCGATAATTTAAGAGACCAGCAGATCATGCAGGCTTGAGTTGAAATGTCAAAGGTGCCTTGCTTTTTCTTTTATTAAGATGAACACTACTAAGCTGGAAGCCTTACTTGACCTGTTACTTTTCTATGCATGCATTCAGTGTCATTGCTTATTTGACATTTTACTGCATATCTTTAAATGCCAATGCTTTTCTACTGGTATTCAAGAGACTTGTGTGAAAGGTGAGTACACATGCTACACTGTTTCTAATGCAGGTTTGAAAATAATCACACTGAACTGTGTTAAAACTACAATTTCATATTAGTCCCTTTTTATATACCATTTTAACTTTTTTTTTTGAAGATCAGTACACCTGCAAGTACATCATCTCAGAGATCACTGCATTCATTAAATGCAGTGCATAAAGAAAATAACAATTGGATTGATTCATGTGCAGTAACTATGAGAAATAATGGTGATGATGATGTATGTACTCATTACCAGGGTTACTGAATGCATCTCCACTAATTAGCAGTCTCCTGGGGGGCTGTGTTTCACTGGCAGGTTCAAAGCTAATGACAGCATGTCAAAGGGAATCCCATGCACTGATTCTCTGATTAATTATGTACTCTGGAGAAAAAAAACGAGACGGACATAATATACTGTAATTGATATGTGGTTTATCCTGCTGTTGTTCTTACCCCTTAAATCTGAGTTTTTCTTCTTAGTGGCTCATCCAGAAAAACAAAAACTACTTCTCGCCAACAGGGATTCATTGTGATGTCAAACAAGTGGTTAGCGAGACTTTTTCACATGCAGTTCTTCACCTGTCTCTTAAATTCTCTTCACTATATACACCAATTATCTTTGAGTCCAAACAACTTTCAGCTACAGTCCCTGCACTGGATCAAATTCCCTCAGGTTTAATTAACGATGATCAGCTTAATAATTTTATATATTTTCCCCCCACAGGCGCATATAATTGGGCGATTTTGACGCTGGGGAACCTTCCATCAGAGAAATCTATGGTCTAGCCCTCATTAAGGAACTCGGAGCTCAGCGAGCTTCTCGTGCTGAAGTCTTAGAGTAAGAAGGTGCTGCAGAGAGCTCAACACCTAAAACTCCCCCTTAGGAAACCAGCTTTAATTAGCTAATGAATCTGGGAGCTCCTTCTGCCAACCTTCGACCTTGTGCTGAGACACAGAAAGCCCGTTTACTATGTTAGACTTATCACATGCAATTAAAATCAGTGTCTTGTGCCCTGTACAGCAAAACCACTTTTTAATTAGATAATTGCTCTGCTGTCTCTGTTATTGTTGGTAACTCATGAATCATTCCTGAAACTCCAAAGGGTGCAATGCATTGATTTACTGCCAACAAAATCCGGCTTCATGATTGATGTTGTCACGCTGACGGCACACAAAGGCCCAGTAACATTTTCCAACCAAGTTTACCAAATCTATAAGCATAAGAAATTATCTTTGGTAGCCAAGAGTAGAATATTTCTTTTCTTGTACATTAAATCACAATAAATAATGTTAAGTTGTGATGACCACATATATCATCGCTGTTCAAGTTTAAGTTATTTATTTTAAGTACTTCAAAGTCACTTTTAAGGGGAATCCTTTTTGGCAAATGTGGGGTTTTTTTGTTACTAAAATTAAAATTGAATTAGATCCTCAATTGCAATTGTATCAACATCAGCACCACTGCAGACAGGCACACGGCTCCATTTCTCTCTAACAGTTGAAGTAGTTAACATTCATAACACTGAACAACACTTTTGGAGGAATTTAAAGAGGTCAGTAAAGCTCCCATTTTATAAATATTGAAGGATTAAACGTTATCATAAATGTTAACCTGGCAAGCGCACACATTTACATTAGCCTTTTACCCATTAGCAATAATCTGTTAGCCACATTACCCACCTGTTATCATTAACATAAAAGCTAGCGGACTAAAGTTAGATAAAAGATGAGCAGAAAATCCAGAGTTTGGAGAAATAATAAAGAGCAAAAAAGGAGTGATTAATCAGACAGTTTCAGGCCTGACCAGCAGAGCTGAAGAAGTGAAGAGCTATGGACTGAGGCAGAGCAGTGGACGAGAGAGAGGCTGCAGACAAATGCAGACAAGATGATAAACTTGAATTTTTCTACATTTAAGAAAATTTATTATTTATTGTATTAAATTTATTGTTTAGTTGTAGCTACCTGTAAGATCCGCTTTAAAATGCAGGCAGTGACTAGTTGACTAGTGATTAATTGAAAAGCCTTCAATTAATCCAAAATGCTGCAGCAAGAGTCCTGACAGGGACTAGAAAGAGAGAGCATATTTCTCCTATATTGGCTTCCCTTCATTGGTTCCCTGTTAAATCCAGAATTGAATTCAAAACCCTGCTCCTCACATACAAGGTCTTAAATATTCAGGCCCCATCTTATCTTAATGACCTTGTAGTACCATATCACCCTATTAGAGCACTTCGCTCTCGCTCTGCAGGCCTACTTGTTGTTCCTAGAGTATTTAAAAGTAGAATGGGAGGGAGAGCCTTCAGTTTTCAGGCCCCTCTTCTGTGGAACCAGCTTCCAGTTTGGATTCGGGAGACAGACACTATCTCTACTTTCAAGATTAGGCTTAAAACTTTCCTTTTTGCTAAAGCATATAGTTAGGGCTGGACCAGGTGACCCTGAATCCTCCCTTAGTTTTGCTGCAATAGACGTAGGCTGCCAGGGGACTCCCATGATGCATTGAGTTTTTTCTTTCCAGTCACCTTTCTCAATCACTGTGTGTTAATAGACCTCTCTGCATTGAATCGTACCTGCTATTAATCTCTGTCTCTCTTCCACAGCATGTCTTTATCTCTAACCCCAACTGGTCCCTGAGCCTGGTTCTGCCGGAGGTTTCTTCCTGTTAAAAGGGAGTTTTTCCTTCCCACTGTCGCCAAAGTGCTTGCTCATAGGGGGCTGTGTGATTGTTGGGTTTTTCTCTGTATCTATTATTCTACGATCTACTGTACAATATAAAGCACCTTGAAGCGACTGTTGTTGTGATTTGTCGCTATATAAATAAAATTGAAATGAATTGAATTGAATAGTTCAATCTTACACAGTCACTGCAAGTGTTGGTCAAGTTACTTGAAAATAGTAATTGGTTACTAATTACTGATTACTTCTCAAAGAAAGTAATCCCATTACTTTATTGTTTACTTATTTTCAAAAGTAATTACTTACTTTATTACTTAGTTACTTAGTTACTTTTTAAAAACATGTTATTGTCATGAGACACTCTCACAAACAAAACCACAGTTTAGTAATGCAGTAACGCAGCGTGCTTACGGGAAAGTAACAGTAATCTAATTACTTTTTGTAATAGTAATCCCTTACTTTACTCGTTACATGAAAAAAGTAATTGGATTACAGTAGCGCATTACTTGTAATGCATTACTGCCCAACTCTGGTGAGTGCTCTGTTTTTTATACCTCCTTTATTTCAGCGTAACTAATACCACGCTTTATCCAAAGTTCATTTTTAACCTTTCCATAATGCTCTCCTTCTAGAATAATTTCATTATTTAGATCAGTTAGGTATCGTGTTGTTTGCTGTACCCTTTGTTTATTAGTGAGTTCATAAATGTAGTTTGACAATCTGTAATAAAAAATCTGTAATAAAATTGTCTAAATATTTGTAAAAAAAAATGTATAATAAAACTATTACTTAATCTGAAATATTTAATTTGTTAACTGTTATAAATTAGGAAAATTAGATGAGTCAAAATTTACTGAAATGGTGCTGAAAACAGTATCAAGTATGTTCCCAGGTATTGGTATTAAATATGAAATTCTAGTGTCGTGTCAACCCTAATACAAATACATCTCAGTAGTTAGCTTAACACAAACTGCATCCCATGATAACACAGTCAGCATCTTTACAGTGATTTGTGTGACTCTTCTTGAACCAGTTTTAAGATATTTCTTAAGAAATACGCTCTTAAGCAAGAAACTGTTGGGTCTGCACAGGAAGGAAAATTACTCTTCTTCTTGAACAGGCAAAATAGGATGTGTTAATAGTGAGGTTCCTGCACCTTTTTGTTTTTAACACAGAGCTGATTGTTTTCATCATTTGACATGCAGGAAAACAATATTCTCGTGGAACTTTATCGAGAAAACAAACAAACTGTTGGTTATTACACAGGATCTATGTGCTAGCAATTGGATTATATGAAATTGTAGACAATATGTGCTTTAATTCACAAACAACTACAATTGTTTTTTCCTGATTAATACTCAGGAACAGTCCCGTGTATTAAGTGAAACTATCAGGCAGAGCTATCATTACTCCTGTCGCTCCCTGTGTTCTCCCTAAGATGACTCCCTTTGACTTCATTCTGATCAGAGCCAAGCCGTACTGGCCCAGAATGGCAGGCACAGGTCTCAGTGGCAGCCTCTGGAGTCCTGGCGGAGCTCCTTTAGTCTGTTCAGCCAGCTGTGAGAGGCTGCAGCCTGCTCTGAAGTCCAGCATTGGAAATGTGCCCTGAGCGAGCCACACTATAAATTAGTCAGGATAAGTTAAGGGCAGCATGCGTTAGGCTATCCCCCGTGGTTATCAGCAGAGAAGAACCTGCCTGAAGGTTGGCGCTCTTAAATCTTTTACCACTGCTGCTGAGGCAGCCCAATCCACACATGGACTGGAGCCATCAGTCAGGGCCAATGCTCGCAGCTAATGGGTTATTCAAGTTTTCCAGAATATAAAACAGCCATGCTTATCTAAATCAAGCATGAGAAACAGCACTTGCTGCTACAGTCTCTAGTTAATTTCTGTACAAGAAAAGCGTTTACAGTGACTGGCTAACTGGGGAGAAAATCTGGTTGAATTCAGGCTGATGGTGTATACCTCTTAATCAGCCTTTACAAATTTTGGCAGATGTGAATAGCATTGATGGGACAAGTAACTCAAAAGTAATGTGACAGTGACCTTTCATTGAACCCAAACCTTGAATAAGAATGGTAGCATTCAAGAAAGACAAGACAGATCTAAAAAAAAAAAAAAAAAGCCGATAAATTACTAGTCCTGGTTTATTTTAAGCTTGTTTTAATTCCAAAAGACAGACTTACAGTGTTAACCTTCTGAGAATAACTGCTAACTCTACTTGAAATGTAAATATCTTACAGTAAGAGTGATTTTATACTTGGTCTGTTTCAGGTCTACGAAAGAACTCAAAATGAGCTGTGAGCATTTTTCCCCATATGCAAATACAGCTAAAATGAGAATCTTTTGATATTTATTTTTTCTGTTCTTGGACAACAAATTTCTCAAAGTAAAGTTTAAAATCAATTAATTAGTTAATTAATTAAAAACAAAAGCTCAGACTCCATTTGAGTTCTTGTATTTTGCTCAACCTGTGCATTTTTGGGGGTTTTGACACTGTAATATAGCTTTCTGCCACATAGCACATACAATATGAAGACCATTCAAATGTGTCATGCTTGCATCAGACACCAGCTGACTACTGTAGCAGAGTCCATGCTCACTATCTGGGGTACAAAAAACTTAATACAACAGTCAATAGCAGAATAAAGTATTTGGCACGTTTTTACAATATATTTTGGCTATATCATGATACACGATATATATGGTAAATGGTAACGATATATATCACAATATATTTAAATAACCTCCAAAAACAAATGTTATTTTCAACCATACAGTACCTAAACTTGCACTGGTATAGTTATTCAATATTTTTATTCTACTTTGGATACAAGAAATCTGAATCAAAGGAAAAAACATTTTAGCCTTCAGCTGCACACAGAGGTTTTTCACAAATGATAATATTGTGACAGTAAGCCTCTTTCTGTGATTAATACTAGACCTTTAACAAACAAAAGATAAAATAAAATAACTGAAATTTAAAAGGTGCTCTTCTGTGCTTATAAGATATAAAAATAGTAAATTAAAAACTGTGATGACCTCAAATTACAGAAACAAAAGTCCAGATAGTGACAAAAAAAACAAAACAAAAAAGAAAACACTGATCAAGACCAGTCACCAGTATCACAGCTGGTTTATTTAGCATTTTTTGGGTGTAGGGAGGTAGTGGTAGGTGTAGTGTAGGGTGTTATCAGAGATGTGGCTCTTATCGTCTTTGTAGTTTGCTCTGGGCCTCTTATTTGACTTGTCAAAGTAGGTTTGGTCTGGCTTGTCGAGATAGCCACTGGTTGCGCAAGATGGACCCGTTGAATAATGGCATTTGTTCTGGTCATGATGTGACCTTTCGTGTTAATATGATATTTTTCTGCTTGCGTTTTTTTCCAATCAGTCATTTTTCTTTTAACCTCTGGCCCACCCATATCCTTTATATCTTCTTCAAGATGCTTTATTTTAAACTGTGATTTGATTGTAAATGTCTCAGCATTTTTCTAGTGATTGGGCCTAATGAATTGGGGGGGAGGGGAAGTTCTGTTGCGCAGGTTGTCTGGTGTCAGAGGGGGGCTGGTGCAGAGACCCACACACTTCTGTCCCCTATCTGATGTCGCTGTCTTCTTTGTAATAAAAACATTTATGTGCTCATAGCAGGACTTATTTGCATAAGCCTGATGCTCAGTGATCTGAAAAGTGAAGAAAGCAACAAAGGTCAACTAAAGAGACTTATTTGAGTGTGTCATGTTCTCCATAGAAACATGTTCTTTTTTTGCCAACTAAATGGTCAAAAAGTATACTTACGTAGAAGAGGTCATCCAGAGAACTTTATTTCTCTTGTCTCCATGAACCAAACCTCAAAAACTTGTTAGCACATTGGATAAATGGGCACTACAAAATTTGTATTTTACAATACATTAAAAATCAAGGGTTAGAAAATAAGTAAAATGCTAATAGGTTTAAAGATAGGATTAACCAGAGCAGTGGTGAAGTGGTGGGTACTTTGACTTACCAGTGGTAGTTGTTGCAGGAATTTAACTCTCTGCAGAAAAGATGGGCAGTGTTTTGCCCACAGTCTAACTTTTTCTCTCGGGGTTGCCCTTGGGTCTCCATTATGTAACTCAGATGTACCCACCCTAGATGTACCCAGAGACCATACATCTACGATTTCTGCCCTAGAATAATCTCTGGAGACCTGATGGAGGGCAAAAAGAAATCATTGTTATGTTTTTTGTTAATACTGATCATTTGGATAAGTATGAGTTATACTACAGTTGAGAAACCCCTAATATAAAGCACAAACACTGAAGTGTGTGTGACTGTGTGAGGAAGAGATTAAATTTGATTCCAGCTACTTACTGGTAAGGACGGGTCTTTGGCAGCTGAGGTTTCACAGGCCGGGCCGAAGTCAATTACTTTAATTCAGTGTGGCACATGTTGATGTTTCAGGTCTGCGTTTATTGTTCCAGTAGAGTTGAGGTGACTAAGAGCTCTTGCGATCTGAAAGTTATCAAAGAATATGTCATGTTATGATAAAATTTTATCAGTGTCCATTTTCAAAACATTTAGGGAGTTAAACATACCTGCATGATGATGGGGCGAATTGCCTTTAAACTAAGCGGCTTGAAATTTCTTTCTTTCTTTCTTTTTTTCTTTCACTTTTTTTCAAGATATTCAAACTTAAGACATAGATGTCCACTGTCTCTAAAAGACATTGAACTATACTGTGTTTGATGGACTTATAGGCATTAAGTCTTCTCAGGGCAGTGAGCTAGAAACATAGGTTACAGATGGTTTTTACATTAGTTTTACAGAAATAAACATTTTTTAGGCATTTCATCACAGTCCTTACATCCACTGCACACATCTTTCTAACTGAAATTCTAGGGAGCAATATTTACTTCTTGGTTTTCTAACAGGTCTTTTGGGTTCTCATGTTTCATTATTTTAATGGCTACAGTCTTTTTGTCAGCTATTCTGACACATTTTGCAACTGTGCCATAAGACCCTTCTCCAAGGAGTTACAATTTGGTACTTGGATCTGGAGGTGAGCCAGCCTCCGGGAACTAACTTGTCCTGGACATATTTGTTGGAGGACATGTCTGATGCCACCACAGGGATAAACACTAAATGTTAGAAGAGAGAAGCAGATTTCAACTTGAAAAATTACAATGAAATACATTGATGGTAAATTCTAATAAGAACAGCAGAGGCTGTTAGAAGCCAAAATATTAGAAAAGTATTGTGCGTGTAAACGATAGATAGATAGATAGATAGATAGATAGATAGATAGATAGATAGATAGATAGATAGATAGATAGATACAGGGAGTGCAGAATTATTAGGCAAATGAGTATTTTGTCCACATCATCCTCTTCATGCATGTTGTCTTACTCCAAGCTGTATAGGCTCGAAAGCCTACTACCAATTAAGCATATTAGGTGATGTGCATCTCTGTAATGAGAAGGGGTGTGGTCTAATGACATCAACACCCTATATCAGGTGTGCATAATTATTAGGCAACGTCCTTTCCTTTGGCAAAATGGGTCAAAAGAAGGACTTGACAGGCTCAGAAAAGTCAAAAATAGTGAGATATCTTGCAGAGGGATGCAGCAGTCTCAAAATTGCAAAGCTTCTGAAGCGTGATCATCGAACAATCAAGCGTTTTATTCAAAATAGTCAACAGGGTCGCAAGAAGCGTGTGGAAAAACCAAGGCGCAAAATAACTGCCCATGAACTGAGAAAAGTCAAGCGTGCAGCTGCCAAGATGCCACTTGCCACCAGTTTGGCCATATTTCAGAGCTGCAACATCACTGGAGTGCCCAAAAGCACAAGGTGTGCAATACTCAGAGACATGGCCAAGGTAAGAAAGGCTGAAAGACGACCACCACTGAACAAGACACACAAGCTGAAACGTCAAGACTGGGCCAAGAAATATCTCAAGACTGATTTTTCTAAGGTTTTATGGACTGATGAAATGAGAGTGAGTCTTGATGGGCCAGATGGATGGGCCCGTGGCTGGATTGGTAAAGGGCAGAGAGCTCCAGTCCGACTCAGACGCCAGCAAGGTGGAGGTGGAGTACTGGTTTGGGCTGGTATCATCAAAGATGAGCTTGTGGGGCCTTTTCGGTTTGAGGATGGAGTCAAGCTCAACTCCCAGTCCTACTGCCAGTTTCTGGAAGACACCTTCTTCAAGCAGTGGTACAGGAAGAAGTCTGCATCCTTCAAGAAAAACATGATTTTCATGCAGGACAATGCTCCATCACACGCGTCCAAGTACTCCACAGCATGGCTGGCAAGAAAGGGTATAAAAGAAGAAAAACTAATGACATGGCCACCTTGTTCACCTGATCTGAACCCCATTGAGAACCTGTGGTCCATCATCAAATGTGAGATTTACAAGGAGGGAAAACAGTACACCTCTCTGTACAGTGTCTGGGAGGCTGTGGTTGCTGCTGCATGCAATGTTGATGGTGAACAGATCAAAACACTGACAGAATCCATGGATGGCAGGCTTTTGAGTGTCCTTGCAAAGAAAGGTGGCTATATTGGTCGCTGATTTGTTTTTGTTTTGTTTTTGAATGTCAGAAATGTATATTTGTGAATGTGGAGATGTTATATTGGTTTCACTGGTAAAAATAAATAATTGAAATGGGTATATATTTGTTTTTTGTTAAGTTGCCTAATAATTATGCACAGTAATAGTCACCTGCACACACAGATATCCCCCTAAAATAGCTAAAACTAAAAACAAACTAAAAACTACTTCCAAAAACATTCAGCTTTGATATTAATGAGTTTTTTGGGTTCATTGAGAACATGGTTGTTGTTCAATAATAAAATTATTCCTCAAAAATACAACTTGCCTAATAATTCTGCACTCCCTGTAGATAGATATTGACACACACACACACACACACACACACACACACACACACACACACACACACATATGTCATGATTCGGCCGTGTGGCAGGCAGGATGAGGACCCAAATTGCAACAGACACGGGGGATAAACTCAAAATGCAGCTTTATTGCTGACAGGTGATAAACAATAACGATGATACAAAAGCAATGCAAAACTACACTAAACTGGGAAAAGCTAAAGTAACATATACCGGAAGACACGGGGAGAACCACACACGGCATGAGGGAGAACGCGACGCCGAACAGAGGGAGACTCAGACAGAAATACACAGAGGGTGAACGAGGAAAGTGGGCACACACGGGGAACACAGGTGACACTGATAATCATAACGAGACAGGGCGGGGTGAACTGAACATGACATGTACAGGCACAGAGGTTCAGACAGGAGGAGAGAGAGCACGGGGAAACACAGACATAACGGGCTGGGGAAACATGAACCACAAAGGGAGACGAGGGCTCATAAATACATAGAGGGCACACAGGGGGGGAGAGAGAGCACGGGGAGAACTTAGACATAATGGGCAGGGGAAACATGGAATAAAACATAAGGAGAGACGAGGGCTCACAGATACACAGAGGGGCACACAGGGGGTAAAAGCCATGAAGGGAAAACACTTAGGGAACAACACAACAGGGCAACTCAGAAAACATGGCCTAAATAAGGAACGAAATACAAAAATACAAGGAACTAAGAATACTGGGCCCACATGGCCCAGGACCATGACACATATATATATATATATATATATATATATATATATATATATATATATATATATATATATATATATATATATATATATATATATATATATATATATATATGTAGCGCCTCTACTCAGGACCAGTACACTCTCACTTCAAATAGAGACCCTAGACATCTTACTAGGTTCAGGAGGAGGTTTTGTTTTGGGGACTCACAAAAGGAGTTGGCTTGGAAGTGAATAACTGGGACCTTTATTGCCTCAGTACCATTTATATACATATACAACACAATAACCCAAATTGCACACTAATAGTGCATTTTAAAGGTGAATACATGTAAAACAAAACAAAATAAAGACATTCAAATGGAAGATTTATGCTGAACAGTATCAGAGCTCTTGGGAATGAATGAAACAGATTAAAGTGTTCCTGTTGTGAAGTTTGAATTGTCCAGTCTGAATTGTCCTTTAAAGTCGTTGAAAACCCAAACAGGTGTACTGTAGGGGAATTGTCAGTGTGCAAACCCTATTATCCGGGTAGGAAAAGTAGTGCATAGGGCTTATCTGTAATCCAGGGTTGCTTGAATCAGTTTCTCAGGCAAATCCCACAATCCGATCGCATGGCTGGCCACACCATTTCACGATCATCCAGGATCTCATTTGGGCTGTTCTCGCCGTCAGTGGTTCCCCAGAATCCTTCTAGTAGTTCAAAAAAACCAATCGGGATTTTCAGACACAAATAACGTGACAGACGTTATTCCCTTTGTGGTCAGAGTTCGGGGCCAAGATACTTTTTCCATGCGCTCCGACACGTACTTGACCGCCATCAGAGGGAAGATCTCACAGGAAGAGAGAGGTAATACTTCCTGCGCACTAGACGCAAGGTCGTCAGAACACAAGACTGCATCACAGCGCCCCCTTGTGACAATAACAGGCTATAGCCTTAGATTACAAAAAGGGATTTTGCAGCCCTGTATTTCACATGGGTTACACCCTCCCCCTTTGACCCAGCATGAGCCCCTTCATGCGTCACGCTGTGGTCTACAGATGAACTCTCATAGTCACCTATTGTATAAAGTGCTTGGTTAAAGCTCTCTATGAGGCTCTGCGCAAAGGAAATTAAGGGATTTCCCAACTCAGGATAATGGAAGCGCCTTGGTGGTCGACGTGTCCTTTCTGACTTACGAACATGGTCATTTTTTTCTCCACTGTCAACAGTTTCCTTATGCTCCAGAGCTACCTCAGGGGTTTGTGGGTTCAGATCAATGGTTTCCATAGCTATAGGAGCCTCTACATCAATGGACGGTACATCAATGCTGTCTTCGGCCACAGCTGATTTTTGATTAGTCATAGTTGGTAAAGTTACATCGTCTTCAGTAGGGTGTTGCTCAGCCACAACATCTGGCTCCTCTCCTTCAGCTACTTCAGGAGGTACCCCTACAGGCTCTGCAGGCAGCAAAGGGGAGCTGCCTCTGCAAGGCCCATCCTGAGGCTGAGGGTTTACACAGTCTGCTGGCATAGCTGGTATACAACTACCCTCCGGTACTGTTTTTCCTGTTTGCTGTCGTCTCTTCGGGATTTCAAACACCTGAACCAACTTTCCAGGAATGACAGAAGACTGCCTAGGATAGACAGGTGAGTCGTCTTCAGATTCTGATTGCTCCTCCAGTAACAGAGGCTGACTGCGCCTCGTTCTTGGCCTGCAACTCTTTGGCTTGACCTGGTCAACTTCCTCAGCTTCAGATAAGTCACCACAAGGGAGTAAGAGATCCCTGTGAAGAGTTCGAATAGGACCATCTCCATTCATAGGCTGTACAACATACACAGGTAGGTCTACCATCTTTTCCACCACTCTGTACATGGTTGACTCCCACTTATCTGCAAGTTTGTGTTTATTCCGAAGTCGCAGGTTCCGCACTAGCACTTGATCACCTTTCTCCAAAGTTGACTCCCTGACAGTTTTGTCAAAACGGCGTTTATTCCGTTCAGCAACCTTCTGAGAGTTTTTGGCAGTGATCTGATAGCTCTCTTGAAGGCGAGCCTTCAGAGCTCTCACATACTGAGAGTGAGATGTAGGAGAGCCATCTTTAACTGGCAGGCAGAATGCAATATCCACGGGAAGCCTCGGCTGGCGACCAAACATTAACTCGTATGGGCTAAACCCAGTGGTCTCGTTCTTGGTGCAATTATAGGCGTGAGTTAGTGGTTTCACATAATCGCGCCAATGAGTTTTCTCTTTGTCTCGTAGAGTTCCTAACATGCCAAGAAGAGTTCGGTTGAACCGTTCAACTGGGTTTCCCCGTGGATGATAAGGACTGGTGCGCACCTTCGTGATACCAGCTAGGGCACAGAGCTCTTTAATGAGTTGGGACTCAAAATCCCTGCCCTGATCACTAAGCAGGCGCTCAGGAAAACCATAATGCACCAGAAACTGCTCCCAAAGACACTTCGCAACTGTTGTAGCCTTTTGGTCTTTTGTTGGCATAGCAACAGCGTATTTGGTGAAATGATCAGTTATGACCAGAATGTCTTTGGTGTTGTGACTGTCAGGCTCCAAGGATAAATAGTCCATGCATACGAGTTCCATGGGACGGGTTGTTTGGATACTCACAAGAGGTGCTGCTCTTTCAGGAAGGGTCTTTCTTCTAACACAACGTCCGCAAGACTTAATCTTTCTCTCTACATCAGTTGCCATTTTAGGCCAATAAAATCTTGACCTAACCAAGTCGAGGGTTCTTTCCAAACCCATATGCCCCATGTCGTCATGAAGGCAAGTGAGAATGGTGGACCTTAAAGACTCAGGGACGACAAGCTGAAAGGTGACATTTTCACCTGATTTGCGGGTTCTGTAGAGAAGACCATTTTTCAGTTCCAAACGTTTCCACTCTTTGAGCATTAGTTTAAGCTCTAAGGATGCAGAGTTAGGATTGGAATTTGCTTCACCTCCATTTTCTAACATGTTGACCACATACCCAATAATTGGGTCAGACCTCTGATGCTGTTGGAGTTCTACCTCACTATAGGTAGGTATGACAGAACAACCTAATGTTCCATCATCTGCGTAGACGTCTGGCACCGCATCGGTATGTAGAGCAAGGGACTCTACCAAAGTGATAGAAGGTAGGCTATTGTCAGATTCACCTAAGAGATGACGGTGGCACAAGACACTGAATGTGTCAGCTGTCACATCTTGTCTGTTGGGAGATGAAGAGAGATGATGGGAAGCGAATTGTTTCATTCGCTCTTTTTCTTCAAGAGAAGCATAGTCATCATCCACAGTATCATGTGGCCGCCTAGAGAGGCCATCTGCATCTTGATTGCTCTTACCAGCACGATACTTAATATTAAAGTCGAAGGTGGAGAGAGCGGCCAACCAGCGGTAGCTGGCAGCATCGAGCTTGGCTGACTTCAAAACATAGGTCAATGGGTTGTTGTCCGTTAAAACCGTGAATGTGTTCCCGTAGAGATAATCTTGGAACTTCTCTACAATGGACCACTTTAATGCAAGAAATTCCAGTTTATGAGCTGGATACCGCTTTTCACTGGGTGAAAGTCCTCTACTTGCGTAGGCAATAACCCTCACTTCACCATCCTGTTCTTGATACAAGGCTGCCCCTAACCCAGAGGTGCTCGCATCAGTATGGAGGACGTATGGTAATTTTGGGTTAGCATATCCAAGCACTGGAGCTGATGTCAGTTTCTCTATGATTACCTCAAAAGCTTCCTGACAAGCAGGTGTCCAACGGCTGGAAAGAGGCTCTTTAGGGTTCAAGTATCCGCTAGGACCGGGTGTCACCTTTCTGCCCTTCCTGTATGGTGGGTAGCCTTTGGTAAGATCATTCAGGGGTTTGACAATTTTTGAATAGTCCTTCACAAACCGTCGATAGTACCCTGCAAAGCCTAGGAAAGACTTGAGGTCACTGAGCGTCTGGGGTCTTGGCCAGGTTTTGAGAGCTCTGACCTTCTCAGGATCGGTCTCTACACCTTTGGTAGACACGATGTGTCCTAGGTATCGCACAGAACTTTGGAAGAAGGAGCATTTTTTGGGAGAAAGTTTCAACCCATATTCTCTCAGTTGCTGAAGGACACGTAGAAGCCTGGTTTCATGTTCCTCCAAAGTGCTGGAGAACACGATGATGTCATCTATGAACACCAGAACTTCTTTCAGATTGAGGCTGCCCATACACCGTTCCATTAAGCGCTGGAAGGTGCTGGGAGCGTTGGTGATCCCCTGGGGCATACGGTTAAACTCGTAAAATCCCAAGGGGCACACAAAAGCTGTCTTGGGCTTATCACATTCCTCCATCTCAATCTGGTAATAACCAGACTTGAGATCCATTACTGAAAACCATTTGGATCCAGCAAGGGCTGAGAAAGCCTCTTCAAGGTTTGGAAGTGCGTACGCATCTCGTATTGTTAACGCATTGAGCTTACGATAATCAATACAAAGACGGACCTCTCCATTCTTCTTTTTAACCACCACAATCGGTGAAGCATAAGGGGACTCTGATTCACGGATTACTCCTGCATCAAGGAGTGCTTGCAAGTGCTTCCTCACAGCTTCATAATCATTTGGGTGGATTGGCCTGGACTTTTGCTTAAAGGGTGCTTCGTCCTTTAAGTTTATGTGATGTTTGACTTTAGATACATGTCCAAGATCCAAATCATGCTGGGCAAAAACATCAGCATAGGCACTTAGACGCTGGGTAACCCTCTCTTTCCACTCCTGCGGGAGGGGAGAATTGCCAAAGTCAAATGTCAAATCTGGGTGAGCAGGTTCATCAACTGGCTGTGCAGTAACATTACAACATTTCACAGTGTCATCATTTTTGGTTGAAATGGGTGATTCGTCATATATCTTTGCAGGACTATGGAGCTCTGCAATGACACATCTAGAAGGCAGTGTTACGTCATGCTCAGTTTCATTTCTCACCCATATAGGTAACCTATGAGGATGCTTCTTGGGCAAAGTGACAAGACAGCACTCCACAAAAATTCCCCCTGGTAAGGTGGATGTCGTTGGCTGTTCAACAATGGCACATTCACCAGCACTGCTGGATCTGACACAGCCTTCAAGGAGGACCCTCCCTTGAGCTGGTACTACGTGTTGCACCTTGCCCTTAAGAGTTACAAAGCCATCGTTTCCGGCTAGGTTTATCTCTCTCCTGACCTTGAGTGTACGGAGGATCTGCCTGTAGCCATAGACCGACGACAAATCATTGGGATCTTTACCTTGACAATATTCGTCGTACAGAACATCAAGTGCATTTGTCCCAATCAGCACAGGCAAGTCACAGTTAGAGCGTAAGTCAGGTACTACTAAAGCAAGGCTAGAAACCTCAGGCTCAGTTTCAATAAAGCTTTTTGGAAACTTAAGGCTGATGGGTATGTATCCCAAGTAAGGAACATTTTGGCCACTAGCAGCCTCAACATCCAGGCCACTGATAGGCTGAATGGGATGTTCTGAAAGATTGGTGTTGTAAAATGAAGCGGACACTGTGGTCACTTGAGACCCAGTGTCAAGGAGACAACTGCAATTGACTCCCGACACGGTAACATTTGCTGTACATTTCTGTCCTACAAGTCCCTTGGGTAACCTAATCTGGGGTCGTGCTGCACGAGAGAGAGAAGATACTTTGCTCTGAGGTTCCGGTTTGGGACGTTCATGATTACTTTCAGTTCCTGGTAGTCCCTCCCCAGAAACTGATTTTAGTTTAAAGCTGACATATTCTGTTCCTCCCAGACTTGTAGTTTTTGGTTGAACTCCTTACGTTTCATTTCAACTAGTTCAGGGTTTGGTTCATTGCTGCAAGAGGGAGCAATATGACCATCCTCGCCGCACCTGAAGCAGTACCATGGGCGTGGCTTCTTAGTGGGCTTAGTCTCACTTGGGTCAGATTTCTCTTTAGGAAGAATCTTGAACTTAGGTTTGGTTTTCTTATTTGGCTTGTCAGAGTTCTGGCTTGAACTGTCAATAGCTGATGCTTTCAGTGAAGCCACTTGGGCTTGTAGCTTTGCAAGTTTCCTTTCTAACTTATGTGCATCAAAAGGCACTAGCCTATCATTAACAGCTGATACGTCTGTATCATCAGTGACATACTCTCCTACTTCAAGGGAGTTCAAATGTGCCTTAGGTTTAGAAATGCCTAAGTGCTGTTTCATTCGGCTGGACTTTGCCACTTGCCGGTCCTCCTCAGTACGTAGCATGAGGAGCAACTCTGGAAATGAAGGTGGCTTGTCCTTCTTCTGCTCAAGCTGCAAGGTTGTGATCAAGCTGTTGTTCCAGCAACCTCTACAAAACTGTTTAAGCAGTTGGCGATCTGAATCATTTGTAGTGATGCCACCTCTTTTAATGACTTTACTCAGGGTTATCTGCAACCGCTGTAAATAGGCAGAAGGCTTTTCACCTGAGTTCTGGTTTGTGCTCAGGAATTTGGCAAAAAGCTCATCCCCATCATCAACAGTACCATATGCTGAGTCAAGAAGGCTGAGATAGTCATGGGGAGAAGCGTTAGGACCAAGGTGCTTTACAATGTTAGCAGCTGGTGGAAGAAGGCTCTCAACTATTTTCCTTACCATATGTTTGTCAGATATGGTACAATCTATGAGGTGGAATTCAACATTGTTGCGCCACGTATCATAATCAGCTTCGAAAGTAGAGCAAGGGGTTTTCCCCGAGAAGGGCCTGAGCTTTGCATGACCTTGAGAAGGCATTTCATTGTTCTTAATGACATGCTCAACTATTACTCTCTGTACTTCAGGTGTAGTGAGCTGTTCAGGTGGTAAGTAGATAGTGGTTTTTCTGTGCGAGGGAGTCACTTCTACACTTGGAGAGGATGAGTGAGAGTCATGCTCAGGCAAGTGGGTTAAATCACTGCCCAGTTTAAGAGGACTTTGATGCTCTATGATGGCTGGTTCATCTTGGTCTGTGTCACTAGTGAGCTGCAGATTCTGATTAGGCACTGTTACATTTGGCCCAACTGCGGGATCACTCTCAGTGGACTTCTTCATTCTGGCCAGCTCATCTAGTAAAACCTTCTCAAAATCTGCACCACTCAGTTTAGCAAGCCCTTTCAGTTCAGTTAGGTAAGAATGGGTTAAACATGAACCCCTGTCTGCAGCATACAGCGCAGACAGAAGCTGGATATGATGGACAACACTTGGGTTACGGCTTTGTCTTTTGCAAGGCAAGCTATCCTTAAGGAACTGGACTGGTTCACCTGATTGGAACTCCACAATGGCTGTGTTTTTAAACTGTGCCTCTGTGCTAGTTACTTTGATTACTCTTCCAATAGAACCAAACTGCCCTAAGTAATCAATAACCTCATTGTCAACCTCATCGCCTGTTAACCCTCCTACTAGGACAGAGTTAGGTACTTTGACACCTTCACTTTGGATTACATCCATGTTGTCTTATTGCTCCAACCCAGAATGTCATGGACAATTGTAATGATTTGACCCAAAAGGCATGAAAGCACCAGTTGCTCAACTTCCAAAATAAAAGGAATTAAACCTCCTGGCTGGCTCGCCACGTTTTGTGTAGCGCCTCTACTCAGGACCAGTACACTCTCACTTCAAATAGAGACCCTAGACATCTTACTAGGTTCAGGAGGAGGTTTTGTTTTGGGGACTCACAAAAGGAGTTGGCTTGGAAGTGAATAACTGGGACCTTTATTGCCTCAGTACCATTTATATACATATACAACACAATAACCCAAATTGCACACTAATAGTGCATTTTAAAGGTGAATACATGTAAAACAAAACAAAATAAAGACATTCAAATGGAAGATTTATGCTGAACAGTATCAGAGCTCTTGGGAATGAATGAAACAGATTAAAGTGTTCCTGTTGTGAAGTTTGAATTGTCCAGTCTGAATTGTCCTTTAAAGTCGTTGAAAACCCAAACAGGTGTACTGTAGGGGAATTGTCAGTGTGCAAACCCTATTATCCGGGTAGGAAAAGTAGTGCATAGGGCTTATCTGTAATCCAGGGTTGCTTGAATCAGTTTCTCAGGCAAATCCCACAATCCGATCGCATGGCTGGCCACACCATTTCACGATCATCCAGGATCTCATTTGGGCTGTTCTCGCCGTCAGTGGTTCCCCAGAATCCTTCTAGTAGTTCAAAAAAACCAATCGGGATTTTCAGACACAAATAACGTGACAGACGTTATTCCCTTTGTGGTCAGAGTTCGGGGCCAAGATACTTTTTCCATGCGCTCCGACACGTACTTGACCGCCATCAGAGGGAAGATCTCACAGGAAGAGAGAGGTAATACTTCCTGCGCACTAGACGCAAGGTCGTCAGAACACAAGACTGCATCACAGCGCCCCCTTGTGACAATAACAGGCTATAGCCTTAGATTACAAAAAGGGATTTTGCAGCCCTGTATTTCACATGGGTTACACCTATATATATATATATATATATATATATATATATATATATATATATATATATATATATATATATATATATGTATATGTATACGTATATATATATATATATATGTATATACGTATACATATACATATACATATATATATATATATATATATATATACACATATACATATATATATATATGTATATACATATATATATATATACGTATACATATACATATACATATACATATATATATATACATATACATATACATATATATATATATACACATATATATATATATATATATATATATATATATATATATATATATATATATATATACATATATATATATACACACACACTTACACACACACAAAAGATAAAGATATATGAGAGAGAATGAATTGAATTCATGATTTACTTAAAAAATAATATTACACCATTACAGCATCAGCATTAAGTGCTTACAGCTAACCAATTTTTGATAGCTGATTTACACATTAACTCTTACCGGACCGGTTTCCTCTGTTGTTTTTCACTGGTAGTCGTTAGCCACTGTAGCTTCTGATAATGGCGACGCATTGCCCATTTATTTTGGGCATGTAATTTTCAAGCAGGAAGCTCAGAAAGCCCTTTGGGTAGGAACAGGTTAAAGCTCTTATTTACCACATTTACAAGTTACAGCTTCTCTATTATCACATGAGTATAATTTAAGAGTTCAGATTGTTGCTATACACTATATCCTGCATGCTGTGCCCACACATAATTTTAATTAGGTTGAGAAAAACGGACAGGAAAGATTTGCACAAGCTTCAGCACACCTTGCTCTTTAAAGCACCAGATTGTTCTTGACTACTCCAATAGGGCATCCACTAATTGGTTTTCCATTTAGTATATTTTACAGTTCCTCTCTTTGAGTCAGAATAGATGATTTGAGTCCATGGATGGAATTAGAGCTGATACAAAGTACACTAAGTGCTAGTTTATAATGTATTTTCTTAGTGCCATCTCTCTGCAAGAATTTAAGTCTAGAAAAATGTGAATAAGAGCTGAAAAGCAGCAGTGACAGTATTATTTAAACATGCAAATATAAATATATATTGGACAACAATGATATAAGACATAGATTTTTAATTCTCTTGTACATTTGTTGCTGTGTTTGAGATCGTTGTCCTTTGAGCTGTTGGACAAATGGGCTCACGTTTCACTCTAGAATGCTTTGGTATACAGAGAAGTACGTGGCTGACTCAATGATTGCAAGGTGCCAAGATCCTGTGCCTACAAAACAAGCTCAAATGGTCATCCATCCACCACCGTGCCTCACAGCTGGCATAATGTAGTTTGATTTTATTTTTGTTTTTTTACAGGTTTACGAAATCTTTCTTTTGCTCGTGATGTTGAACGTGATCATTAAAATCTTAAAATTCATTCCAAAAATACCTGAAAACCAAAAAAGATCATCAATTCAATCCCAAGAGGAAACAGAAACCCAATGTTACAGCTAGTGTCTAAAAAAGAACTGCCAAAAACCTTTGTAACTTTATAAGCTGTCAGTTTGCATAAAATATTATCAACAAATACAAACCTGGTGATGTTCTATACAAGATTATATAATAAAGGAAATATCAGAGAAAGACAGATCATCTCCTCCTGGCATAATGTCCTTCAAAAGCAATTAAGCGTGTTTGAATCTATGCCCATGCATAAAAATTAATATTTAATGGCAGCTCAAAGCAACGCTGTTTTTTATGGCTATGACAGTAACATCAATATTGATCTACTGCAGCGGCATGTCTTCGAAGATTCCTCAGATTTTCCTGAAAACTCCTCTGAGCATTGCCAAATTGGTCAGAGGCCAATGAATTCATAAAGGAAATCGAGCAGTTGGACATATTAGGGCACACTGTCTCCAGAGAGCCTGACTTCCCCACTGCCTCAAGAGTAAATGAAAATGATGCTACAGCGAAGCAAGCAAGCAGAGGAGGGTGTTATTATTGGTTTTCAAAAATGGCATATGTTCAGGGGTTAAAGGGGAATGTAACGACCCAAAACAGAGTCCCGAGACACGCAGACCAGATGATCCTGTCTGCACACACCCTCTTCCCATCTCATGCCTGTGCTGTGTTCATGGTTCAGATGTTTTTGGCACTTCTGCACCCAAGTTAACACTACAGAAATTAAATGAGCATAATCTGAGCAATTTTTTAAAAGGTAATTTCAAATTCAGCGTTTGAAACAGCTCAGCAGACATGACACACAAACTCATCTCTGTTCTCCTTCTTAGAGGTCAACACAGAGTCTGAGATGGGGAATGATGTAAGAAAGAGAGAACGTGAGGGGAAGCCGAGAGATTGATTTTGAAGGTAAAGACTGCTCAGCAAGTGTGATTTGATAAACTAGCAATGTACATTAGGGCTGGGTATCGTCACTGATTTCTAGAATCGATTCGATTCCGATTCACAAGGTCCCAAATCGATTTGATCCACAATTCGATTCGGGGAAATTTTGCCTCAGACAGTCAGAAATATTATCATTCAGATCATGCATCAGTACATTTCCATATTTTTATATCTATAAAAAGAAAGCTGACACTTGCGAGACTTTATCAAAGGTGTGAGCGTCACAGCAGATGCCTTTGTGTCAAAGTAACTGAGGATAAAACACAGAAAAACATGAAGGTGATTTTCCTGGCCTGGGATTTTATAAAAATATTCTGCAGTAGATCAAAAATGAAAGAAAACCATTAATCAACATGTGAACATTACCTGATGCTGCGGAAGTGAAGCAGAGCAAAGTTACAGAGGTTTTAGAGACACAGCTGAGCGTTTTGCAATTTTGCATAATTTTAAAAAGTTTACATTTGTTCAGAAGCTTGTTGAACGGCAGAAATTAGGTTTTCTTTTCGGAAGTAGGTAAAAGGAAAATAACAGCGGCCGACAGCGCTGTAAACAACGGTAGACTTGTGCATAACAAGCAAGCGAATAATGCAGAAAACAGAGATTTTTAGATGGGAAACTGTTCTTGAAGTATACTGAGAAAGAGAGAGAGCTGTGCATGAAGTGTGATTTTATCGTGGTGGCAGCAAAACAATAAGAGGGAATTCATGACGATGTTTATGTGAAGTGTAGTTTGGATCTCCTTTTGCTGCTGGTTCAGTCAATATTGTTTGGAGAGAGATAAAAACCTGCAGCTTTTGAATCTAGCGCAAAAAGGGCGTAAACACAAAGCGCGGACCCGCCGACGGATCAGAATCAGTGAGATGTGCCTTTCTCACCCGACGGCACGTACACGGTCGGGGCTGAAAGCTGACAGCTCGCTGATCCTGATCCGTCGGCGGGTCCGCGCTTTGTGTTTACGCCCTTTTTGCGCTAGATTCAAAAGCTGCAGGTTTTTATCTCTCTCCAAACAATATTGACTGAACCAGCAGCAAAAGGAGATCCAAACTACACTTCACATAAACATCGTCATGAATTCCCTCTTATTGTTTTGCTGCCACCACGATAAAATCACACTTCATGCACAGCTCTCTCTCTTTCTCAGTATACTTCAAGAACAGTTTCCCATCTAAAAATCTCTGTTTTCTGCATTATTCGCTTGCTTGTTATGCACAAGTCTACCGTTGTTTACAGCGTCTTTGTGCAGAATCCGTGTTCCTGCTCTCATTTACTGTTTTAGCTGTTTGGTGGTTGTTGAAATTTAGTGCGGTTTAACCTGAGATTCACGTTTCGGGCAAAATAAATTTATATTAAAAAATCGATTCAGGATTTTAATGAATCGATATCACGTAATCCAAGCTAGAATCGATTTTAATCAATAAATCGATAATCAAAACCCACCCCTAATGTACATGTCATGTGTTTTTTTTAATCAGGTATTTGGATCTGTACATGATGTATTTTGAAAGCAAATTAAATGATAATAATTCAATTTGTATCCAGAGTTTATATTAGATACTTCAAAGTGGGTAGTTTGAAGTGTTGTGGTTCAATTTACAGTGATAAACTATGTTAGAAGGGTGCAGGGCAGAACTCTGGTATCGCTGCTAGATTAGGTCCTGAGTAGCATCAGAGACATAACAGAAGGAGGACACGGCACTTGATTCTGCAAAAATAAACATAAGATGCACAACAAAGATAAAAAATATACATTTTAGATAGTCACATACAACATGGCAACGATTGTGCCACTTTGAGCTTATCAGCCAGAGCTGAGAGGCTCCTAACCCTGAACTGTCAGGCTGTCCATCAGTATATGTCAGAGCCAAGAAGCGCTTTACATGTCATATGAAAAACCAAGTTTTCACAGGGCTTTGTGCAGTCCTTGACATACTTGACATCCTCGTTTTAGAGAGAAGGGGCGGCATGTTTATGGCTTTAAAGCTTCAAAACTTTCTTTTTCACATGATGTTGAAATGTGATCAGTAAAATATTAAAATCCATTCCAAAACTGCCTGATAACCAAAACAAAGCAGTGTCCTTGTTTACAGAATGTCATAAAGGCTTTTACATAGGATTCACGATCTTTGTAGTCATGCATTGACTACATAGATATACTGTACAGTGTTATGCAGTACAGTCTGCACTTTATTGTTTCCTGTTTAGTTTTTATGAAGCATTAAACAGCATTAAAACTTGTCACCTTGTAAGCTGTTAGTTTGCAAAAAAAAACATTAACATGTACTAACCTGGTGAAGCACCTTGAAGGCGACTATTGTTGGGACTGAATTGAATTGACGTGCTATACAAGACTCCGTAAGAAACAAAGTATCAGAGATAGACAGATCACCTACTTCTGGCATAATGCCCTTCAAAAGCAATTAAGTCTGTTTGAATCAATGCCCACACATAAAAATTAATATTTAATTTAATAGCACCTCAAGGCAACGCTGTTTTTTGTGGCTATGACAGTAACATCAATATTGATCTACTACAGCGGCATGTCTTCGAGATTCCCTAGATATCCTTGAAAACTGTTCTGGGCTTTACCAAGTTGGTCAGAGACCAATGAATTCATAAAGGAAAACGAGCAGTTGGACATACTAGGACACACTGTCTCCAGAGAGCCTCTTTTCCCCACCGCCTGGAGAGTACATCAACACGATTCTACAGCGAAGCAAGCAAACAGAGAAGGGTGTTATTATTGGTCTTCGAGAAATAGGATATGTTCAAGGCCAAGGGAGCTCAGAATTCAGAGGCAGACTGATTACAAACTTGGAAACATGCCCCTGCTTCATCTTTGAAGATGGGATTTTATAAATCTAAGACACAGAGCAAGGAGGGAGAAGTGTGAGCAAGTAGTGCCAAGATAGGCGATAGACTATCGGCATAAACATACAGAACATACATATGCAAATAAAAATAAGTAAGGAAGCTACATTATTCTGGAACTTCACTAAAGTAGCTTTGCATTATTCACAATTCAGGGTTATTGCCTTTTTTGTTAAAGGTTCTCTACAATCACTCTATTTCTACTGACATCCCTTATCTGGCTTGTGGCTTTTTAAGAAACTTACGAGTTCCTGTTCAGATTATCTACAATAAGTTTTAGGAGGCAGAGATCCCTGTCCGATGTGTTTGTCCCATACACCGCACTATTACGGAAACACTGGTTTCATTAACATTTGAACAACAACGCTGACTGGGAGCCATTAATCACTACAGGAGTCTCAGTCATGGTGGCCTATTAATACTCCATTCTTTGCAACACAAACACTGCAAACAACATTATGCACAAGAGTCCAAGTCTAAACACCGTGCAGCCGAAATAATAATAATCAAAAAACACTGAATAAAATATGTGAGATTAAGATTAACAGCAAGTGTTTGTATTACAAAAATCAAGTATGCACAACCACACTCCTCAGTAAGTAACTCACTATAAGTGTTTGCATTATTATAAATGAAGTTTAACTATTTTTAATTAATTAAATTATTTTGTAATAATGTGAGATAAATTACCCATTAGTTTTAAAGTCAGTGAGCATTAAACACATTTAAAATGGCAAAACATTTGAGGATGGGTTTGGGTTTTTTTGGACATACGTGAGTCCTTTACAGAATAATCTGTTTCACCTCCTTGTTCCACCTTTTGGGGCTAATGTTGTTAGTTCAACAATCAGTACAGCAATTTTCACACATGGCATTGTTGCTGTAATTCTTTATTAATCAGTGGCAGGTGTTCCCTTCACAGCTGGTTAACTCGAGCTGATGTGAAAGGCTGTCAGGCTTCATTGTCTGCCATTGGCTGTTCCAGTCAGCACCATGGAGCTGACTTTCTGTATTCTTGCTCCATCACATAGTTACACCGAAGCTAACTGGCCACCTGCATGCTTTTGGGCTACAGAGGCCTCTTTATGGCCCCCGTTTACGCAGTTACAGTATCTGTTGGGGTTGCCTTTTTGTTGCTGTTGTCTTGTCTGTTGTCCGGACATGAAAGACACTTTAAAATAGAATATGTGAGAGATGTAACACTTGTTTATACATGCATTAGGGTTGCGTATTATCCAGATGAACAATATGATCACACAATTTTGACAAGAGCGTCGATATTTGTGCTCAGTCTAATTATAACAGTCTGAATTAAACTGGTGGATCAGTCAACATGATGGCATACATTAATGAATAGTTTAAGAGTAACTACTGTATGGGTGTATGATACTTGTGCTGGTTGCACTGGCTGTGTGTTAATATGGTGTGCTAGTATCACATATCGCATAGATAACTCCTGATTAAAACAGTGGTACAGCAAAACATATCCAATGACATGCACTCAACAACCACTTCGACTCCTTTTTGATGCAAATACCTAATCAGCTAATTACATGGCAGCAATCCAATGCATTTAGCCATGTAGACATGCACAAGACAACCTGCTGAATTTCAGGCGGGCTGGTCTGAGTATTTCAGAAACTGCTGATCTGCTGGGATTTTTCCACACAACCAACCCTGGGGTTTACAAAGAATGGTCCAAAAACGAGAAATTGTCCAGTGAGCGGCAGCGGGAAAGTGTGCTGAGCAAAAAATTTCTTATTGATATCAGAGGTCAGAGGATAATGGCTAGACTGCTTCAATCTTGATAGGAAGGGAGCAGTAACTCAAGTTCACTGTACTCAAATGGCCTCCACACTCAACAGATCTCAGTCCAATAGAGCACCCAATAGACCCAAAGGTGGGTCCAATTTGGTATCAGGAAGTCATAACTAATGAAGTGGCCCTTGATTGTATGCTGCTGTTGTCCAACCAACAACCATAGCATCTGTGCTACACTGCAAGACTTTAAAATTGAAATATGTGCATTATATCGCTAAACACCCATTTTCAGTACTGTTCTATACACAATCGCATTATTAGTTTGAGCTCCCTTCAGCAGACAGTGTATGCCAGCGTATTTTTGTTTTTCCAAACCTCACTTTTCAAAATGTTAAACTCCGAGAAAACACAATGGCCCGCGGAATGGTCGGAGATTCTGGCAGGTCGTTTTAACTCGACTGTGTTTCAATCTGTTTATAGCTTCATCGCAGTGAGGAAGGCGAGTGTGTTGTACAGAAATCACAACGACAACACTGTCATTGGGAGCTTGTACGCGTGACGGTACCTGGCAGCAACTCTAAAGCTTTACTGGTGAAGCTGTTTATTTTGTCACAACAGTACTTGCTCGTCGCTGTCAGGAAACACAAATACTGCACAATCTGCACCAACGCATGAAGAACATATAGTCCTCTTTCCACGCGATGATGTCAGCCCCCTCACCCCGTCAGATACATTTCAGTTTGAGAAACTTCACAAAACAAGGCTACCTGAAAATAGGTTGTTTCTGAAATGTTGTGCACATCAAGCACACACTCTTCTTTTCTGCTTTACTGGGTCACAGGTAATTTGCCTTTTCACAGAACAGTGTGGCTTCGTAAAATGATTCCGGCACTCCCGTTGCTCATTCCCCAAAACCTACATATTTTGCAGCTTATAAAGCACTAAAAATACAGTCTTCAGCCATCAAGTTGTGGTGCTGATGCAGCACGCAGGCATCGCTGGCTGTGTGAAGCACAAGCCTCCATGGAGGCAGCATTTCCTCAGATGTATTTGAATAAGACATGATGCCAGTTTATTTTTGTAACATTCCCCACCCCAGACTGTTGGCAGGCAATGGAGTTGTGACTAAACCATCTTCCAGTTTCCATATCAGGCGAAAATAAATAAAATACAGAGTCTGTGTCACTGCAATTTAGTTCGAAATGAATCGAGTAAATCACATACCAATATACAGAGCATTAAGCAGAACGCTGCATTGTGAAGCACAGCAGTGGTGTACCAACGGGGGATGGATTCGTGGACGATGCACATCCAAACTAGAGTTCGCTGTATTATACTGGCACACTTTCCCTCTGCAGCAATTTCAGCCCCGGCTCTTTGATGTTAAATTATGAATAGATGTCACACAAGCAGAGTGCTCACTGAGGGTGTCTTTGGTAAAGCATTTCTGTAAGGCTTTTGACTCTTAGACTCTGTCCAAACTGCTTTAAACCTGGGTGACTGTCACTGAGTGTCAGTGGAAGAAGTATGGTGAAACCACAAAGAGGGAAGAAAATGTGGCATTGCTGTAGCATATTAACCAAAGTGATCTCGTCTTCCAGGTGTGCACTTGCTGTTTCCTGACTCTGTGAGTGGACAAGACAGAGGAAGAGGAACAGGAAAAGGAAATGGTCGGCTGATGTGTCATGGAGGATGTCAACGCTAGGTAGCCTGTCTCGTCTCCAGTGTGGCTTTCCCAGCCGCGCAATGATCCAGTTCTAACTGTGGGTGAGCTCACTTTTTTCATTTGTTACACACTGCTCAAAAAACTGCAGGAGCACTTTTTAAATCTGAGTATAGCATCAAGCCAATTAAACGTCTGGGATACTGATCTAGTCAGATCTAGTCAAGTAGCAGAGGGGGTTGTTAATCGGTTTCAGCTTTTTTGGTGTTAATGACATTAACAATTGGTGCACTAGAGGGGAGACAATGGGACAACCCCCAAACAGGAATGGTTTTACAGCAGGAGGCCAATGACATTTTTTCCCTCCTTATCTTTTTGAACTGTTTTTTTTACTAGTTTTGCATCTAGCTGTCCCTACTGCTAGCATGAGGCGATATCTGGACCCTAAAGAGGTTACACAGATAGTCCAACTCCTCCAAGACAGCAGTACATCAATGTGTACCATCGCAAGAGGGTTTGCTGTCTCTTCTAGCAAGATCTCAAGAGACGGGCATTCCAGGAGACGGGCAGCTACTGGATAGTTACTGGATAGGGCTGTAGAAGGTCCATAAGCCATCAGTAAGACCAGTATCTACTCCTGAGGGTTTGACATCCTCTAGTGGACCCTGTGCTCACTGCCCAGCACTGTGATTGACATTTGCCACGGAATACCAGAACCAGTTTGGTGGTGGTTCGGTGATCAGTCTGCAGCGGGACGCACAGACCTCCCTAGCTTGCCTAAAGCACCCTGTGTGCAATTAGGTATCGGGATAAAACCCTTGGACCTATTGTCAAACCCTGCAGTGGTTCAGTGGTTCCTCCTGGGGCACAACTAGTGGAAATAGTATGCAGGCAGCCCCTGGAGGATTAAGGAATTGATACCATTGACTGCCCCCCACAGTCGCCTGACCAGTACCAATAGAAGACCTCTGGGGCATTATGTTTCAGTCTTTTCCAATGCTCACAGATTGCACCTCAGACTGTTCAGGAGCTCAGTCATGCCCTGGTCCAGATCTGGGACAAGATTTGTCATGATACCATGTGTGGTCTCAAATAAGGGCATGCCCTGGTGCTGTAAGGCATGTGTACAACCACGTGAAGCTCTACAAACTACTGAATACAATTTTGAATTTTTTGCAATGACATTTTGGCTAAATGGACTAGCCTGCTACAATGTTTGTTTCTTTTTGATTCCCAGGGTGTCCTTGAATTCAGCCCACTGCAGGTTGAAAATGTTCATTGACATCAAATCCTGTGAAATACTTTTGTTCCTAACACATTACCCAGACCATAACAGCATAGGTACCAGCACTGATGTATTTTTTTCCATTGATATCTGATGTGTTTTAAAAGTGTTCCTTTAAAAAAATTTTGAGCAGTGTAGTTGTATTAGTCATCAGACTCCTGGCAACAATATTTTTAAAGGCCTACCCAAATTTTTTGATCCTGGTCAATTTTCTAAAATAAGCACTATTTCTGAACCTGTAAAAAGAGATCATTAATGTTTTCTGTGGCTGTAGAGGAGCTTTGTTAAGTTGGGGAAAATCAGCCTGATGATGTTATACAGTACAATTAGGGACTGTGTTACAAAAGATGTGCTGTAAAAAAAAAGGAGGGGAAAAAAAAGAAATGATGGATAATTTCCAGGCAAAAATGGGCTCTAAGAAAAGATATTAAAGTCTGGGTCTAACGTTCGATCAGGAGCTTAACACTTGAATTGAAGGTGAGCTGTGATGAATGTTGCTGTTGTCAACTTGTAACACTGCTCTACAATCACAGTTTTTGTGTAGTTCCAAAAATAGACTGGCCTTTGTTCCATGGAATGATTTGATCATTGTAAATCCGACATAGACAGAGACACTAAAATTTTGGAGGGCATCTAAGCGAGGCCAAGAAATCCATTCGACTTAAACGTAAACAGTAGCAGTAATGTTTGACTATTAGATGTCTTATATTGAGAAAGGATTTACATGATGAGTTTAATCACAAGCTTTTTCCTCTAGTGCAGAGATGTCAAACTCATTTTACATGGAGGGCTACATACAGCCCATTTTGATTTTTTGTGGGCCAGACCAGTGAAACTCCCTTTTCTGTCAGTGTAGATAAATTTAACTACACATTTAATCAATGAGATTTTCATTTAAGAAAAAACAAGTGCAATACGTCTCATTTCTTCTACATGATAAAGAAATGCTGTTGTAATAAACATCAGAAATCTGTCAGCACAGCTCTGTGGGCTTAAATTATACGAGTTAAAGATGTAAAATTACAGAAATCTGTCATTTAATTACATTGATGTTGTATGAGTGGCTATGGGGAAGGTACTGATGTGATACCAAGTAACCACAGGGCCAGTATTGCCGATGCTAACACTGATGCTTATAACATATAAAGGCAGCTGTAGGAGAGAGCAGTGTGTCATGATTTATGAGATGAGTCATCAATTTGCAATTAAATTTGTTTTAATGACCACTAAATTCCTGCGAGTTTACTTTTCACAATAACGAGTTAACTCATTAAAATGCAGCTTTCAGCTTTTCGTGTATTTTGAAACTGTTTTTTTTTTTCAGATCTGTAAATGTGGCTGACTGTTAAGGACTTTGGATCAGTTACTTTTGTTTAAATGTTCTATAGGATATAAATAAAACCGTAGTAACAGCCAACTTTAAAAGGCTCAGACATTTTTATAGACGATAGAAACATGTACCTAGTATCTAGATCCTAGTACCTAGTATCTACTGTATCTGATGCCAATACCAGTGTTGGTATCAATGTCATCGCTATTGAGATTGATCCACCTCCCTCTTCTTACTGTTCTTTCAGTATTTCTTAGTAATTTTCCTTTCTACTTAAAAAGAAATAAGTACATACAGATTATATCAGTAAGGAAGCTGATTAAATATTGACCGATAACTTATGGCAAAGGGATGGGATTAAATAAGTGTGTACTTCTTCTCACTCCTTTTCAATATGTAACTGAATCAGAACAGGTGAAGCAATATTGAAATGTATTTGGCTGTATTTTTATAGCATTTTTTCTTCTTTTCTTTGATAAATGGACTTTGTATATTGTTTACATGATCGAAATAAATTAACAAACAAACATACAGACAGCTTTGCAGCGCACAATTCTTTTCCTGGCTAAAGAGCATGAGTAGAGTCTGTGTCAAAAGCATTTATACCTAAGGCTTGGCCATTAATAGTGTATTTATTTACAAAGCAAACGAACATAATTGGCATATACAATTACATTAAGCCACAATATTCTGCCACCGTCCCCAGCAGTGGGAGCAGGATCGCTTTGGGAAATGCGATGACTTGTTCTCTCTCGTGTAAAGCTAAAATGAATGCGCTGAACACCTGTGCCCACATTATGGCTGTTTTAGTCTTTGTTTAATTGAGCAGATCACTTAATATCTGCATTTCCCACTTAGGGCTCAGCATAATACCACAAGCATTTTAAGTATAAGAGACAGACCCTGGGAGAGATGGGCAGGACTGCTGACCTTAAATTCAATGTAAATGGTCAATGAAGAACAGTAATAATAGAGGTATGAAATATAATGATGGAATACAAAACAGAAAGACTAAATAAAACTTTACATTTATGAAACATGACTTTATTTTTGTGGAGAAAATATTGATTCAATTAAGTGTTCATTCAGCACTTCTACACAAAATTCCTGTAAGACTTCGGACAAGCTGCTGAACAAAAATATAGCTGGAGGGAAGGAAATTGGTGTCATTCATGAATCACGATTGTTGTGCTTAAAATGTTAATTGAGAAAATTATGTTTAAATGGTAGACGGTACTAACTACACAATGGTTTAATTGATCGTGTACTTACATTTGAGTTTGATTGGCTATACCCTGTGATGAAGAGCAACTATCCAATCAGACATTAGGAACCGTAACTAGACACTTGTTTCATTGCACTGAAACCACAACCTTTAGCTTTATGGTCCAAATTTGGTAGATGCCAGAAGTTATTTATTAATTTGTATTTAGTTTTATTTTTCTTTCTTTCTTTCTTTCTCTTTCTTTCTTTCTGTTTTAGAAGTTATTTAGATTAAAAAAAAAGCATAAATTTTCATCTAACATGGCTAATTTGGTTTCTAATCATCATCAACTATGAGTAAATCATACACAGAAACACATACATAGATATGTACTAGTTAATATAAATGACATACTAATAAAAAAACGTCCACTGGTAGGACTACTCACCAAAACTAGAGCAAGGGCTTCTTTGTCTGGTAAACTTAACCACACAGAAAGTCAGATAATTGCATTCAAATTGCTTCAAAACACACCAACAGTACAAACCAGGTTGAAGCATCCAATTTAGGGACTCAATTTATCCTTAGACAGATGATTACATGCTACAGACTCCTGTGCAACCATCCATATGTCAGTCATTAGCCAACCCCTTAATAATGTAAGCTTTAACCTCCTAAGACCTGAACTCTTCCACGGCATGCATTTTTAATTTCTCTTTGATATTTGGGCTGATTGGGGCCTGATGAATGTTAAAACAACGAATTACCAGATTTTTTTTTTTTTTTACCTAATTTTTGTTTCTAAGAAAAATGAGAGCCACATATGAGGATATTCGTTTAAAATTTGGATAGAACAGTAGCAGTATAATGTCCTCATAAGTGGATATCAGGCCCTTGTAGAGCAAAATTGAGTAATTTGTTCTAAATAACCCAAAATGTGATGTCCACATATGTGGACGCCAGGTCCTAGGAGGTTAAGTCTTGATCAAATTTGAAAGACTTTTCCCCCCTAATATTAATATTGTATTTTAAATGGAGAAGGGAAAAACAGCCCAACTAGCAACAATGTCCACTGGAACCCTGATACAGCATTAAAGTTTGTATAATGATAAAAATATAAGTAGGTGTAAATATAAAAATTTAAGACAGAAGAAATGACAAAACCAAACACAGCATACTAATGAACACCATTCAAAAACAGCAGTACAGGATGTCTCAAATAGGTTGGCAAATGTGTTGCATCTGAGTCTCTCCAGATGCAACACATTTGCCATTTCTCCCATCCAAAGCTCAAATATAGTCTCATTTTCACTGCTGTAGCATGAACATTTTTGCAGTAACAATTCCAAACAGGATTGCAGTTTGTTCCTACTTTTTTGATTTCAGACTTTTAACTTGAGCCTGAAGTTCAAAGTAATTAATAGAGGAACTTCAGAATAATAGCCACTGTTTCAGTTAATGTCTGATTCCTTCCATGCTGAAATTGAAACTTTCAAAGAGATACAAGTCTGAACCAATGTTCTGGACTCAGAGGGAAAGGCACATTTGCAAAACAGTCATCCCACAGTCTGGTTACATCGCTTCCTGCCATTTGGCCTGTGAATACTTTCAGCACTGGGCATGAAGTCACCACCGTGTCTGCAGTGATAGCGCTGATGAGCTCACTGGGTTAGCAGGGGGCACAAGCTCCTCCATTGCCTCCTCCAATGGATTTGACCTTCCCTTTGTTGGTTACTGCTTAAAATCAGGCCCTATTTATTTATTTTAAATTCTGTGTAGGTAATACAGTAATCATGTTGTCTTTCACTTGAAAACTGTGAGAGCGTTATGCATTTGTGGCAAAATAGAATTCAAGATTGAACAACAGTAAGTAAGCTATTACTCAGTTTTAGTCACTGAAGGTTTTGCTTTGCAGAGAGCCAGTCAGGTCCATAAAGACAAAGTCCTTGAGTGTCTTAAATGCTATTTAAAAGCCAGTCAACAATAATAAAGGTCCTGCAAGTGTGATTTCCTTTTCTTCAAATAACTGAGATTAATCAAAAACAAATATGTTAGCTTGCTCTGGTGAAGGTTATAAGTCTAAGTTGGCTGGCTGACTTTTAATATCTGTTTGGGTTTTTTCTTTTCACGGTTCCCACCAGGTAATGCCGAGCCAAATAACCAATCCTGGAGATGCCGAAGAGAAGAGATATTCTTGCCATCGTGTTGATCGTGTTACCCTGGACTCTGCTCATCACCGTTTGGCACCAAAACGCTATTGCTCCACTCCTCGCCATCCGAAAGGGTACGCAGCACGCTGCACTCCACTGACGATATCGAACTTGAAGTGGGCCCTCGAACTTAACACCGTACTTCAAGTTTAGACAACAGGCTGTTCACACAGAGACACTTGAAAGCCATGACCATCAGCTTCATCGGAACTGAAAAGCACTTGTCCGGTCACTGCAAACCTCATCAGTCAGGGATGATTTTGCAGTGACGGATGAGTTGCATACCCACTCCATTTGGGAGTTATATTTATTCCATATACTCAGTTTGTCAGAATAAAACTGCTAAGCTGCAATTTTTCTTTTTTTGTTAGTAATAACTTGAACAGAGTTGCATATTATAAAACTAAATCCTTCTGCAGCTTATCCATTCACATTACAATTCAGCTTACAACATCAATCCATATCTTCTTGGTGTGACACAGTATCCAGTATAGAGTTTGTGTCAATCAAGCATTTGAGCCAAACCTTTGCCTGTTATAATTGGCTCAGTGTCATTGCAAATTAATTTCAGAGACTGTTGGCAATTAAAAAGCATAAATGTGTCCTATTAATTAACTTCACCAGTGTCTGGTGCCTTCTCTGCAAACCAGAAAAGCAACAGTTTAAAATGTCAAGATTCCTGCAGAATAAACACACCCAAATTAAAGCAACAGCAAATCAATAGAGCAATCTGCTCTATTCCTGTAATCTCAGAAATGCACAAAGAGGGGTTAACAAGGAAAACAGGCTTATTCAAATGAGCTATGGGAGTCTGTACCGAACTTACACATGATTTGACTCAGCATGTTTTTGCAGGTTCTTCAAACCCTCTGAATAGAGTCTGATTAGCTCCTTAACGACTAAGGTAAATTAAAAAATAAAAATAAAAAGTTCCCCCCCCCAAAAAAAAAAATTGTACATAGTTAAGCAATTTTAATTTCTCATGGAATACACTAAAGATATAATAACTTTTTTAAATGACAATCTAACCAAGCTCTGTCCACAGGCTTCCTTTTGTGTTCCTTTAAAAGAGAAAAGCTAGAGATTTATTGGCAGCATGCTCACTGGCAGCCTCTGTTGAACATCTGGCCATCAGAAGATTGTGTTAATCTTTGTGCTGCAGAAAAAAATCCCCTTTTATGCCGGAGGTGCGACTAGAGCTCAAGAAGAAAAGTGAAAGATTGCCATGAGCTGTGGCACAATAGGAAGAAGTGAGCAACCTTAATGACTCTGTAATCACATTCTGTCCATCATGACCAAACTATTCAGGCCAAAATATCACAGCCTTCACCGAGGGAGTCTACTCAAAATGCGTCAGCTGACTGATTCGCTGCGTTTTGTGCATTTCTAAAGAAGGTCAGATTTTTGAAAATGAGCCTCACCTTCCCACACATAAAATAGAAAATGATGTACTGCATTGACACAAGCTATAGACTTAGCACACAAACCTCAGTTTCTGCACTGATACGCGATGTAACACCTTAAGCACCATTCCAATTTTAGGTTGTGTTACCTAAAACATGCCCTAAAACCCACACAGGGTGTCTTATGAAAGCGTTTCCATGAGAAACCTTCACTTTGCTATTCTGTCTGTCTGACATACAGTATGCGTATGTGCAGCTCATGGATGCAAAGAAGATACCGACAAAAGCAACAGATTTTCAGTAGAGAAGACCTTGCAGATTTCTTGATGGCTTGATACAAGAGTTTGCACCTATGGCCTTTAACGAGAAATGGCAAAATCCAACATTATGTCATTGCTGTTTGACTCAAAAGCTTACAAACCTCACTGTAATAGCACACATGTGGATGTGGATGTTTAGGCCTCTCTGAAGTCAAATCCATTTGAACTGTGAACACTGGGTCTAGAGCAGGGATATCAAACTCAATTGATGGGCCACATACAACCCACTGTGATCTAAAGTGGGCCAGACCAGTCTTAGTGTAAAAAAGTTTAACTACCACTTGAACCCTGAGATATTTTAATATAAGAAGAAGAGCAATTTCAACAATACAGGGGGTGAGAGAGTCTGTGGTGGAAAAGGCATGTCTACCGCATTTACATACATGCCTTTTTTCTTCCTTTAAAAAGAAAAGCCCAAAGGCAACACCGGGGGAATAGCAGGGCTCATCCCTCCCTCGTCTTGCACTGTCTCTCTGTCCATCAGCTGTGTTATCCTCTCACGGTGCCTGCTTTCACTTTTTGCAGCCTGTCACCATCTAGTAAAAGAGATCTTTATCATTCCAGAGAGGCTTGCAGTTCGCCACCACCGGCTCTCAGGTACACTTTACCCCCATTGGGTTTAAGTCACCTGAGGCAAATATAGAAAAAGCAGCTCAAGGTTACACTAATGCCTTACATGTCTTCTTATCCCCATATCTACAGATGATGGCGTCGAGGGCAAGAGGGAGGCAGGTGGCCAGGCGCAGGACTCCAAGGAATACTGTGCCTCAGATAAGGACATTGTGGAGGTGGTGAGGACAGAGTATGTGTACACTCGGCCTCCGCCCTGGTCGGATGTGCTGCCCACAATCCACATCATCACCCCCACATATAGCCGGCCCGTTCAGAAAGCTGAGCTGACACGGCTAGCAAACACCTTCCTCCATGTCCCCAACCTGCACTGGATCTTGGTGGAGGATTCCCAAAGGAGAACGCCTCTTGTCACACGACTCCTCCGAGAAACGGGACTAAACTACACCCATCTCAATGTAGAGACACCCAGGAACTATAAGCTGCGAGGTGACACTCGGGATCCCAGAATTCCAAGAGGGACTATGCAGCGGAATCTGGCCTTGCGGTGGTTGAGGGAGACGTTCAACGCCAACAACAGCCAGCCGGGAATCGTCTACTTTGCTGATGATGATAACACATACAGCCTGGAGCTGTTTGAGGAGGTCAGTGGCTGAATTGTAATAAACATAACAAAGTTGAGGACACATTCACGTTGTTTGTGGGCAGGAATCAGAAAGCGTACTGCCCACACCCCCAGTATGAACACGAAGAGAACTTATAGTTTGAAAACTAAGCAGAAACGCCAATCCAGCTTTAACTGTGTCCAAACTGCTGGTTGTCTCTGTGTACTCTGGCTTCCACCCACAGTCCAAACACATATACAGTGGAACCCCGACTTACGAAATTAATTCATTCTCGAGGATCTTTCATAAGTCGAAATTTTTCGCAAGCCGAAGCACCCATCGCGCCTTTTGAGTGAACAATAGGCTATAGGCTAATTGCTAACTGCAACAACAATACGTCGTTTAAGTGGAACAGCGAAATGCAAGTAGAAAAGCCAAAGGGGTTGTCACATGATTCGGAAGGCATTGTGGGCATTGTAGGCATTCTGGGCTCAGCCAATCAGAGCCAGCGGATTTCATATACCGGGCATTTTGTCCTAACACGGGCAGAAATATTGCCGCTAAGTGCCTTCGTAACTGGAATTTTTCGGTAAATGGGGTATTCGTAAGTTGGGGTTCCACCGTAGTTAGTTCATGAATCTGAACTGTCCAAGAGTGTGAATGATTGCCTGTCTCTCTGTTTTTACTCCGAGACAGATTGGTCACCTGTCCAGGGTGTATCCCTGCCTCTCTCCATGAGATAGGCTTCATGATAACTCCATGAAGCTAACTGAGTAATTGTTCTTAAAAATATCAGTGCAAGTACATTTGCAGATGTAGGTTTTTGTTCAAACATACACTATGCATGTACTCAGATCAAAATGTGATATCATTTTAAAATCGTCCCTAATATTCATGTTTGGTGGGGCAGTCGCAGCACTTTCACCAACTTGGCAAATATGCTGCCAGCTCTTATCTAGTTATAAAAAAAAATCTGTTACTCTCAAGCTCCATTAATCTTTCAGATGCTCCACTTGAGTTTCTGAAACACTAACCACGTGCAGAGTTGATGATGGGTATTTCTGGGGGAATAAGAAAGGCCTTAAAGCTCAGAAGCCATTCAGCTATCAGAGGAATGACTGGAATTCTTAACAATGTATTAAAATCATTTTATGCACTGCATTAAAAATAACGGATTGCACCTTTAAATAGTTATGTGAGCAATATATTGTGTCTGTGCTTTTTGGCATACAATGTGTATTCTTTAGAGAAAAAGGACACTGGACATTTTTAAGTTCTATATAAAATAATTCTTGATATACTGCATGGAGTGCCATATATTATCTATCTGTGTTGTTATATACTCACCGTTACAGGAGAAGTGGTGAGGCGTGGGCGGATTTGAACCATAAATTCTTAGTTGAAGTACTTTAAACTCTTAACAAGCACAGTTGGTATCTGAAGCCAGTTGGGAGAAGTTTGGGCATGTAATTAGTACATCTCAGGCCATCCATCTTGACATCAGTTGAATTACCTGAGCGGACACGGTCTAGGTCCTCCGAGTATGTGCCTCAAGTCTTGTTAGTAGTGCCGACAGGAGCCGTAGTAAATGGAGCGCTGGTATTGACGGGGCCTGTCATTACCTTTCCCTGGGAATCAGCCAAAGCGCTTGGTCTCGCTCAAAGGCTCTCCATCACCTCCAATGGGCCTATTTATGGTCCAGAGTAATGGCCCCAAGGGGCACGGAGAGAGTCATGGAGAGGGAAAGGCAACACAGAAAAGAATAAACAAAAAAAAGAGGTGACAGTAAGATAGACAGGGCATGGAGAGTTGGCTATTACTGCAGTAAAGATGGCAAATGTTATTAAACAGGGACTCAACAGGTAGACACATGGGTGACCCCTTCACCATGAAAAAAATCGAAAAAAGCAGTGAATCATTTGCATTTACTAATTGGCAGCGCAATACTGCAATACACAAGTTGTACTTTGAAATGTTCTCCTGTCTTTTGCAAACTAATATTGTTAATGTCACTGAGATTTAGACTAACTAGACACTTTATTAGATACACATTGCTGGTGCTGGGTTACACCTCGTTTTGCCCTAATTGTTTGTGGCATAGATTCAATACTGGAAGCTTCCTCTGAGATTTTGTCATTTTCAACTGCACATCCACTTTTCGATGATCCATGCTTTCACCGGGCAATATTTTTCCAATCTTCTAATCTTCTATTGTTCAACTGTAGTGAGACCATATGACCTGTGACACTCGGTGTGGTCTTATGCTGCTAATAACTGTTTGCTTGAAGGTTTTGATGTGTTGTGCATTCAGAAATGCTTTTCTGCACACCTGGATTGCGTGGTATCTGGTATATGTGGTATGGTATGTAAGTGGATATTTGAGTTAATGTTGTCTTCCTATCAGCTTGAAACAGTCTGGCTATTTTTCTCTGACCTTTGGCATCAACGAGACATTTTCAACTGCATCACACTGGTGTATTTTCTATTCTATGGACCATTTGCACTTTTGGAAAAGTTTGGAAAAATCCCAGCAGAACAACAGTTTGTAAAATACCCCAACCAACCTGTCTGTCACCAACAACTATGCCACGTTAATAGTCACTTAAATCACCTTTCTTCCCCATTCTGATGCTCAGTTTGGTCTACATGCCTACATGTACTGAGTTGCTACTGTGTAATTGGATGATTAGACCTTTTAGTCTACATTTAAATGCGGTGTTTCAAATATTAGTCAAACATACAAAAACAAGACACTAACCCAAAAAGCAGCAAGCATCCAAAAAGACAAGACATCACAAAAGACTACATCACAGATGACTGCCAAAAACGCTTGCATGCAGTTCTTTTAAAGCAGCAGGGAAAATGAATATCAACAAGCAGCAGCAATTCACCTCAGCAAGCTCAGACTGACACAGACACAGTACACTTCAGACACAATGCTCTGTGGCAGCAGGGTAAAGTCATTGTCATCAGCTGCTATAGAGGACACTGCCATTACTGCCACCGACACATAGCCGCTATCTGAATTCAATCTCAGTCTTTCATTCCAGCAGCAGTTACTTTGGCAGACTTTGGTGCATACAGACTGTTATTAAGAGCCTAGTTTTTAGGTCAAGGCTTAATGAAAACTTTATGAAAAATTCATGTACCGCAGTAAAGACCTACATACAGTATATTATTGAGGCCTCATGAGATGTGCTTTATTCCCAAACTCCAAAAAAAGAGAAACCTATTTACTGTTTATCATGCTATTGTTAAGACTACTCCAATTTAGCTGTCAGGCAGGCTGTCGGCCACTTAAATCCAAGAGAAAGGAGCAAACCAGCAGTTTAACAGAGCTGGATGATATTGACAAAAATATAGCATCCAGACACATGAGTCTTATCATTATATTTGACTATGCACATTTCTATTGTTTGGATCAAAGAAAGAAACAAAAAACAAAAGAACTTAATCCACAGACACTACCAGCTGCAGCAGTGGATGACCCTTCTGTTTCTGTTATCTTCTCTGCACCCTTAAGGATTGATTAATGCATCTGGATGCTTGCCTTCTTTTCTCTGCTAGAGTTTGGGGCTCTTGTTTTTTTTTTTCCCCTGCTGTCAACAATTCTGCATTCAAACACGAAGCTTAAATGCACACATTGGCATCCAGTCACAAACTAAAACATCACTGAAGAGAAAAAAGAAAAGAAAAGCTGTATAGATACATCAGATTCACCAGAATGAGGCGGGGTGGGGGTGACTTGGGGGTGGGGAGGGGGACTTGGTTGCATTTTCATTTGCTTGGCTGCCGGCTAAAGAGGGATTTGTGCTACTTTACTCCAGCTGATATTCCCAACAGAAGCAGCAGGCGTTCTCATTTTCACATGGTCTGTGTAGATGGGGAAAGTGACAAACCTCTTCACGCTGCCTGTAAAGAGCCTGATTCATTGCTTGTTTCCTATTGTTTTGAGTTATACTGTTAGGAAAGGGACGCAGGCAGGTATTTTTTGGGCAAGATGATGGATAACTTTACTTGTGGCCGGACTGTAAAAGTGTGAAAAAAACAAGCAAAAGTTGAGACTATCTTCAGGACAAAACAGCAGCTTTTAAGACTCAAACTCAGATGTTTATTAAGGAACAGCCTATTCTCACTCCTAAATCTTCACCCTGACCAGCTGATTAAATATAAAACGTGATAATGGTGCGCAGTAGGTGAAAAAACACCCTTTGCAGCTGCAACAAGCTTCCTCAACTGCTTCCGAAGCACTTCCTGATCTACAATAGTGACATCAGCTCGCTACATTTAACAACAGTTTCATGGCATCTGTTTCCATTATGGTCTACCTGACAACTCTGTGTGTTCGAGTGTGATATCAAAAGGTCCAGCGCAGGCATTGTTGTGAGATGATGTTGGGAGTGAACCCACCCCCTAAGCAGGAAAAGAAAAAAAATGAGCATGAAAATCCCTTCCATGCGTGAGTGAAGCCTCAAAGTTAAGATTCATTTATTAAGTGTAAACCGTGAAAGAATCAAGCAACAATTTGGTGACCGGAAACTACCAAATTTCTAAATGTTGTTTTCCCAACAAAACCCTGTTGATAAAAAGGCAGGATAATGTCATTTAATCTCAGCTTTGAGGCGAAGCCCATTAAGCGTAGCAAAGAATGCAACTCTCTGATACACAACAAGCTACAAAAATATACAGCCCCTCCCTATAAATTATCACTATCATATACGCACATGCATGTAAGCTTTTAATTTACAGAGCTCATTAAGATAGTACAGACAGCTCAAGCTTATCTGGGTGAGTCGAACAGTCATTTCCCCCGAAGCTCAAATCCAATCATTCCCATAAGCCCCCGGGCTGCTTCATGCTGTTCAAACCACTTCTCTCTGGTCACCCAAGCTCTTCGCGCAGCAGCCCATCAGATCACACACCAACCTAACGCAGCAACTCATGCGCACTGCGATATTTGCATGTGATTTGCACAAAATCGCAATCTACAAATACACATTTAGACAAGTAAGCTTGGGTGGATATTTCAGCTCAATTGTGTTAATATAGTGCAATGTCGCAACAGCAGTCATTTCAGTGCCTGAGACATAAAGATCGTACAGCATTATAGAGGAAAGCCCACTGTTCCCGTGTGAGCAAGCGCTTGCTTGGAAGTGGAGAAGAGGGGGTCTTTATAACAAGAACAAACTTCAAGCAGAACCAGAGTCAGAGAGAGCAGCCATCTGCCAAACCCAAATTGGAAGCTTGTTCCTCAGGAGACGAGCCTGAGAGCTGAAGGCTCTACTTCCCATTCCACTTTTGACAACTATAGGAGCCACAAGCACGTCTGCACCCTGTATAAGAGTGAAGTGCTCTGTCGGGGTAATAATGCACTATATAACGTCATTAAGATATGATGGGCTTGGTCCTTATGTGGAGACATATTTCATGTTCTGTTCTGACGGGGAGCATATGCCTCCATGTGTTCTCCTATCATCTATGCACGGAGGCGCTCTCTCTTACAGACACACACACACACACACCTTTATTTTAAATTTGGCCTTCCTATGGAGAGGCACCGGCATCATTATTTCTGCTGCATTGAGTTTGATTAAATGACTTTGCTGTTTCTAAACCTTCCTCTTCCCTCATTATAAAAATGTACCTTTTATGGCTGCAGCAGCTCTTTCTAGAATAGCGAAGACTCGCTGAGCAGCAGACAAAGAAGAGGGCAGCAAAATCGTTTGATGCTGGAAGATTAAAGGACGGGGGGGGGGGGGGGTTAAAGAAAAGAAGAAGAAGAAGAAGAAAATGGTGGCTCTGCGCCTTAAAGAATTTCCTCAGTCATCCAGCTACCAGGGCCACTTGCTCTAATGGCTCTGCTACTTCAAGCCCTCTTGGCACTGCCCCGCACTTACTCGCTTTAGATGCCTAATTATCTCATTGTAGGGCAGCTGTTGAACACTGTGTGTGATCTGCCTTCATCTGACAGCATGTCAGCTTCGCAGGCCACAATAGCTTGGTCAATATTCTTTCAGAATGAATAGCAGCAGCAGCTCTAAAAAGCTTCTGTCCGTGCTCTGCTGTAAAGCCAGCAGCTGATGCTCAAATACTGTTTCGCTGTCATGTATGGTTTTTCAGTTGACTAATTTGCTGTCTTCCCTTGTCTGTTTCTTCCCCCCTCTCTCCTCTCGCTAGATGAGATCGACTCGGAAGGTTTCTGTGTGGCCTGTGGCTTTTGTGGGTGGCTTGAGGTACGAATCCCCCAAGGTCAATGCAGCCGGTAAGGTCTACGGCTGGAAGACGGTGTTTGACCCCCATCGGCCCTTTGCCATCGACATGGCTGGCTTTGCCATCAACCTGAGGCTCATCCTCTTCAAGCCACAGGCGTATTTTAAGCTTCGCGGGGTGAAGGGAGGTTACCAGGAGAGCAGCTTGCTCCGGGAGCTTGTCACACTCAACGACCTGGAGCCGAAAGCAGCCAATTGCACTAAGGTAATTTCCTTGATTTTGGGGGTTAGTTTTTCACATGTTTACTGATGTTAAGCAGCTTGCCTTGAGCGGTTTGTATTTCAGGGATTTGCTTCACTGTTTGCTTCAAACAGTGAAGGCTCTCTGTCTTGTAGAATTAAAATCCTACAAGACAGAGAGCCTTAAACACCACTCTGCTTTTTTTTTTTCCATGTAAAGGGTCACAAGCTTTACAGGCTCGGAACCACATGATTTGAAATGTTGTGGAATAATGGTGTAACATAAAAAGCTAAATGGAAAAAACTCATGTAAAGGACCACAAACCTGTTATGATGTAAATGTACTTATCACAACTTACCAGAGCATTATAAAATAACGACACTAACGCTAAGCTGGCTTCATACTCCGTTTCTGATTCTAATGGGGACAGCAGTACGAAATATATTTGGTATCCAATTTTCAAGACTATAAAGTATCATGTGGCAGGGCGTGGTCTGTAGCGCCGCTGCTGGGAGGCTAACACACCGAAGCTGCCTCAGCTCATCACGCCTCCCCTGCATTTAAGTCTGTACTGGGTTTTGAGTTGTTGGTGTGTGTGTGTGTGTGTGTGTGTGTGTGTGTGTGTGTGTGTGCGCGCGCGGCTGGAGCTGAAAAGCTGCAGCCAAGGAATGTTACTGAGAACAGTAACCGAGAATAAAAGTGTAACAAAGTGAACCATGTGGTCAGGTCTGCCGTGCATCGTTTGCATACCAATCATGCAGTATTGTGCTTCCAAGGAGCTTCACATAGTGGGGGTTTTTCACTTTTTTGTAGCTATTGGTCAAGTGGTCATCACCAATAGTTCCCCAGGACTTCTGAACACTTTTAAAAGTTTTTCTTTTTTGTTTTGTTTTTTGTTCATTTTCAATCCTAATGATTTTCTTCAAGATTCAAGATTCTTTATTTGTCACATGCATAGTTATACGAGTACAACACACAGTGAAATGTAGCCTGACACACTCCTCAACTGTGCAAAAAGAGAGAACATATACAGGAGGACATTATGTGCAGTAAGTAGCATTATGTGCAGCAAGTAAGTGAATTATGTACATTAAGTGAATTAAATAAATAAGACAGTCTGGAAACTTTAAATTGAAAATATGAAAAATGTACATTGTGCGGGTGGGTGTTAAAGTGTCTAGTGCTGTAGTGAGGCTCAGAAGAGTCAGGCTGGGATGTGTTAAGAATAAGTCCTGTCTCAGTCACTTATGGATGCTTGTGGATGCTGGGGGGGTGGGGGGTGGTCCTCAGTTGTCGAAGGTGGTAAAGGCGCTGCCTAGCCTTGTTTTGGACTGGACCAGGTTTATGCCATTTGTGTGTCCGCTTGACTTCTATAGATTCAATACATTTTTTATATATATTGCTAACTCACAAAAACGATTACTGCAAGGCACTTTATATTGTAAGGTAAAGATGCTAATTATTATGGAGAAGATCCCAACAATCAGACAACCCCTATGTGAAAGCCATTGGTGACAGCAGGGAGGAAAAACTCCCTTTTAGCAGCGTCCAGGAGAACCAGGCTGAGGGGAGAAGGGAGGGAGGAAGGAGAGAAGACACACTGTGGAAGAGAGACAAATTTTAATAATATTTAATGATTAAATGCAAAGCGGTGTATAAACACAGACTGAAAAGAGGTGAGTGAAGAAACACTCATCAGTGCATCACGGGAATCCCCGCTCCATAGAACCATTATGCCTGTGCATAACCCGCCTTGACAAGTTTATATGTTTTTAAGTGCTGAATCATCCCACGACATGAATTTCACCAATCATTTAGACTAAGAAGAAAGAGCGGAAAGAAATCCACAATATGTTTTCTCGCAGCGTTAAAATCAAGCCCCCTGCTGAGCACCACGGTCGGCAACAAAGAGAATTATTATTAGTTTTCACAAGTTATGTAATAGTCATTTTTTTCCCTCTCTTTTTGCTGCTTAACACTATTGGAGCCAAACTGTTGTGATTATGCAGAAAAAATAAAAGCATTAGCAATGAGAGTGTGACTTTCTATAAATAATCGAGATCGTCAGAGAAGCTGTTCGTAACAACAAAACACAGAAAGTCTCCTTCATAAGAGAGGTCTTATTAATTATTAAAGAAAAAGTTTGACATTTTAGTGCACATGCTTACTTATTTATGACATTTTAGAGCTGCTGTTTCTTTCCTTCCAGCCTTTGAGCTAAAGATAAGCCAACTGGCTCCTGGCTTTTGGATTTAGAATAAACAAACTTAATTGACTGAGCCCTCACCCCCAGTCCTCTCTCTGGGGAAAAGAAAAAAAATCCTAGTCCTCTTTGAGAGTCAGAAGGTGATGTATTTCATGAAAAAACTTGATGGTTTTCTAATGGTCAGAGTGTCTATAAGTTTAAGGCTCTTGCAAAAAAGTTGGAAATCATTGATTATATTTCCCAGGCTGCCCTCGTGCTCTCTTGCACATCCACACACACACTTGAGTCAGTAGCTTGAGGCTAACAGCAGCAGCAGCAACACAATTTTTTCTCAGTACCCGTTCCACCATTCCTGCTTATGGCCAGTGGTTTGGGTCACTTCACTCTCTCAGGGCAATGGGGAGTCAGCCAGAGGGCTTGAGCTAGCCAATATCCACACCACAACCACCCCCACACACGCGCACAAATAGACGCACACACACAAATACAGATACATGTAGAGAGAGCGAAAGAAGAGAAAGGAAGGGCCAGTTTTCTCCCCTGTTTTTCTCTGCCATTCAGAGGGCCAAATGAAAAGAGGGGATTCAGAGGAGGGCCGAGAGAACGGAATTGGAGTCGATGGAGAAGCGAGGACGTCGGGGTGTCACGCTGATTACAGATGAGTGCAGGGACGGACTGAAGGGCGGGAGCGAAAGGGTTAGGGGGAGACAAAAAAAAGATGGAAAATCGTGCTCAGGCATCTCTCTTCCTCATAATCTACCACTTCAGATGTAGGTTTGATAATTAACCCCCCCTGCGCACACATACAGACACACACACACCTGAGCAAAGTGGGAGTGGACTCCTGGCGTATCTCACACGAGCCCAATGCATAATTCATGACCAGCGCTGCGGCAAGATGAAAGGAGGAAGGGTTCCAGCACAGTGGAGAGGAGAGGAGGGGGGAGAACATGAGCTTGACACTTACAGTTTCTTCTCTCTCCCTGTTTTTCTTTTGCCGTCCTTTTCCTGGATGTTTGTATGCTCTCTGTGGGCCAAAACCAAGCCAGTGTAAAGGCTCGATAGCAACAATAGTACACCCGGAGGAAGTGTGCAAAGAGCTGCACCACAAAAGCAAAGGAGCTTACACAAACTGTGGTGTGAAAACATTTTTTAAAACTAGGCTGTCATTCGGTGGTAGCCATTAACCCCATGGTAAGGAGAGAACTCTTTTACACAAGCTAAACTCAGAGGGCTTCATCATATTTGTAAGATAAAGCACTCCTGTGGTCTCCTGTCACTCCCTTCTAATGCAGGGTTCACACTCAAGTAGCTCTTTGCACATAGGTGGGGGGGCTGGAGCTATAAGGGAAATTGAATGTTTTTGAAGAAGATGAGGCGGAGTGGGAGCTGACCGGGGAGCAGACTGAATGGGTGCATTAAGGGAGCGGCATGTCACTAATGTTCCTGCTTGTTTATCTCCATGCTGTTTTTTTTTCTCACCAGATACTCGTTTGGCACACGAGAACAGAGAAACCCGTCCTTGTAAACGAGGGAAAAAAGGGATTCACAGACCCCAATGTGGAGATCTGACTGCGTTCCCGCCACAGTAAGTCTGCGCTTACTGAGCCAAGAGTTGTTACTGAGCTCAACCTTTTGTTCACTGGCAAGCTTCATTTACAAATAAGGTGAATTTAGGAGGTTAGCATCACCTGATCTCGCCTGGTTAGCCTGTAAAAGGAGCATTTATCATTAATGTTTCCTGATACGCCATTCAGTCATTTTCAGTGCCCCTCTATTAAAGTCCAATTAGCTGCTGTCCATTATTAAATGTCGCCAAGGAAATAAACAGGTTTACTGAGATTAAATTAAACCTTGGTGATCTTTTTTCAACCCGTCTTAATCCTTTCCATTGCAGGTGGCTGGCCTCTGAGCTGAGAAGGGAGAAAACGGCTAAGCTTCTCGATAAGTGCTCACATCTTAATCACGAGGAAAAGGAAAAAAAGGAGGTGGGGGGCATTTAAAGAGGGACTTAATCCTCTTGACTCAATCTGACATTTTTTGTTTAAAAAAATATGGACCAAAACAGTACATAATGTATTGTATTAAAGCACAGATTATAGCAAAAAGGCAGCAGATATTTGTCAGGTCTGCCACCGATGTGCAGAGGAGACAACAGCAAAGGAAGCCTCGCAGGGTTGGTGGGGTGGCAGGGGGGGCGGTGGTGAACAATGGCCCGCTGAGGACAGCCTAACAAAAGAGACAGCACAATACGAAGAAGGAAAAAAAAAGCATACAGACAGCGGATTCAGCCAAACAAGTGTTTTAAGAAATATCCACCTCAAATTTAAAAGAACAAAAAAAGAGGAAATAAAAGACAAATGGGGCTGGATCTGCACATCGTATCCCCCCCTGAGAAATTCCTCATGGATTTAAGGACACGGCCCACATCATCCGCCTGGATAAAAAAACAACACACAAGAAAAAAACACCACTCCGAGGAGAAAGACGCCTGATGTGGATTTTTCCTTTTTGAGCGAACGCAAACATAGACAGGGAAGGAAACTTCTTCATTTCGGTTTGCTTTAAGTTCATTTAACTGGTTTAGGCGTTTCACATGCACTTGGCTTGCTAGTTCAATACTACTGACTCTTGCCTACATTTACTCTGTCCATTTTATAGTCATCCATCATAACTCGTACACTTGAAGACAGACTGCTGTTGCACACGTACCCCTCTGTGCTTCGAAGCTGAACTGTACAAGTAAGCATCAGAAACCTAACACTCTCCCTAGCACTTAAAAACACACAAATGTTCCTCTGTGACGACATGTATAAATACTAATTGAATATGAGAAGAGTCAGAGGAGGGGTTTGACAGATGCATTGTAATTACTGTATTTCTATGTAAAGAAGAAGAAGAAAGAGTCCCTTTCCCTGGTAAATTCCTTAGAACGACACACAACAAGGCACAGGTTCACAATGGGTTCAACACATGGAAAGAGTAATAGCACATCAGCATCATTAACGTGGCAGATTCACAACCGCTGCCCTGACACCCCCCTCCAAATCTACCCTTGACTTCATCTGCTGTAACTTTGTGAGTTTTTTGCAATGCAGAAAAACTCAATGATTTAATATTTCCCTTTATCTGTGCACAAGCACACGCACATCTGCCCCGGACCTCATAAGTCTGCTGTGTATAGCCCCCCCCCAAAAAAGAAGAAGGATGAAGCGGCATCAGAGCCTACACAGTTGGTTTTCACAAAGCCTGTCACTTCCTGTTAGCGCTAAAGAACCCCCCAACCCCAAAACATAGAGAATTATTATTATTAGTTATGGCCTCCACATATGAAATCAAATATTAAACCCAAGCCTAAAGTAACAGTGGGCTACAAGAAGAAAAGCACAATGAAAATCAGTGTTATTTTTGCTAAAGATCTGGCAGTGAGGTGATGTGTGTTAGCATCCATGGATGTCAAGAAATGGAGTCTCTGCTCCTCTGAACATTAGACATCAGTAGGTACGACGCTGCGCTGCTGAAAGTTATTCTGCATCTCGTATAATAGAGTCTCTCCTCTGCTTGATAAATCATCCATCTTAGACACAGCGGTGGCTCTCTTATCTGACGCTGGCCAGCAGAAGTAGCTGGAGATAATTCAAGAAAGAACTGAGCCTCTGTGCTGTTGCTAGATTATCTATGTCCTCCCCCCACCTCCTAAAAAGAAAAAAAGAAAAACGAAACAAAACACCCAGACCATCCTCCATAACCCAGCACACACAGCCAACTCAAAACACCCTACTGCCCCCATGAACACGTACAAGCCGCAGAACCCGTGTTATTGCAGATTTCACTTTGGATGCGATAAGATACACACGCAGACAAAGGCTGTTTGGTATCTCTAAAATAACACAGGCCATTTCCACTGACTGCATGATATTACACCGCAGCCACGGAGAGATCGCTATCCTCCCATTATTTATTCAAAATCAAATTTAATATATTTATTTATATATTTATTTCAAGCTTGGATGTGCAATTCAGTCATGCCAGGGTTTTGCCCTTTAATCTGTATTTTCCAGTAAACAGCATGCACACATACACTACACTGTACACAGGGACGATTACACAGATCAATAACAGGTTGAAGGTGCCAGGAGGACCGTAGCACTGCTGCTGGCTGAGCTCTACTTGAGATGTGTTAAAAGTCAATGACAGAATCCATCTGAAAAGTTTGCTTTTTACGAGTGAAACAAAATGTTCCAAATGCTGCGTTTGTGCAGGCGAACAAATGCGATGTGGGGTACAGACGAGGCAGTGGTGAGTTCAGAACAATGATGCTGCGATGTCAGGACAGTTTAAATCAGGGGTGTCAAATATAAGGCCCAGGGACCAGAATTGACCTGCAAAGACTCCAGTCTGGAAAATGTGAATGACTGTATAGATTTTCATAGGTTTTGTGGCTTTTCCTGTTAATGAAGACCCCCCCATTTGTAGTATGCTAAAGTTATTAAGTAATAAATAAACAATTCATTGACAGAAATTTCCCATTTTCTCAGTATCTACTATATAAATTTGTCATTTAATAAAATATGTTTTGAATTAAAACTTTATATTTTATAATTACAGGCCAGTCTGGGCAATGAATTGTCAGAACTTTTCCAGTAATTATTAATATTTAGCACGTCATTTCACTGCTCCAGCCCATTTAAGATCAAAGTAGCTTCTTTGCGGCCCACGATGTGAAATGAATTTGACATCGCTGGTTTAAAAAGGCTTCAATGTCAGAGTGATGCTGTTTCAACTTTGCCCTTCATCTGATCCCAGCTGATGACGCATCAAGCAGTATGTGATACAGCATTAGTCTGTTATAAAGTAACCGTCCTGCAATGTGCAGCAACATCAACACTGAAAGTCATTTAAAGAACATAACCCCTCTGAGGGCGTTTAAAAGGCACAATACACTTTACACACACGCATGCACACACACAGACACAAAGTCCTCCCTTTTCATCATCTCCACCGTCATCTTTCAGCCTCATGCGATTCACATTTTATGCATGTGACTCTTAAGGTTGTTTATTTGCCACAGCAATTCTGTCTCAGAGAAAGATGTTAGTTGAATCCAGATAAATAAATCACTGAGAACAACCTCACCTGGCTCTGTGTATTGTGTCCAGTGGATGCCTCTGTACTGTCTGTTGTACTGCATGTAATTTCCCCCTCAGAGTGAAGACGTTTAGGGCGCAAAGTCTGGATAAAAGTTTTGCTTTCATGCTATTGTTGTTGTAACCAGTGCATTTTTTGTGCTACTATATAAAATGGTTTTTGCCAAACTTTATGTCTACATACATCTTGCTTGTGTTTCCAGCTGTTTGTAAATCCATTGATTAGATCAAGTGTTGGACTTAATGCATCAGGTTACCTAGTTCAAATGAAGATTGAGACATTTTTCATAGTGCACATTTGAGGTATATGTTTTTTTATTTCCCCCCAAAAAATTATTAATTTAACACAAGTTAGTGGGCTCATACTGAGCTTTGAGGACAGAGACTAAGTATCGATCCAATACCAATATCAGCACTACCAAAACGATCAATATTTTGATCGATCCACCCACCTCTAATCGATCTAGAATGCATTGCTTTCCTGTAGTATGTCTTCAAAGAAAATCCCTGATGATGACCAGACACATGACAGGTTTTCATAAAAAGGAAAAGAGATTTTCAGAGACACTTTGTGTGCATGACCTATCCACAGAAGCACACAACATACCATCAGAAGGTATATTTGAAAAGCAAACAGAGTCAATAAATAAATAAAACAATTTAAAGGTTTCCTCGGCCTTGGTTAGTGGCAGAGAGGTCAAACAACTCTTTATTCACACATTGTTGTTATACAGTCTGGATGCAAGCAATAAATTAAGTCTTTCAGAGGAAGAACATTTATTATAATCAAGTTCACTCTCCTTCCGTTTCTTGATCTCCAATTACGTTTCAGGGTTTAAGGTTAAATCTGTTAAGAAAATAAATAAAAACAAAGCTGCAAACACACAGTAATGAGGAACTGCTGTGAGGAAGTTGGTTACACAGCTGCATTGCTGATGTCGTGCTCACTGACGTGTCAGTCTTGAGTGTTTTTGAGTTGCAGAAAGGCGTCAGTGCAGCTTACAGCGGTCGTGTCCTCCCACGCTATCCTCCCATCCTCCTCCCTCTTCCTCTCTTAATCCACCCTTCCCTCTTGTTCTCCTCACTGGACATCAATAGTCATGCCATAGTCTGGGCTGCTGGCGAACTGGATCTTACCATCGGTTTCCTGCTCTTCAAACACTATGACCTATGACAAGTCAAAAACATTGCATACCGGCTTATTTGAGGTCATGAAAGTACAGTAAGTGTGGGTGTTTAACCCTTGTGTGGTGTTCGTATTTTTGTTACTCAGCCAGTGTTCATGGGTCTGGTGGACCCGCTAGAGTTTTGGCTTTCCAAATTAACACTATCAAACAATTTTATGTTAAATTACTCAACAGATGTTTACTTCATCCCAATTACAAGACATATGAACAGCAAACATGGTTAATTTTTTCCCTTTACCTTTGTTAGATCACATTTATGAATTAATGTGCTTCTCGTTTTTCTTTTATATAAAATGTTATAAATAAATCAGTTATAATCAAGTGGAGTGAGTGGAAAGACACAACACATTTACACGTGAAAAAATAATTAATTGTTTAATTTTTCTTTTGAAAAAAACTGAACACGGGTCTCACAGACCCGAACACCATACAAGGGTTAAGAACTAATGTCAACATACGCACACTAAGAGAGGAGAAAACAGGGAGAAAGAGCAGAAATAAAGTTGCAGAGTTGAACAAAACAGATGACTGAAAACTGCAGCGTATGACCGCCAATATGTTTTGTCATATTAGTGGAGCTCATATAAAATAGCATGTGCATATTATATTATATTATATTATATTATATTATATTATATTATATTATATTATATTATAAATAGTGGAGAAAAATCTAAAAAATGTTGTAGAGAAGGGAAAAAATCTGCATAGAACTAAATAAATACACAGATAGTTTTGTACGCACACATTCACTGGCCACTATGTTATGGACGACTTGCTAGTATCAGGTTGGACCCCCTTTGCCTTCAAAACGGCCTGAATTATTCATGGCACAGATTCAAGATAGTGATGGAAACATTCCTGATTGATGTTGGTCCATGCTGACATGATAGGATGATGTGCTGCAGATTTGCCAGCTAAATCTTCATGATGTCAATAAACACATCCCAAAGATGCTCTACTGGACTAAGATCTGGTTACCGTGGAGCCCAGTTGAGAACAATAAACTCATTGTCACATTAAAGAAACCAGTCTGAGATTACCTGAGTTTTTTGAGATGGTGTGTAATCCTGTTGGAAGCAGGCACCAAAGGATGGGTTCACTGTGGTAATAATAGGATGGCAACAATACTCAGGTAGGGCTGTGGCATTTAAACAATGCTCACTGTAAAAATATCCCCCACACCATGACGCCACCACCAGCAAATTGATACCACCACTGATACAAGACAGTGAGTCTTAAAGTTCTGACCCTGCCATGAATGCTGTGGCAGAAACCAGGACTTGGCAGAGCAGAAAACATTTTTCTAATCTTCTTCTATTTTTCAATTTTGTTGCATCTGTACAAACTGTAGCCCTTGTTTCTTGCTCTCAGCTAACAAGAGTGGGAGCCGGTGTGGTCATTTGGTGCTTTAACCGATCAGCTTCAATAAATGATGAACTGTCCTTTCAGAGATGCTCTTCTGCACGCCTCGATTGTTATGAGTGGTTATTCGAGTTTAGCGATTCTCCTCTGATGTCCTCTGATGTCCTGCATCAGAAAAGAAAACTACTGCTCACTGTATAATTGATCTTATTTTCAGACCATTCGCTGTAAACCCTACAGATGTTTGTGTGGAAAGATCACAGTGTAAGCGGTTTCTGATAAAAATTCAGATCAGCCTGTCTGGCACCAACAACCATGAAGTCACTTAAATCACCTTTTTCCCTCATTCTGACTCAGTTTCAACTGCACCAGGTCGTCTTCACTAGGTCTCTTGACTCTAGCTAAAGTGTGTAAAACAGACTTTAAACAGATTTTCTAAACGGTAAGCACATGTGTTTCTGGAGAAGACACAGTACCTGGTTGTCACCCCTGTGAAGCCAGGGTCCTGGGACATAGAGAGTTTGCTGAGGACCAGTGGACCAGTAACGTCCCAGATTCTTGCCATTGATGAACACAACACCTTTGCTCCAACCCTGTGAACACAACCAGTTCCCCATTACAGTGCGTAACGATATTAAAATATTAAAAGAAAAAAACATGTTCCCGACTACCAATAGTAGGTGGACTTACTCATGCCTTACTGAACATCCTTTTCTCCTAAAAACCTCTTTAGAAATTGTCCGATCTCACTAGCAGAGCGAAAGAATAATATCATTGTGTAAATTTGCCCACTGAATTATAAACGAGTCAGCATGCAATCAAGCCATTTATCTGAGCATGTTTTACAGATGTGTATTAACTATGAAATAAAGACTAATTCATTAAATCAACATTCATGACAGTAATTAGAAAACCAAAAGTCAAAGTCGATTATCACTCCCCAAAATGAAATTCAGTGAAAAGCTGATCTCCTAACAGATGTCTGCTCTAAACTGAATTTCTAGCTTGATGTCAGAATTCGTAACAGATTAGAGGAGAGATCCCCCTGATAACACGGTGACGACAGCTTTAGATTGTTTATGTGAAACTTCTGTGTTTCTGTCATCTAGAAGAATCAAAACTCGAAATTCATGCAAAATAAACATCAAGAAAAAATACTTTTAAATTTGAATTTGTGTCAAAAAAAAAACAAACACCACTCAAATCTGTGAAGTTAGTGAGGATATCATTTCTAATGATGTTTTCCCATTTTGTACAATGGTGAAATCAACTGAATCACTCACAGGGAGTTTGATGAAGGTGTCTTGAGGTGAGCCGTTCACATAGAGTCTGCTGTGGAAAAACCCTGGGAAGGAGGGCTGATGGCGCATGGACATCCAGTGACCTGCACTCTCCAGTCTGTGAAGAATGAATAAAAAGTACAAATGTGAGTTATGTGATATAAATCTGACTTAAAAAAAATCACTTTTAGCAGGCCTGTTTGTCCGCCAGCAGCATATCACGTCCTTCATACAACATTTATTTTGCTAGCAGTGGAATATGCAGATGTATTTACACACTTCACTTTTTTAACAAGTAAGTGAATTCAAAAGGTTACAGTGATATAAGACCAGAATTTCTTCTCCGGGTAGGAATCTGCAGCTTTCATTGGTACAATGCTTTAGGACTTGACATTTTCAGCGCGGTGCTGAGGTAAGAAATTTTATTTTGAAGCTATACAGCGAGAAATACACTAGATTTGCAATTAAAATGTTACTAGGAAAAAATAAAGACCTCTAACAGGCTGACAGAGTAACCCTAGTGTTCATTAGCAATGAGAAAAACTAAATAAATAAATTGCAGTGTGGGGTACAAATGTGGAGCACAAATATGGCAATATGAGAGGGGATTCTAATAATGCAATCATGAGGGAAAAGCATTTGGTCCATGCAGAGTGCCACCTCCTGCCTTTTAATGTTTGACTGTAGTGTTGTGCTTCCATGTATAGAAACCACCAGACCCGATGACCATAATGGCATTGATGGCACATTCAAGGTAGGTAGGTCATAGCATCAAAAAACTGCAAGCTGAACTCTCTGAAAATAACACAGATCAGTTTCCACTGCAGAGCTATGTTCAGTTCTTGCATTTGTGTGGCCTGCCCTTGAAGGTAAAAGCCTCAAAGAACATTTCCAGAAAAACAGCAAACATACTGCAGTATTCAATGCCTGCTCTGTTTATCCATGCTAGTCCATTTCTACCCTCAGTGCCTCTTTGTCTTTGCAGTAATTTTGATGTTTTGGAGCTCTTGTAAGACCTAGGATGAAAAGGAAGGACACTCAGGACACAGGTATGAAGGGGATAAATTATCACCCAGCTCAGTTTATTCTTTAACAGAACATATTTATGCTCATTCAGCAGGTCTGCTAATTTATCCAGATAAAGCTTATGCTTATGCAAGAAGCCTGGAGAACTATTTTTGAAGACTACTTAAAGAATCTATAGAAAAACTTGTCTAAGAGAGTTCAGGCTGTGTCAAAGAATAAAGGTAGTCATACCAAATATTGACTTTTAAGCTTCTAACAAACTTCTAACAAAATATAAAGAAATCAGGGTTGGTGCAAGACTTTTACATAGTACTGTATGTTTTTAATGACATTTTGTTGTGTGTTCAACACTTATCTATGACATGGTTGTCCTTGGGCATGGAATTGGCATTTTATATATTGACTTGCCTTTAGAGCCACTAAGTGCTACTAACTCATTGGACCACCACATATTGGGTTAAAGTATTAAAAAGTACAGTTGATGTTTAAAGAGAGCAGAGTGAGGTGGGAACTCATTTTTGTGACTGACCCTCTTGGTTATGCATTTCTGCCAGTTCTTTTCTCGGTGTGCAAAATCTAGGGAGGGAAATATTGAAATCAAGTGTGCAAATATATTTACTAACATTTCCTAAACACAATTTACTGCAAAGCGTGGCGATACTTAACTCCAAAAAAAGAATGTCTTATTCTTTGGTCCTGAAATGGTGCCAATTATTGCTGCACTTAGGAGCCACCTCAGAGGTGTAAGGGTCCGTGCTAGAAGAGAGAGACGCTTCTCCACTCGTGCCAATTTATTTGGAACATCGGACAAAGATGTGATTAAAAACATATCATTTACAAAGTTTGCTCAATGAACTCAGAGATGACCTGGAACCTCCAACCTGAAGGAGTCACAAGATACCAGTGACAACCAAACTTCCAGTTTTTGCCAGCAGATTCTTTTCAACATATTGCGAGTGCTATCTCACAACCTGCAACTGGTTCCAACAGGAAAGTACGGCAGAACGGCGAGAACAGAGGGATGACAATGTTGACTTTGAACCCTACAATTTAACCGTAGAATTTTGAACTTATCATTTCAGGACCATGGAAAGTGCAAGTAGTTTTCACAGTGCTCAGTGTGCCATTAAGTCTGCAAACCTGTTGTTTTTACTAAACAAATCCATCTCTCAAACCCATCCCTTGCAGTTATTGGCAGATTTAACATGTCTTATTGAAATCAAGTGACTGTGTTTAGAAAACAGCACAACTTTTGTACATCACTTGTAAAACTAACCCCGCCTGTCAGCGTTATTTGGGGATTATGCTCACACTTTATTTTTGCCCCATTTAGTAAATCTGGCCCTTAATGCTTTTAACTGAAGATGTTTTTGATGGTTTTTTTGTTTTGCATTCTGGCATCATCTCCCCACTATCAGGATGGTGATAAGCAGGATTATTACTAAATGGATTGGATAAGAAAAGGCAAGTTTAAAGACGGGGAAACACAAACGTTGGTGGGGAAACTGAATAATAACTGACACATACAAACCTGTTTACAAAGGCAGGCTTCATATCCAGACTGTGAATATTGAAGTCTCGGAGGGTGTGCTCGTTTAGCAGAATATCGCCAACAAGACCTGAAAGGTGAGTCAAAGCTGCTTCAGTTTCTTTATGGATCTTAAAACAATGTTAATGAGTTTCTCTAAGGGTCTCAAATAAAAGGAAAAGATTTCAAGGCAAGACTCGTCTGACTGGAATGTCTGCAGAGCCATCTGTTTGTTAAACTGCTTGCACCTTTGCGCTGTTCATCCAGGGTTTTTCCATAATTCACTCTTCCACAGTTCTCCACCAGTAAGCCCAGAGTTCTTTTTCCCTTCAGTGGGAAAATACATAAAACATTAAGGGGCATTAATAGAAGAACAGCAGCATTAGCACACAAAAAAATCCATTCAGTTGTTTTGATTTTAGCAACTCATCAAGGCTGATGTGTGTCTACTGTTTTCTGTAAGGCTCAAGGTGACTTTCTCATTTGTTAGGATAAACAGTTGTTTGAAAATTTGCTGTTGGCTTAATACTGGGACCCAGCTGCCAAAAAAAACACCCAGCAGCATCCCCTGAAGCTTTCAGATGCTGCATTCTGTTAAATATTTACAACTTTATTCTTTTCAAACAGCCAACTGTGTCACATTTTCACAGAGAAGGACAGACAGACTCAAAAGTTACCTTCCCATCAGGTACAGCAAGTTCTTGCACCGTATAGTCCAAAACGCCTACAAAATGTTTATCCACAAAAACCTGGGGAAAAGAAGGAAAGTTGAACATAGATGTTTTTGTCTTTCACTGCATTCAATCTTTCCTGAGAACTGCCCACTAATACCAGACCAAATGGTCGCAGCCTTGACTTGTAATCCACAAGTACGCTGATCAGGAAATCGCAGCTTTCTAGGTCCAAATGTTGTCACAAAGACTGTGGATGGACTGTGTGTGTGTCTGTCTTCCTGTCCTTACCAGAGCTCTGTCTCTGACATTGTTCTGCGACTTGAGAGCTCCGCCACTGGTGATGGTGGTCTCATAGAGCGTGTAGCCATATGACTGACCATTGTTATTGTTCACGGGGAGATTCTCCATGTTCACCGGCCTCTCCGACTTGAAAGGCTACAAGATATGCATAAGACAGGTATTTTAACACACAGCATAAATACATATATATACAGTTTGTGTGTGAAATTCGGATTTTTAAAAATATGAATGAATAAAATACAAGATAACCTCTCTCAATACAGATGTGATAAGTCTTCCACTTGCAATATGACCTGATGTTAGTGTTTACCATTAACATTGGCGCTTTCCTATCTGCTGCTCTTTTATTCGGCAACAATCTCCTACCCTTGGGAGGCGCATTATCTACCTTTCACGAGACAATAACCACTCCCTGCTATGACACGATTAACCACATACCTCCAAATGCACAGATACAATATCAAGCTCAGACAACCCACTCAGCAGCTCTGGAGCGGCTGGAGAGAAAACATGCTTTTTAAACAAGGGTGTGCGGCTGGACAGGGGCACAGTAATTGCCGTCTCACAGGAAAGCAAATTATTGCGATGGGGAGTGAATAATTAATGTTGTAAGCAACTGCCAGACCTGCTACATCTGCTCTGAATATAAATGCCATTGAAGAACGAGGCGTAAATGGCTAAATTAGACTGGTAGACATGAAAATAAGCAGAAATGACAACACCACCTTAAAAGGTTGGTTGGTGTTTAACCTTAATTGTTTTCTTCTTCCTCCTCTTTAGCAAAGGGACATTTGTTTTTTTGTGCGTGTGTGTCGCATTCGGGCTTTTATTTCCACAACAATCTCTACAGTCATGAAGCTGCACACGGCTGATTTCTGCTGCTCCCTGAGCAGGCCGCCGGTGTAGTTAGGAGAAAATGTCTTGCTCCGAGCGCTGTTGTTCATTTTCTCGTTCAGACTTCTCACAATAGCAATTCACCAGAATCATTTAAAATTAGCCGGGACACGTGCCTTGTGTGATAATGCTTTGTTTTTGGATCATTTAAAAAATGAGACACAAAAAAATGCTCAACTAAAGATGCATATAAACAAACCCCAAAGAGCACAGATGATTAATTTGACAAACTATAGCTAAAGTTCCTTATCATTTATCTTTTTATTATTATCATTAGGAGTTAGAAAAGCCAGAAAAGTGGCTACAAAAGTTAACAAAGGTAACAACCAAAGGCTAACAGTAAATTGTCTGTGAGCTTGGTTGAATTTCTTATGTATTCTCTCTGTAAACAACCTTGCAGCTTTGCTACACCGTGCAGATGAGCGTTGCTTCGTGAGACGCTGTTATTGTTTATTAATGCGTTCCCCATATTTTGGCACTCGCACTGCGGCTGTAGCTTACCTTGTCAGTGAAGCGCAGACTGTCCCACAGAGAGATGTGCTGCTGGATGACAGCGGGCTGGTATGCTCTCCGCTCATGAACAGGGGGCAGTTCAGGGAGAGGCTGAGCTGTGAAAACAAGGTGGGAAAAATAAGCATAGCCTGCAGTTTGGCTCTCTGTCCTTATCCTCTATTCACCACAAGGAGCTTTATTCTTTAGGGAGCTTTTGTAATTATAAAAGGAGTTTGCCTGCCTGTCAGAATTATCTGGACATGTTCTATACAGACGGGCGACGAATGAAATTCAAGTCTCTCTTAAGAAATTAACAAATATGTGGACCCTCTCACTGTAGTGGTCAAGGATTCAGCTTCTTCCTTTAGTTTGTCAGCTATTAAGAACAATTTTGAATACTTGCTGCAAATACAAAGAAGATCTGTTACATCTGGCATGTGAATGATACACTGAAATAGAGAAAAGGTTGCTGGACATCCTCCTAGATTATTAAACCACGACCTCGTACAAGACTTTCATTCTCCAGCCTTTAGATGCTGTCCCTGAAAAACTGTTTGAGCCTCCTTGGATGAGCCACAAAAAGTCCTCAGCAGCATCCAGTTTGCATTCCAGTTTACAGTCTCTTTACAACGATTAGCAGTGGTTGCCCATGCCCTCTAACAGCTTTTAAAGGTGTTAAAGCACACAGTGGAAGAAGTTTCACATGGCCAAGTGGTAACAGCTGGAATAGCCAACACCTTTCCTCTAGATATCTCTCTCACTGCCTCAGCGGTGGATCAAATCTAACATAAGATGACTAAGAACACATACAGACACTAACTACAGACTTAAGGCCTGCCTTAAATTCAATAATTTAAGTGATTTAATGTACCGTTCTGTAAGTGTGTTCTGTTGTTTATAGCAGCGAAATAATACGAAATGCCCAAAGAATATAAAATCATAGGCTTGTTTTAAGAGCCATGAACCTTGACAGAGTTCGGGCAGTCAAAGGTAAATCTAAAAAATAAAAATAAAAAAACACTCCAGGAAAAAGACACAGCTCTGACACAACGTACATGATGACAACCAAACAATAAAAACATATCAAGTTGATCTAATTAAGGAATTAGGTCATGTGTTCGCAGCTGCCGAGAAGAACACAGAGCAGTTTCAGACTCTCATATCCGGGCCATTGCTCATGCTCAGCAGACTACAAACCATAAGGATGAATCACGCACAGGCAGCCTTTCAAACTATCTTCAATCACCACGGTGTTGAGCAAATTATTAGCTTGTTGTGCTGAATTCAATCCCAGATTGCCGAAAGCTAGCCATAGCCACAGAACACTTGAGACTCCTGCACCCGACCGCAAAACCCTTGTTTTACAAAGAGGGAAAACTGCCTAACCAATAAACGTGACAGAAGGCCGAGGATGTAATTTTGAAGATGAGCAGTAATTGAGGGTCATTGACTTGGACACATTTCTGCCACACATGCACAAACCCTCAGACACACACACAAAAACATATCTGTAATCCATGCTTGTAATCATATGCAAAGTGATCCTGCTTTAGCCAACAGAGAACAGGTTCTACAAGGAGAATTTACTAAAGAGGGCGATGGAAGAAAAAGGAGGGGAAGAAGGAGCGATAGAAGATCTGGGAGCCCGTCTCGCCAGCAACGCACAACACTCACTGTGGTAGTGGCTGAATAAATTCCTCAGAAGATGGTACTTGTTGGTGTAATCCCCAGCCTCGGATAATGGAGCATCGTAATCTGAAAGATAATGCGCTATCAGAACATAGGCTCGGGAGGCAGAGAGGGAGGCAGAGATGCCTCTTACTGTGGCAGATGCTTTCACTGTGCGCCCCTATCAAACATCTCGAGGCAGCAGCGGGCCGAGACATATTGCACTTTATCTTGACAGAAAATGGAGGCTTTGTGAGGCAAAAAAGGTAAAAAGGCATTGGGAGAAATAAACACAAGTATGAGGGGCTGCTGAAGGTCAGAGGTGGCCTTGCCTACTGTGGAGCTTGTTTTTTTTAGAATTCTCCTCCTTTCTGAAGAACAAGGTCATTACAATGTTAAGTACCCTAGAGGAGGATATAAAACCCATTGTACCATCTTTAATTTACATTCCCGTGCATTTATTAGGTAATGAATTCATCTGTGTGCTCTGCATATTTATAAGTTTCAGGTCAGATGCTGCTGAGTAGAGATAGCACCATCTACAGACGTCTCAAACATCCTTATCATATTTTTTTATCTACCAAACAACCTCCCATTTGTTTCAATGTAACAAGCTGACAGAATGAGACTATGTTTCCAATGAGTTATTATCTACATGACGCATGCAAATTTTAGCCTATTGTTGTGCAAAATCCGTGGGCTTTGATAAGTGTCACTAATTACGAATATGTGCCTGTGTTGAATCCTTGCAGCAGGGGCAAGTTAAAGCCTGACCAGCCAGCCATGTATAACTTCATTTTCCTTCCAGCTCTAGCAGAGAGGTTTGTTTATTCAAATGTCAGGAAATACTGGCCAGTGTGCTTTAGAAGCTCATGAAAGACAAACTGATTCGTTCCACATACCGTAGCTTGTTACCATGGGTTCAGGTGCCGGTAGTCCAACAGCAAAGGCCCCACTCATGAAGCCAAAATTTGTCCCCCCGTGGAACATGTAAAGGTTGATGGACATGTCCAGCTTAAGGATTTCGGTCACCACAGGTATCATTTCTGTCGAGAAAACCAAAATAAGGTTTAATTTAGCTGAAAGTTTCCCATATGACCAATGAGTGAAGCAGGGAATAACAAACAGGACTTGAAGTCACAAAAGGGGAAAACAAATCCACACAGACTCGAATTTAATGAGCTAGAGCGGCTGTTTTAATACCCCTATTGCCCTCAGTGTCACTTTAACTGAAACACAAACCACAAATCCTATTACAGGAAACTATAATTTATTACGGGGCAATGCTCACACCCAAAAAATGGCCTATTTTCTTGCACAAATAAGCTTAATATATTTTGTAATGAACGTGGCTAAGAAGGTAATTAAGAATTTAAATTGAATTTTAGTAGTGTAACTGGACTGAGTTTAATGATTCTAATCAAGAGGCGTTAGCCTTTTTGAATAACAATCGGGCTAGGCGAGCAGTAGAGCTGGACTCGGCTGGTTTCATGGTGGCAGAACTCACTGTGACCAACTGCTGGGTGTGCTGCAGTCTGCAGAGCACTGAACTGTCAAGGACATGAATCCCCCTCTGAATATTTCAGTGTTCATTTCATTGCTGTGACAGTTTCTGCGTGGTGAGGGTTTTTCTTTCTCCCCATTTTCCTTTTCAGAGCATTTTTTTTTTGTTAAGATGCGGATGGCTGCTAGGAATGACAAGAGCAAAAAGGAGGCTTGAGGCACTGCAATCTTTTCAAGAAATAAGATGTTTCCAAGAGCACTCAGGATGATGATGCCATAGTGTCTGACTGCCATTAATCTCAACAATTGTGAAATAGGTGCTATCATTTACGTCATGACTGTGCATTAGACTATAAATAACACACACAACAGCAGCATATGGAGCATGCTATACAGCTGATATGTGGGGTACAATGTAGAGTTAAAGAGAGAATTCTTAGATTAAAAGACATGAAGATTTGCTGTTTTATACAACCCTGTTAAACATACATACACATATATACATATACACACATATATACATGTATACACATATATATTTCTGTACATTTGTGTATATATATCAGCAAATAGCTAATATATCAGTCAGGCCTGGGTAAAATATAAATAATAATACAATGTAATGATTTTTTAACCAATATAAACCATTATTTAATTTAAAACAGTACAAAGATAAGATATGAAATGATGAAAATAAGAAACTGCATTGCTTTATGAAACTGTACTGCACAAACTTGTTTATCCCAAAATACATAGGAAAACTCCATTAGTATTTACTTTTTCTGCCACTATATACTTTTGCTCCATTGCAATTTAATCTATTTCTATTTTTTTTTATTCAAGTGCAACAATAAACCATTGTAATATGTACAAGTTACATTTAAATTAAATAAGTGAATTGCTATTTCTATACTTTTCCTGTGTTTGCTATAATTTCACATAAAAGTGTCAGAGATTGCAAATATAAAAAAGATTCCACAGGAATTTTGTCATTTTTGGCAAGGTCTCATTTGAAAAGAGATTTTAATTGCAAAGACAAAGATAAAATCAAAATTAAATAAATAAGTAAATGTCCTTTGCTCTTAAGCAGGCAGATATTGCATGAAACATGCATCACGTTATTTCTCATACAAAATACAAACCAGTATAGCAACACTATGGGAAACCCATGATGATGTCTTCCCACCAACAGAAATGTAGTGCACAACACTTGATCTGTATCAGTGTTTTTGTATCTGTTTATCTTTTGTGAGGCTGCAGGAAATACAGATGGGAACTCCTCCACCTCAGTTCAATAAAAATCAGTGAAGCATATCTTTGAACAATTCTGCAATTAAGAGCATGGTACACAGCCTCTGGTCTGTGATACTTGGCTTACAATCAACCAAGCATTAAAGCTATATAAATCTCTAACAAAGCCATCAAACAAGTAAGAAATGACCATATGCTAAGCTGTATACCCCAGCTGCACTGTGTGGGCTCAGCGCCTTCTTTGAAGAAACATGGCGTTAGACACTGTCTTACACTCAGCCTGAAGAAAGGCTCACACAGCTCCCATGGCAGTGAGTTTGTCCTTACACAGTCTTTCCTCTGGCATAGACACTGTTTTATACTCAGCTAAAAGGTTTGTCTTAAACCTCTCTTACCCTACGGCACTGTGACTCTGTCTTACTCTCAAGACAGCCTGTTTTACTTTCACTGATTTTGTGGTAGCTTGCAGCACCAAACCTGTCTTGCTCTTGCCTCAAATTATCCACCACTATCGACCGTCTGTAAAAAAAAAAAAAGTTTCACCCACAACAAAGAATCCATCTGCAGTAATCCTAACTTACGCTCATTCGAACCCCACACGCTCATCATGGATCCTGAATTTCTATTAAAGAAAACATGTTTTTTACATTTGTAAAAATAAAGCACGTCTTACCTTCAGCAGTGTAAACATGGTGGAGCCCGCCCCAGAGATCAAACCAGCCAGACCAGTACTCCATCACCATTTTAGGTTTCTGAGGCTAGTAAAGAAAACATGTTTTAGTGTAACTACTCAACCAGTAAAGCAACTGATAGTTTGAACCTTTCAAATCCCTTTCATAGAAAACAGTTTCAGTTTGTTTTACCAGGATTGTCTAATTCTTGCAGAGAGCAATGCTAACTAAGTGTGGTGATGAGTCTGATTATATCAGAAAACTCCAAAATCTATCAACATGAATTTAACTAATTTAGTGGCAAGAAAGACTTACTTGTATTTGTTCCAGATACTTGATTTCATCTGGGTCCAGTTTTTGAAAATTGATGGTTTCCAGAGCTGCAAACAAAAAAAAGACACATATTACGTTAAATAAGGCACAATATTAAACCACTCTTCAGAGAGGTATTAGTCATTCAACCATGAATTGGTAGTATCTGAATGAAACTAAATGATCCTTTAGTTGGTAAAGACAGGAAAGGCAGGAAATTGTTCTGATAAAAGACTGTGAACATACAATACTGCGCAAAAGTCTTGAGCTTAGCACTTAGCACTAATTGGAATCACTCAAGCATAAAAAAGGCACCTAACTCAAGGGAGATGTGTATACATGTAACAGAATACTTAGCAAAGAGAACATTTTAAATTGTATCTTTAGGCAATTTGTTACCAGCAGCCTGTTGTAGAAACACATAATTTGTTCCAATTTATTTAGCTGAATCTATGAAAACTGCCAAAGATAACAGTCTGAAAGGCATAAAACAGTATTTCTGCTCTAACAATGTGATTCCCAAAGAACAAACAGCCAAGAATTTGTCATATCTCAGCAAACAATTTTGAGGAAACTGGACAAGTGAATTATCTGCAGCTGTAGATAATCTTAAATCGAGTGTAGCTCCAGCGGTAGAGCACGTCATCCATTAATTAGAAGGTTAGTGGTTTGATCCCTGGCTGCTCCAGTTTGCATGCCAAAGTATTCCTGGATAGAAAGTTAGACAGAAAGCACTTGGGTGTAGCGGGGGAAATAAACGTTTGTATGATAGGTAAAAGAGGCACGTTGCATAAAGTTCCCCGAGTGCTTGAGTAGAGTAGAAAACTGCTATAGAAGAACCTGTCCATTTAGCAGATTAACAGTATCCTTTAGAAAGTCGTCTCACTTCAAAGCTCATAACCTGCGAGATGCAGCTGACCTCTCAGGGGATCAATCTACTGTTCACCAAAACGTGATCAGAAATGGTCTCAGTGAAAGGGTGACTGTCAAGAAACCATTTGCAAGGATGAGAAACAGGGAGAAAAGGCTGAGCTCTGCCATATTACACGACAACAATTACCCTATCAGTCATGGACAAACCTCCCAAAAGCCGCAAGCTCAACATTATTGAAGCAGTGTGAGATCATCTTGACAGAGAACAGAACAAAAGGCAGCCAACATTCAAAGAAGAGCTTTGAATGTCCTTCAAGAAATCTGGAGAATTATTCCTGAAGACTACTTCAAAAAAGCTTGTCTGTGGGAGTCTATGAGCGTCAGTGTTGAAAAAAGAAGGTGGCCACAAACTGAAACTCTGTGTTAGCCTTTATTTTGTATTTCCAGTAATGCTTGCACATAGTTTAAACTGTTTTTCCCATTTTCCTAACAAAATAGAAAGAAATGAGAGGTAGCTTGAGACTTTTGCACAGTACTTTTGAAAAATTATTAGAAATACATTTAAATACTTTAAGTGATTCTCAGAAGAAGGTTCAATATAACATACCCTGGTGGATGCTGCTTTCTAATTATATGAATACTACACACCGGAATATATCAGTAATACCAAGTATCAATCAAAATGCTTTAGCACTGCAGTAAAAACCAACAGTACATAATGGTTACTAATTAATGTGAATTCAAAAACATTTCTGGTATGACACTAAGATTTGGTTCTGCATTGTAGTTGTGCAACACTGGCCTGCACTTATTTCAGACGTTTTTGCCGTTGTGCATAAAAATGAGACACGCCAGCCAACATATTGTAGAATGTGTGTGTGATTGATTGGCCATTTGTGCATACAGCAGCTTGTTTGTCTGCCAGCCAATCTGACAATACCTCCTTTCACTCCTCCAAGCTTCAGCCCGTCCTTGTTGTCTGAGGTCAGCAGCAGCTCTGTGATACCCCTTGACAATAGCGCCTGTAAAGATCAGAGGGTGGGGGTATTATAGAGGAAACTAAACAAAACCAAAATTATATATTATATTTTTGAATATATATATATATATATATATATATATATATATAGTAAATAAGTGCAAACCTATTTATTGATAGTTCTTTATTAACTACCTCCTTACCTCCTTGATGAAGGGCATGTAATTTTCATCTGTAGCATAGGAGCCATATTCATTCTCCACTTGAACTGCTATAATCGGGCCACCCTTGGAGTACTGTGCAGCAATTAGCCATATATTAGGACATACAGTATGACTTGACACAAGTTCTTTCTCGTTCCTATCCTCAGCATAGTTAAAATGGAAAAAAAAAATTGAGATATGAAAGCTTTAGTGTTCAGTGATGCACGGAGCTGATAAAAAAAATAAGGCTGTGAACACAAGATAAGCAACTCAAGAGTGTCTGGTAACCACTGTAAGCCTTGCTAAAACTGTTTACCACGTTCTTAATGGCAGCCGGGCCCTGCACAGCATTTCAGGACGTTGTAATGAAAATATTGATGTAGCGATTGAGGTTATAAAAGTGTCATCATCTTACAATTGCTGTATCACATTGGAGTCATGATTGCTTTTTAAACTGTGTGCTTACTGAATTTAAAAGAAAATCTATTAAATTTGTATGTGACATCTGTTTGTTATTTCTCTTACACCATAGTACTTTGGCGTAAGTCATTTTTCTCAGCCCCCCTCGCAACTGGAACATTAATAAGCATGTTTCACTTATAAAGGTCAGGACCTCTACATTTTCAGTAAACTCATAGAAAACTACCTGATGTGGGACGACTTTCTTTATGACCTCATCAAAAAAGGAGTTGGCTGCATCGGTGAATCCAGAGTAGGTTGTTCTCAGTTTCATCTGGGGATCCCTTAGCAGCCAGCTGAAAAGAAATCACAGCGCAAAGTGTTGTGATGCGATTTCACTTTACGATTTTAAAGACAGCTGCACCAAGCTGACCTAAGAATGGCTACCGTCAAGCAGAGGAAGTCATGCTTTAGTGCATTTTTCTGTCCCTCTCGCTCAGATTTGACAATTATCAAATAATTACCTCAACCTCACATTCCCAAAAGGAAAATACTGCTCTAAAAATACTACCTTATTCCTGCCAGCAATTATCTGATTATCTGTCTGAATCTATCGTGATTACAGAAGTAAATCAATTCATCTTTCAGGGAGATGTGCCTGTCAGATTTAATTATGGCTGTCACCAATATATCTCTAAAAGTCTGCTGGTAGTCCTCAGTGACTTTCATTCGAGTAACAGCAGTGGCAAACTTACATGGCGTACTGCATATTGCTGTTTATTCTTAATAAGCCTATGTGAGGCCCTGTTGTACTGCAGGTGCAAACCTGTAAGGTGGGTCTTACAAACAAACAAAACAAAACAAAATAAACAAAAAAAAATATTTCCAGAAGAAATCAAGCAATTTTTGTCCTTGCACACTTAAAAAAAACTCAGATGACTTAATAATGAGGCAGTTCTTATATTTACTAAACAAATTTTGCCCTCTGCAAAGGAACCACTTGATAATAGAAGTTATAAAGTACTGTGCAAGAGTTTGTTTTGTTGGGAAAATGAAAAATGGCTGCAGCATTTAATTTAAACATCTACAAACATAAAAGGAAAGTCTTCAGGAGTAGTTCTTCATGCTTCTTGAAGGACATCCAAAACACTTATTTAGATGTTCTAGATGTTGTTCTGTTCTCTGTTAAGATATTGAGGTCTGGGCTAAAGGGAAGGCCAATCCATGACTGACAGCGACTATGTGTTTGTTCATCAAGTTATGCTTTTACTGGATCAACAGTGTGTTTGAGATCATTTTCATGCTAACAAATGAAGCTGCAGGCAACCAGATACTGTCCAGATGGTGTTACACAGTGGATGAAAATCTGACAGTACTTTTCTCCGTGCATAATTTCATTCATTTGTGTCAAGATCTCCAACACTACTACTGGAAGAATGCAGCTTTACACCATGACAGAGCCTCCACTGTGTTTTGCAGATGACTGCTGACACTCACTGTTGCACCTCTCTCCCAACCTCCTTCATACATATTGATAACATTTTAACCAAAAATGTCATACTTGCATTCATCAATCCATCAGACCTGTTTGCCGACTGATTTTCAGTCCAGTTCTTGAGCAATTTGGCTAGCCTCGGTTTTTTCTCTACATTTCCCTTCCTAACGAATGGCTTCCTGTCAGCATCTGTTCCACTGAGACCATTTCTAATGAGGCTAATAGTTCTTTGAAATCACCTGTAAAACAACTCACAATGAAATACTATTCCATGCCTGTGAAAGTGCCTAAAAATACAATTTAAAATTGGTTCTTTGGTAAATTCTTTGTTATGAGTAAACACAACACTAGTCCATCAATTGAGCTATGGGCATTTTTACGCTTGAATCATTGAACTGAATCATTTAAACAAGCAGAAAAACTAAACAAAAAACATTCCTCTGAAAATGGTCAGGTACAAGAACTGCAGTGAAAATTAGTGAATGTCAATCTAAAACAATTCTCAACGCTCTTCTAAAAGTCTGGAGAACTATTGTTTAAGATCATTTTAAATATTACGAGGAAGTCTGCTTCCTTGGAGGCAAAATATAAAGAAATGATTTTGCACAGCACTGTAATCAAGTTAAACTGCTTAGCAATCTACTAGCTGTTTTACGCATCAGATTCCAGAGTAACTAATGCTTTAAGGCACTTACAAATTATGTATAAATATACAGTAACACTTGATTGCATATCTAAAATCTTTACCTGGGTAGTCCCCCTAAGTCCCACTCAGCACAGATGTAAGGCCCTGGTCGCAGAATCACCCAGAGGCCCAAGCTGGCTGCAAGACGTAGGTAGGCTCTAAGGAACGGATGTAAAATGAGCTGTCAGTGGGGGCCATTTATTATGAATAAAAGTCAATAAAGTATTTAAATGAATAATATATTTTCTCACTGTAAAATATTTTTCTTAACCTTCATCGTGTACTTTGAAAACAAAAAACAGATTTAACAGGTCAATGACATTATAATTAATAACTCAATCACTGACAGACAAAGTTCACTAATTGATTTAAAACATTTCTTATAACCTCAAATCACTCAAGGCTGGCAAACTCAAGTCTTTAGCAATATAACAGTGCCATCTGCAGGCAATCTTCTGAATTCCCTGAAAGCCTTCCCCTGCCTTCAGTCCTTACTCTAAATCTAGCTGATCCTCAAACTTGAAGACCCCCCGCTCTGGCTCGTGCAGGTTCCAAGGAACATATCTGAAAAAAGAAATTAAACTTTTTTAAATGCATACGTGTGCATTATTATGTGCATTATTTCAGCCGCAAACTCCTTACAGAAGTATGGGCAATGAATTTTCCGCTATGTGTTCAGACAGTCTTGAGTTGTAGTAGCTTACGTAGTCAGAGTATTAAGGCCACAGGCCTTCATCTTCAGCAGCCGGTCCTCCCAGTAAGCTCTTGGGACACGGAAGTAATGAATGGAGCCTCCCAAGATGAGGAAAGGTTTTCTCTCCAGAGTGAACTGAGAAGAGTTGGCTCTCAGGCCCTCCACACAGTTCATTCTTCTTGTTTCAGGGTGGTTCCTAAGAGGCAAAACTTTGAAACTGTGAAAGAACTCGCTGAACAAGAAAAGGAAAACTGCTAATATTTAAAATCTGTTGCAAGTTCGCGGAAATCTCCCTTACTGAAGCGCAGAGGTAATAGGTAGCTTGTATATCTTATCGTGGTGAGCATAAAAGGAAAGCCACACCTTTAGGGGTCAATGGTTAGTGTAAGCACTATATTGAAATACTGAGATTTTGTCTTTTGTCAGCTTGCAATAAAATGCTTATGGCTGATTATCTTGAGTTTGATTTTGAGTTCTGATCACTACTAGATTCACGAACCAGTTCTCTCATGTTTTACTGCGTCACCCTTGTTTTTACACTATTTAAAACCTATATTAATTTAAAAAATAGTACAACGGCAACATTGTACTATGTTTGGGTGGGAGGAGGGGAGGGTTGCATCAGTGTTACATCATCATAATTTCTTTTAGTAATTTAGTAAATGTCTGCAAACATTTAGTTTTTGCAGGTCTTGAAGGTCTTGGTTACTATATAACTTCAGCTGCTTCAGAGCTAATTTGTTATACTTTTAAATTCGTTATATTTTTAATGTGTTTAGTGGATATTTCCCCGCAGAATCATGCTGCTGTAATACGGCCAAAATGTCAAATACAAAATTATACAAAATTCCTCCATTTGAACAAAAGCAAAACAGAAATGATTCTACTTGGGCAACCCAAACGCATTAGACGGGTAAGACAGCACCACTGGACTCTTAGCCTCTTCCTGTCATCTGGTTGCAATGAACCTTGGTGTGATTCTTGACTGTGCATTAACATTTGATAAACTAATTAGCTGTTTTGTTAAGACATGCTTCGTTCAATCAGGTGAAGGCCTACCTCGCGCCACCTGACTTTGATTGTGTAATTTACCAGTTTATTACCTCTTGTCTCGATTATTGTAACTCTTTATATGTTGGCTCTAATCTTATTTCGTCATCTTCAAGTCGTTCAAAATGTAATGTGATGACATTACACCTGTACTGGTGTCCTTTACACGGGCGTGCAGTCCCTTTCAGGATCCAGTTTAAAATTTTATACTTGTTTTTAAGCGTCTCAGTGGTTTGATGCCTTTACTTAACATAACTTTTAAAACCCTAACAGAGCACTGAGGTCTAGAACCATCTGCTCTAGGACATTTCTAGATCCAGGCTTAAAAGCAGAGGCTACATAAATAAACTTTGACTTGACTTGACAAAATGTGGCATTGTCCTCGTGGAGGCTTTCCCAAACGAATATGTTGATTTGAATGGCAGATTATCACTTGGTTACCGGTGCCTTTGCAAGTGTGCAGGTTACCTATGGTTTGTGTAAGATTGTGAAAGCTTGTTTTTAAACTGGTTTCAAACAAGTTGGACAGTACCTCTTCTTTTTTATTGCAGAGGAAAGTGTCTATGTTATCTAAAAAGAATTTAAACAGTCAGCACATGTTTTCACCTCAGTCCATCTGAATTGAGCTCTGGCCCAGAGGACATCTTAAGGTTTCTGGAGGTGTTTTTGTTCATGTTTATCTTCCATTTGCACATGCAATGATAAACAGTGTTTCTCTGTTTCTGAGTTAAGTTTTTTATGCAGTGTTGCCTGAATGCCCAGAGATCACGTCCATTCAGCACTGGTTATCTGCATTTCCTCTTACATGTAGCTATTTCTCCTTATTGTGTTTAATCTTTTAGTGATGCTCAGATGATGAAATCCCCGCATGCTCGTATTGGAAATCTAGACGGACAAATGCTATTCTTCAGCTATTAAACTATTTTCTCTCATAACCTTTCAGAGAGTGGTGAACTTAGCCTCTCTGTGATGTTCTTATCGTCACTTTTCATACCTACTATTTCTACTGGCCTGTTACAGGGTTATCTAAGCAGCAGTTACATGCCTAATTTACATTTTACATAGCATCCCAACCTTACTGAAAAAAGCTGAATATATTTCAGCTGAATAACATCACACAAGTTTTACCTTATCCGTTTTTTTTCACATACTACAGTCTAAGAATAATAATTTTAATGTAAATCTCCAGCGTTTTGTTTTGTTTTTTTAATTCTCCAGGACTAGGCTTGAGTATAAAATGTGTGTGGGAAAAGTGGGCCAGTGAAAGACAAGTAGCTGTTACGTAGACACGTAGAGTCTAACAGGTGAGCCAGATACGCGTTCACAGGTGCCCTGGTCAGTCGCTGTGTAGCTGAGTTGAATACGGACCAGTAGCTCCAAGCACGATTCGTGGAGCTTAACAATCACAAACTGTAAACATTTCACGTATCAGTGTGCGAGATGTCTTCACGCACATAACTCTTAGTAAAAGTTAGTGACCGGTAAAAACAGCGCTGTATCAGTGTTTGCCTTACCTTGTAAAGCGATACATAATTATTCCCGCGGCAGCGACGCAAAGTAGAAGAAAATATCGTTGCTTCAAGGATAGACGAAGACCAATCACTGAGCTTTCCATTGGTATCAACAATACATTAATGACAGCACGCTGAACCTTATTGTGTTAACGCCTTTTAAAAGCCATATTTCCACAATTTAGTCTTCCGAGTCTCCTTCCAGCATGGAGCCTGACAGACGAGTCTTCTCAACTAAGGATATTGCTAGCTTAACGTAGTTTCGTGAAACCTGTGAAGAATTGAATGATACCGCCAGCATTCGTACTTCCGGAATTAATTATTAAAAACTAATGAATTCGCTATGGTTAATTCAAGTATTTTTTCTGATCGCGCTACAAAATAAAGCTTCTTATTCCCATGAGAAGCGAGCGTCCGAGTCCGAAAAGTCCAATGAAATAGTGATGGGTCGGTCGCGAACGAAATGGCTCTTAGAGCCGGATCTTTGAAGTGAACGTTGCGAGCCGTGGGGTTTTATTTTTCTTTCTCCTGCCCTCTCTTTCACTTTTTTTGCTTCACGCTGCAAGTCACCCTTGTGTTTGCACTGAGCAGAGACGGCAAACAGAGCCTTGCGTTTGCGTCCCTCCCCCCTGAGCTGAGGGGGCGGGTGGTAGTTACACTTGCAACAGCAGTAGCACACAACAAGTAGTGATGGGATTTCCGGCTCTTTTTAGAGAACCGGCTCTTTCGGTTCGGATCACTAAAAAGATCCGGCTCTTTCGGCTCCAAACCGGCTCTTCAGGTTGTTTTGTTGCTTTAATTAATTTATTATTAACAATAATATAAAATTATGCACAAAAGGAATTACTAACGTAAAAACAAGTGGTTTTATTTATATATGTTTATATATAAATATATGCGGTGGCCCCTAGAGACAAAACACGTACAAACTCCAAAACACATTTCTAGCATGAACTGAACTTCCAAAGCAGAGCTACTAGATCACTTAAATTACACAATTGAAAGCATGTGTGTATTGTTTGTGTATTTATACACAGGCACTCATATATATATTCAAATAATTTAAAAAAAAGTTCATTTACCTGTTATTACCACACACCAAATCCGGTCATTGGTACTTGCTGGCTTGTGTAGCCACAAGATAACAAAGGCTCAACACTGCGCCCAGCATCCTGGAGCACTTCTGTTGTTCTTTTGTACGTGTTTTGAGTTTTTATGTGCTTCTGAGTTTTTATATGCTTCTGAGTTTTTACGTGCTTCGGAGTTTGTACGTGTTTTTACGTGTTTTGGAGTTTTTACGTGTTTTGGAGTTTGTACGTGTTTTTACGTGTTTTGGAGTTTGTACATGCTTCAGAGTTCGTACGTGATTTGAAGTTTGTATGTGCTTTGTCTCTAGGGGCCACCATAAATATACTTTTATTTATTCACTCCACATAAAATGTAATAAATAAATCATCTAATACAAAAATCAACTATTCACATTTCAAGTTTTAACTATTTACATTTTCAGCTTTTTCCTTTCACAAATTTAAAGTGAAAAGAACACAAAACACTGCAAACCACAACACAATTAAATATAAATTATAATATGAAAACTAAAAGAACATTGTTACGTTTCGGTGTTGTCGGTGTGTTGCTTTTGGCGTGACTGTTATGTGTTTCCTGTTTTACTTTGAAAGTCTGTGTTATCTTAGTGTTTTCAGTTTACGTTTTGCCCTGTCTCGTCAGTTCTAATTTGCCCCAGCTGTGTTTCCCTCCTGTGGTCCATTCCCTGATTGCTCCCTCTATGTATTTAAACCCTGTGTTTCAGTGTGTCAGGGTCGCGATCTCCCCCCGTTGTAAATAGTTTGACGTCTTGTGTTTTGTTATAAATAAATAGTCTGTTGTAAATACTTTCGTCATGGGATATTTTCGTTTTGGGATTTTGGTGGAGGGCCTTCGTGGTTTATTTTTCCTTATCTTTGTTTTTCTGCGTTGCACCCCGGTTGCCTAGGCCGGGGTGTAACATATGGGGGCTGGTCCGGGATCGCTGGAGGGTCCGAAGGAGGGACAGCTTCGGCCTTCTGTCTTCGCTGGAGGGTCCGAGGACCGCTTCAGCCTTCGTCTGCCTTCATCCGCCTTCGCCGGGGGGGAGGGTCCGTGGGACCGCCCCAGCCTTTGTCGTCGCTGGAGGGTCCGTGGGACCGCTCCAGCCTTCATCCGCCTTCGCTGGAGGGTCCGAGGGACCGCTCCAGCCTTCGTCGTCTGCTGGAGGGTCAGTGGGACCGCTCCAGCCTCCATCAGTTTCATCTGCCTCCGCTGGAGGGTCCGAGGGACCGCCTCAGCCTTCGTCGTCTGCTGGAGGGTCCGAGGGACCGCCTCAGCCTTCGTCGTCTGCTTGAGGGTCCGTGGGACCGCTCCAGCCTTCATCCGCCTTCGCTGGAGGATCCGAGGGACCGCTCCAGCCTTCTGCAGCTGGTGGGCTGCGTGTCCGTGTGTGCAGCTGGTGGGCTGCGTGTCCGTGTGTGCAGCTGGTGGGCTGCGTGTCCGTGTGTGCAGCTGGTGGGCTGCGTGTCCGTGTGTGCAGCTAGTGAGCTGCTCGTCTGCCTTCGCTGGAGGGTCCGTGGGACCGCTCCAGCCTTCATCCGCCTTCGCTGGAGGATCCGTGGGACCGCCCCAGCCTTCGTCGTCTGCTGGAGGGTCCGTGGGACCGCTCCAGCCTCCATCAGCTTCGTCTGCCTTCACTTCAGCCTTCGTTTGTTTGATCAAACATTTCACTTGGGGTTACATGTTTGATTTTTGGGTGGGGGGAAATGTTACGTTTCGGTGTTGTCGGTGTGTTGCTTTTGGCGTGACTGTTATGTGTTTCCTGTTTTACTTTGAAAGTCTGTGTTATCTTAGTGTTTTCAGTTTACGTTTTGCCCTGTCTCGTCAGTTCTAATTTGCCCCAGCTGTGTTTCCCTCCTGTGGTCCATTCCCTGATTGCTCCCTCTATGTATTTAAACCCTGTGTTTCAGTGTGTCAGGGTCGCGATCTCCCCCCGTTGTAAATAGTTTGACGTCTTGTGTTTTGTTATAAATAAATAGTCTGTTGTAAATACTTTCGTCATGGGATATTTTCGTTTTGGGATTTTGGTGGAGGGCCTTCGTGGTTTATTTTTCCTTATCTTTGTTTTTCTGCGTTGCACCCCGGTTGCCTAGGCCGGGGTGTAACAACATGCATATTCTCTGTCATATGGACCTGCATGAATAAACTTTCTCAATCCTTTATCATCTGCAACCGAAAATAGTTGTGGATGATTACTATACCTTTCTAATGTTGTTGTCCCTGCCTCTCTTTCTCTCTCTCTGGCTCTGTTCCTGTGCTACTGAGTGTAACTACCGCCCCTCCCCCCTCTGCCCAGCGTAAAGCACAAGGCTCGCGTGCAGAGTGAAGCGGAAAAAAAGTGCGAGAGAGAGAGGCTGAGAGAAAGAAAAAAGAAAAAAAACCACGTGACGGCTCGCGATAAGGAGCCGGCTCGCGTCGTTCACGTCAAAGAGCCGGCTCTAACGACCCATCACTAACAACAAGAGCAGGAGGGAGAGGGAAAAAAAGGCAGCCGGGAGCAACAACAAGAGACAACACCGTCACACTGGAAAGGTACAGTAAAGAAAATGAGTAACACCAAGAAAAGAAGCAAAGTCTGGAACCATTTCAGTCTTATTGACAACACAAAGGCAGAGTGTAGAGTCTGCAAGAAAAGGATATAATATAGAGCCGGCTCCAAAAACAACATGCACAGGCACCTAAGAAATGTCCACCCATCAGTGCAATGGGAAGATAAAACGCAGTCAGTTGAGTGTGACATTAATATTTCTCAGTGACAACCTTTCCCTTAATTAAAGGTCTGGGCGTTCTCCCCCCCCCATATTCTATTGTGTTGTGGTTTGCAGTGTTTTGTGTTGTTTCACTTTAAATTTGTTTAAAAGGAAAAAGCTGAAAATTTAACTACTTAAAAGTTTAAATGTATGAAATGTAAATAGTTGTTTTTTGTATTTTATAATTTATTTATTACAGTTTATGTGGAGTGAATAAATAAAAGTATGTCTAAAGTGGCCACTAGAGACAAAGCACATACAAAACTCCAAAACACAACACAAGTGCTCCAGGATGCTAGGGGCCGTGTTGAGCTTTTGTTACCTAGTGGCTACACAAGCCAGCAAGTACTAACAATCGGATTGGGTGTGTGGTAGCAACAGGTAAATTAATTTTTCTTTAATTATTTGAATATATATAAAAAAAAAAAACACCCAGCACGCCCCTGCGGGCGGTTTATCCTTCAAGCTCGGGTCCTCTACCAGAGGCCTGGGAGCTTGAGGGTCCTGCGCAGTATCTTAGCTGTTCCCAGGACTGCGCTCTTCTGGACAGAGATCTCCGATGTTATTCCCGGGATCTGCTGGAGCCACTCGCCTAGCTTGGGAGTCACCGCACCTAGTGCTCCGATTACCACGGGGACCACCATTACCTTCACCCTCCACATCCTCTCGAGCTCTTCTCTGAGCCCTTGGTATTTCTCCAGCTTCTCGTGTTCCTTCTTCCTGATATTGCTGTCATTCGGAACCGCTACATCGATCACTACGGCCGTCTTCTTCTGTTTGTCTACCACCACCAGAGGTGGGACCAAGTCATTGTTTTGCAAGTCTCAAGTAAGTCTCAAGTCTTTATCCTCAAGTCTCAAGTCAAGTCTCAAGTAATGTCAGGCAAGTCAGAGTCGAGTCTCAAGTCACTGGTGTAAAAGTCCGAGTCAAGTCACAAGTCTGAAACTTTGAATTTCAAGTCCTTTCGAGTCTTTAAAAAAAAAAAACACGAAAAAATAATGTTGCAGTTATATGCTAAATGTAAATATTAGACCATGTAATTTTAAAATCTGTGTTTTTCTCAACACATGACAAAATAGTGAACTTAGAAAATATACACAAATTGTGAAATTGCACCTCTTTAAAATGCAGCTCAATTAAACCTAGCTCCAAGAATAATTTTCACCGACAGTTCTGAGATAAGCTGCATGTTATTCTTGGATGCGGTTGTAGGACCAGCTTTAAAATCGCATGACAAAAATATCATACACATTAAAAAATACTGCATCACCAACGTAGCCTGGACAACATTTGCTAGTTAGATGAAGTCAGCTATCTCATCGTAGCATATTTATTAGGGGTGCAACGATACACAAAATTCACGGTTCGGTTCGGTTCGATACTTTGGTGTCACGGTTCGATATTTTTTCGATACAAAAAAAATGTTCATGCCTTTTTAATTTGTCATTTATTAAAATTATAAATATATATTTTAACTCAGGCAGCACGGTGGCACGGTGGTTAGCACTGTTGCCGCACAGCAAGAAGGTCCTGAGTTCAATTCCAACATCAGGCCGGGGTCTTTCTGTGTGGAGTTTGCATGTTCTCCCCGTGTTTGCGTGGGTTCTCTCCGGGTACTCCGGCTTCCTCCCACCGTCCAAAGACATGCAGCTTGTGGGGATAGGTGAATTGGAAAATCCAAATTGCCATTAGGTGTGAATGTGCGAGTGAATGTGAGTGCGAATGGTTGTCTGTCCCTGTGTGTCGGCCCTGCGACAGACTGGCGACCTGTCCAGGGTGTACCCCGCCTCACGCCCTATGACAGCTGGGATAGGCTCCAGCGCCCCCCGCGACCCTGAAAAGGATAAGCGGAAGCGAATGGATGGATGGATGGATGGATGGATGGATATTTTAACTCAAAAGTACAGTTTTTAAATTTAACCCTAACCCTTGTGCGTGTTTTTTATTTTGACAGCGAATGCGCACCTGCGGACCACTTATGTGCAGCCCTGGTTATTTAGCTCATCATATTGCAGCCACAGAAATTCTTTTGTCCATGAAACCATAAAGCTGCACTTTCTTTTTGCCTTATAGTCTGATTTGTCATAACTTCTCCGTTTTGTGGTAAGCTTTTCTTTGGCTGTCACTTCTTCACCCTGACCTGTCTTATTTGGCTCAGCAGAACTAAAATATATATACTGCTGCTTTTACACACACACTCACATGACGGTCAGCGATTCTCTGCGCGATCAACCTCTCACATGTTTAAGCTGCGGGAGATTTCACTTGTCATGTTTGCATAGTAAGCTAACGATTAATAAGACGATGTCAGAGGAATTGGTGCACAAATTATCATCACTCACAGATCAGTGCTGTCGCTCTCTATACACAGTTCGCACGATTGCAAAGTGAAAGCAAAAAAACAAGCGCAAATTCAAACGCGATTTCAATATGTCACATATTGACAGTGGCTCACCGATGCCAATGACATAATTACCCAGCTACATTTCTGAAAGAATGCAAAAGCATTGACATATATTTTTCCTTCCTACAATAGCCCGACGGGCAGGGCAGAGATAGATTTTGGTAGCCCGACTGAAAAAAATTATTGCGAGCCCTGTATCTGATTGAGGAATCACTCATCTTTGGAAAAGAGAGTTTATTACAGAGAAATGGCTCTTTCCAAAATAAAAGCTATACTATCCGCTTCTTCTGGGCTATATTCTCAGCAGCATAAGGAGAATCATGTGCTAACAGCTGTCTAAATGACTCGGCTAAAGTTAGTAGCATGCTTGTTGTTTTGGTCTTTGCACTAGGATGATGTCGGAGTAAATGTGCAGTCATATTCGTTGTGTTCCCACTAGTGCTTTCAGGTTAATCTCGTTGAAATGACCTTAACGCCACAACACTGCAAATCTCCGTTAACGAGCTACCGCCGATCGCCCCGTGTGTGGGGCTAGACGGCCAACACGTTAACGAGCTAACTGCGCTAACACACTAGTTCCCACCCATGTAATTGAGCATTGCATGGCACATCCAACATACTGTTTTACTTTAGTCCATGACTCGCTTACCTTCAGGGTCATACGTCACATGAAAACCAAAATAATTCCAAACGCCAGATCTGAATGAGGGTGGGGGAGGTCCATGTGTCTTGCTAGCTTGCCCTGCACTCTTCCTTCTGACTATGCTGTCTGTGTTGAGCGCTCAGTGGATCTGCGCTCGACAGTGCAGCCTAGGCGGAGTAGTCGAACGCAGATTCACTGAGCGCTCAACACAGACAGCATCATCGGAAGGAAAGTTGATAAAATAAATTACAAATGTTGTATTGTTCGATACATATGCGTACCGAACCGAAAGCACTGTATCGAACGGTTCAATATCGATACGAATATCGTTGCACCCCTAATATTTATATGCATATTTATAATCATACGCTTCTTGGAGTGAGCGCATACACTCATGAAGTTTAGTAACTTCAGGTCACTGCAACAAGCCCAGGTACAGTTTACCGACGGATGGGTACAGGACCTTGAAATGCACCGTGTAGAATGAAAGACCATCGTACGTATCATAAGTTTACCAGTCTCACAAATTGTCGTCATAAATACACATTCCTTAACCGTTTATTAATAGGACCTTTGAGCTCAACGGTAATTAATTAGTAGTGGAAATAATTTCTGGTAGCATCACAGAAATGTAGCAGTGACAATAATACTGTATGCTGTAATCGTACTGGGCAATTAGTGATACAAAAAACCTGTTTTATCCTTTGAAGAAAAGTATATGTTTTTGTCAATGTACCATAATAACAGAAGCGAAACGCAATATTGTGTCAGGACAATTCACTATTTATGCACAATAAATAAAGAAGCATAGCGCGACAATTTCTGTTCAGCGCCAGACTTGCTTGTAACCTATATCACTAATTATGTTGTGAAAATGACGTATTAACTACTAAAAAACACTGACCTTCGTGTAAATGCTTGGAGCAGACTAACCTGTGAGCTGGAGTGTTCTGGGACGTTATATTTGATCTTTGAATGGCTGAAATCCAGGCCATCCGTCGCGTCTTTGTTACTTCGGAAACATGGCTTGAACAATTTCTCTTCAACGACGTAATCCGATAACAACCGATCTCTTTACTCGTCGGCTTCCCGTGGCTGTCATGCGACCGGCTATTGCAGTTAATAATACAACAGCTTCTTGACATTTTTGTGTTTCTTTTTATCGCTGTATAACTGATTTTAATTGAAAGCCTGCGTGCGCTAGTACCGCTTGCCACGAGTTCCCAGAATCCTTTGCGGTTCTATCCGTGAATGACGTCACATTTTCAATCTCTATATAATATGCATGTTAAATTTTATATTTGGGGTAAAATATCAAGTCTTTTCAAGTAAACCGGTTCAAGTCCAATTCAAGTCCCAAGTCATTGGTGTAAAAGTCCAAGTCAAGTCACAAGTCTTAGAACATTTTTTCAAGTCAAGTCTAAAGTCATAAAATTAATGACTCGAGTCTGACTCGAGTCCAAGTCATGTGACTCGAGTCCACACCTCTGACCACCACTATGTGTATATATATATATATATATATATATATATATATATATATATATATATATATATATATATATATACATACATACATACATACATACATACATACATATATATATACATATATATATAACATCGGAGGGAATAACATCAGAGATCTCTGTCCAGAAGAGCGCAGTCCTGGGAACAGCTAAGATACTGCACAGGACCCTCAAGCCCCCAGGCCTCTGGTAGAGGACCCGAGCTTGAAGGATAAACCGCCCGCAGGGGCGTGCTGGGTGTTTATATATATATATATATATATATATATATATATATATATATATATATATATATATATATATAAGATAAGATAACCTTTATTAGTCCCACACGTGGGAAATTTGTTTTGTCACAGCAGGAAGTGGACAGTGCAAAAGTTATGAGGCAAAAATTAGAATACAATAAGAATAAATACAGTATACAACTGTACAGAATAGAATAAAATACTATATACAGTAGAATACAATAAAATAAATATACAATAAGATAAAAATAGAATACAAATACTATATACAACTGAGTAAAAATACAACGATGACAGAAAGGATTATTGCACTTAGTATTATTGCATATGTATGGATGTGTGTGCTTGATCAGTTAATATATAATCACACAAAACAATCATATATATATATATATATATATATATATACATATATATATATACATATATATATATATATATATATACATATATATATATACATATATATATATATATATATATATATATATATATATATATATATATATATATATATATATATACATATATATATATACATATATATATATATATATATATATATATATATATATATATATATATATATATATATATGATTGTTTGTGTGATAATACAAAAACAATAGACATATGCATTCGATTGTGTAATTTAAGTGATCTAGGTAGCTCTGTTTTGGAAGTTCAGTTAACGCTAGAAATGTGTTTTGGAGTTTGTACGAGTTTTGTCTCTAGGGGCCCTCATAAATATTTATATTAGAGATGGCACGATACCACTTTTTTATGTCCGATACCGATACCGATATCATAAATTTGGATATCTGCCGATACCGATATGAATCCGATATAGTGTTTTTTAATCAACAAAACTGTTTTTTAAAATATCTTGCTACATTTTGCAAGTCTGCAAGTTCATACTCAAGTTTAAAACAACAACTACACTAAAGCTATTCTGTTATACCTGTATACAAAAAAAATATTTCATAGTTCAGCAATACTGATCAATCTAATAAACTTAGACCTACACCATTCTCCCTATTCTGGTATTTTAAAGAGTACTTAGCGTAAATATTAAGCAACCTAACTAATAGGGTTCCAACTCCCAGCAACAACAAAAATAAATAAATAAAAAATAGGGAACCACCCCTCACGCGCCACCTCATGATGCTTAATCGACGTAATCAACCTTAATTTGATGCAGTGTGAAAAAAAATGCACAGAAATATTAAATAGATTCAACATCTTTCTTCAACAAAATTGCAGACTGCACAGATGGTACCTTCCCAAAGGAAAAAGTACTATAGCTTACTAGGGTATATATATTAGACTTAATAGTCACTACACAGCAAATTCAAAAGTGTTAAATGTTTTGGTGTTAATAGTCTTCTTGCAAAAGTAGAGTTAATTTTACTCTAAGCAGAGTCACATTCTTTTAATGTAACTCTGAGGTGTAAAATGATAGTAGTTAAAATCGAGTGTTAAAAATGAGTGTTTCTCTGTCATATCTGGAGGTGTTACAATGGAAACATTAACTCTTGACCTCTTAACTCTGAACTCCTAGAGGGGCTATGACACCAATAGAGTAAATTCACAGACTCCGCCCCCAGCACGGCTCCAATCGAAGCTGAAGTGAAGCCGTTTCAGAATATTTTGCTCTACATATTTGAGTTGTTTGCCATGCTTGGTAAGTCATTTTTTCAAAGATTGTTTCAATTATTATTATGAGCTTTTACTTCTGTGGCTCTTTGGAGTTGAGACAAAGCTGTGTGGAAGGCATTAGCCATGTTGCTCGGTGATAGCATAATATTCTGTTTTAGCTAGCTGAAAGGTATTGTACCACAGCCTTGAAAAAAGCTTGCATGTGAATTTTCAGTCAAACTTTTGGTCAAATACACCTAAAACAATGTCTAGAATGTGAAATGTTGGTATAATGGTGCTACTTGAAGCCTGAAAACGATCGCCCATAAAAAAAAAAAAAGCGAGCAAACAGCAGTAGCTGACGTCCTGACTGGATTCTACGTTAGCATAGATCCCTCCAGAGTTTTGTGCACACGGTTTAGGTAAAAATTAAAAAGGTTGAGGTTTTACATTTAGTTCAGTATTACCTGTTGCCTGTGTCTTTGTCTTTTGGGAAAATACTTTACACAAGTAATGGCTCAAAGAGGATTCCTTTTTTTTTTTTTTTTACTGTGCTGCAATTGTTTACTGGATTATTTGTGCCATTAATTAGTGTCAACTAATTTTTATTCAATCTCTGCACAGGATATGCTTGTGAAGATGGAATATGGGGGAGAGCAGAAGTGCGTTGAAGTTCCATAAAGGGATGAATGAAGGACATGCATATTGTATTGAAGAAATAAGTGTTGAGAATGCTGTTATTTATGTCAGACCTTTTGATAAACAAAATTCTAATGAAAGTGAGAACATGTATACTGTTACATCTTTCAGAAAATGTTTTGAAATTGTGGTGCACAAGTCAGAATAAATGTTTTTCAAAAACCATTGCATCTTTTTAGTAAATGTTTATTTCCAAAAGAAATTTCTAGAAGTTCAGAACAGTAAAATTCCCGCTTTTTAGAATGAATTAGAAGATAACTCTTACGTAGTTAAACTAAAATACTCTTTGAGAGTTAATATATAAACTCTTAACACCAAGTGTTAAATTATCAACTCCAGACAGATTTGGTGTTTAACACTAAATCAGAGTTAACGTACCAACTCTCCAAAAAGAGTTAAATTAACACTCTCTGGTGTGGACCCATATAGACACTTTAATAGTGTTGAAATCAAATCCGACAGTGTTAATTTGGACATGCTGGATTTGCTGTGTATATACAGTAATTGACTTCTATTCGTTTTACATCAAATTAAAACTTTGGGTGTCAGATAATTATTTATTAAAAGCTAGACATTTTAAATGAGAATAAGAAAGAAAAGTATGTCTTTGTGCCCCCTTTTCCCAGTTAATGCCCTATCGGCCCCCCTGGCTAAACTTTGCTAGATCCGCCCCTGCACAGTTACCAGCGTCAGCTACGTAGAAAACGATCCTGGTGTAGAAAGTAATATTAAATAAATTCTAACAACAGCTTATCAAGCTTAAACGTGCTGCTGTTGTTCAGCCGCTGGTTTCCTCTTTCTGGTGCAAAGTGGGCCAAAAACAAACAAGAAAGACGGACTCGCTACAGAAAAGCCGATCAGCTGATCATTTAAGCAGTTTCATGATTGAAGTAGCAGCCGGAGAGCGAGAGGCAGTCGCTCGTTAAGCTTAACGTGGGAATGCTTTACAAACATTCAGAGATGGACTTACACACTTGCTTTACTTCTCTCGGGGATAACTTTGTCGGAGATGAAATGCCAGGTTGCTAGCGAAGCTCCAAATGCTATCCAGACCACCGACAGGTCCCGCATGCCACAGCCGCTCTATCACGTGATGCATACTGCTCCAACGTGCTAACGTTCTGAGGTGAGTTACGGCGTGTTGCAAGTTTTGTGAGGTGCTTTCGTGATATTTAATGGATCGGATTACATTTTTTATTTTTCTCCGATATCCGATCCAGTAATTTAGGTCAGTATCGGACCGATACCGATACGTAATATCGGATCGGTCCATCTCTAATTTATATATAAACATATATATAAAGAAAACCACGTTTTTTTACATTACTAATTCCTTTTGTGCATAATTTTATATTGTTGTCCATAATTAGTTAATTAAAGCAACAAAACAACCTGAAGATCCAGTTGGGACAAAAGAACCGACTCTTTTTAGTGAGCCGAAGGAGCCGGTTCTCTAAAAAGATCCGGAAATCCCATCACTACAATGAAACGCGACAACTACGGTAGATACTTAGGGACCACCAAAAAGTTCACCTGCTCATTGAAAACGGAGAGCACTCTAAATTCTTGTAAATAATTTATTGAATGACAGATTTTTTTAAAATGGGATCTACAGACAGACCCTTGTCTTTTTAGTGGCTGACTTTGTCTTGTGTGTTATTTTAATGAATAAATAAATAAAAATCCATGTTATTGGCAGGAAAGCAATCAATCCAGAATGCTATTTAATGAGGTGTAATAAATATGTGTAAACCTGATAAAACAGGCAAATAAGGGGGAAAGGGAATGTTCCCGAATTTTTACATTTTTTTCATTATTGCTTTGTTTGGTGAAGATACATTTGAAGCTATAGAAATTACAACAGCAGCTAACTTTATTGATTGACACAATGCTATAAAATTACTTTACATTAGAATAACAAAACAAAACATAATTTTGCTTTTTAGGATATACACACCAGCAGTAAGCCCAGCTGTTAGCGTTACAGTTTTTCAGGTGCCACTTTCAGGGCTGCTAAAGATCCAAGAGTCTTTCCAGCTGGTGTCTTGCAATGGCCTGTGTGCTCAGGGTTGAGAGAACAGCCACCTGTCACCCTTTGGTCTCTTTCACAGTTTGAATGGCCTGATTCCACCTTGTGTGCACTGGGATGTGGCCTCGCCATAGCTGCCCTTGCAGAAGCACACAAAACCACTTCTCCTGTCCATATGGTTAGAGAGGTACTTCCACTCTTTAAGAATGTGTGATGGTGCTGGCGGGTGTAATCAAATGCCTAGAAAATACTTCAGAATATGTCAATCAGCCATTAAACTCCTACTCCTATGTTCCTGTTTGTGCGCTTATAAAAAGGTAAATAATTGTGAACAGCCCCTAACCTCATAATGCAAATTTTCATTCACAGGGAACTTCTTGTTCTTTTCTTGTTACAAGCACCGTGGATGAACCAGAAGTCTCAACAAAGGTACTCCACCTGCCTTCGCTGGTCATACTTTAAGTTATGTTTGTAACCGCAATTACACTGAACAGTTGAACTGATTGAACAATTAGTTGTTCAATAAAGTTGAACCTTTAGCATTTCCTACCAAGTACACTTTGTTAATGGGACGTTGTTCCGTTTGCCCTCTAAACCGAGAAAAACAAAACATGTAAAAACTGAGCAAAGAAATATGAAGAGACCAACATTACTGTGTACAGTGTGATTTCTGTTTTCTGTAAGGCAGTGCTTCACTGACAAAGACTAAGGGGTAGAGAGAGAGTGAGAGAGAGAGAACTATTATATTTTTGTTCTAAAACAACAATAGTTTCCCTTATCCACAGTGTTTGAGGCCTCCCAGCACCATCCACCCCTTCCACGAATGCGCTCTGGTAAGCTCAGCTTCAAGCCACAGCACTGACAGTGTTTTTGATGTAGCTGGCAGTTTCAACTTTCATGTTAAGTCTTGGTAAGGTTTTCCATTTACTCTACCTAAAATGTATGCGTTATTTGTGCAGTCTGCAGGTACTACAATGTTTTAAATGCATCATTTGTTACTGTAATGTCATGCTAAAATGTTTCAAATGCTTTGACACAGCTTAAAAACACCATAATCCAGCATGCAATACCTGCTTTAAAAAAATGAACTTTTTTCTGTTAGATTATATGTTAGTGATTTTTTTCCCCCTCAGACATCACCTTGATGTGAGAAGAATGAGTCGTTTAGAGGGACTGAAGGCCAACTCGTCTCAGTTTACTCTAGAAGGAGAGCCTTTCCGCATCCTGGGAGGCTCTGTCCATTACTTCCGTGTCCCCAGAGCCTACTGGGAGGACAGGCTGCTGAAGATGAAGGCCTGTGGTCTCAATACACTCACAACGTACGTTCCCAGTGCACATTCTGTACGCCTTAAATCACAAGTATCTGTTCTTTTGGTGAAGTAAGCCAAATAGAAACCAGTTTAGGGTCTATGTGGAAGGCCTGTTGAACATTTCTCCTCCTTATACACTGTACTATTGCTGATGATACAAAGAATATATTCTTTGCTGCTTTATTTTTCAGATATGTGCCATGGAACCTCCATGAGCCTGAGAGGGGAACATTTAATTTTCAGGATCAGCTGGACCTTAAGTAAGTTTCCCACCTAAATGTGTTACGTTTGTAGGACTACTTTTTTTTTTTTTTTAAGACATACAAAGTATTTATTTCTGAAAAGAGCATGAAGCATCTGTGCCTGTCTCAGGGCCTATGTCAGTTTGGCAGCACAGCTGGGTCTCTGGGTTATACTGCGTCCTGGACCTTACATCTGCGCTGAATGGGACTTGGGCGGGTTGCCTAGGTAGTATCATCTTCCCATCAATTTGAAGCTGTTCCATAAATACGCAGTATACCACACCGTGTCTTCTCTCTTGTTCCTCTTTTTTTTCTCTAGCTGGTTGCTACAAGATGAAGAGATGCAGTTGAGGACAACTTATCCTGGATTCGTAAATGCTGTCAACTTGTACTTTGACAAGCTCATCTCAGTTATCAAGCCTCTGATGGTAAGTCCAGGTGGCTGTTTTCTCACTACATTTTAAGCCAAAAGAATAACTAGAGTTTTCTCTGTTTGGTTTTGTTTTTTAGTTTGAAGGAGGCGGCCCGATCATTGCAGTCCAGGTTGAGAATGAATACGGCTCATTTGCAAAAGATGACAAATATATGCCATTTATAAAGAATGTGTGTATTATTGCCAATTTTAATCATTAAAATGGTTTGTGACATTGCAGCATGATGGATTCCTGCACCCTTCATTGTCTTTTTTGCTGTAGTGTCTCCAGTCCAGAGGGATCAAAGAGCTTCTGATGACTTCAGACAACTGGGAAGGCTTAAGATGTGGAGGGGTGGAAGGAGGTAATAACACTGATAAACCTTGAGCTAAAGAAAGATACAAACAATCGTTGTCTGTGTCCTTTGTTCGCTTTTTACTTTATGGTTTTGTCCTTGTTATTGGATCGTGTTTGAGAATGTGACATCTTGCTTATTTCAGCTCTAAAAACAATAAACCTTCAGAGACTCTCATTTGGAGCCATCCAACATTTGGCTGACATACAGGTAAGTGATGGTCAACGATGATCTGCGATTGTCATGACAGGTTGACATTTCAATCTGAAAGACATTTAAGTCAACTGAGAAATACTTTGGGGATTTTTATTATGAATTGATGGTAATGTTTTATTCAGCCTGTGACAGTGAGGAGCAAGATAGAGCCTACTTAATACACGTGTTCTGTTGTGTAGCCCCAGAAACCTCTAATGGTAATGGAGTACTGGTCTGGATGGTTTGATGTCTGGGGAGAACATCATCACGTGTTCCACGCCGAGGGTTTGCAAATGTTTTTTTTAAGTCACACAATTTTTCCAAGCATATGTTCATTTTATGACAAGATTCAAAGTGACAAGTGTTTATTTATTTGAAATGTTTAGGCAGATTGTAAATGTGCACTTTAAAACTCCATATATTGCTGCTTGTTGGTCTTTGTGTGTTATGTCGTCACACACTGCTACAGTGGAAAATCTGTGCTGCCCTTTATGACAGACATGCTGGCTGTGGTGTCCGAGATCTTGGATCGAGGCGTTTCCATTAATCTGTACATGTTTCATGGCGGAACCAGCTTTGGCTTCATGAACGGCGCAATGGACTTTGGCGCCTACAAATCTCAGGTCACCAGTTACGGTAGGGTGGGATTAACCTTAGACCCCAGAGCCCAGAGATCAAAGCACAAAGAAGTGTTTTACATGTTTGAGGGATATCTTTTCCAGCAGTGACACATTACAACAGTCCTTGCAGCCATTCACTGGCTACCTGTTAGTTTTAGAATTGAGTTTAAGATTTTTATTGCTGATTTTTAAAGCCCTACACGACCTGGTCCCTTCATTTATATTGTATTTATTTTTCACTTTTCACTTTTCCTATTTTTTGCCCCTGGTATTCTTTAATATTACTGCATATTATTCTCGCTTTGTTTTGAAAAGTGCTGCATAAATGCAAGCACTCTTACAAGAAAAGTTTTACTTCTTGATTGTAAATAAGAACTACTTCAAACAGAGCAAAATAACTTTGGGAGAAATTTATCTGAAGTGGACTTTTTTGTTTTAATTTGACCCCTGTTAAATCTGTTAACGTGGAAGGGGCATGGTTTATGTACTATAATACAGCTTGTTAGCTGTGGTTTAAATCAATGCAGAAAACACAGACAACATAACGGCTCTCCAAAAATAAAACCAAAATTTTGCTCGTTTAAATGTTTAATATCTTTTCATTTTAAAAAGTCAGCGGTCTCAATGGTTTCTTGGCAGATTATGATGCTCCCCTATCTGAAGCTGGGGACTGCACTCCAAAATATCACCACCTGAGGAATTTATTCAGCCAGTACCACTGTAAGTTCTTCTTAAGGATCCATATTTATTTTAATTTATGAAAAACAATGTAAATCTACTAAAATGTCTAACTCAGGCATGACTGAATGTTTTTGCGAACTCACAGCTGAGCCTCTTCCTGGAGTGCCCTCTTCTCCGGAAAGGAAAGCTTACAGCCCTGCTTTTATCCAGCAACACCTGTCACTGTGGGACATCTTGCAATTCAGCGACAAGGTGAGCTGCAGATGACAAGCGCCCATCTGGTAGAGTTGATAGTATAACTGACAAAACTAGATCAGAGCAGATAAATATGGGGTCCCTGGTGGAAGGAGAGCAAACATGGTACAATGAGTATCAAACAGACATGACGCTGCTGTTATCAGCATGTGTGTCTTTGTGCAGCAATCTGGCAACTTGCTGCTTATATGCTTAAGACAGATGTCTCACAACTTGCAGTTAGGTTTGACCTTACTTCTCCTTTAGCTATGTTTCTTCCCCTTTCTGAATGTGATTCAGGTAGTCTTTCATGAGCACTTGTGAAAGCTTACATTAAGAAACTGTAATTTTCAAGCCACAACACTACTCCTGTTTTTTCCCCATGTGTTGTGATGCAGCAAGAGATCTGATCAAATTGCATTATGTTTCAAATTCTTAAATTTTTCTTAATGTTTTACCATTTACTTGATTTTACCTCCCATTTCTCCAGCCGCACAAGTCAGACAAGCCAGTGAACATGGAGAATCTCCCTGTGAACAATAACAATGGTCAGTCATATGGTTATACACTGTATGAAACCACTATCACTGGTGGAGGCGCCCTAAACTCCAGGAACAACATTAGAGACAGAGCAGTGGTAAGAGCATACCAGTGATAAAGTAACCACAGATCCAAAATACAGCATAATTATACACTGCCTGTGTGACTTTTCAATCTTTTCCAGGTTTTTGTGAACAGGGAGTGTGTTGGTTGTTTGGACTATAAGACTCATGAGGTTGCACTCCCTGATGGAAAGGTGCTGATCATTTTTTCTGTATCTACTCTGAACTTTACAAAGTGATACTTAAATTAAGGATTAGGGTTAATATGCTTAATCATCCCATTTTACCCCCAAATTTGTCTTTGGAGTGAAGTTACAAAACACAATAGTGCCATTAGTTAATTGGGCCGTAAACTCTCTTTGCACACTATGATTTACCCCCACAGTCCATAGACGTGTGTGTTAGGACTTGGAATATTCATAGACTCAAAGAAAATTGTACATAGTCATCTTTTATTTATACTCAACATTTAAAGCACTAATTTTTTGTATATCAAAGGGGGAGAGGACATTAAGCTTCCTTGTGGAGAACTGTGGAAGAGTGAATTATGGGAAAGCTCTGGATGAACAGCGCAAAGGTATTCCACATGTTGCTGTGTGTTTTTTACATAGCTATATCAAAGTGACTGCTTCAGTCTTTTGACAAAATGTCATTCAGAAAGTTTTACAATTTAAATTCAGCAAATTTTCATACTGATAATAATACTTCTGCTGTCAGATTGCATAGCTGCATGGACTTTCAGGCCAGGGCACATATTTTTTAAGCTTAAGTCCTAAAAGATGTTCTATGCTTACTGCTTTATTTTTATTTATTTTTTTTGCCTTTGTTTTGTATGAAGAAAAAGTAAATAAAATCCAGAGTAAGTATCTGGTTAGACATCCACATTTGTGGATAGTGCTAGTAAAATAAAAGTATTCATTTCCTAATGAGGTTGGAAGGACACACGTTTTTTTTCCTGCATGCACTATTAAACCTATCAGTTGCAATCAAGACTAGTTATTTTTTACATGTGTATATATATATATATATAAGTCATTTAAAGTAACGTATAAACGACATAACTGTAAGGAATATTCAGTTTATAATTCAAATTACAGGTATTGTGGGAGACATTGTGTTGAACAACACTCCACTGAGAGGATTTTCCATCTCCTGCTTTGATATGAAGCCCAGCTTTATAAAAAGGTCTGTTATCTGGATTAAAACGTCTTTCTTGCCAAAATCGTACAGTGTTTAGAATGGCAGGTTTCTAAGTGTACCTTTTCATTGTCTATGTTAAAGGGAAGATTCAATCAAAAATTGCTCGAGTCTCCTTGTATAGATTCAATGTGCACTTTGATAACAGTATGTGTTTTGTGGCTCTTGTTTTAGATTAACAAATTCAGGCCAATGGAAAACTGACTTCAAGTCACATTGTATCCCCGGGTTTTTCCAGGCCAGGCTCTGTGTCGATGGCCCTCCCAAAGACACCTTTGTCAGCCTTCGTGTGAGTATAACAGTTTGTGTGGAAAACATTAACTAACCAGCAAGTAAGCTAGAGGGTTTTTTCTTTAAAAAAACCCAATACATGCTGTATTGGCTGGCTGGCTAGTTTCTGTTTGTTGATAGTGTATTTATCCACAGAGTTGGGGTAAAGGCATTATATTTGTCAATGGGCAGAACCTTGGACGTTATTGGTTTATTGGCCCCCAGCATTTCCTTTATCTCCCAGCACCTTGGCTTAGAAGTGGAGAGAATGAGGTACCTGTGTAATATCAAAAGATGGAACATGAATTATAAGTGTAACTTGTAACTAAAGAACCTTAGTTAATTTATGTTTATTTTTCTGCTCTCTTTCAGATTATTGTCTTTGAGGAACAACGGGTGCATGATAAACTACTGTTTGCTGAAAATCCTGATTATGGAAAGGTTATCGATGTGTACAAACTTCCTTTCTGCACACTGCTGTGAACATGCTGTAAAACAACAAACTAACTTTAACACATACACACAGACAAAGACAACCATGCTCTTTCATTAAAAGACTGATAGATTCATTATGTTAATACTGTCTAGCCTATAAAATCTATTGTAAATATTTTCATTCAAATTATAAAATCTTGCATTTTGTTTTGTTTCCTTTACTATGCAATCTGCTGATTTCACTCGACTTATTATTTAACATGCATCTTGCTCTCACTACAAATAATGCAGTTTGAACCCATTTTACACATCTTGAACCTTTGACTGTGTAAAGTCCCTGATTTGACCAGAGCAGGAGTGTCAAACTCATTTCATGTTGTGGCTCATGCAGCACACTTGGATCTTAAATGGGCTGGATCAGTGAAAATCCCCTTTCGGTCGTTTTATAGAAGTTTAACTACACATTTAAAATCCCCGAGAAGTGCAATTTCAACAGTATGTCTCAGCTTTTCGACATGATACATTATAGCCGATGAAAGAAATCTGTCAACACAAATAATTAAATGGCTAAAATTATACTTTTTTGCCTTTTCACTGTGAACCCGTTGTAAAAATTGAATTCTATAGCAGAGAATAAAAAAAAAAAGAAAAACAAGATTTTTTTTCTGTCATTTGTTTATTTATCTGTTACTGCAATGGGAAGGTCTATGTCTCACGTTTGACACACCTGAACTAGAGACCGTCCTTGGCTTGAACAGCGCCCTCACGTTCACTAAAGACGGAAATAAATCTGTACCTTGACAATAAAGGTACAATGTTTGCCATACATGTGAGCATACGATTAAATACACAGCAACTAATGAAGACACAAGTGTAACTTTTATTGCGTTCATGGCTACAGAAAAATAATAACAACTGGAAAAGAAAATCCCCGTGTATACCCCATAAATAAATGCTGTGAACTTTAGCAGCAGTCATATATTTTGAAAATTACTAAACGGAAGTACCCTATATCCTTTACAGGCGGCTTTACCATCAACTGTCACATTTCTTTCTGTGTCGGCGCAGGTGTAAAGTAAGGGTACCTGGTCGTTTCAAGTTGTAGACGACCAAATGTCCTTCAGAGCCTCGGAGTAACTTAAAATTTTATAACTTCTGAGTGAATGTAGTTGCACGTGTACGCCTTTGAAATGGGTGTATAGCAGTTGTAGAAGAAGCTCCATAGTTTATTAGCCTAGCTTGAACCGGTGAGCTGCTGAACCGGTAGCTCCATAGATTTTGATATAAGTTTAGCTTATTTACCGTAGTGTCTTTTCAGAAATTGGGATTTGCTTCCGCATTCTAGCATGGAGCCTTTTGGAGTCGTCGGCATTGTTCTCGGATCCTTTACAAGCCTGGTGCTGGGTGGGCTACTGTTTGCAGCCTACAAACTTGGCATACTCTACCAATTGTTCCACAAAGTAGGTATTTTTAAAAAAGTCAACACCGTAATCTGTGTGCTTTCTGTGCTATCCTTCGTTATGCACTCTGTTTTCAGTCATTGCATAATCTGTGGCCACTTAAAAAAAAAAAAGTCTTCTACAGGCAGTCAGTGTTGAAGCGTAAGCTGGACTCTATTCACGTAAACTTTGACCAGCCTTGTGGTTTTCCAGCACAAAGGTTATCAGATCCCCGCGGCTCCACATCAACACTGCAGCCCTGAACAATATGCGGTTGTTGCATAATAGGAAACGACAGTGGGATGAAAAGGAGTGTGACAGGTGGCCCTACAGAGCACAGTCAGCTCTTTATATTAGACAGCGGTTTTATTTTAGTTTGCACGATTGTTTATGTGGTTACAACAGCCACGATCTTGTCTGCAGTAACCTAATTCTGTCCCTCTTTACTTATTCCAGACTGACACAAAGAGCTCCAAGCACGGTGGCGACATTGTGGCAGAGGTCCTCCACGCCCATGGGGTCAAGTACATTTTCACTCTTGTGGGTGGGCATATTTCACCTATCCTGGTGGCGTGCGAGAAGATGGGGATCCGGATTGTGGACACTAGGCACGAGGCCACTGCAGTCTTCGCTGCTGATGCTGTGGCAAGACTTTCAGGTGCAGGTTTAGATTGCGTGAAAATGCATCTCCAGTGATACGACTCATTCTTAATGTGCGCACACGTTGTGTTCGTACAGCTTATTCTAAACAAAACGTGGGCGTTGAAGTCTTGTCAGGGTTTGTCTTAACAGCAGGCGTTCCACCTCCTGCAGACATTATGATTTATCAAGCAAAGGTGCATCTAACAGCATTCTTAGAGGCTAAAAGGAGTTAACACTTCCTTGAAACAATGGCTTGGTTTAGATGTTATTAAGGTGGCATGAATAATAATTTAAAAACCTGCTAAAAACCTGACCTGATCACTTGATTTTGGTTTGATCATGAACAAAGTGTCTTTCAACATTATGTGTCTTACTGTCCTAGTTTGCATTACCTGGACAGTATCAGATCCCCATGGCTATCAGAAGATGGGTTTTTTTTTCACAATTTTGGTCTCTGTTCAGATGTTGTTACACCCCTATTACCCCCCAGTTGAGAAATTCACATTATTACTGCACCAAAACGAATAGAGGGATTCAAATAAATTAATGCAGAAGTAAAACATAACTTATAGCAACAATACTACACAGCAATGGAACAAAAATGTACACTACACAAGGTAGAGATAAATGTAGGTGCACCTTAGTAATAGCTCTGACAGCAAGCTGTTATGCTTGTTTCTGCTTCAGGTACGGTTGGTGTAGCCGCTGTGACGGCTGGCCCAGGCCTCACTAACACAGTGACCGCAGTGAAGAATGCTCAGATGGCTGAATCTCCTTTGCTGCTCATTGGAGGAGCTGCTGGCACGCTACTCCAGGTGGAGTGGATTCAGATATTATTAATGCCACCACAATATTAATGTGCATGCAGAGTAAAACGACAGGCAAAAAAAAGCATTCTTCAGTGTTTATCAATTGTGTTTGCGGAACAGGGCAGAGGAGCACTGCAAGATATCGACCAGATGTCTCTCTTCAAGCCTTTGTGTAAGTTCTGCACCTCCATCAGGACTGTCAGAGAAATTGTGCCTACGGTCAAGAAGGCGTTGGCCATTGCTCAGTCAGGAACGCCTGGTCCTGTTTTCATAGAGTTCCCCATTGACACGCTCTACCCCTTCCACCTGGTGTCTAAGGAGTTTGTTGTTAAGAACCCTCCCAAAGGCCTGATGGGAAGAATTGTCTCATGGTATGTTGTTTTTGCACTGCATGCTACTGTTTGGGTTATTTATAATGTTTGCATCTTTTATAATATCATAATTTGGGAATTTCTTTCCTCATTATTCTTCCCTAATCAGAAGTGTGTTCATATGTTCTGAATTATTTGATTTTTGTGGTCTGCTTTCTTCAAAGGTACCTTCATAACCACCTCATGAATCTCTTTGCTGGAGCCTGGGAGCCCAGGGATATGTCTCCACTTCCCGTTCACATCCCTCAAGCCACAGACAATCAGGTAAGTCTTGTAGTAAATGTTCGTCAATACGTAAATGCTCTGGCCATTGGAGATTGACAGCATTTTTAAACATTTTTTTCGATGCATGCCAGATCCAAAAGTGCCTAGAGCTGGTGAGTCGAGCCAAGAAACCTGTTATTGTGCTGGGTAGCCAAGCAACACTACCCCCAACACCAGTGGATAACATCAGGTAAAAGATGAGTCACGTGTCCTTTTATTTTTCTGCCACTCTTTGTTGTTTGGTGTTGATACTGGAAGTGTTTGTTAAAATGTGTTAAACTATTCCTGTGGTGAGCCTTAAGCAAATTTTTCTTCAGTCTTCAAATATCAGTGAAATTATATTTTGGTATTTTTACTTGGATGTTACATCTGGTCAAAATGGTTTCCCCCTTTTTAAAAAATGTTTTTATTTATTTCATTTATTTGTTTATTTTAAACAGGAAGGCTTTGGAGGATCTGGGCATCCCCTGCTTTCTCGGGGGTATGTGTCGTGGCTTGCTGGGTAAAGACAGCCCCATCCACATCCGACAAAACAGACGAGATGCTCTGAAGGAAGCCGATGTGGTAGTCCTGGCAGGTCAGGCAAACATTGTTTCCTTTTTATTCCATAATGATAAAAAGAGAAATAACATTTTGAGACCAACCTATTTAATATTAATATTATAATCTAAAGAAAATTGTGCAGGATAACTGCGTTTCAAAATATGTCGGAGTAAATATTTAACAAAGTTCCACGATGGATCAGTGTTATTGATTGCATTTTTAATTTTTCAGTAATTCTTTTGCATCTTTTTTTCTCCTTCTGGATTTAATTTATTCTGGAAGTATGTGTTGCGATACAGAGAGAGGTTAAACTGTGTTTTTTACATAGTGTGTATAGCTGCAGGCTCACCACGATCCCTGGAGAAATATTGACTTTTGTGCACCGTGTTTACAGGCACTGTGTGTGACTTCCGGCTGAGTTACGGCAGAACTCTCAGCAGACGCAGCAAGATCATCGCTGTCAACAGAGACAAGACACAGCTGCTAAAAAACTCAGACATGTTCTGGAAACCAACTATAGCAATTCAGGGTATGTTTGCCCCCTGATTTCATGCTAGCTTTAAAGGAAGGAAAGATTCAAAAATCTTTAGATAATCATAAAATATTGTACATGTGGTGCATATAAATATAAGCATACTCCTGATTTTTTTTTTTTTTCTTTAGAGTTGGACCTAAGAATAAATACATTAATTCAACAACTGCAAAAAAAACCCCCAAAACTGTATGTTGTATTTTCAGGTGATGCTGGATCATTTTTAGTGCGACTTTCCGAAGGGCTGAAGGGCCATCGCTGTCCAGAGGAATGGCCTCAGAGCCTCAAAGCAGGGGATGCGACCAAAGAAGCTGCAAACAAGTAAGCAGTGGGGTTGTGTTAAATTATGCATTGCAAAATCTTCTATCTGTAACCATCACAAAAGCTAACATGTTGCTTTTTTAAAATTTATTTATTTTTTATTTCAGGGCTAAAGCTGAGGAGAAGACTGAATACCACTTAAATCCCTTGAAAGCCCTCCATTGTGTGGATGAGCTGATGGCTGAGGACAGCGTCATTGTTGCAGATGGAGGAGATTTTGTAGGAAGTGCCGCTTACATAATGAAACCAAGAGGACCTCTGTGTTGGCTCGATCCAGGTAGGATGCTGCTGACAAAGCAAATAGTTTAATTAAAACAATGAAATATTTTGGTTGTTTAAACCAAGAGCTTTATAAGTAAAACAAAAATCCATAGTGCACAAGTTTTGGCTGGATGATAACTATATTCTGAGTTAGTTGCAATCATGATGTTTTAATCTTGCTCTTCATTCCTTTCCTATAGGAGCCTTTGGGACTCTGGGAGTTGGAGGTGGTTTTGCTTTGGGGGCTAAACTGTGCCGGCCTGAATCTGAGGTATGTCTGGGGAGCTTTGCCTGATCATCTGATGATCAGTTTAAAAAATCATTGACGTTTTAAAAACAAAAGCTATGTTGTGTTTGTTTCAGGTGTGGATAGTCTATGGTGATGGCTCCTTAGGATACAGTATTGCAGAGTTTGACACATTCACTAGACACAAGGTAAAATCACACACAATCCTATTTAGATTACATGTATGTAATCTATGGAAGCAAGGTAGATAACAGTAGTCAGTTAGGATCAGTGCACATGTGGTCTAGAGAAAGATCTAATGATCAAAACCAAATGAAAATAATGCAAGTGTTAGCTACTGGTGTGTACGGCCTTAAACATCACAGACTCAGTTCTTGTGTCATACAATGGAAAGATGCACTACATAATATGTTTTCATACTTGCTGTATGACCGCTATGGACCACTGACACGACAGCTTATTTAAGCATTCATTTTTTTGTGTGTGCATATTTTTCTGCTGATGTCTTTTGATAATGCATGCTCTGCTTTTCACACCTCAGACACCAGTGATAGCTCTGGTGGGAAATGATGCGTGCTGGAGTCAGATATCCAGAGAGCAGGTTCCTATGCTCGGCAGCAACGTGGCATGCGGCCTTGCATATACAGGTAGATTTATAATGTTCATGTTCGTGCTGTGATTGGTTGTAGAATACACTCAGTGATGTCTGGGCATATGTTAAAAGGTAAATTCTCTTCTTTTTGCAGACTATCACATCGTGGCAGATGGCTACGGTGGTAAGGGCTACCTTATAGGCTCTGAAAATGAAGAAAAGTTAAATGATATCGTCAGACAAGCTCAGAGGGATGCCCGGGAGGGCAAGGCTGCACTTATCAATGTTCTGATAGGGAAGACCAATTTTAGAGATGGCTCTATTTCGATATAGAATATCTGTGTAATACAGTAACCATGCATTATTTATCCTTTAACTCTGGCTACCCTGATGGACTCTTAATATCTAGGTTTGTGCAGGATTCTTTTAGTGTGACCTGGATCCAATCTCTGCTAGTGCACTTAAAGCCATAATTCACTCTGATAAATCACCTTTTAGTGTGCCGAGCTCTCTTGGATCACTTATTATTTCCTCCATCAGACTAGCAATGAATTCATAGCAAATCCACTATATATCAGTTATGACTGTTATCCTCCCTGTTGTGATACAGATATTTAGCATTAAGTTTCACTTAAAACATAGCTCCATACCTGCCAGCCTAGACAACGATACAGTCTGTGCTTAGAATTTTCAGAGAATAGCTGCTGCATTTTTTTTAAAGGGGGGTAAAAGGGAATGTTAAGGGATTATTCCTGTTTGGAAATTTTGTGGTTCAGTTTTTGACGGTTAAACAGCCGATTACAACTTTTGCAAATAAACAGTGAATGAAATCACTCGTGTGAGAGAGAGCATTAGCTACCAGTATGCCTTTTTCTCCTGTTCTGACATGAACACATAGCCTTTTTATGTGGACACAAGGCATCTTAGAACTGTATGTAGTTCATAATTTATAATTTAGGAAATCACTTTGTAGAATGGGGAAAACATTTTGTTTTTGAATGTTGATAACTGACTAACGGTATGCCTTCATAACGTTTGATTGTATCTTCAAAATGCATTGCCATGAAGAGACTGAAAACGTGTCTGCTGATTCGATTATATGTCTAAACAATATTTGATACTAACTTGTTTGCAGTGATATGGGCTAAGCCTGTACACAGTTTGGATTGCACTATTATCGTAAGATATTTACTCACCAGGTGAACACATCAGTTATTACACTCCTGTATGTACTGTTGTCTTGTTTGGCACATTGTGTGTTGAAATTTTAATCATAAAATGTTAATTTGGATTGATTCTGAAATAAATTTTTAAGAAAGGAGGTAATGTGAGTTTTTTATTTATTTACTTATTTATGTAAAACTGATTTAGATGTTTTAGGTGGCATGTTTACAGAAGTTTGTAATGACAGCAAGCATTCATTATCTCTGCATCACCCATCAACAAAGCCTTTACTCAACGCATAAACATCTCTGTACTTTTTGTATTTTCGCAACATCAACACAAACCAGTTTAAAAACGCTAAAGATTCGAATCGTGCTTATCGTAACAGGTGACTTTTGCCCCAAATTCTTCTCTAGGTGCAGTTAGTATTTCAACCGGGAGATGGCAGTGCAGTAGTGGTATTGTTAAAGTCTGTGCTGACGTGTTGTTTAGCATACGTTATAAAACAATGTAAATGTAGAATTTAGCGTCAGTTTTGAAGACCACCGCAGTCTTTATAACTGAGAATAATTTCATAAAAATTAATAAAGAAATTTAATTTACAAAAAAGTAATAAAAAGTAAAGTTGCACCTGATAGCGTCATTATTTATTTTGGTGATGTTTAATCACAAGACTTTGAACACAAACTGATTCATCTCGGGACATTACACATCTATTTCCACGTATATATGACGTCAGTAGAAAGACGAATTCACATGCTTTATTGTCCCTAAAAGGTAAAATCTGCACAAGTAAATAAATCAATAGAAATTATTTCTTAGTATTAACTCGAGATTCTCTATAACATCTGTATAGAGTACAGAGACGTCTTGCCTAGCTGGACGTAACACGGGAAGAAAAGCTCAGAAAATCTGCTGCTTTCAAATGCTCTTTGTAAATCTCCCCTTTGTGGGTTTGAATTTTAAAGCAGGTCCATTTGTTGGTTTTTTTTTCCTTAAATAAAACTTGTTACTATACCTGGGCTGCCGTGGAGGTCAGAAATCTATTTGTACATTACCGTGTCGATATAACTATCAAAGCATAGTATATTTAAAAAATGAAATTGCCCTAATCTTTGGTTTGAAACAAAGTAGAGCCTCACCTATCTTGCATTTTAAAAAAAAGAAAAAACTCAACACCTCTGTAGACTGGGTGCTTTTTTCGACACGTTTAGCCGATAGCTACAACGATGCGTGAGTTGATCTGTGTGCCTCGCATCAATAAAGACTGCGGAGCCATTCGCTCAGCACATGAAGGCATCATATGACCCGGTGCACTTCTCAGCAGGCGGCGACTTCAACGGTACCGCTGAAGTTAAGAGAGTGACAATGTGTAGAAAAGCGGTGTGAGCCGGTAACGTTTGTGCTGTTTGCGCTGCTCCGAAGAATAAGTGACATAAGTTTTATCTAGAAGGACTGGTTTATATCGGATAGCGGATTTAAATGCTCTACAATCATCATGACAAGTAAACAGGAGGCTAAATCAGGATTTTAAAAACACCTAGAAGGTAACTCGGCTCAGAACATCAGGGAAGTTAACGTTTTAACTGTAGCTAACTGACGTCGCCAGTTCGTTACATTTTTAGGTTGTTTAGTAAAAGACACTGTCTATACTGTAACTTTACCGGGTTGGTTTAAACACCACTGAAAACCTAAAAGCTTCGAATTCAGATCAGTTTCCGAGCTATTTCACTTTACAAAGGACTAACTTTCGCCTGGTTCGCATTAAGAGGATTTCCACTTTAACCGAAGTAAACAGTGGGCATTACCATACCGGTACCAAGGTGAGTAAGCTATCAATACTGAACAATGTACCGTAGCATTAGCTGTTAAATGACGCCGTAACACGTAATCGATTGTATGTAATGTCACCGAAGTTGTGTCTTCAGAAATTAATGTTGTCATGACGAACTGCCATAGGTTAATTAGTAATTACTACTAATTACTCATGGTTTGATATTGAACCGGTGGAGCTTTGAATTAAAGCTGGAGTTATAAAAAGAGAACAAGTTACATGTTCTTGTTATCTAGTTAATGACTAGCTTATGTCATACTCCTACTTTCCAGGTACAGTAGCTTTACTGAAGGTTTGAGGTAAGGTGTGCTTGCAGGAGGAAATGAATAAGTAATTTACTGTTTGCAGAGCAGAACAGGGACATGCGGAACAAGAACAAAGGCAGGCTACATTGATTGACATACCTCCCCCCTTTTTTGACAGGTATTTTCTACTGCTCTGGTAGGATTCAGTGTAATTAGATTCTTCAGAAAGCTTCACACACCACTCCCATTTAGGGTCCAGACTTGTTTTGTTGTGTTTTGCTTGGTTAACTAGTCACTCCCTAAACATACTGCACAGAGGCTCTTAATTGATCATGTTTTCATTACAGGAGCTGAATGGCCTCTGTTGTAGCAGTGAAAACTGAGAAGCGGCCTGCAGTGGATTCTCAGGATGCAGACTCCAATGCTAAAAAGCCCAGGTAAGCTCAGATGCTGCTTTAGAGCCAGCTGCACGCTATGACTATAACTAATTCATCAACAGGGCTGATTAAAATCTTTTCTTTTCTTTTTTTTGAGTTCCTAATTTTTGCGGGCCCTACATAAAAGGTATGGTTTAGTGTCCGACTGCATGTTAGTGGGCTTGAAAATAGTTTGTTTAACCTTCATGCTGTCGGAAGGATTTGGGAAGTACCATCTTGGGAACCATCGTCACTCAATCTCTGCCTACCCCAAAGGAAACTGCTGCCCAGTCTGAAGACTAAGCGAGCCCCCGAGCTTGTCCTGGTGATTGGTACGGGGGTAAGCTCTGCAGTGGCCCCTCAGGTCCCTGCTCTCCGCTCCTGGAAGGGCCTCATCCAGGCCTTGCTCGATGCAGCCAATGACTTTGACCTACTGGAGGAAGAGGAAAATCGGCGGTTCCAGAAGCACATGCAGGAAGACAAGAATTTGGTGCATGTGGCCCATGACCTCATTCAGAAACTTTCCCCGGTAAGCCTGCTTGAGCCTTTCCTCTTCGGCTTTCTTTCCTACACCTCCCTGTTGCATGCACACTAACACATGTTAGACAGACTGGCAGCTTAGTGTGCTTTCCCCAGCTGGAGACATTTTGTTTCAGCTTCTGTGGCTTGACATAAGAGATCATAAGAGGTTAAAACCTCTATAGCCTATAACATAAGGTTTAATGTGGATTGTTGTTTTTTTTTTAAAAACCCCACAAAAGTCAATACAGGCAAACATTTATTCAGTCATTTTGAAATTATTTGCATATGTAATAGAACAAGCTATGTTCACTGCCTCCAGGTGCTTTATATTGGAACAGTTTTGACTTTTAAAATGTTTAGTTAAGTAGTGCCAGTTTGGAAGTGCATCCATGTTTTTTTTATTTTGACTTTTGATTTGTTCCCGTTTTTAATGTTAGTAATAACTTCTGTGTCAGAATGCAGAAATGAAAGCAGAAGTTTGACTTGATATATGAAACTTCTGGATTAATACTAGAGGGGTATATGCCACGTTAGAATAAAGGAAATCTCACAGGTGACGGGAAGGTAGAGAGTAAAGGATACAAATGTATCTGCAACAAGCTAATATGCTGTTTAAAAGGGAAAAAACCCCACAGCTTACAATCATTTCTAAATACAAACATTATATATGTTATATACAAAAAGAGAGTAGGATAAAGATAAAAGCATATAAATAAGATTCAGAAATGCTGCTGCAGTATCTCCAGTATAACATGGGTGTCTTGCACATCTGTCACACTCCACACACCATTTATGTTTTGGAGCAAACCACACTTTCTTCATTGAAAGTCTTTCTTAGTTTAACAGCTCAATGTCAAACCACATTCTGCACATAATGCAACTGCTTCTTAGTAAGAGCCTGAATGTTAAACTGAACTTCCAGCAGCCCAGACCGGTCGCCCTTGTAAAAAAATATTTTGCTAGCAAGGCTACAAATTAAAAAAAATGTGACAAGATCTTCCCTGACCTGTTGAGTGGGAAGTATTTTCCTTTCAAAATTGCTTTGAGTAGAAAAGAATCAGTCCATTTACCCTTTACAGTGATGACTGATGAAAGCATAATATTTTGAGATATGTAAAACATCAAAGGTAAATATCATAGGTTAATAACACCTGAAATGTTATGATGAGCCAATCAAGGTTACCCAAGCTGTCAGGAATTCCCTTTACCTGACCACCTAATCATAACAGTAACCTTACGAGCTTTCACAGGCTCAGTGACACACTGCACAGAAGAGGTGTGGTACTGCCAGAATGCAGTGATGTCCTGACAAAAATGACACAGTCTAAGTGCATGTTCTATATGTGTTTATCTCTGAAAAGGGTGTGGCAGTTAAGATAAAGGAGAGGAGGCTGAAGATAAAGGTGAATTCATCTGTTTGAGGAGGACTGAGACTCAGCTGGAGCTCAGGATTTATCCAAAGTAGAGTCACATTATTCTAAATTATTCAACCGTATAAACCTGACATTTGTGTGTAACCGCCAGCGTGTACTATGTGTAGAAGAACACAAAACATTTACAGTCAGATCCTGAGCCCTCTTGTGTGTTTTTGAAGACGGTTACTGTGCCATGTGTCTAAATGCAGCGCATTGCTATCATTTTTTCCCACAGGCTGTGTGAGGCTGCAGGTGAGAAAACAATGTTTAGTTTATTTATTTTTTTAACCAAACCACGGCTCGCTGGACTCATTAGTTTGCTAGATTGATAGATTTACATGTGACTCAGTTCTCTTACTATTGAACCAGTCTGCTCTGGAGCTGGGCTGGCAGATGGAAGACTTAATACCGTTTGCCTCCTGTGTTAGTCATGTTTCATCGCACCTTTGACATTGATAAAACACGCTTTGTTTCAGCCCTCAGCCTGTTGTAACAAAGGGAACAAACAGCGCTTTTATGGCTTTATCCATCGTGTTTATTTCAATCCACAGTCGTGCAGACACCAGCCCACTCCCGTTGGCCACAGACACAGCCGGGTCTAACATGCTGAGGAAAAAAAACAAGCATAGAATAATGTGAACCAGCAGTCCCCCACTCCCACCCCCACAGCCCAGATTTCACATTCAAGCAGAGTTAAAGTCTAGTGCAAGCACACAGTAATGTATAGTCTGTATGAGTGTTAAATGCCTATAGGCATTTAATTCACAAAAACCTATGTGCAAATACTTCTCTTGGTGAAGAGAAGCACACATGCTAGCACTAGAGCTAGGTAGATGTACACTGTAGTTTTACTCTGCTCTGGGCTAACAGAGCAACTGCTGTACAGTGCTTTAGACAGAACTCAGCAGCTGTGTAATAGTGTCAGAGACCTCCAATAACATAAGACAGAGACAGTTTAACCCACTTTCATGGATTTGTGTATTCGTAGGGTGGCTGCGGTCTGTAATGGGGGTAATCCAAAGTTAAAACCTAAAGAGACTGTCTAGGCCTGAAACCCTTGGCAGTGAAGAGGCTAATTACAAGTGTGCTGACCAAAGGTTTGGCTCAATTCAGGGAAGACGTGTAATTTTGATAGTTGTTTAGACCATAATCTGAGATGTTTAATCTTCAATTTGTATTGCAATGACTACTTAAAACAAATCATAGTATTTTGTAAAAAAAAATTTTTCCACTGAACTCTCTCTTACTGTGCTCCTGAAAAATTAAAGTGTGAGTGTTTTTGTTTGTAAAGCTGCTAAGTGCATTATAAAAAATTAGGATTAGAATTACAAGACAGAGTTGGTCTCGAGTGCTTTAGTTGGTTATTACGTAAGTCCTGACCAGAGACAGGCCAAGGACATGGCGGTCAGGATGGGTGCTGTAGACGCTGGATGTGGATAATGAGTTTCTTCCTGTGGAAAGGACTCCTGCTGTTTAGCCCATTAGAGCTGTAATCTGTGAGAGTCCGCGGAGTATTTCCTTGTCCTAGGATCACAGTGGTCAGTGCATTTCTGAATTGTCTTTTAGCTATTCTTAGCAGCCCAGTTCCCCCACCTCCACCTTTTTTTTTTTTTTTTTTTTTTAAACTAAAAGCTTCACCAGGTGAGGATGAGGTTTAAGTCATAGTCTGTAATCTCTAAATAGACTTAAGCGAAGTCTATTAGTTACTAGAAGAAGTAAGTGAATGTGCCTTAGACAGTTTTTTCCAGCTATCTCATTCTTCGGCGCCACCTAAGTTTCACTTAAATTATCGTGAAGGGCTGTGCCAAGGAGAGGCATTTTAACGACAAGTTTAAATCCTTTGTTATGCCTGAATCACATGGCTGCATTAGTAAGGTGCGCTCAAGTTTGGTCTAAAATGCTCATTTAGCAGTTGCAACTAGACACAGGTCTCCAAACCTACTACATCTTGAAGTAAAAGCCCCAACTGGGCAAAAAACTATCCACTAATAACAACGTGCTTTTCCTTTTTCTTTCTTTTTAAACAGAGAACAGGTAATGTAAGGTCCACGTTCTTCAAGGACTGCCTGTACGAAGTGTTTGATGATTTGGAGTGTAAGATGGAGCACGCAGGGAAACACTTACTGCGGTCAGTGCTGCAGTTAATGGAGAGCGGCGCACTCGTTCTCACTACCAACTTCGACAACCTGCTGGAAATTTATGCAGCCCATCAGGGCACCAAGCTGGAGTCTTTGGACCTGACAGATGAGAAGAAGGTAAATATTACTTGAAATGTGATTGATTGATCTTTCTTGCTGCAATAGATGCCGTCAGCTGTTTGGGGTTTTTTTGTCTTTTTTTTTTTTTTCTCAAATGAGGGTAAAGGTCCCCAACATCATGTGATACCACGAGCACTTTGGAAGGTTTGTAGGTATGACTCCCTAAAATTCAGACAAAATAAATGACAAATTGAAATCTTGCTTAAACTTTGCCCCGAGCACTGTCTTGTGCTCTGGTTACATTTATGACACCGGCTTCCACTGAAGTTCCCCGTTGGCCGGTTTAGGAGAAAAAATAAACGAGGCTTTTGACCTGAAAGAGCCCTTTCTGTCAGGCAGGTGGAGGAAAGTTTAACTTCCATTTTTAATCATTGAACAATATTTGATTTTTGGCTTTAAAGTGGGCTGAAGAGGAAGCACATGTTTTTCTAGTACAAAACGTTTCTTTTAAGTACCAAATAAGTTTTCTGCAAATTCTCAGCTGCCCATCATTTATGTCCCAGCACATTTAAACTTAGCTGAGTGGTTTCTTAAAGAGAACACAAGTTTGCCAGAGTGAGCAGAGATTTCTGAGAGACCCGTTACTTTGCCTCTCAGTCCTGGTATTTATGCCTCATCTCCATCAGGGCGAATATCCTCTCACTGCTGCTCAGTGATTGCGCTCCATTCCCAGCCAGAACAGGATTTTGTGCAATGGACTGTTAAGTGTGCACTCGTGTGTGCTTGTGTGTCTAGGTGCTGGAGTGGGCTCAGGAGAAACGGAGGTTAAGTGTTCTGCATATCCACGGTGTTTACACCAACCCCAGTGGTATCGTACTGCACCCTGCTGGCTATCAGAATGTATTGAGGAACACTGAGGTTATGGTAGGCACTAACGTTCACTGCTTTCTGCCCCCTTTTTGGCTTAAGATGTAAACATTTATATGTGTACATCTTAATGATTTACAATTTTCCTCTGGACGTGCACTAGTTTATTTGAAAGGTTCTCCTGTGAATGAAATAATACAGCTTTATCACTGGGTGTTTTTTGCAGCGTGAGATTCAGAAGTTGTACGAGACCAAATCCTTTGTCTTTCTGGGCTGCGGCCGCACAGTAGACGACACAACCTTCCAGGCTCTGTTCTTGGAGGCGGTTAAACACAAGTCGGACCTCGAGCACTTCATGCTCGTGCGGCGAGAGGATGTGGGAGAGTTCAAGAAGCTGCGCGACAACATGCTTGACAAGGGCATCAAGGTCATCTCCTATGGAGACGAGTACGCTGACCTGCCTGAGTACTTTGAGAGGCTGGCCAATGAGATCTGCAACCGTGACGTGTCCACCAATGGCTGGGGTAAGCAGAATGAATTGGAACACATTAGCCTGCCTTTGAATGATCTGCATTAAAGGGGCCATCACATTTACAAATTTTTTTTTATTTTAGCACTGGGGCTCTATAAAAGAGCTTTCAGTTTATCACAAGATGAGAAATAAGGACAGGAAAGAGGTCATGGATGTTCTTTCTTTGTCAGTATCTATCAAAAATCTATCATAAATGTGGGCTCTTTGTGAAGCACTTTGTGATCTTTTTATCTAGAAAGGTGCTATACAAATAAAATTTTACTTGCTTACTCTTTGCACGTTGTCTCTTTTCAATGTGTATCCGCAGGATCCCCGTCGCAGAACGGAGAGGAACAGCAGATCGGTATTAACACACAGAAAAGCCTCCTTCAAGGTTAAGACTGAACTCGTCTCTTTGGCTCGGAGCTGCGGCCTCTCGCTAAAGACATTTTCAGACTAAACGTCCTGTTCAGAACTGTTTTCTGACTGTATGCTGGTAGAAAATCCAAGTCTGTCTTGAATTTTAGTTACAAAAAAAAAAAAAAAAAAATACTGGTATTTTTTTCCACAAACTGGTGTGGCAGTATTAACAATTGTCAGTGGCATCATTTCAGTAGATGTTCTTTGACTTTTTTTTAAGCTTTTCAGACAATTCCTTCCACTTCTTTTCAACCCCATACTCTTGACAGATGCATTTTCTTCCACAGCTTTACTCACAGATCAAGTCTGATTTTGTTGAATACATTTAGGAATCTATGGGGAACCTTAATTACATCATTATTTTTCAGATTCCCTTCTCATTCCGTTTTTAACTAAAAGGGAAAAAAGTTTGCCTGGCATCCCCTACTATACTGGATTTAAATGTTGCTGGAACATCCACTTTGTGGGAAGCATCCGGGTAACTGAATGGGATGTTCCCCTTTCAGTTCGACAGAAACACTACATGTGAATCCACAGTAGTTAAACATGCTGTTATGCTGAATTTTCAACATACAGTAAATACGCATTGAGCTTAACGCACAACCCCTGCTCTCGATTTTAAGTCTTGTGTGAATAGATTGAATCAGTCACGCTCATCCCACAACCTGGAAAACTTGATTTGCACACTGCTTGGTGGGGAAAGGGACGAGTTACTGTAACGACTGTCGTAAAAACGTACATTCAGATGTTTTCATATCAGAGCGGTTCCCGGCAGTAGCAACCTCTTTGCCACTCTTGTGCTAAAAATAAAGAAAAAAAAATAGTTCTTTAAAAGCCCCTTTTTGTACTTTTAATACTTGCATGTGTTTTCTGATGTAGTATTTATAATAATAAGCACCATTTTCAAAATAAAGCTTTTGGTATTCCATCTGTCCTTTCGTACATGCATCTCTAACACAAAGTACAACAAGCGCCACTTTAGAGGCTGTCATAGCATATAGCAGCTTTATTTAGAAACTTTTACATTCTCATAAATTATCTCAAATTTTCTTTATAGTTCTCATATTGCACTACCACATTTTAAAGGGGGGCCGAAATGTTTAAAACTTCAATTTTCTCTTACAAATGATGAATGAATCAGAGGGGGAAATAAGTCAAAGGGCCACAGAACTTTAATTGACCACTAAGAAGTGTAGTCTGACATCTATGGACACCTGTAAGAACAAGAAAAACCTAAACTTACAAATGGATTTCTGCTTTTCATCCACTATAAACTGGGGAATCAAAGTCTTCATGTTGTAATGGCAATGAATTAACTGTGTGTTATATAGGTGAGGAACTCTGGGAGATGACTTTTAGATCATAACTGTTAATTTGCTCAGGAAATCTTGATGCACTGCCCTGTCGACCTTGATTTTTCTATGCCGTGATTTTCTTCTTGTTGAACACAAAAAAACATCTAACCTGATAAGTGCTGGTATTCACACCCACCCTATTGTAAATCATAAACTGTCTTCCCCACTAGACTAGTGGGGCTGCTTCTTCTTCTTCTGCAAAGCCATGAAATTAGTGGGTAAGTATCCACATTATTGAAGTGTTAACTGAGAAGACAGGAGACAGACAGGCACTGTGGTCACTAACCTTTCCTCAGGCACAGGCAGCTGCTGAAATGTCACATCCAGCAAACACGCACTACCCAACCTCATTTAGATGAAAGAAATCTGACTGACAAATGCCAGGTAGGGAGCTTTTTTCTTTTCCAAGCTTTTACTGTGTAAACCAGTAAACCGATAGCACAGCCTAGGTCCAGTCAGCAATTATATCATTTGAATGAGACTTCACCGTTTCGGAACACAAGCTGATCTGAGGTACTTTCTAAATTTGGCCCAAATGTTTAAAAATAATACAAAGGGAGGCTCCTCTGGCTTTGATGCAACACGTTCTGTCTTTTCAAATGCACACTTGTCCTTTTACTGGAAGAATAACATCCTGCGTGAGACATTTAGTTCATTCATTTGATTCCAAAAGCAGGGGGCGCAGGGCAGCAGCATGGAAACGTGGGCTATAGCGGGGCTGGAACATCTTGTGGCAGTGTGGCAAAGGCTTCTCTGCAATGATGAATAAACCAGAAGAACATGCGGCCAACTTAAGCCTTCATCAGGGCGCTGACCACAGCACGGGCGTTGAGGCTGCGCAGGTCATTGTAGGTCTGCCCCGTGCCCACAAACACAATAGGCTGGCCTGTGATGTAAGTCATGGAGATGGCAGCACCAACCTGTATAGAAGGAAGGATGACGAATGAGAAATAATGCAAATTATTCACAAGGCAGAAAGCAGCTGCAAACTAATTACCAAACTGCATTCAAATATTCTCTAAATCACAGAAATGAGATGGCCCCAATGGTAAAGTGATCAGAATAAAATACCTTGTCATCAATAGTGTCAAACTTGGTGAGAACAATTCCATCAATGAGGCGAGGCTTGTCAGACATGGAGTGGTCTGCCAGAGCCTGATTAAACTTCACCTATGGACATGAAGCAAAAGCAGAGTTGTTCAGGTACAAACTGCTGAGGAAAGAGTTCACATGTAAATCTCCAACCTAATGCTGTCTAGAGGCAGGGGTGTAACAAAACAGCAGCTTAATGCAATAGCACTGCCCTCTGCTGGACAATTGAATACATAGAAATTTTTTTTAACCTAACCAAGTTCTTTTTTAGTAGCGTTAGACACTGACTGAAAGCTCTAGCAGCTGATCGCATGACTCATACAGATATGAACTAACTGTTGTATTACTTCAAATTGAAAATGAACTAATTATTACATCTTATATGTACAAAAAAAATATTTCAACTTTCTGAGTGATCTTACCAGCTGATCAACTGCCTCGTTGCCCACCAGAGCCTCCCCAACAAACAGCACTAGGTCAGGCATGTTGACTGCTATAAGCTTGGCCAGCGCTGTCATTAGGGGGGCGTTGTCCTGCATACGTCCAGCAGTGTCCACCAGCACCACATCAAACGCCTGGTTGCGGGCTACAGGGATCAAAAGTGGAAAGGTGAACAAGTGATACTGAAATGGGTGCAATGCTAATATTAAAAGTGCCACATCCCTTCTTTACAGCTAAGGTACAACACACTGTGCTGTGTGGCATCAACCAGCAACCCCTTACTAATGCCACAGTAGATTTTTGTTTTTTTTTTTACCATAGGCAATGGCCTCCATAGCAATTCCAGCAGCATCCTTCCCGTAACCTTTCTCATAAAGCTGGACTACAGGTCGTCCACCGTGCTTCTCGGGGGGATGCAGAGAGTTCAGGCGGCGCTGGTGAGTGCGGAGTTGCTCCACGGCACCAGCACGAAATGTGTCACAGGCTGCGATCAGCACAGTGAAACCATTCTCTATCAGCCAGAAGGAGATCTAGACCAAGGGAAAGGAAAGTTTACCTTTACAAGGACACGGTAAATTACTCAAATTACCAACAAGCAGAAAAATTTCAATGTCAATTCACCTTTGCCAGGTTGGTGGACTTTCCCACTCCATTGACACCACAAAATGTGATGACAAAAGGTCTTCGCTGGCTCTGTGCTTCCATGACATCTCTCAGAATATCCACTCTTCGCTTGGGTTGCAGGATCTGCACCAGTGAGTCTTGCAGGGCCTGCTTTACTGTTGAGGCCACAGCTACACACACACACACACACACACACACACACACACACACACACACACACACACACACACACACACACACACGGCGTTACCCATATGTGCTAGTGCACAACATCATTTACAGATGTAGTGTATTTAATATAATTACACCATAAAGTAACATAGTACCACAATTCATAATTACAATGAATAAAAGAAATGAATAAGTTGGAATTGCCAGTTAAGGCCAAGTATGTGAATCAAGTCAAGGGGGTCATACTGTTACAGCATTCATATCATCAGAGTTATTTTTTTAACAACAAGAGTTGCAGTTAATTGACTTTACTTATCAGTATGAGAGGCTCTGACATACACTTCATGTTTAAAATGGATTACTGTAATTTTATTACTCTTCCCAGCATGCGGACTGGTGCACTCAGAGGAAGAAGGAATATAAACATGATCCTTAAACCATACTATAAATTACAAATCAATACTTTGCTATGTATATAATGTGTACTTACTGGTGAATGTGCCCATGACTTTGCCCTCCAGTTTTTTGGCTACAGAGTCACACAGCTGGGAGGCAATGTCGGCTGCTACATTCTTTGCTGTGTGATCAGAAAGGAGGACAATGAATACCAGACAACGAATACCAGGCTATCATGCCTTCTGCAGCTGACTTCATACCGATTAGGTGGTCCTTCATCTTCTCCAACACTGGTTCCATATCCTCCCGGGTTAAACTCTTGGAGCCCACCAGGCCCTTCAGCATCCCAAACAAACCTCCACCCTTTTTGGAACTGAAAACGAAAGAAAGAAATGCACAAATTATAGTTTAGACAACATTAAAAATGTTATTCCTGATACTCTAAAACTAATATTTCATACCTTGGCTTGCTTGTTTCTCTGATGACCACTTCCTCATCCTCTTCCTCCATCTCCTCTTCATCACTGGACTCGTATTCCACAGACAGCAAGTCTCCCTTCATGGAGGCTGGCTGCATTTCCTGAAAAACAAACGAGGAACTAAGTATGTGGCATCTCGTCACTTATTTTAATCACATTAATCTAACTGCAGATGTCTTAGGGATCTAGGTGGTTAGATTAAAGACCACTAAATACCGGATCAAATTGTGCTTCCAGGTTCTGTTCGGCACCATTTGGAGAACCATTTCCATTCTTGTCGCTGTAGTCCAGATCCCTGGTGCTGCTGCCTCCATTGTTCCAAACACGATTTTGTTTCCCCTTTGGCTTCTGAGGCTTTGGCGACTTACTGTGAGAACGAGATCAGAATAAAAAAAAAAAAAAAAAAATGAGTGTCTCAACATGCTTTGCACACGAGGAGGAAAGAAAATAATCAATTATCATCATCAAACCATGGCTCTAACACAACACAGCAGACAGTCACACACACAAGTAACACTTAATATAAGTTTTGGGGAAAAGAAAAATGAATGAATTTTAAATAATAAGGAAACAATTAAAAATAATAAACTTGGGATTCAGGACAGATTGATAATGACATCAAGATGTGTCTTTAAAACACACATCGCTCTTGGCCTGCTCTCTCTTTTACATGGAAGTATCAGCTGCTTTACCTGGGTTTTTCAGAAGCTCCTGGCCTGTGCTTACGGAAGAATTCCTCTCTGTTCTTTTGCAAGATCTCCTCAGCAGTCAGGCTCTGGTTACCATTCTCCACCATCTTCTGGCCAGAGGCTGAGGCCTTGTCTTGATCCCCTTTGGCAGGCTGAGCTGCAGGAGCTGGAAAGGATTAGAGTGAACTGAGTTTGAAATCACGTTACCCTTACCCATTTAGAGTTTGCTTTTTATAACCGAAAGAGAGCACTTACCCTCCTTTTTGGCATTTTTATTCTTCTTGCCACCCTGTTCCTTGCCTTTGTCCCCACCCTTTGTCTCAATCATTGACTTCACAGTTTTTTGAGATTTCCCAGATTGCTCAAAGGTCCGCATCCCGGCAGGGCCTCGAGCTTTACTGCTCTCCTCCGCCACACTTTTGATAAACAATTAATATATGTCAACATAGGTAATAACAAAAAGAAACTGTCAGGGATGCATCTTTCACTTTTTCTAAGTTAATAAAACAAACATACAACAAAACTATTAAATCTCACAGCTTTTTGATCATATTTCTTATGTGGCATGTAAAACAAATATTTACAAACATATTTTGGCCATTATCAAGACAGACTTGAGTTTGATTGCTGCTAAAATAAAATTTGAATTGGCTTTATGTTCCCAAACATAAAGCAAAGGAGTTCAAGTATTTATGAGGGATGGAAAGATAGAGTGCAAGTTGGGCAGATAGTTTGATGCAGCCTCAGCAGTAACGCGGGCAAGTACGCAAACGTCCAAGTGGACCCTCATGTTAGCCATCTGATGACAAAAACTGTGTCAGTGGGACCCAAGTGAACTCTAGCAGACTTGTGGAAAGTATAATCCCTGCCTATAGGGTGAAAAAGAGTGACAAGCTGTGACATCTGCAGGGGTCTCAGAGTAGAGCTGCTGCTGCTCCTGCATGTTAAAAGCTGCTGAGATGATTCAGGCATCTGGTTAGGATCTCGCCTGGGCGCCTCCCTTTGGTGGTTTTCTGGGCATGGAAGGAGACTCTAAGGTAGACTCAGAACCCGCTGGAGAGATTTATATCTTGTGCAATCGCCCAAGAACTGAAAAGTGTGGCTGGGAAGAATCACATCTGGAATGCCCTGCTTACCCTGCTGCCACCACAATCTGAATTTGGATTACCGGAAGACAATGAATGAATTGGCTTTATATTACTAATAACATTATTTGCACATTTCCATGCCTACCTACAGACATTGGCCTGTGTGTTGTTTGGTACCTAAGTGTTTATTATGGAAATTATTTTGTTTCTTTACCTGAGAAGCACTTTGAAGTCATTCTCAAACTCAAAGCTGTTGTTGAGCAGCTTTAAAGCTCCCTTCTGCTCCAGCTCATTCTTATAGCGATCCCTAAAGCGAAGCTGGACGTCATTTATAAACTTGTCCACATATGTCAGCGTCAGGATCTTTTGAAAACCCACCTAGAGATGCACAGGTGAAACGAGAAAAAGGTAATGATCATAAACACATATAAAACACAAACACCTATCCCCACCTGATTTTTTTTTAATTCATTCAATACTTATATGAACGACTTACCACAAAAATCAACTCAAACTCGTTGTCGAGCTTGTATTTAAGACTCAAGCCCCCATGACTAAACGAACTGTTCCCACTTCGCTCCTGAAAAAAAAAAGAACATCAACAGCATGTAAACGGGAGCTTTTGCTACTGCAGCTATCGCTGTGTGTGTTTTCAACCACCTAAATTACGTCACTATAGCACAGGAAATATTAAACTTATATATGAATGAGTGGTATGCGGGGGGGCACACAGCCCAGAAGAAGCTTATTTAGTTGATCGCTACGCCATAAGCTAGTGCTAGCATGAGCTACCCGCTAGTGCTAGCATTAGCTGGCCCCTTGTTACAGAGAGCTGGATAAAAAGACAACAGCCACAAGCAGCTAGCCGTGAGGCTCACCTGAAGGATCACCGAGCGGATCAAAGCGTTGACCGGCCCCGTGAAGGATTCAGTGACACCGGCTCCCTGAAAACACCACAACACTATCCCCCCTTTGCTGAAGATGGTGAAGAAGTCTAGCATCTTCTAAGCACGTACCTGGTTTAAATAAAAACACAGACAGATATGTGGATAAAAGCGAAAGAGAGCCCTGGGTTTATAAAATACAGTGTCGTTTTAACGGCTCCTGCCTGCCATTCAGAACACGAACTCTTACCGGATAATACTTAAACTGATAATAAATGCCCCAGGAGTGAAACCCACTACCAGTGAAAAAACTGTTTTAGACACGTCAGAGGCACGATCAGGAAGTGATGTTGACTTCCGGCATTTTTTTTTTTTTGCTGAGGTTTGCGCTTGCGCAGTGTTCATTTCAATGAACCGGTAGTGTTTTCCTGTCTATTTTACCAGTACCAATGCCAATATTTTTACCAGTTACCTGTAAGAATAATTTGTATTGGGCCTGTCTCTTTAGGTCAACTTCTGTTGTTTAAATGTGTTATAGGCTATAAAAATAACTAAATAAATACATTAATGAATAAATTAATACATAATTTATTCATTAATGTGATTTTTATCATAATAATAATAATAATAATAATAATAATAATAATAATAATAATAATAAAAAGGACACGTTGAGATATATTTTTTCATTCCCAAAATATAATTTATCTAAAGCAATTAAGTGGGTTATATACTAAACTTAGAGGTTACAAACAACATAACACTAGCGTCAATCCCATACCAACGACAGCACTGGTATAATACCAGCGATCCACCCATCTCTTATGTATCTGGGGGGATGTTCTCTGGAGCAAAGTGGAATGAAAGCCAGTAGAAGCAAGACAGATTACATGTCCGAATGAGAATGAGGCGAGTGTAACTGTGAAGCTGTAGGAATAGAGATACTGAAGGCAGATGAGTTCTAATTCCTGGGGTCAACCATCTAAAACAACAGACAGTGCATAAGAGAGGTCAAGAAAAGTACAGGAAATGTGGAATGGGTGGAGACAAGTGTCAGTGGAGATTTGTGGCAAGAGGATTTCAGCAAGCGAGGAAAGTAAAGGTTTGTAAATTGGAAGTGAGACCTGCTATGATGTATGGTTTGGAGATGGGGGTACTGACAAAAAGTTGATGTTAAGACTTTCATTGGGCGTGACCAGGGCGGACAGGATTAGAAATGAGTTCATCAGAGGAACAGCTCAGGCTGGAAGCTTTGGAGACAATGTGAAAAAAAGCTAGGCTGAGGTAGTTTGGACATATACAGAGATAGTGGAGGTAAGAGCTGAAATGGAGGCAGATGAACCAACCTGCCATTTATTAAAAATGTAATAAAAACAAGCATATATATATATATATATATATATATATATATATATATAAATTCCCTGCTCACCCCCTTCAAGCTCAGGTCCTCTATCAGAGGCCTGGGAGCTTGAGGGTCCTGCGCAGTATCTTAGCTGTTCCTAGGACTGCGCTCTTCTGGACAGAGATCCCCGTATAATTGGTCTAATCCCTGCCTATAGGGTGAAAAAGAGTGACAAGCTGTGACATCTGCATGTCTGTCTCTCTCTCTCTCTCTCTCTCTCTCTCTCTATATATATATATATATATATATAATAAAAAAAAACACCCAGCACGCCCCTGCGGGCGGTTTATCCTTCAAGCTCGGGTCCTCTACCAGAGGCCTGGGAGCTTGAGGGTCCTGCGCAGTATCTTAGCTGTTCCCAGGACTGCGCTCTTCTGGACAGAGATTTCCGATGTTGTTCCCGGGATCTGCTGGAGCCACTCGCCTAGCTTGGGAGTCACCGCACCTAGTGCTCCGATTACCACGGGGACCACCGTTACCTTCACCCTCCACATCCTCTCGAGCTCTTCTCTGAGCCCTTGGTATTTCTCCAGCTTCTCGTGTTCCTTCTTCCTGATATTGCTGTCATTCGGAACCGCTACATCGATCACTACGGCCGCCTTCTTCTGTTTGTCTACCACCACTATGTCCGGTTGGTTAGCCACCACCATTTTGTCCGTCTGTATCTGGAAGTCCCACAGGATCTTAGCTCGGTCATTCTCCACCACCCTTGGGGGCATCTCCCATTTTGACCTCGGGACTTCCAGGTTGTACTCAGCACAGATGTTCCTGTACACTATGCCGGCCACTTGGTTATGGCGTTCCATGTATGCCTTGCCTGCTAGCATCTTGCACCCTGCTGTTATGTGCTGGATTGTCTCTGGGGCATCTTTACACAGCCTGCACCTGGGGTCTTGCCTGGTGTGATAGACCCCAGCCTCTATGGATCTTGTGCTCAGAGCTTGTTCTTGTGCTGCCATGATTAGTGCCTCTGTGCTGTCTTTCAGTCCAGCTTTGTCCAGCCACTGGTAGGATTTCTGGATATCAGCCACCTCCTCTATCTGCCGGTGGTACATACCGTGCAGGGGCCTGTCCTTCCATGATGGTTCCTCGTCTCCCTCCTCTTTCTTGGGTTTCTGCTGCCTGAGGTATTCACTGAGCACTCGGTCAGTTGAGGCCATCTTCCCAATGTATTCTTGGATGTTCCTTGTCTCATCCTGGACTGTGGTGCTGACACTCACCAGTCCCCGGCCCCCTTCCTTCCGCTTATCGTACAGCCTCAGGGTGCTGGACTTGGGGTGAAACCCTCCATGCATGGTAAGGAGCTTTCTTGTCTTTATGTCAGTGGTTTCTATCTCCTCCTTTGGCCAGCTTATTACCCCAGCAGGGTACCTGATCACGGGCAGGGCGTATGTGTTGATGGCCCGGATCTTGTTCTTACCATTCAGCTGACTCCTCAGGACTTGCCTGACCCTCTGCAGGTACTTGGTGGTTGCAGCCTTTCTAGCGGCCTCTTCATGATTCCCATTTGCCTGCGGGATCCCCAGGTACTTGTAACTGTCCTCTATGTCTGCAATGTTGCCTTCTGGTAGTTCAATCCCCTCAGTTCTGACTACCTTCCCTCTCTTTGTTACCATCCGACTACACTTCTCCAGTCCGAACGACATTCCAATGTCATTGCTGTATAGCCTGGTAGTGTGGATCAGTGAATCGATGTCTCGTTCACTCTTGGCATACAGCTTGATGTCATCCATGTACAGGAGGTGGCTGACAACTGCTCCGTTCCGTAGTCGGTATCCGTAGCCAGTCTTGTTAATGATCTCACTGAGGGGGTTCAGGCCTATGCAGAACAGCAGTGGGGACAGAGCATCTCCTATATATATATATATATATATATATATATATATATATATATATATATATATTAGGGGTGCAACGATATTCGTATCGATATTGAACCGTTCGATACAGTGCTTTCGGTTCGGTACGCATATGTATCGAACAATACAACATTTGTAATTTATTTTATCAACTTTCCTTCTGACGATGCTGTCTGTGTGGAGCGCTCAGTGAATCTGTGTTCGACTACTCCGCCTAGGCTGCACTGTCGAGCGCAGATCCACTGAGCGCTCAACACAGACAGCATAGTCAGAAGGAAGAGCACAGGGCAAGCTAGCGAGACAGAAGTTAAGCTCTCCTTACAACAGGCAAATTGAACGTCATTCAGATCTGGCGTTTGGAATTATTTTGGTTTTCATGTGACGTATGACCCTGAAGGTAAGCGAGTCATGGACTAAAGTAAAACAGTATGTTGGATGTGCCATGCAATGCTCAATTACATTGGTGTGAACTAGTGTGTTAGCGCAGTTAGCTCGTTAACGTGTTGGCCGTCTAGCCCCATGCACGGAGCGATCGGCGGTAGCTCGTTAACGGAGATTTGCCGTGTTGTGGCGTTAAGGTCATTTCAACGAGATTAACCTGAAAGCACTAGCGGGAACACAACGAATATGACTGCACATTTACGCCGACATCATCGTAGTGCAAAGACAAGTGGAAGCAGACAAAAAAAAGCAAGCATGCTACTAACTTTAGCCGAGTCATTTAGACAGCTGTTAGCACATGATTCTCCTTATGCTGCTGAGAATATAGCCCAGAAGAAGCGGATAGTATAGCTTTTATTTTGGAAAGAGACATTTCTCTGTAATAAACTCTCTTTTCCAAAGATGAGTGATTCCTCAATCAGATACAGGGCTTGCAATATCGCTAGCCCGACGTCCCGGAGCTAGCGATTTTTTCAGTCGGGCTACCAAAATCTATCTCTGCCCTGCCCGTCGGGCTATTGTAGGAAGGAAAAATATATGTCAATGCTTTTGCATTCTTTCGGAAATGTAGCTGGGTAATTATGTCATTGGCATCGGTGAGCCACTGTCAATATGTGACATATTGAAGTCGCGTTTGAATTTGCGCTTGTTTTTTTGCTTTCACTTTGCAATCGTGTGAACTGTGTATAGAGAGCGACAGCACTGATCTGTGAGTGATGATAATTTGTGCACCAATTCCTCTGACATCGTCTTATTAATCGTTAGCTTACTATGCAAACATGACAAGTGAAATCTCCCGCAGCTTACACATGTGAGAGGTTGATCGCGCAGAGAATCGCTGAGCTTATGTGAGTGAGCGTGTAAAAGCATTTCAGTTCTGCTGAGCCAAATAAGACAGGTCAGGGTGAAGAAGTGACAGCCAAAGAAAAGCTTACCACAAAACGGAGAAGTTATGACAAATCAGACTATAAGGCAAAAAGAAAGTGCAGCTTTATGGTTTCATGGACAAAAGAATTTCTGTGGCTGCAATATGATGAGCTAAATAACCAGGGCTGCACATAAGTGGTCCGCAGGTGCGCATTCGCTGTCAAAATAAAAAACACGCACAAGGGTTAGGGTTAAATTTAAAAACTGTACTTTTGAGTTAAAATATATATTTATAATTTTAATAAATGACAAATTAAAAAGGCATGAACATTTTTTTTTGTATCGAAAAAATATCGAACCGTGACACCAAAGTATCGAACCGAACCGAACCGTGAATTTTGTGTATCGTTGCACCCCTAATATATACTTACCACCCAGCACGCCCCTGCGGGCGGTTTATCCTTCAAGCTCGGGTCCTCTACCAGAGGCCTGGGAGCTTGAGGGTCCTGCGCAGTATCTTAGCTGTTCCCAGGACTGCGCTCTTCTGGACAGAGATCTCCGATGTTGTTCCCGGGATCTGCTGGAGCCACTCGCCTATCTTGGGAGTCACCGCACCTAGTGCTCCGATTACCACGGGGACCACCGTTACCTTCACCCTCCACATCCTCTCGAGCTCTTCTCTGAGCCCTTGGTATTTCTCCAGCTTCTCGTGTTCCTTCTTCCTGATATTGCTGTCATTCGGAACCGCTACATCGATCACTACGGCCGTCTTCTTCTGTTTGTCTACCACCACTATGTCCGGTTGGTTAGCCACCACCATTTTGTCCGTCTGTATCTGGAAGTCCCACAGGATCTTAGCTCGGTCATTCTCCACCACCCTTGGGGGCATCTCCCATTTTGACCTCGGGACTTCCAGGTTATACTCCGCACAGATGTTCCTGTACACTATGCCGGCCACTTGGTTATGGCGTTCCATGTATGCCTTGCCTGCTAGCATCTTGCACCCTGCTGTTATGTGCTGGATTGTCTCTGGGGCATCTTTACACAGCCTGCACCTGGGGTCTTGCCTGGTGTGATAGACCCCAGCCTCTATGGATCTTGTGCTCAGAGCTTGTTCTTGTGCTGCCATGATTAGTGCCTCTGTGCTGTCTTTCAGTCCAGCTTTGTCCAGCCACTGGTAGGATTTCTGGATATCAGCCACCTCCTCTATCTGCCGGTGGTACATACCGTGCAGGGCTCTGTCCTTCCATGATGGTTCCTCGTCTCCCTCCTCTTTCTTGGGTTTCTGCTGCCTGAGGTATTCACTGAGCACTCGGTCAGTTGGGGCCATCTTCCCAATGTATTCTTGGATGTTCCTTGTCTCATCCTGGACTGTGGTGCTGACACTCACCAGTCCCCGGCCCCCTTCCTTCCGCTTAGCGTACAGCCTCAGGGTGCTGGACTTGGGGTGAAACCCTCCATGCATGGTAAGGAGCTTTCTTGTCTTTATGTCAGTGGCTTCTATCTCCTCCTTTGGCCAGCCTATTACCCCAGCAGGGTACCTGATCACGGGCAGGGCGTACGTGTTGATGGCCCGGATCTTGTTCTTACCATTCAGCTGACTCCTCAGGACTTGCCTGACCCTCTGCAGGTACTTGGTGGTTGCAGCTTTTCTAGCGGCCTCTTCATGGTTCCCATTCGCCTGCGGGATCCCCAAGTACTTGTAACTGTCCTCTATGTCTGCAATGTTGCCTTCTGGTAGTTCAATCCCCTCAGTTCTGACTACCTTCCCTCTCTTTGTTACCATCCGACTACACTTCTCCAGTCCGAACGACATTCCAATGTCATTGCTGTATAGCCTGGTAGTGTGGATCAGTGAATCGATGTCTCGTTCACTCTTGGCATACAGCTTGATGTCATCCATGTACAGGAGGTGGCTGACAACTGCTCCGTTCCGTAGTCTGTATCCGTAGCCAGTCTTGTTAATGATCTCACTGAGGGGGTTCAGGCCTATGCAGAACAGCAGTGGGGACAGAGCATCTCCTTGGTAGATCCCGCACTTGATGGTGACTTGTGCTATGGGCTTGGAGTTGGCCTCTAGTGTTGTACGCCACATCCCCATTGAGTTCCTGATGAAGGCTCTTAGGGTCCCATTGATCTTGTACAATTCTAGGCATTCCAGTATCCAGCTGTGGGGCATTGAGTCATAGGCCTTCTTGTAATCAATCCAGGCAGTGCACAGGTTGGTCAGTCTGGTCTTGCAGTCTCGGCTGACTGTTCTGTCTACCAGTAGCTGGTGTTTTGCGCCTCTGGTATTCTTGCCAATTCCTTTCTGTGTCCCGCTCATGTATTGACCCATGTGCCTGTTCATCTTAGCCGATATGATGCCTGACAGGAGCTTCCATGTAGTACTGAGGCAGGTTATTGGTCGGTATATATATATATATGTATGTATATATATATATATATATATATATATATATATATATATATATATATATATATATATATATATATATATATATATATATATATATCAGCTGGATAGCAAGTTCGATTCCTGCCTGGGGCGTCTGTATCCAGTAAGGGTCCTAAGGCTAGACCCCCTATGCTAAGCAAGCCTACCGCAGACATGAGCGAGACAGATAAATATGAAGGCATGCCGGCTCGGACGTCGCCCGGATCAACAAGGTCCGCGTCAGGTGTTGAGGAACCAGGGCACCCTGACGAAAAGTGGGCTACTGGAACAAGAAGGCATCGGTGGGCAAGGGACGAAAACAGGGCGTTGTTGGAATGCTACTACGCAAGTAACCCCGGCGGAAGGGGCTACATGAATAGGATGAGGGACCTATGGATTCTTCGATACCCAACATCCACAATGACGGCGAAACAACTAGTAGCTCAGTGTTCCAACATTCGAAAGAAGGGACTGCTCTCACAGCTAGAGATTGACGAGGTACAACACAAATGCTACGGCAAGGAGGAGTCAGGACGCCAGGTCAGGGGGGAGATATCATCACCCCCACCCGAGATTGGGTACATAGCCCCAAGTGCGATAGGAGAAGGATCGTTGAGTGCGAGAGGAACTGACCTGAAAAATAGGATCATAGCCAAGCTTGAAACCTGGATCCCGCGTAGCCGGTTACCAAGATTACGTGAAGTTCCCTCAGAAGGTCTGCTAGATGATGTTAATGCAGCACTACGGACAATACCTACAACCACGATTACCGACACTAACAAGCTGATCTACAATACGGCAACAGTGATCAGTGAGATGCTTGGCTACAAGTTGAACAGCGACAAGGGGCAGTACCCTCCATGGAGAAGGAGGCTAGAGGGCAAGATCAAAGTAGCACGGAGGGAGGTTAGCCAACTAACGGAGTTGCAGAAAGGTGCGACAAATAAGGTGCCTAAGAAATACAGCAAGCTGTCCATACCTGAGGCCTTGGAAACTGCCAAGCAAAGACTCACAGCCTTGGCCAGCCGCTTGAGGAGGTACACCAGAGAGATAGAAGGCAGGAGAATAAACCAGCTGTTCTCCACAGAACCAGCAAAGGTGTACTCTCAGTGGCAAGGGAACAATAAGAGAACAGCACCACCAAGGCTGGAGACGGAGCAATACTGGAAGAGCATATGGGAGAAGGATGCAACCCATAACGGCAATGCTCAGTGGCTAGAGGATCTGAGGGCTGACCACAGCGACCTCCCTGAACAGGGTCCAGTAACCATCACAGTGGCAGATATCCAAGAAAGGGTCTCCAGTATGAAGAGTTGGACAGCACCAGGGCCCGACATGGTTCACGCCTACTGGCTGAAGAAGCTGACTGCACTCCACGAGCGTCTGGCAGCACAAATGAACCAGCTGCTAGTTAACGAGAGACACCCGGAATGGCTAACTGAAGGCCGGACGGTCCTGATCCCCAAGGACCCCAAGAAGGGACCGGTCCCCTCCAACTACCGACCAATAACCTGCCTCAGTACTACATGGAAGCTCCTGTCAGGCATCATATCGGCTAAGATGAACAGGCACATGGGTCAATACATGAGCGGGACACAGAAAGGAATTGGCAAGAATACCAGAGGCGCAAAACACCAGCTACTGGTAGACAGAACAGTCAGCCGAGACTGCAAGACCAGACTGACCAACCTGTGCACTGCCTGGATTGATTACAAGAAGGCCTATGACTCAATGCCCCACAGCTGGATACTGGAATGCCTAGAATTGTACAAGATCAATGGGACCCTAAGAGCCTTCATCAGGAACTCAATGGGGATGTGGCGTACAACACTAGAGGCCAACTCCAAGCCCATAGCACAAGTCACCATCAAGTGCGGGATCTACCAAGGAGATGCTCTGTCCCCACTGCTGTTCTGCATAGGCCTGAACCCCCTCAGTGAGATCATTAACAAGACTGGCTACGGATACAGACTACGGAACGGAGCAGTTGTCAGCCACCTCCTGTACATGGATGACATCAAGCTGTATGCCAAGAGTGAACGAGACATCGATTCACTGATCCACACTACCAGGCTATACAGCAATGACATTGGAATGTCGTTCGGACTGGAGAAGTGTAGTCGGATGGTAACAAAGAGAGGGAAGGTAGTCAGAACTGAGGGGATTGAACTACCAGAAGGCAACATTGCAGACATAGAGGACAGTTACAAGTACTTGGGGATCCCGCAGGCGAATGGGAACCATGAAGAGGCCGCTAGAAAAGCTGCAACCACCAAGTACCTGCAGAGGGTCAGGCAAGTCCTGAGGAGTCAGCTGAATGGTAAGAACAAGATCCGGGCCATCAACACGTACGCCCTGCCCGTGATCAGGTACCCTGCTGGGGTAATAGGCTGGCCAAAGGAGGAGATAGAAGCCACTGACATAAAGACAAGAAAGCTCCTTACCATGCATGGAGGGTTTCACCCCAAGTCCAGCACCCTGAGGCTGTACGCTAAGCGGAAGGAAGGGGGCCGGGGACTGGTGAGTGTCAGCACCACAGTCCAGGATGAGACAAGGAACATCCAAGAATACATTGGGAAGATGGCCCCAACTGACCGAGTGCTCAGTGAATACCTCAGGCAGCAGAAACCCAAGAAAGAGGAGGGAGACGAGGAACCATCATGGAAGGACAGAGCCCTGCACGGTATGTACCACCGGCAGATAGAGGAGGTGGCTGATATCCAGAAATCCTACCAGTGGCTGGACAAAGCTGGACTGAAAGACAGCACAGAGGCACTAATCATGGCAGCACAAGAACAAGCTCTGAGCACAAGATCCATAGAGGCTGGGGTCTATCACACCAGGCAAGACCCCAGGTGCAGGCTGTGTAAAGATGCCCCAGAGACAATCCAGCACATAACAGCAGGGTGCAAGATGCTAGCAGGCAAGGCATACATGGAACGCCATAACCAAGTGGCCGGCATAGTGTACAGGAACATCTGTGCGGAGTATAACCTGGAAGTCCCGAGGTCAAAATGGGAGATGCCCCCAAGGGTGGTGGAGAATGACCGAGCTAAGATCCTGTGGGACTTCCAGATACAGACGGACAAAATGGTGGTGGCTAACCAACCGGACATAGTGGTGGTAGACAAACAGAAGAAGACGGCCGTAGTGATCGATGTAGCGGTTCCGAATGACAGCAATATCAGGAAGAAGGAACACGAGAAGCTGGAGAAATACCAAGGGCTCAGAGAAGAGCTCGAGAGGATGTGGAGGGTGAAGGTAACGGTGGTCCCCGTGGTAATCGGAGCACTAGGTGCGGTGACTCCCAAGATAGGCGAGTGGCTCCAGCAGATCCCGGGAACAACATCGGAGATCTCTGTCCAGAAGAGCGCAGTCCTGGGAACAGCTAAGATACTGCGCAGGACCCTCAAGCTCCCAGGCCTCTGGTAGAGGACCCGAGCTTGAAGGATAAACCGCCCGCAGGGGCGTGCTGGGTGGTAAGTATATATTAGGGGTGCAACGATACACAAAATTCACGGTTCGGTTCGGTTCGATACTTTGGTGTCACGGTTCGATATTTTTTCGATACAAAAAAAAATGTTCATGCCTTTTTAATTTGTCATTTATTAAAATTATAAATATATATTTTAACTCAAAAGTACAGTTTTTAAATTTAACCCTAACCCTTGTGCGTGTTTTTTATTTTGACAGCGAATGCGCACCTGCGGACCACTTATGTGCAGCCCTGGTTATTTAGCTCATCATATTGCAGCCACAGAAATTCTTTTGTCCATGAAACCATAAAGCTGCACTTTCTTTTTGCCTTATAGTCTGATTTGTCATAACTTCTCCGTTTTGTGGTAAGCTTTTCTTTGGCTGTCACTTCTTCACCCTGACCTGTCTTATTTGGCTCAGCAGAACTGAAATGCTTTTACACGCTCACTCACATAAGCTCAGCGATTCTCTGCGCGATCAACCTCTCACATGTGTAAGCTGCGGGAGATTTCACTTGTCATGTTTGCATAGTAAGCTAACGATTAATAAGACGATGTCAGAGGAATTGGTGCACAAATTATCATCACTCACAGATCAGTGCTGTCGCTCTCTATACACAGTTCACACGATTGCAAAGTGAAAGCAAAAAAACAAGCGCAAATTCAAACGCGACTTCAATATGTCACATATTGACAGTGGCTCACCGATGCCAATGACATAATTACCCAGCTACATTTCCGAAAGAATGCAAAAGCATTGACATATATTTTTCCTTCCTACAATAGCCCGACGGGCAGGGCAGAGATAGATTTTGGTAGCCCGACTGAAAAAATCGCTAGCTCCGGGACGTCGGGCTAGCGATATTGCAAGCCCTGTATCTGATTGAGGAATCACTCATCTTTGGAAAAGAGAGTTTATTACAGAGAAATGTCTCTTTCCAAAATAAAAGCTATACTATCCGCTTCTTCTGGGCTATATTCTCAGCAGCATAAGGAGAATCATGTGCTAACAGCTGTCTAAATGACTCGGCTAAAGTTAGTAGCATGCTTGCTTTTTTTTGTCTGCTTCCACTTGTCTTTGCACTACGATGATGTCGGCGTAAATGTGCAGTCATATTCGTTGTGTTCCCGCTAGTGCTTTCAGGTTAATCTCGTTGAAATGACCTTAACGCCACAACACGGCAAATCTCCGTTAACGAGCTACCGCCGATCGCTCCGTGCATGGGGCTAGACGGCCAACACGTTAACGAGCTAACTGCGCTAACACACTAGTTCACACCAATGTAATTGAGCATTGCATGGCACATCCAACATACTGTTTTACTTTAGTCCATGACTCGCTTACCTTCAGGGTCATACGTCACATGAAAACCAAAATAATTCCAAACGCCAGATCTGAATGACGTTCAATTTGCCTGTTGTAAGGAGAGCTTAACTTCTGTCTCGCTAGCTTGCCCTGTGCTCTTCCTTCTGACTATGCTGTCTGTGTTGAGCGCTCAGTGGATCTGCGCTCGACAGTGCAGCCTAGGCGGAGTAGTCGAACACAGATTCACTGAGCGCTCCACACAGACAGCATCGTCAGAAGGAAAGTTGATAAAATAAATTACAAATGTTGTATTGTTCGATACATATGCGTACCGAACCGAAAGCACTGTATCGAACGGTTCAATATCGATACGAATATCGTTGCACCCCTAATATATATATATATATATATATATATATATATATATATATATATATATATATATATATATATATATATATATATATATAGGAGATGCTCTGTCCCCACTGCTGTTCTGCATAGGCCTGAACCCCCTCAGTGAGATCATTAACAAGACTGGCTACGGATACCGACTACGGAACGGAGCAGTTGTCAGCCACCTCCTGTACATGGATGACATCAAGCTGTATGCCAAGAGTGAACGAGACATCGATTCACTGATCCACACTACCAGGCTATACAGCAATGACATTGGAATGTCGTTCGGACTGGAGAAGTGTAGTCGGATGGTAACAAAGAGAGGGAAGGTAGTCAGAACTGAGGGGATTGAACTACCAGAAGGCAACATTGCAGACATAGAGGACAGTTACAAGTACCTGGGGATCCCGCAGGCAAATGGGAATCATGAAGAGGCCGCTAGAAAGGCTGCAACCACCAAGTACCTGCAGAGGGTCAGGCAAGTCCTGAGGAGTCAGCTGAATGGTAAGAACAAGATCCGGGCCATCAACACATACGCCCTGCCCGTGATCAGGTACCCTGCTGGGGTAATAAGCTGGCCAAAGGAGGAGATAGAAACCACTGACATAAAGACAAGAAAGCTCCTTACCATGCATGGAGGGTTTCACCCCAAGTCCAGCACCCTGAGGCTGTACGATAAGCGGAAGGAAGGGGGCCGGGGACTGGTGAGTGTCAGCACCACAGTCCAGGATGAGACAAGGAACATCCAAGAATACATTGGGAAGATGGCCCCAACTGACCGAGTGCTCAGTGAATACCTCAGGCAGCAGAAACCCAAGAAAGAGGAGGGAGACGAGGAACCATCATGGAAGGACAGGCCCCTGCACGGTATGTACCACCGGCAGATAGAGGAGGTGGCTGATATCCAGAAATCCTACCAGTGGCTGGACAAAGCTGGACTGAAAGACAGCACAGAGGCACTAATCATGGCAGCACAAGAACAAGCTCTGAGCACAAGATCCATAGAGGCTGGGGTCTATCACACCAGGCAAGACCCCAGGTGCAGGCTGTGTAAAGATGCCCCAGAGACAATCCAGCACATAACAGCAGGGTGCAAGATGCTAGCAGGCAAGGCATACATGGAACGCCATAACCAAGTGGCCGGCATAGTGTACAGGAACATCTGTGCTGAGTACAACCTGGAAGTCCCGAGGTCAAAATGGGAGATGCCCCCAAGGGTGGTGGAGAATGACCGAGCTAAGATCCTGTGGGACTTCCAGATACAGACGGACAAAATGGTGGTGGCTAACCAACCGGACATAGTGGTGGTAGACAAACAGAAGAAGGCGGCCGTAGTGATCGATGTAGCGGTTCCGAATGACAGCAATATCAGGAAGAAGGAACACGAGAAGCTGGAGAAATACCAAGGGCTCAGAGAAGAGCTCGAGAGGATGTGGAGGGTGAAGGTAACGGTGGTCCCCGTGGTAATCGGAGCACTAGGTGCGGTGACTCCCAAGCTAGGCGAGTGGCTCCAGCAGATCCCGGGAACAACATCGGAAATCTCTGTCCAGAAGAGCGCAGTCCTGGGAACAGCTAAGATACTGCGCAGGACCCTCAAGCTCCCAGGCCTCTGGTAGAGGACCCGAGCTTGAAGGATAAACCGTCCGCAGGGGCGTGCTGGGTGTTAGATTTATATATATATATATATATATATATATATATATATATATATATATATATGAACAACTGATGGTACAGACAAGCAGACATACGACAAAAAGAGAAACAAAAAAAGTAAATATGAAACCACCAAGAGGAAACAGCTGGGTTAAGTTAACCAGCAAAAATTCCCCTACAGTTCCCTGAGTACTCAGTATAAGCTACTACCTAAAGAGAAATTTCAGGTAAATAATTGTGTTATTTGATAGTAATAATATAGGCCGAAGACAGGACAATTAAAATCTAAGCTAATCTAAGTCCAATTAAAGAAAAAGTCCTCAAATTAAGGTCCAGAAGTATTATTGTTTTATAATATTTTCGGTTATTACAAAGTAACACATAATTCAATATAATATATATTGAGGTAGCCTAATAGTTGTATCAGTGTCTGTATGTAGTCAAACAACAGGCTCTCAAATAAAAGAAAAAACATTCAGTTAAATAATACTTTGCACTATGCTTATTATTTCACCATGAACTCGAGAATTCTATAATAATAGAATAATAATAAAATTGAACAATGTTCTTTTACATTCAAAATTAAAATAAATGAGCTTTTGTCATAAAAAATGTTTCATTTAAAAAGGGAAAGAGAAGTTTCTTCATCTTCTTTATCCTCAGTCACATCAAGAATTATTAAGAACAGCTTTTACCGACCGCTTTTCTCTCTCTGTTGCTTTTACTTTTGTCTTTGGACTTCTGCGTTTCATCTCCTCTCAGACTTCTCTGTTTGCACACACACGTGTTCGCAGGGTTGCACTGAAGAAACTAAATGATTGGCTGAGTAGCTTCATGTGTGATGAGTTACAATGCACGTGATTGGTCTGTATGTTTCCTATGTGCATACATGTAGTACTACAAACTGTACTGTAAATATACAAGAAAACTGTTTCTCTACAGGTTCTAGGGCCTAGGAAATTATATGCTGTTGATGGCGATAGAAATTAAACCTTCACCCATTTCCCAGTTTAACACAGTGTAGTAAAAATACTAAATAGACAAGATAGTGCTGGCTCATCCTTTTTATCTGTCTTTCTTCTCCTTATTCTTTATCTCTTCTATCTATCAGTGTGGGTGTTTGTGAGATACCAACACTTGTGATTCAGTCCATCACACTACTTTTTTTTTTGGCCTTACCTGTTTTCGCTGTTTCCAGATTCCTGGATCTCCTGATGTGCATAACTAATAAAGAGAGTTTTATCTGTGGAGATAAATTTTCTGGATTTGGAAAAATTGTGAGTAATACAAAATTTTTGCTGATTTTCACATTAGGTGTGAACTTGACCAGATTTCAACAAAAATTAAATCAGGTGGAACTGTTATTGGTATCTACCATCAAAGAAAAAAAAAAGAAAATAATGAAAATAATGGATGCTAGACTGCTAACAGACAGACAGAACTGATTACAAACTCCATTTCCAGGGGAGATTAACCAAACCAAAGCAACTATTTTACTGACTGAAACTCTGAAACATGTATAGATGTGTAATGATGAGTTACTTTGCTTTTTAAAATCTTTAAAATCTTTTTTCTTTTTAGTTTTTACTGGCTAGCTATTACCATATTTTTTCAGTTACTTTAAATGATTAGAGAATTCATGTTCTGGGACTTGAGACAACCCAAAAATGCCAATATCCTTAAAGTGTAACAAAAGGTGGCATAGCAGAAGGGAAAAAAGTGTGAAAGCTCATGCCTCTGAGGGGCAAAAAAGTACATGGTATCATTTTGCAGTGGTTGCTATGCGGGCAGATGCACGAAACCCGCCCACCTCTGGTGCACTCATATGGACCCTGCTACTCAAATTTTAATAGACCAATTATACTGAAATTTTCCCACACTTCAAAAATGCTGAAATGTGGGAAAAGCCCAAATGAGGGTTCCCCCCCACCACAATTAACATAGTACAGGACTTTTTTTCATAAATAACGTGTGTGTGTTGGGGGGGGGGGGGGGGGGGGTTGAGGCTTACTGTCACCCCAAACTTCCTCTTGTTTAAATATATAACAGTGGTTTTATTAACTTCCTTCATGGTGAAGCTGGAAATGCAAACCATAGTAACACATGGATTACAGAAATAGATTTGTGGACATGGTTAGGCCTATTAACATTTCCCACCTTGTCTTCATGCTTCCCACTTCATTTTGTTCTTTATGAGATCAGTTTTTTCTATCATATTGTTTAAAAAAAAGCAAAATATTTTTTTTTGACAAATGTCAGTTTACAGCGATGAATAAGGTGATCAGTGAAGTCTGACAGTTTTTGCATTTGAAATTCGACTGCACATGCAGAGACATCCCTTCCAGCAGTCTCTAACTTCCTCATTTTATGGTGATATCAGTGACTTTCTCTTTGCTGCTATTGTGTGAGTTAGCTTTTCGGCTACAGCCTCGGGTTGCGATGTTTTTAAAGAGTGGAGAAATTGGATTTTTAGAAGCTCCCACCGATGGAATTCAACACTATCTATTTATCTATCACTATCTATATCTATTTGTCAGAAGTACTTTGGATACGATTTGAACAACCATGACGACCTCAGCAACATGCACGGTAAGTAAAAAGTTCTGGTCACTTCTTTCAGTGTAAATCTGATCAGAATCCTTTTGAGGATTTGTTTGTGCACGTGTGACAAAAATATCTACTGTTATTCACACGATTTTTCATAAGTTGTGTGGAATGTCAGGAAATCTTTATACTTAAAAAGAAAAACAAATCGACCTTAAAATCTTTTTGTTTCCTTTAGGTTGGTTCCAGAAACTCTTGAAATCGAGAGGATCTTTATCAAAGCAACACAATAAAGAAGCCACAAAAGGTTCAGTGTCTTCTGTTAGTGGTGCATTAACATCATCCTCATCTACATTACCATCGTGCTCTTCGTCGTCGCTGTCATCATCACCCGGGGGGACCCCCTCGAAACCACGGCAGCTGCCTACTGTTCTCAGTTGTGAGTTGAGATGGAAAAGAAAGTATGACCTATTTGTTTGTCACAGCAGCGCCCAAAGTGACATTGAAGAGGCCACACGCCTGGTCTCCTTCCTTGAGGATTCGCCCCGCAGCCTCAGATGCTTTCTGTGGCAGAGGGACGCCTGTCCAGGAGGTGCAGTTTGCACCGAGTTTTGTCAGGCAGTGGAGAACAGTCACTTACGAGCTCTGCTTATCACTCCTAATTTTGTTCAGGATGATTGGTGTAATTATATGATGCACCAGGTACTGACAGAGGGACCCATGTCCAATAGGATGATTCCTCTGCTTCACAGCCTGTCCCACTCTCAGTACCCTAAGGAGCTGAAGTTCTACTACTACATTGACCTGAGCAGGAACCCCATCCAAGCCTATACGCTTGTCAACAGGACGGTACTCCAGTGTAAGTAATGAGAAGAGAGTGATATGAACACGAGCTGAGATCAGTCATGCCATTTTTAAAATGATATTTGTTTAAATCAGCTGGGAATCACAGACTGATTTAACACATCACAAATCAAAGTGATGTGCTGTGATAAACTCCTCATCCTGATTCTCATACTTAAATGTTTCAGATCATCAAATATTAGATAAAGATAATCCAAATTAATAGAAAATACAATTCTTAAGTGATTCTGTCATTTATCAAAGGTACAGCGATGACCTTTTCTAGGTTATTATTTAGAAAAAATGTTCTCCTCATAAATATATATTGATTAGTGTTTGACTACAGCTTCTAAAAGATTGATGCGTTTTCATAAACTTCAAATGAATTTATTAAAAATGCACAGGAGCGTGCTCAAGTTTGTGGAAGCCTTCATGTTTGTTTTACCCAACACTTTACTTGTAAATCTTCTTTTATATCCAACTAGCAAAAAAAGAGAAAAGAAATAAAAGGGTCATCTGCATGAATCAGTTCTCTGGGTGAGATAATATCTTTAAAAACATTCCTTTGTTCTTTCTTCAGACCTGGAGGACCTGGTTAAAAAAGAGGTGACTCATAATTTCCAGATGAGTGGCTCTAGCAGTGGATTAGATGGAGCAGACAGCTCAAAAGAAGACAAGCTGATGTCCCAGCACAGCCCTGCTGGGACTGCTATTCCACTGGAAGTGATGCGAAAGAGCCATAAACACTTTAGTGGCATTTCCTGTGATCATCATCAGCAGCAATTAAAGAATATGACGCAGGAAGGGAGAAACTTAGCTACTGACTGACCTCCGTTTTAGTGTTCCTTTTATCACAGCGTGCGGTTATTGCTTTTTTAACACTGGATATGTGGCAGAACAATAAAAATGATCAGCATGGGAATTCAATTTTCCTGTCACAGCTTGTGAACTATAGTGTGAGTGCGCAAGATATTTAAATGTAAACATTAAAGGCGTTTGTGTTTGTAGTCTCAGCTTTGTAATGAGAGGAGGTTGTCTTTTCCACTAGGTGGTGTATTCTACTGCAAATTCCAACAATAGAGAGTACCAGTGAGGAAACATGAATGGGTCATATCATGAGGTCTGTGTGTGGGTTGTGTATGAGAAAGGGAAATACCCACCCATTACAAACTGCTGACAGTGGTATGACATTTGAACTGGGCTTCGAGTGATAACACAGGGAATGTAATTCCTTTTTAGGAAAAAAAAAACACACTTCTTTCTTCATTTTAAATTAAATATTTCTTTAGACTTATCATCTTTTGCTGTTAGTATTTCTGCCAACCATTGTTTCTTGTTTGGAATTGCAGTGCATGGGTGTATTTGAACGTGTGTTGTCCAGACTGTATCTTCCTGACACTTGGACAGTGTCAGACAGCACCAGGTCCGGTCCAACTATAACTAATGAATAAATAGTTGAAACAAAGTCTGATCAAGTTGAAAATTTGTTGTGAACCCCTATCGTCCTTCCAAGGGAGCTTTCACTTCTCCTTGGCAGACTTCACTATTCATTAAGCATAGTAACAAACAACAGGTTTTAGATAGCTGACATTAAGTTTAGTCCACTCATCGTGGAATATGAAGTATTCACAGTATCAAGTGGAGAACAATGTGTGATGTTTTTTTTTTTTTTTTCCAAAAAGCAGACAGGGCTTATATTCCCTTTACAAGGAATCGTTTGCACTGAAGATGTACTACTGTGTTCTGTTCCTCACTCTTCCCCAACCTCCTAAACAACAGCAGACATTTAGCGCTGCAAACAGAGATCCCTTATAATCGGCTATTTCGTGCCAAGCCAACGTTGCAACATAAAAATTGAGACTAATCTCTAAAAGGAACAGATGTTCTATGAAGCCTTTGTTGTTACCAAATCCTTGAGCATGCGCATGTGTACGCACACACACACACACACACATTCAGATGTAGTTATGTGAATGGCTGTTAACGTCAGACAAAACACGTGTCACATTTCACATACGTAATGTAAAAAGCAAGCTAAACTAACGAACTGTGGCCCTATAAATGGTCTGATCACGATCGCTAATGAATGCCAGCAAATTGCAGAATGTAAGCTGAATTCTGTTTTCTCATGCTGTGCTCTGCTGTGCCGTGTTAGCTAACGTTAAGGCACAGCATTGTTGGACTTGGACATGAATTCTCAATTAATGTGAGAATTTAATCAAGCTGTTTATCAGAGAGGAAGCATATTTGAGCGCTAGCCTAACATTAGCTGCCATAATGTTAGCTTATAGCCACCTGTTGCTGTTTAGCTGCTTCATTGTCAGGATTCCAGATGTCTAATCTTCTGACACTAAGTAATTGTGACAATATTCTGAATACATAAGCATTTTAATGTATCCTTTTGTGTGTAAGAGCCCTGACTTCGGTTCAGGTAATGGCACTTGAAGCGAGTAGTATATTTATGAGTACAGTATTCTTTTTTTTTTTCAGCTCAGGAGGCAGAGCAGATCATCTACCAATCGGTTGGTGGTTTGATCCCTGCCTGCTCCTGTCTACATGCCAAATATCATTGGGCAAGATAATAAACCGAAGTAGCTCTGTGATGCATCCATCAGGGTATGAATGTGTGTGAATGTTAGATAGCAAGCAGTTCTGCATAGAAATAGTGCTTGTATAACTGGCTGTGAATAGGTGAATTAAGCATGTTGTTTATAAAGCACCTTGCTTCAGGACAGTATAAATGTTCCATATATCAATCAGTGTTAGACTAAAATCTGCCAAAATATAAAAGGTTTCCTTTGTTTATAAAGACAAAACATGATTTGATTAGATTGACATGTGACACTGCAAGGCAGTGGTTTATATTGTTGCCTCACAGATATGTGTACCCTGTGTTCTAATCCACTAGACCTATTTTAGGCTCACTAAAATTTGACAGCTTAAAATAGGATCATATTTGCCTGTGTGTTCTTACTGGGAGTGTGCATGGTTTCACTGTGCCTTTGTGAGTTTATAGGTGCGATTGTGAGTGGAAACAGTTATCTGTGTTAGCCCCACACAGGATGTACCCCATCTCTTTCATGATTAGAGCTGGGATAGATTCAACATGTCATATCCCTCACCTCGAACTGACCTTGAATTGGGTAAGTGGAAGGAAATGTTTTTGGTTTTCGATGAATAATACTGATAAATGACTAAAATGCTCATCCACTTGTCTAAAGACTAAAACTGAAAACAGTGACTGTGGTTTGGTGTGGAAAAGCCCCCGAACATGCAAGTTGAGTGTCATCATCCCACAAATTTCAACACCAAGAAAGATGTAAAGGAGAGCGCAGAGTTTAGGTCTCTTAATAGCAAGCAGTGTGTTTTAGATCACTATCGTTGGGAGAGCGTTGAGCTTTAAGTCCCCTTGGTGGTCTGTACAGTGTGCGGTGGCACTGACCTGGATCTTTCTGCCTGTGATGAGTGAGTTCAGCTGGCTGTGCTACAGCGATGAAGCAGCTGGGTTACAGATAAACATTTTCGTGGTTTCAGTGAGACTGGTGAGCATACTGAGCCATAAGAAATGAGAATCACTTACAGTACAGTAGCTTTATAGACAAAATAAAAGACGGAAGTCTTTCCTTCCTTACCATTGTTGCCAAGATGCCTGCTCAAAGGGGGAAGGGGGACGTATGATTTTTGGAGTTTACTGTGGAGTCTTTACCACCATGAGGCAACTGTTGTGATTTGATGCTACATAAAAAATGTTATTGAATTGAATTAAAGCCACATAATAAACACCGTTATTCATTAACTTATCTGCCACTGTTTTTTTAATTGTTTTACCAGCAGCATTAAGTTTATAACATGAACATCTAGTTTTATTGCACTTTGGCCTATTTCTGTGTTTATGATTTCACTATACCCTCTCCCCAGTGTGAAACAAGGAAGAAAGATAAAGCTTCTTTGCAGCTACTTCTACATAACATTTAAAAGTCTAATTCAGGATCCCGTTTGCTATTGTATTCTTGGGCATTGTTGGGAAAATAATTCTGACATCCACTTAAGAAAGACTGCACACAATCTATCTTATACTGAGTCAGACATGATTAATGACGAGCTAAACTTGATGATGGAACTGGACAAATAAAGTCGTAAAGGAGCGACGCTTTCGTTTAAAGAACCCAATGAATGTTCGTTGCCAAGAGATATAGAAGATGTTCAGACTGTGGTTTCTCAAATCTACATAATTAAACATCTATGTTCTAAAATCAAACAAAGAATTATGAGTTTTCTAAGGAAAAACTAGTATAAACCAACCAGTAACCGTCGTGGGGCGACCGTGGTTTGTGGGGCGACCGTGGTTCAGGGGGTTGGGAAGCTCATCTTGTAACTGGAAGGTTACTGGTTTGATCCTCTGCTCTGTCTGTCTTGGTCTTTGTGTCCTTGGGCAAAACACTTCACCTACCGATGGCGTGATATGGCAGCCTCGCTTCTGTCAGTTTGCCCCAGGGCAGCTGTGGCTACGACTATAGCTTGCCTCCACCAGTGTGTGAATGCAAGAGTGAATGAATAGCGGAATTGTAAAGCGCTTTGAGTGTTTCGAAAAGCGCTATATAAATGCAATCCATTATTATTAACCCAACAGAAGCGCTGATCTTTTCTTTTTTATGTTTTAGTCTGTTACTTATGGCAGACTACACCATGCTGTTACTTACAGATAAAAAATATGTCTCTCTAAATGTTGGTACCTGTACAAAAAATGTAAAGACGAGTTCATCAGGTACCCTTCAACAGTAACTCCATCTAATTCACCCCACAGGCGGGATCAACCTGTATAGAATATATGAGGCTATTTCAGCTTCTTTTGGTGAGAGTGAGAATCAAATGTCCTACTACTTGAACAAAACAATTTCAAAAGATAGTGGCTGTCATTGTATTATGTAATATTTCCCCAGTATTTGCTTGGTATCTCTTTCAAGGAAACAACAAATATCTGGCATCAGATCTTTGACTCATCTGAGTTATGTCTAGCTGATATAAGATTATTTGTGTTACTAATTAACTTATTTCCAGATGTTGTTGTGAGAACAAGAAGCGCAGAGGAAGGGACATTGCAACATAAGAAACATTATTTGTCTTGCCACAGAGTAACCTCCCTTGGTGACTCTGTATCTGGGTGTGTCTTTTGTCGCTACTAAACAACTTCCTAGGAATACATGGTACAAGGGATAGGTTATTCTCCATGAATGATTACCATTACGAACTCTAGCTTCTGCCAGTACAGTTTCACGTGAAATTGTATTTCATATCACAAAGTAGTTAACAATGTCTCATAAAAAGTGTGTTTATAACTGTGTGCAGTGTGCGTCAGCATAGAGGGTTGGAAATATTGAATTGAATCATTGGGCATTCATGAATCCGTGGTATTTGGATGTGTCTGAAACTGCCTGGATTAATGCTCATTATTAATGAACTGCAAAGGCAGCCAAGACTCAAAACTTTCCACTGACACGCTCCTGATTGTGTTAAAAAAAGAAACAAGACGATGCTCACTGAAAGCAGAAATGTAGGCTTAAGGACAAAGCTTGACACAAACTGGTGTTTCTTGCTCTGATAGTAAAGATGGGAAAAGTGAACTGAAATTTAAGTTTGGTCAGAATACACTATTATGTAGTGTGACTGAGAGCAACATGCTAATTATCCAAAACCAAGAGTTAATGTTTGACAGATCAAAGTAAAACTCATTATGATTTGATGAGACATCTATAGAATAAGCTAAGCTAAGCTAAGCTAAGCTAAGCTAAACTAAGCTAAGCTAAGATAAGATAAGACTTTATTGATCCCACGACGGGGAAATTTTTTGCGTTACAGATATCAGAAGGAAATACAAAAATACAAAAAAGTACAATCAATGAAAAAAAAAGTAAGATAATACACTGTATACAATGGTAGCATACACAGTATGTGATGATGGATATGGTTGGAAATATGCAAGACATAAACTATATAGCTTGACATAGAATAGAATAGCCTTTATTGTCATTGTACAGAGTACAACGAAATTGGAGTGCCACTCCCTTGGTGCAAGTTTCAATAATAAATATAAATGTTTTTGTTTGGTTTTTTTTGTTTTTTTTGCCTGTCCCGTTTGGCTCTTTTGCCATCAGAATTGTTGTCTAAAGGCAAAGAAAGATGCCCAACGGATTTACTTTACCAAATTGACCATCCCAGCCTTGCCATAATGGTCCATTTGATTCACCTTTTATTGTTTATTTTATTTTCACTTACTGAATATAGGACAGACTTGACTGGGGGAAAGAAGGGGAGAAAGAAAGAGGGAAAGAGAAACAGCTGAGAAGAGGGACGGGGGAGAAGGGCAAAAACCAAAAACCAACAGAATGAGCAGAAAAAGAAAAAAAGAAGAAAAAAAGAAAAAAAATGCATATATCAATCACCTGGGTCACCTGCTGAGAAAGAAAAAAGAAAACAAGCAGAAGAGAACAAGAGTAATAGAATAAACAACATCACAATGAGGTCATCAGATATCTGCACGCCCAGAAACCTCATGGAGTGTACCCTCTCCACACAGTTCCCGTGAATGTAAAGTGGGGCCGGGTCTGCTCTGCCCTTCCTGAAGTCCAAGATAAGTTCTTTAGCTTTCGTGGTGTTCAGTTGGAGGTTGTTAACTGAACACCACTCAGTCAGTCTGTTGACCTCATCTCTGTAGTCCGACTCATCCCCCCCTTGAGATGAGTCCAACCACTGTGGTGTCATCCGCGAACTTTATGATGGTGTTTGAGAGATGGGTAGGGGAGCAGTCGGATGTGTAGAGCGTAAACAGGAGGGGACTCAAAACACATCCTTGTGGAGATCCGGTGCTGAGTGTGATGGTGCTGGACAGGTGGGGGCCGAGTCTGACAGACTGTGGTCTATTTGTCAGGAAGTCCTTGATCCAGAGGCAGATGGGGGTGGAGAGTCCCAGGTGAGACAGTTTCTGGACCAGGATCTCCGGGATGATATGATTGAATGCTGAGCTGTGAAGTCCAGAAAGAGCATTCTCACATAGCTTCCTCGGTGCTCCAGGTGACTCAGCGCAGTGTGGAGCGCTATGGTGATAGCGTCCTCGGTGGATCGATTTGTCCTGTAGGCAAATTGGTGGGGGTCCAGAGTGGGAGGCAGACCGGCCCTGATGTGCTGACAGACCAGTCTCTCAAAACACTTCATCACTACAGGCGTAAGTGCAACAGGCCTGTAGTCATTTGGGCTGGCCACAGCTGTCTTCTTGGCGATGGGGATGATGGTGGAGGTTTTGAGGCAGGGCGGGACGGTGTTTGATGACAAGGAAAGGTTGAAGATTTTAGTGAAGACTCCGGTCAGTTTGTCAGCACATGCTCTGAGAACCTAGCTATTGTACCACTACTATTCCTATGTATAGACATGTACACACTAAATATACATATGTATACATATACATACATATATACCTTCACATGTCCATACACATGGAAGGTCCATTATGCATGAAGTGGTGACCGTGGATGTTCACACAGTGTCCAGTGACTTATGACATCGTGAATGAGAAGTTATAGAGTCTAACTGCTGTTAGGATGAATGATCTGCGAAAGCGCTCCTTCCTGCAGCGAAGGTGTTTCAGTCTCTGACTAAAGGAGCTGCTCAGCCCACTCACATACTCATGCAGTGGGTGATGTGGGTTGATCATGATGGATGTCAGCTTTACTAACATCCTCCTCTCGCCAACCACCTCCACAGACTCCAGGGGACATCCCAGCACGGAGCTAGACCTCGGCACCAGTTTGTCAATCCTGCTCCTGTCCCTGTCCGTGCATCCACTCCCCCAGCAGGCCACTGCATAGAAAAGGGCAGATGCTACCACAGTGTCATAGAATGTCCTTAACAGAGTCCTGCAGACTCCGAAGGACCTCAGTCTCCTCAGCAGGTGGAGTCGACTCTGGCCCTTCTTATACAGGACGTCTGCATTTGTAGTCCAGTCCAGTTTATTGTTGAGGTGAACACCCAGGTACTTATAAGAGTCCACTATCTCAATGTGGACTCTTATGTGCACATGAGCAAAGTTTTGATGTTGGAGCCTACTTTTACCTCGGTAATTCAATTTTTTGTAAACTACCTGATAGTCTATCTAGTGCATTTATAGCACCTATTTTCTTTTAAAATTCGTTCCTAAAAGACTGCGCAAAGAATCAGTGCCATTAATTAATTATTGAGAGACTCTCTCTACTTGTAAGGTTAGGCTTTCATAGGGTTCATCATTAGAGCTGGATTAGGTGACCCTGAACCATCCCTTAGTTACACTGTAATAAGTTTCAGCCGGTGGGAAATTCCCATGATGCACTGAGCACCTTTTTCAGCCATTTCCTTAAACCTTCTGTGTGCGTATACATCAATAATGCAATTAATCATTATACATAATTAAATATTGATCCTCCCTGAGCCTGCTGTGGGAGGTTTGTCCTAAGAGGGAGCTCTTCTTCCCCACTGTCGCCAAACGCTTGCTTATTGTAGGGTCTTGACAGCATAAAGTGCCTTGTGGCAGCTGTTGTTGTGAATTAGCCCTATCAATAAAAGTGAAATATCTCCGAAGACAAATGAGTTGAATATTTGTGAAGAATTTAACTCTACCGAAAGCAGCTATCCTTTGTAATTTACGTTTTTTTTTACATTTTCAATATTTCAAGAAAAGAAAAAAAAAACAGCTCAGAATTCACTTCATGTGTCAGCTGCATTTAGAGTTTTCTTTTTGTTTTTTTTAATCTCAGCCAGCTGCAAAGCCTTTCCAGATGTTGCTCCGTCTGCAATATAGTCCAGTTTGAGCCGGATTTATGAGGCATAGGTCAAATGATCGTGATGAGCTGTAGATTTTGAACGGGGCACTTTGAGAAGTCCTGCTTGCTGCTACGCCCGTACACAAGTTTTAACTTGCCCGGTTTTCGCAGTCAGTGAAACCTCTCTAGCGGCCAGTGCGCATACCCCACATTGCGCATGCGTTGCTGCACAGTGTGTGTGTGTGGGGGGAGGGGGGGAAGAAGGGGTGTCCGCTGTTAAAAGCGCTATGTTAACCGCTATGTCAGAGCGACTTCATAGCAGGCAGAAGAGATAAACTCTGTGGTATTGCGCGTCCGGTGGAGCGTTACATCGTCACATGAGCGTTAACGCCCTCATTGCTTCTGTCGGCGTGCCTTAGCGGTGGGCTGACAGGGTTTGTTGGTTTCAAATGCACGGAATGGCACCAAAAGCAACGTGAACTTGGTTGCAGTTCTGAACAGAGTCGCTCCCCGCCGATTTAACGTCATCTGTCCGACAGCGCTGCTGGTAAGTGAGGCCGTTTAGGCCCCCCTTTTGGGCAAGCGAGCTATGTGTGTGTATTTGTGTGAATTTTGTTAGTCTTAAAAATACCCCAGACCTATTGGAGCCGAGTTATTATGGATCACAAGATTTAATTTGGCTGGCACAAGTCATCTCTGTGTGATGCTGTCCTTTTAGTGCTGGCAGCACGCTAGATGTAGACAGGAAACCCTTGAGTGCACGAGAATGACATGTCTCACATATATTCCCTGCAATCAGTGACATTGAATCTAACTTGAAATGGAATTTAAGTTTGGCAAGTATATCAAGAGCCCTGATTCTTGGTGGAAAAAACAAAAGCAGGCAGCGACAGATATACTTTTGGTCGGAGCTGATAAATTCAGATCGTGGAGATCGACGTCTCCTGATTATCTGCCTCCCTGTTTGAGCTTGTTTTAGACGTGTAGCTCCACAGTAATATTACAGCCATGCAAACTTTCAAAGCAAAGTCGTAGTGTGTGTTTTTTTGTTCTTGTCTGTTTCACTCATTGATGACACGTAATCTTTTTTTTAGATGCGAATGCCTGTTTTGTCCTTTGTGGTGATCACTCTGGTCACTTAGTCATTGACTGGGACAACAAACAGACTTTTGTGATGATCAGCGTGATCAAAGTCCTATTGACCTATTTTTTGGGTTGCTGATGTGAAGAGGCCGCTTGTGGATTTTGGATCAGTAGCAAAAAAGAAGAACACACTGGAAAATATTTTAAGAATCGGCATTAATATAAGAGCAATTAGCACGACTGTGTTGAACTGGAAGATGTAAGTAAGTAAGAACGTAAAATAGATTCTTATAACACTTTTCAAACAGCATGCAACAAATAAATATACAAATACAAAAAGACAACGGTAATATCCGCTGGTTGAGAGCAGGCCTAAACAAATACAGTGGGGCAAAAAAGTATTTAGTCAGCCACCGATTGTGCAAGTTCCCCCACTTAAAATGATGACAGAGGTCAGTAATTTGCACCAGAGGTACACTTCAACTGTGAGAGACAGAATGTGAAAAAAAAATCCATGAATTCACATGGTAGGATTTGTAAAGAATTTATTCGTAAATTAGGGTGGAAAATAAGTATTTGGTCACCTCAAACAAGGAAAATCTCTGGCTCTCACAGACCTGTAACGTCTTCTGTAAGAAGCTTTTCCGTCCCCCACTCGTTACCTGTATGAATGGCACCTGTTTGAACTCATCATCTGTATAAAAGACACCTGTCCACAGCCTCAAACAGTCAGACTCCAAACTCTGCCATGGCCAAGACCAAAGAGCTTTCGAAGGACACCAGGAAAAGTATTGTAGACCTGCACCAGACTGGGAAGAGTGAATCTACAATAGGCAAGCAGCTTGGTGTGAAAAAATCAACTGTGGGAGCAATCATCAGAAAATGGAAGACATACAAGACCACTGATAATCTCCCTCGATCTGGGGCTCCACGCAAGATCTCATCCCGTGGGGTCAAAATGATCATGAGAACGGTGAGCAAAGATCCCAGAACCACACGGGGGGACCTGGTGAATGACCTGCAGAGAGCTGGGACCAAAGTAACAAAGGTCACCATCAGTAACACACTACAACGGCAGGGAATCAAATCCCGCAGTGCCAGACGTGTTCCGCTGCTGAAGCCAGTGCATGTCCAGGCCCGTCTGAAGTTTGCCAGAGAGCACATGGATGATGCAGCAGAGGATTGGGAGAATGTCATGTGGTCAGATGAAACCAAAGTAGAACTTTTTGGTATAAACTCAACTCGTCGTGTTTGGAGGAAGAAGAATACTGAGTTGCATCCCAAGAACACCATACCTACTGTGAAGCATGGGGGTGGAAACATCATGCTATGGGGCTGTTTTTCTGCCAAGGGGACAGGACGACTGATCCGTGTTAAGGACAGAATGAATGGGGCCATGTATCGTGAGATTTTGAGCCAAAACCTCCTTCTCATCAGTGAGAACTTTGAAGATGAAACGAGGCTGGGTCTTCCAACATGACAATGATCCAAAACACACCGCCCGGGCAACAAAGGAGTGGCTCCGTAAGAAGCATTTGAAAGTCCTGGAGTGGCCTAGCCAGTCTCCAGACCTCAACCCCATAGAAAATCTGTGGCGGGAGTTGAAAGTCCGTGTTACTCGGCGACAGCCCCAAAACATCACTGCTCTCGAGAAGATCTGCATGGAGGAATGGGCCAAAATACCAGCTACTGTGTGTGCAAACCTGGTAAAGACCTATAGTAAACGTTTGACCTCTGTTATTGCCAACAAAGGTTATGTTACAAAGTATTGAGTTGTATTTTTGTTATTGACCAAATACTTATTTTCCACCCTGATTTACGAATAAATTCTTTACAAATCCTACCATGTGGATTCATGGATTTTTTTTCCACATTCTGTCTCTCACAGTTGAAGTGTACCTCTGGTGCAAATTACTGACCTCTGTCATCATTTTAGGTGGGGGAACTTGCACAATCGGTGGCTGACTAAATACTTTTTTGCCCCACTGTAAGTCTTGAGCTTCCCCGTTTAAAAGAGCCGCTCATGATGACTCAAGTAGAGTACAAATTCTCCTGAAATCTTAACATCAGAATATCAGTCTGCATTAGAGTTGCACACCTCTCTTTTGACGACATCCTTGTTCCCACTTGCTGTTGTCCAGGGCAGTAAATGTCATGCTGTAAAAGTTGCAATGATGAATGAATGAATGATTGAAAGACGCTTTTGAAGATGTACCTGCATTCATACTCCTTAATATTTGCCATAATAACCTTGGACTCTAAGGTTTATTATACACTTATATGGGATTTTACGAACTAAATTCCCTTGGAGCTTGCGTCATGTTGAGCTACACACCTTTGCAACTTCTGTGACTAAGAGAACAGGCGAGAGTAGCTTTAAATGGATTACTAATCCATTCCTGTTACACTTCCCTTTTTCATTTTTTCCCTGTTCTGTTTCCTTGGTAGTTTAGGCATGGCTGAATTTTAGATCAGGATGGCTGTGGAGTCTCCAATGTCAACCATCTGAAAGAGTATGTAGGATTAGATGGGAATGGAAAATGTATTTACAAAGCATATTTTATTATATGCAAACTCAAAGTGCAGTGTCCTTTTTCTGTGTTTAGTCTCCTTCATGGCAGTGACTTTAGTTTTTTCTTCTTCTACAGATATCATATATAATCGAGATTAATGATATGAAGTGTGTGGCAACTTGAAGGTAATCATTAAATATGGTCTCTGCAGTACTGACTCATTTCTGCTTGAATCAATTAGCTGGGCTCAAAGCTGGGCTCAAAAAATATTATAAACACACATCTGTCCCCAAAACATTGATGTCAGGCAAACCTAATCATTCCCTGACCCTGCAAGCACACTGGAAAGCTTGAGGAGCTTTTCACAGATTTTATTTTATTTTTTATTCACAACGGAACAAAATGAAGCTGGGATGGAACTGGGAAAAGCCTGTGTAAGCAGTGCCCACAGGACTCTTGTGTACTTTGGTCAATTGCGCGTTAGATATGTCTCTGTTAAAAAAGCCGTACCAGAGACGATAGAGAAGGACGTTCGCAGAACACTTGTTTTACTTTGGGGTTTTTTTTTTAATGTTGCTTCTTTATTCCAGTGGTTGTAGGAGAAACATCAGATTAAATACCTCATTAATTACAGCATATCTTGGTTCGCTTTCAGATCGAATATTTTCCATTTACTCCTCAACACTCAGATTAAGTCTCCCACGTTGCCCTTCCAAACACTGTACACTATCCCAGGGTCAACACACGAAAAACGTAAACAAATCAGACATGAATTTAGAGCTCCGAGCTTATGAAATTTTGTAAGTCATTCTTATGCAAGTCTAAATGAAGGCCTACTTTTACGCAGCTGCTTCCTTTTGTCTGATCTGGTATCTCTTTACCTTCTTGATGGAATTAATTTTGTTGTTTGTGTACGACACTTAGTAGCCATGTCACCATGGAAATCCTTTTTTTTTTGTATACGTGCAGAAGGGTGCAGCGTGCAGATGCCTTCATGTCTGTTCTTCACACGGTGGAGATAATATGTGTAGATAATTGCCTGCAGATGTCAAACTGTGTAGTGAATGAGAGATTGGATGGTCAATGAGGCTGGAAATGGACAGCTGCTGCCAGAAATAAAACTTAAACAAATTGGATCTTTTAATAAAACAATAAAAACCTAATTCATTTCCAAAAGTACACACACAAACACACGCACACACATACATGGTGTTTACAGCATATCGATTACTCTAATTTTGAGCAATGTGTCAGTTTTTTCGTGTCATAACCCATAATTGTTTTTTTTTTCTGTGTGAGGAAGTTAAGAAGACTGTCTTGTGGCATCGTTAAGTACTGCAAATTTGTATTTTGTATAATTAAGATTTGATTTCCTCGATGTGAGCCATCATGCAGCCTTGAAGAAGTTCCTGTTATGGAGGTACTTCCTCATGTTCCAAGAGTACAACACACTGACAAACATGGGAAAACACCCAAGTATTTACTTCCAATATTCCTTTATGCCATTGCTGTTATAGCAACAGATTGAAACTGAATACTTTAGGTCTTTTGAAATATGTTGCCACTTGAAACAACTAGAAAAAAAGATGTACACAGCAAAATCTCCAGTGTTAAATTAACACTGGAGAGTGTCTATATGGGTCCACACCTCTGAGTGTTAAATACAACACTGTTGAGTGTTAAATTAACACTTTTGACAGTGTTATATGTTTAAAAGTAACCTAGTCAGTTTTGAAGATTAACAATGGCTAACACTGAGCAGTGCTGATTTTCTAACGCTGGAAAATAACTCAAAATGTTAGAAATATTCCAGTGTTAGAAAATCAGCACTGTTCCTTGGGTGTTCGTCTTGTAATCGGAAGGTTGCCGGTTCGAGCCCTGGCTCGGACAGTCTCGGTCGTTGTGTCCTTGGGCAAGACACTCCATCTACCGCCTACTGGTGATGGCCAGAGGGGCCGATGGCGCGATATGGCAGCCTCGCCTCTGTCAGTCTGCCTCAGGGCAGCTGTGGCTACAACTGTAGCTTGCCTTCACCAGTGTATGAATGTGAGAGTGAATGAATAGTGGTATTATAAAGCACTTTGAGGGGTCCTGAAAAGCGCTATATAAATGCAATCCATTACGGTATTATTAGAGGTTGAGGGAAACAACCTGTTATTTGAAAAGGATTTTAGAGGAAAAAGGCCATTTTGGACAATTTTTTATCTTCCCGCTGACCGTGTTGGTCCCATAATTACCATAAATATTGCGTCAGGGAGGCCTGGTATTCAAGAATTACTGTTAAATTGTCCATTTCGCATAATATATAGTTACAATTTACTGTCTTGTAATTTATGCATATGATTAGGTCTAGCAGCCAAGCTACTGAAATTGAAACTTTAAAATGGAAGCTTGCAACTCTTTAATTTTGGGTTTGCCTAACAATGTGCCAACCTAGGGCGTCACCAGCTGGAGGGGTGGCAAAGAGGAGGAAGATGAAGAAATGTTTTATTTTCTTTCCTGCATATATTCTCTAGTCTGTTACTAATATTCACTGAATCTCATATATTTTTTAAAGACTTTGCTCAAGCTGCTGTAAACATAAAATCAAGGGAGTGTATGGAGAGGCTAGAGAGGCTATGTTTACAAGGCTATAAGAGCTGACTCTCACATAATAATTTTTACAAGCACAGGGGAGATGATAAAAATTTGAGGCAACAATGGTAACCATGAAAACAGAGCCACCACAGGAAAGGGCAACAAAGATCTCAGTGATTCTTGAGGGACAAAACATGTCCGCCAGATAAAACCCAATTTTGGGGTAAAAAATATGCATATAAGTGTTAACTCAACTGACTAAAAGACAAACCAAGGCAATGAGTATAAAACAAAAGTATGATTTTGCATTTTATCATACATATATATTTATTTTTAATGGTACAATACATTACCAGTACCTTAAAAATCCATTGTCCAGAAGCAGGTGTGATCATATTAAAATACAGAAAAAAAACTAAAAGTTATGTAAAATTAAACATCATGGCTCTCGTCACGAAGTATTTAAGTCAATAACTTATATAATATCAAAATATGCAATTGAAAATTTGTTTTTACATATTTTTTAAGTGATTAAAATTGTGTCCAGAGTTTTTGTCAACACCATCAGATTTTTTTAAAAGTACAAAAAAATCAGGAATTATTGTGGGTAGCTTACACTCTGAGGACCCCTTTACCACTTCCTGTTTGATACACATGCCATGAGGTCACTGCTGTGATAAGTTTTTTAAATTTTTATTTCATTTATGGCATACCTTTCTGTAACAACAATGCGTCAACACCAAAGTCGATGAAATGCAAGATTTAATTTTTTTTTTTTGTAAAAAAAGCTTCATTTAGGTGGATTGTAGAGGTCATAAGCAACTGATGAAAAACAAGATGGCTTCTGTCAGAAAAAGATGTGTTATGAGCAGTGTTGGGTAAGTTACTTTAAAATAGTAACTTAGTTACATTACTAGTTACTTCTCTCAAAAGTAACTCAGTTACTTCAAGTTACTCGTTACTTTCAAAGTAACTAGTTACTAGGGAAAGTAACTTTGGTTTTACTCAGAATTTTCTTGTTAATGTGTTGCTTCCATAACTTTGCCAGTCTTCTAGCTTGCTTACTTGCCACAAGTGCACTGTGCCACCGACAAATAGAAAGGAAAAGATAATGTGCATATTTCCACGAGAGAAATCCCACGCCTGGACCGTCATTGACTGCTGCCATGATTCTAGCCTACGTCACAGCGTCATGTGCGCCTTTTACATCCAACACAAAAACTGCAGTCGTGGTGCTTTGATTGTACTCAGAACTCGGAAATTCTGCCTTCTGAATAGGAAGATGTAGGCAACACCAGACTGCAGATGAGCTGCATACAGAGCTGGACTGGGACAAAAAAATCGTCCTGGGCATTTTGACTAGAGACCGCCCACCATTATAGGAAAAATCATAAAGCCTTTGAATGAAAACAAACGCTGTTGTGACAGTGATGTACACTGTTTTGATGGTATATATGCATCAATCTATCAATCGTTTGTTGTAAGATTCAGATAATTATTTTTTAAAAGCTAGACATTTTAAATGAGAATAAGAAAGAAAAGTATTTCTTTGTGCCCCCCTTTCCCTGTTAATGCCCTACCTGGCCCCCCTGGCAACACTTTGCTAGATCCGCCCCTGCACAGTTACCAGCTGTCAGCTACCTAAAAAGGGATCCTGGGGTTATTTGTCTCTCAGAAACAGTTCATAACTTCCCTTCAACTCATTCATGTCACCTAAAAGGTAAACCTGTTTCTCCATCACCTGTTCAGCTCTGATGATCCAGTAAGGACATCTCCTGGTTTCATCTTCATGTTTCCCTCTCACCAGATAACCAAACCATATCATGACCAGCAGCTTTTTTGCAGCTGTGGCTCCAGCAAACATCAGCTGATACTAGAAATTAATATTAAATAAATTCTAACGATAGCTGATCAAGCTTAAACGTGCTGCTGTTGTTTAGCGCAACATCCGCTGGTTTCCTCTTTCGGCGCAAAGTGAGCGATAAACAAACAAGAGAGAAAAGCCGATCAGCTGATCATTGATCAGGTTTCATGATTGAAGTAGAAACGGGAGAGGGAGGGGGAGAGAATGAGAGGCAGCTGTGCAGCGTAAACACAGAATAACTCCAGCTTTGTGCCTTTTTCATTGTAGCTGAAGTCCGGGACAAACTGTTCCTTTTCACCTCAATAAGAAACGCGTAATATTTTCTCTGAATACCAGACGGGACAGTTGGCAACTCTAATAACTTATGAACAAAATAAAGTTCAACATCATTAACTTCATAGCACCACCCAGCTGTATAGAAACTCCGTCATGCTAGCTAGCACGCAGTACGGAAAAAGTCAGAATAACGAAAATAAACTCCACCTAAACTTGGTTCATATCTGACCCAGAGAGACTGCAGGTCATAACTTCTTACCTGAAGTTCAGTTCACACTTGGACCGGCGGCCGCCTCGGGTCTCTTTTCCTTCTGCGTCCCTTTTCCTTCATCCACCCGCTGGCCTCCACCACTTGCTAATGTTATTGAATCTGTGGAAGCTCCGCGATGCCACCACACGAAGTAACGAGTAACGACCCTATCTAAATCCCAGTAACGAGTAACGCGTTCCTAGTTTTGGCATAATAACTAGTTACCGTGCTCGTTACCACAATAATAACGTAGTTACTGTAACGCATTACTTAATAACGCGTTAGTCCCAACACTGGTTATGAGAGAAAGTAGGGTATTTTGTCAGCACCATCGGATGTCAACACCATCAGGATTTTTGTCTGACGGTGTTGACCCTTTTTCTAATGGTGTTGACAAATGCCACAAAAGTGTGCTATTCATCAATTAAATTAAGTTATTTTTTATTAATATTTCAGTCATATTACTTCCTGTGTATTTTACTGATATTTCTGCTTTACAGGTGTGTCGAATATTATCGAATTTGCCTTATCTTGAATCTCATTGTTTATGTATACATTATTAATCCTGTAGGAAAATGCTTAGTCCTCTGCATTTAACCCACTCACTCAGTGATGCAGTAGGCAGCTACAAATCCAGGATAACCGCTGTTCTTTGGATTTGAACGCCCAACCTTCCGATTATGTGGCGTCTACTGAGCTATCTCTGCCCCGAGAGCTGGGCCCTGTTTCAGGAAGCCGGTTTAGAAAACTCAGAGTGAAAAACGATACGCAGGGTTGAGTAACCCCGAACTGTCCAACTCGGAATATTCGGTTTCAGAAAGGCTGATAACAAGTAGTTCAGTCAACGCGGAGTTGCTTTAACCCCAAGTGAAGCGCGCGGACGAGGATACATAAAGCCCTGATCAGTGGAGCACAGATTAAGCGAGTCACCATGGAGACGGAGGGAAAGAAGGCGCGGTCAATGTATTTTACAGCGCTTGAGGCCGAAATTCTGATGGCAGCATATGCCGATAACATGCAAATTCCGCGGAAAAAAGTAACACAGCGACAGCTGCAAAAGAAAGTGAGCATGCATGGCAAAACATAGCCGACAGAGTCAATGCGTGAGTGTTAATTTAAACATTGATCTAGGGATTTCCACCCATTTAACACGTTATTTTATCATATGTTATTTTATCATATGTTATTTTATTTGTTATTTTATACATTTTATTTTGTGACGTGATGTGAGCGCAGGTGCAACCCAACAGGCCCCAAACGTTCCTGGCAGCAAGTAAAAATGAAATATAAAAATATAGTCCAAACAGGTAAGGTGTAATTGTATTATGAGCCATAGTGCTTGGTCTGTTTGTCCGATGTAAATCAATTGCAGTTAGAGGCTACATTAATTTTCTGTCTGTAAGCACTTATTGAAATTATCTGAGCACATTACAAGTACATATTTGCTTACTCTGTATGCTCAAATGTGACCCGTTATAGCCAACAGAAAAAAAGCGGAGGCCCGAAAAACAGGTGGGGGTCCTCCACCACCACCACCACTCACAGAGGCTGAGCAGTTGGCCCTCAGCCAAAACAGTGGGCGCCCTGTGGCCGAAGGCATCTCTGCGGGGACATCCTCTGAGTCAATAACCCCGCAAGACACAAGTGCCTACATAGGGGGTAAATTCAAAATAATACATGATGTGCATACATCCTTTCTTCACAGTCACCTTTGCAGTGCTACTCATTCATTTGATAAACTCTTTACCATAATGGATTATTTTGTAGTGAAGTTATTTTCCTACTGATTTTGCCTTCCCTCAGTCTTGGTTGTCTTTGAGAGCATAATGACAATGAAGTGTAAGGTGATTGGTATGTTTGTTAATTGCCATTTGGTCCCTTGTAAGTTATAAGTGACCTGTATAAACCTCATATTCTATCAGTTGATGGTGATGGTGTACTGCATCTGGTGCAGCCTCCTGTTGAGCCAGACCAACATGCAGTTGTGAGTAATACTCCACAGATTATATGAGTTTACAGTAGAACAGCAATGTTGTTTATTTCTTTACTACAGGAAAATAATGAAGAAACATTGACAGCTGTTACAGAGGAGGAAGCAACAGAGACACTTTATGAGGTTTACATCTTTTAATACTTTGTGTACAGAAAATACAGGTGACCAATAAAGCCAGTTGAACAAAAAATCTGTTTATTCTTCTTTCAACATGTTGAGGTGATGGGTCAAAAGAAATGATTGTGACATATGGTGTCTCTGACTGCTCTTCCATCTTGTATGTCCGTGGGAGGGTCAGGATGTTCATGGTTTGGATCACTGCTGTTTGGTTCAGAAGGACAGTGTTCTCCTCTAATTGTGGCAATGTTGTGAAGAATCACACATGCCACAATAATGTCACATGCCCTTTCTGGGGTGACCCTGAGTCTTTGCAGGCACTGGAACCGGGCCTTAAGCATTCCGATAGTCATTTCAACTCTGGCTCTTGTCCTGCAATTAGCCAGATTATATCGCTGCTGTGGGCCCGGTTCAGGGTCAGAGTAAGGGGTAAGCAAATAGGGTAAACATGGATACCCCCTATCACCAAGCAAGTAGCCAGTGAACTCTCCTAAGACAGAAGGATACACTTCAGTTCAAATGTCCCTGAAGCAATTGGTCTTTATATATTTTAAAGTATTTTCAACTCACCATGTCCAAATTTTGTGCTCAGTGTACATTCACGGAATATTTGTGAGTCATGGACAGAGCCTGGCCACTTGGCTTCCACATTTGTGATAATGTTGGCAGCATCACATATGATCTTCACAGTGCAGAGAACACAAATTAGCATCCATTACTATGATGAAATAATTTGTTAGTTTGAAATGCTACAGGGAACTATGTACCTGTACATTAATGCTGTGGAAAGACTTCCTGTTCACATAGTCTCCTTCATTTACTGAAGGAGCAATGATTGGAATGTGAGTACCATCTATACAGCCAATCACGCCTGGGAACCCTGAAAATAAATGTAAAATTTAAGTAGTAGTTCAAGTATCACCACATCATAAATTAAGTTTTGGTCATCCTGATACCTGCAATTTTGTGGCATCCCTCTTTGATGAATCTTGTGGGTCTATGACCGGGTGTTGGGGGAAAACTCTGTAAAAGACCCAGGAGAAATAAAGACACAATGAGACAAAGTTACTTTCTTTATCAAACGTGTACACGGGTGAGCTGCTAAGAACAACTCACACCATGCACAGTGGCTTGGTAATTTTTATAGGAAAGACAGTGAGAACAGGATAAGAAAATACAAAACAAATAAAATAAACAACTCCATATGTGGCGCTAGTCTCGTCAGCAGAGAGCTGGGAGAAGGCTGTGAGAGATAAAACAATCTAAAACAATATGTCCCAAAACAGTATGTCTTTGCTGAGAAAGCCTAAAAAGATAATTCTAAACTAATCTAACCATAGACAAAAGGGCATGCTTGCACATTTAAAAGAAGGTAAAGAAACATAGAATCATTTTTCCTGTAACATTCCCTCCTGTTTTAACTTGTTTTAAATGTATACAACAATTGTCTGTGAAGGTTATTTATTAAGTATCTTAAACAATTTTTTAATTTTTCAAAATGTCAGCATAGCAGAAATGGCAGTCATTTGGTCTAAAGAATAAAACAAAAGAAAATAATACAAAGAAAAACATAGTAAATGAAATAAAAAAAATAATAAAACTAAAACTACAAAAAATAAAAGGGTGAAAAGTAAAATGAAAACTTTATATTTAAAAATGATGAAAACCTAATATGTAAAATAATGAAAACTTCAAAAAAAATACAAGGATGGAAACCTTATATTATAAAATGAAAACTTCAAAAAAACAAGCATGAAACCTTATACTTAAAACGATGCAAACCTTAAATTGAAAACTTTATATTTAAAACTGAAGACTTCAAAAAAATAAAAGCATAAAAACTTTATATTTAAAATGAAAAACTTTGTTTAAAACTCAAGACTTCAAAAAAATAAAAGCATGAAAACTTGCATAACCTACTAATGTTTTAATCAGTGCATGATCACTTGACAAGTCATTTTTAATCACCACGTCATTTATTAGCAGCTATTACAAGTTCTCCTCTAACAGAATTGCAACGGGATGTTGTTCTTCTTCAGGCACGGCAACATAAGCAGTCATTGTAGTTGTTATCATCTTTGAAATCATTACTCTTAGGCATGGCAACACACACAACACTAATATGAGCAGTGCTATCATGATGAGACCTAGAAGGAAAAATGGCTTTGCTACAGCAGCCAGCCATGAACCGCTGAACAGCCAGTCCAGCCAGCTTTGTGCTGTAGCTGCTCCAGGTGTGTGGTCAGTGACATATTTTTGCAGAGCGGTCAAATTCTGCAAAGCTTCATAAATGTCTCCTCCAGTTTCGTATCCATCAGGGATAAAAGTGCAACATGTTTCCCCGATCAGCTTGCAAACTCCTCCTTGTGATGCTGTTAGCAGGTCTAGTGTCAGTCTGTTCTGCAGCACCATCGTTCTGATGGCCTGCTGTTCTCCTGCTAAGGCCGTTCCCAGGGCCTTAGTTAAGTTGATGTGTCGTAGCAGAGCATATCGGTTGATTTCCACGTGATCCCGCACCTCGGCAACTCCAATGCCGGGGATCAAGCTCTGTAAGAATTTCACTCCTCCTCAGATGCGAAACTCTGGTTCCTTTACTGCTTGGTGCCGTCCGTGCACATCCTGTCTGGTAATGAGTCTTTGTTTGTAGTATCATTCGGTAGCTGTAGTTGGAGCGACAGTTGAGGCTCATCAGTGTCGCGTTACTGGCACAGGTTTCGTTGAGTGAACAGTCCATACACTTCCTCTCGTTCCTTGGTGGGCAGAAAGTGTATATGTATTTGCATAGCAGTCAGTTTTATTATTCAAGTAAGCTGTAGTGTTCATAAACTGCCACCAGAAATTAGTGGCATAGCCATGGGGAAACTTGGTGTACTTTCCTTTGTCATACAGTGTCTGCCTTTTCTCCATATAGCGTGACTTATTGTCCCTCACGGAAGCAAAGATGAGGAGCCCGGCCATGGTCAGGGCCGCTGCAGTTATTAAGAGCCACCACCTCATGACGACGGGACACACCCTCCTGTCGCGAGTAGACCCCCCGGCCAGGAAAGCTGACCCCTCCACCGGGCGAGATCACAACAAGTAGGCAAGCCTGCCGTCAGCTGTGTTTAGATGGCTTCACTGACTCGCCTGCAGTGACTCTGATGGATCCAGGATGGTCGTTCCGCAATTTTGCAAGCTCCAGTTTTTCCTTTGGAGCACTTTGATCAGAACCCAGTCACCGGGCTGTGATCTGCAAGACACTTGATAGACATCATTACATTCTTCGTCATTTACAATCATCTCTTTATTTTCCTACAACTTAGACATACATTTTGCTACTGAAATTGTATCTGCCTTTTTCACTGGGTAGATTTCTGGCCACTTTGAGAATACATCTATAACCACTAGGGCGTATTTTTACCCTTGGCATTCATTTAGCTCAATAAAGTCCATGTGGATTGTGTGGTCTCAGGTTTTCCTGAGCATTATATTTTTGACACGTCATGCACGTTCTGACAAATTGTTTTGCTGAGGTTTCAAAATTTACAGTGTAGAATTTACCTGTTTTCCTGTAACACCGGGGAACACCACAAACGTGTACAGGAGACGTTTCAGTGCAACTGTAACATTCCTGACTGCCCGACAGACGGTAGCCTTGGAAACGTGCTCAGCGTCACCAATATTATACAGAAAGCTCGCGTTTGCAAAAAACCGAAGTGCAATACAAATAATATGTACAGAACTGGGACAATGTCCACGATGTGTCACATGCGTAATATATGGCCTGAGGATGTTATCCAAATAAATTATAGATTGTGCTGAGAAACGGTAACGTTTGCACAGACAATCATCAGGAAATGATAAAATGTCCAAACGCGCTCTGATCACTCTCTCCCGGCGGAGAGCTCTGCGGAGAATTTGGGCTTCACGATCTACTGGCTCTTCAAGGAAGGGACACGCCATGTCTGACACTTCCTACTGTCAGGTTTCCGACAAAGGGGCGGAGACAGTCAGGGTTAGTTGTAGTAAACCTGCTAGGGGGCAGGTTAGCTTCACGGCGTGTGTCGTCATAGTGTCTCACTCAGGCTTCAGCTGAACTCGCTTTGTGAAACCGAAAACCCAGAGTTTTCGTTAACTCAGGGTATACTTACTCAGTTTTTCCACTAAACCGGCTTCCTGAAACAGGGCCCTGGGGCCTGTTCTTCGTACCTCGCTAAGTAAGTTAGCTGGATTAGATTGTTGACGATTTTGCGTGATCCTGGATCGTTCGGTTCCCCGAAGCTCATCCGGGACTTGCTGTCATAGCAACAGAGCCGTAAGCGTAAACCTGCTCTGGAGCAGGTTTACTTTATGTAAACAGGATTAGATCGCGGCCACGCAGGTATGTCCACTTCATTTATACGAAAGCAACAGCGATATTCCACCACTGTTTCACCATAAATAAATAACATCAATGTAACTAAAGATAATGCAGCACTTGATCCTTTTATTGATGTCACACAGATACATACAGGTCATTTCCTAAAAAAGGGAAATGTACTATTAACATTCTATTACATGTATGTGATTATTACAGATGTAATTCATATTTCAGAGTAGTAATTGTAAATTACTTCGTGTAATCAAGATGAGAGACCACGGCTATAAAAGCGAAGGTGGATTTGGGAAGCCTGTCGCAGCCATGTCCTGTCCGTATACGCGAGCCACCCATTGCGGAAGGTGCAAGATTGATAAGGAGAGTCCTCAGAATTCAGCGTATATTACAGGATAGACAGGATCCTTTAGCTCAGCGCGACAGTGTGCTCATTGAGAGATATCGATATTCCCGTGAGGGTATTATTTACATAACCAACTTGTTGACGAGGGGGTGCAGGACCACCACCTGTCTTTTTTTCCTCTGCCCTTTTCTTGGTTGCTGTTATGAACAAACTAACAGAGTATTACAGGCCAGTATTACCTTGCCAAGAGACGAAAAGCAATCTAAGAGATAAATATTACCATTCTGTAGAATACTCCTGTATTCCACTTTTACTTGTTCCCATGTTCTTGTGGGTCCTGCTGTGGCTCTAATGTGAAAGGGGATATAATATAACATATTATAATATAATATAATGCCATATGATATTGGACAATATAGTGTCATATGATAGATCTACCCTACCGCCTACTGGTGTTGGCCAGAGGGGCCGATGGCGCGATATGGCAGCCTGGCTACAACCGTAGCTGCCTCCACCAGTGTGTGAATGTGGGAGTGAATGAATAGTGGTATCGTAAAGCGCTTTGGGTGCCTTGGAAAGCGCTATATGAACCCAATCCATTATTATTAGTATTATTATTAAATTACCTACGAGTTTGATTTGTCAGCAACTTTCTGCCAGCCCTCTCTCCTTGCTTCTGCAGCCTTTGCAGTTTTCTCTTGCGTTTTAATTAAACTCTGAAACTCCTGAAATCCCTCACTCATGAGTTCTTGCTCTGCTGCCGGAAAATACCGAGCGCGCCCCTTCGACATTTTCGCCGACCAATCAGCGGGTTGCCGATCAATGTTTCTACTATCGATGCGTAGCCCCTTTTACGACACCCAGTGATGTCACATTACTGCGTCCAGCTGTACTAATCGTCAACAGCAGGCGTGTTCGGGGAACCGGATTAGCGAGCTCACGGTTAGCGCGATGGTTTGGTCTTGGATGTGTCATTTGATCTTGGATGTAGTAAGCGACGTACGAAGAACGGGCCCTTGGTCTTTAAGTGATGATGTCGACTTTTGTTTTTCTCCCTCCCTCACGCTCACACACACACAGCGGGAGGGGCGGTCCCACACGTTTTCCCTGCAGCAAGGACTACACCGCCCATGAGGCTACAGTCTTAAAGGGCCATGCCTGTAACACTATGCTGTCGTTTAAATCATTTTTCGTATAACAATTTAAAAAAAATATTTCTTCACATCAATATGCGGCCGCAAATAGAGGTGATGTGGGCCACAAATGGTCTGCGGGCCGCGAGTTTGAGGCCCCTGGTTTAGAGCAGGGCGATATGGCCAAAAATATTTATCACGATATATTAGAGCTGGGCGATAGAACGATAACGATATGTATCGCGATATAACTTTGACTCGATAGAGAAATTAAGCTATCGCGATAGACCTCGCCGCTCTTGTCCTCAAGAAAAAAGAAAAAAAAAAAGGTCAGCCAATCCAAATTAAGTAGCGCAGAGCCGAACCAATCACAGCCGCAGCATCACGTCGCGTGACTTGTTACGTACAGCACAAGTGCCAAGCCGCACGTGTGTTTGTTTGGGAAGCAGCCAGCGGGTAATGGAGCCAGCGCGTAATGGAGGAAATGAGTGTGCCGACTAGAAAAATCAACCGAGCGTGACCGAAGAGAAAACAGATGATGGTTCCAATGCCGGAGAGATTGTCGAACGGAAGAGCCATAGAAGTTCCGTAGTGTGAAGGTATTTCGGCTATTTCAAGTCTGACAAAAAACAGAGTAGCGTGCACTGTAAATTGTGCCGAAAGCAAGTCGGGAAATACAATAAACTGGTGCATGCGTCACACTGTGCGCCACGTTATTGTTTCGGTGAAATGAATTTCTACAATACTGTTACTGTTAATTCTACTCTCTGCAGTGTTTAAATGCTTACATATACACAAAGTTACTGTCCCTCCACACATACGACTCGGTTCTGCTTCTATGCCCCAGCTTTGTTTACTTTTTCCCACCGAGGCTTCTAGACTTCTGATTGGCCAACATTTCGGCACGGTTAGGAATCTAGCGCCACCTGCTGCTTTGGCATGTTCATAGCAGCGTTTTCCTTCATTTCTGCCTTTATGTGTGGACGGGATTATTTTTTAAAACGAAAACGGAAAATCTCCGTTTTCAAAAATACCCGTGTACGTGTGGACGTAGCCTCAGTCTCTGACTGGAAGCGCTAATTCGTCATTCGGCTTTTGTCAGACTAAAGTAACTGTTAAAACTGTTTGAAAAGCTAAGCTATACAACAAGGAGAGATTGAGAATTTCCTTTTAGTTCTCAGTTTATTTGATATTGACAAAAGTTAGTCAGTTTTGTCTGTTCTTCTGTAAAACAAACTAAGATTTATTTTTAGAATTAATATTTTGTTTCTAAGTGGAATTGACAATTTAGTCTGTTTCGTTTGTTCTATTTTGAAACTTAAACGCTTTAGTGGCTGCCTTTTGTGTAGTTTGCAATATTTGCCTTTATTTATCTGAAAAAGTCTCATGTTCCTTAAGTACATCTACCCTGTTGAACTTATTATGGGAAATAAATATTTAAATAAAAACAAGCTGCTGATTATTTCACATTTTACTTGTGAGCAACGGCACATTTAAATCTTACAAATATAGTTATTTGGCTTATATCGTGATAGATATCGTTATCGCCTGAAATGAAAAAAACATATCGTGATATGAAAAAATCTCATATCGCCCAGCTCTACGATATATATTTGAAAATTTGCGATAACGATATAACTGACAATATAATTGATGCGAGACAAAATACAACTCCACAACATTACTAGCGCAAAAAGACAACCTTCCATTTATTTTCACTTAAACAAGAAGCTGGTTTTTATGTACATTAAAGCTTTATAAAAATGTAACAATGCAAATGCAAATTCCTTGCTGAAAGTTTAACCAAAAGGCATTTCCAGTAGAAATGGGCTGACATATCCTGAGCATAACTATGTATAATATCCACTGAAGTTAAAAAGAGGTGCTTTGCAACATTAAACTGCAGTGTGCAGTACGTATTTTTTGGTGCACGGGATTATAACGCACATTAAGCGAAACAAAGCAGTCAGATAAATCAAACTTTATTAAACTCATTCTTCTTGCTTCCTCCACTTCTGTACCATTGATTCATTAATGTTGAATTCTCTGGCAGCTGCTCTATTCCCATGTTGTTGCAGTATATTAATGACTAACCTTGTATTGTGGATGGATTATCTTAGTTGTTCTCCTGACTGAAGTTTGGTCCGTTTACAGCATCCTGCCATGCGATTGCATTTGTCTCTAACCATGAGGAACCTTCGCGTTAACTTTTATAAGTGGAAAAGTGTTAGTGTTCGTCCTCCAGCTTCACTGTTTATGTTATGCTAACATAGCTGTGTCGCCAGCGATCACGTAGCACATCATTATATACCAGCTAGCCCAACTTCAGTAACCCTACAAACGTCACTGCTGTTTAGTTTCCTGTCTTCATTTATGTTGGAAGTGATAGCAGAGCTGTACGTTTGAATTTTTTCAGAAATCTCTGTCAGAACATGCTATATCATGCTTAGGTAACTAGCGAAACTAGCGAGCTAACTTCCGCTAGCTTCCTGCTAACTTCTAACTTCGTTAAATGTAATAAATTTTGTTTTCATGGATGCCTGGAAGTTAAACTTCATAGTTACACCTGGTAAAGCAGCAATGCTGATCGTTTTATTAAAGATGAAAGAATTTAGACAGTTTTGAACACTCAGTGATGCTGCAGTGTTCGTTTGACCTGAAGTATACGGAGTTTAGGACCCAGATTACTCCAAGACTTAAGAGCATCTTAGTCCGACAAATACGACAATAACGATAGCCGCTTGCATGTTCTGCAAAAACATGTGCTTTGTCGTGTATCTGACGGACAAACACCAAACCAGTTCCACATCACTGAAGTTGCACCATTTTTACAAACCAATTCTGGTTCATCTGTTTCACTCAACAATCGGCCATGTGCGTATGAAAACAAAGGCACTGCGCATGCGCGTTTTACTCATATTCTATCGCGATATTTCATTTTCCTATCGTTGCCTAACATTATACCGGTATTACTGTGAACGGTATAATATGGCCCAGCCCTACCCTGGTTTATGTTACGCTAACATAGCTGTGTCGCTAGCGATCAACTAGCACATCATTATATACCAGCTAGTCCAACTTCAGTAACCTGACAAAAGTCACTGCTGTTTAGTTTTCTGTCTTCATTTATGTTGGAATGTAGGTGGAAACCAGCTAGCTAACTTCTAACTCAGCCACACTGATCGTTTTATTAAAGATGAAAGAATTTAGATAGTTTGTAACTCGCAGTGATGCTGCTGAGTTCCTTTGACTTTGGGATATGCAGCGGAGTTTGGACCTGGAAACGGCTAATGACATCAGACTTAAAGACCGGATAGCATTTCTATTGCTTAATACATAATTGTGTTGTGAATATTGATCCTTAATCTGTATAAATGCATATGGTTCAGAAAAATTATAGTAATTACAAAATGGTACATTTCAGGCTAGAATGGCTAAGGGGAACCTGTCAGTAATGGAATGAAAGAGGAGGAGCAGGGAGTATCAAAAAAGGAGAAAAAAAATTAACAGCCACCCTGAGTTGAAGGAAGAGTTTTTCATAAAGGAAAGGCACAAAAGCCCTGTACTTCTCCAGCAAAAACCATAAATTATTAAAAAATGTTACACCTGGGAGATTGGACCAAAACTTGGTGAGACAGCCAAACTTTGTACAACAATTATATTTAAATATATTTTTGAAAAATCAAAAAATATATTTTAGAAAATTAAAGCCTGTTTTGTCCCTAATCTCAGGAATCACTGATCTACTGTACATTCTGAAATTATGATAATGTCACTGATGTGGCAACTTAGCCAATCCAGACAATTTGATATTTTATCATCTATCACTCAAAATGCTTACTCTACAGTGAGCATAAAAGACCCTTAAGTATGCTTATTGCTGCCAGAGGTATACAGATAGCGTGCTTCTAGCTGTTTGTAGGAGTCTTTCCTCAGGGTGTTTTAAAATACTTGTTGACTTTTGTGGATTCCAACTATTGCATTAAAAACTGTTGCTCTCTGTTTTTTGCCTAACAGTTTGACACGACATGATGGTAAAATTACAATATTTATTTTAATTGTCAGATCCAGTTACATTATGTAAGTTTACTGTAGTTATTGTGATCTGTTTGCTAAAGTATGAAAATGACAAACCCAATTGAATCTGCCCGGGGTACAAGGATATCATGGTGATGTCTGTACGAAGACATGTTCTCACACTGGTTCAAAATGAATGAACAGGGCAAACACGAGTGAGTGAAATTACCATTGATCATATTCTTACTCACAAGGCCTGTAACACAGTAATATAAAAATAATAATGGATTGCATTTATATAGCGCTTTTCTAGACACTCAAAGCGCTTTACAGTTCCACTATTCATTCACTCTCACATTCACACACTGGTGGAGGCAAACCACAGCTGTAGCCACAGCTGCCCTGGGGCAGACTGACAGAAGCAAGGCTGCCATATCGCACCATCGGCCCCTCAGGCCAACACCAGTAGGCGGTAGGGTGAAGTGTCTTGCCCAAGGACACAACGACCAGGACAGACAGACCCGGGGATCAAACCGGCAACCTTCTGGTTACAAGATGAGCTTCCCAACCCCTTGAATACCTTAACTAACCTTAAATACAGAGCACATATGTTGCAGTTATCTTAACCAGTGATCACATTAGCTTAAGTATTAATGATAAGTATTGCTTTGCCAGCCCTGACTTTCCTTGAGAATTTTGGTGGAAACAGTTTAAACCAATACATCACTGACAACAAATTTCCCATGGAGTACTGTTGCTGGAATTACTTCCCCTGTGCTTTTCCGTGGTAGCTGCCTGACTCATCTATAATCACTGCAGTCTGTGACTGGCCTCTTAAGTGGTCTGTCTGGATTTCTTTCCTGATCCATGATTAGACTTACAGTGATACTTTAAGGAGCATCTGTGGTGAAGGGCATTTCTGATAGGACTAAACCTTCATCTGGCTCTGCTCTGTTTGCCCTTAACATCCTGTGGAAGTTTTATTTCAGTACCAGTCAGCCTATTTCTCCACTCTGCCATCGCTCCACCCTTCCTCTAGACTGTATCTCACGCAGACAGCTATTGTGCATCTATAGTTCATTCATCCCACAGCAATACAGTAATTTGCTATCCATGTTTCTTATTTAGTTTGCTTACTTTCTCTTCATAGCTGGAATTTTGACATGGTTCTTTAGTTAGTTTGGAGACGAGGAGAAAAGGATATCAAAGTTAATATGTTTACTGTGCAGGCTTTCTCTGTTTGCCTTTATATGACTGATCGCAGTTTCATTTTACTGCAGGGAAAATCCCAGACTGATTACATAGGAACAACTGAGGACCCAGCCTTTTGAAATGAAAGAAGAAAAAGGTAAGATGTCCTGTTTGTTTGTTTTAAACCACTGGTTGGTTCCTGAGGAGCTTTGTTTCATTTAGTGATCAGTGTGCAAGTGTTAATAAAGACGTTTGTTAGGAGAATGTGTAATTATGGTGCATTAAAAAGTCTTAAAACGGTCTTGCATACCCAACCAAATTTCTGTTAATGTTCCGTACAGCAGTATTTCCATTTTTGAATGTAGAAGTGTGAAAAATGTCACTGTATCACTGAAAATGTCACTTAAGTGGCAATTTAGCTGATCTGGACAATTTGATCTCAAGAAATTATCAATAAAAATGTTTCATTTGCGGTGAGCACAAAAGTAGCATGATTCTAGCTGTTTGTAGGAGTTTTTAAGAGAGTTTTGTGGATTTTTTAAGATTGCACAAAAGCTGTACGTCTCTGTTTTGAGCACCAGAACATACCATTAGCCAGAACATAACAGTAAATCACAATATGTATTCCATCCTCTTGTAGTGGCGGGTGAGGCTCCAGTAATGCTCACTACCCACAGCAGTTGCTTGCGGCAAGATACGTTGCAGTTGCCGTGTCAGATAGTGATGTAGCTGGCCTGAATGCTCTTGATGGTGCTTGTGTAGGATGTGGTGAGGTTGGGAGAAGGGAAGCTTCCTTCCTTCAGCTGTATCACAAAGTTCACTCTCTGCTGAGATATCTTTGATAAGGAGTTCTTCAGTTATGTGCAAGGAAGTTGGTGGTCCAAACCATCTCCACAGCAGAGCCGTTGATGATGAGCGAGGGTGGGATGTATGCTGACTCATCATTGCTGCTTATCATGTCCTGCACAGTTGTGTCATCAGCGTACTTCATGATGTGGTTGAGGTTGTGTGACTTAGCACAGTCATGAGTCAGCAGAGTGAAAAGCAGAGGTGTTAACACACGGCCCTGTGGAGCGCTCTGTCAGAAAGTCCACAGTGAACGTAACACATAGGGCTCTTACAGTTACAGTTATCTCCTCTCTGTCTGCGATGTCAACAGCAAAAACTCAGGAATGGCATCACATAAACATCAGGTTAATCAGCTTAGTAGGATAGTGCAGAGCCCAAAAGTGTGAGGTTGTGAGTTGAACGCTTTAGTTTGTCTCCTTTTATGCTAAAACAATTCTTGAACTTTGTATTGCTAGAAAGTCTAACAGTGACATCCGGGCAGTGTTTAGGAAGTACTTCGATCTGACATCATTGTAATGTCTGCAAGATCTGTTCAATTTTAACTCTTAAGTCTTTTTTTTTTTAAACTATGGCTCGACTGCCAAACAAACTGTTGAAATAGTTGCAGGGTTAGCAAAGGAAACGGGGAAGCAGCTTTTAGTTCATGTCTGAACTAACAAATCAATTTGTTCAGAGAGTAACTGAGTTTATTTAAGTGAAACATCTGAAGCAAACAAATGGCTCCACAACAGTCCAGCACAACAATGAGTACAAGCGTAGAACATGTTCATCCTGTAATTCTGTGGACAGCAGGAGACCACAGTGAGGTGGAGAGGAGAAAACAAAATAACTGTGTTTTATCAAAGAAAATACAGTTGCGTTACAAGCGTGCGCCTGTCCACATTCTTCAGTTCTTTTGTGTTTTCCTGAACAATAACACAGGATCTGGAGCTGGATAGGAAGCTGGCTTCATATCCCCACACACACACACACACACACACACACACACACACACACACACACACACACACACACACACACACACACACACACACACACACGGCGTTACCCATATATAACTCGTCCCTGATTCAGTTGGCAGCAGCATTATATTAAATTTCATGTTGGGAGATAACCATTTTTTTTACTGTAGGTGCCCTGACTGGCCTACAGTCTATTCCAGAAGTACAATCTGCAGAGCAACCCTGTGGTAGTGTTAAGAAATTTGTACCAGTATTATATTACTGTTAATGTAGCAAATGCATGTGCACTCATGTGTATCCTAAAATAGACGTTCTGCTTTGCACTCCTTCCGCTGATTCTGAAGCATGGGCAGGCATGCTAAACTGTTTCTGAAGGACTCTGGCTTCTGTCACAAATCAGATAATAGATAAGATGTGCATTACTGAACCAAGCACAGAGTGCTAAAAATGACACTATATCCTTTCGTTCAGTGACCAGTTTATTATGAATCCGACATGGTCCAATTATAGTTTTTACTAGTTTTGTATACTTTCTTATCTTGGTTGTGTGCTTCAAGTCATTGTCCTATTGCAAAATGAACCTTTATCACACTCTGAGATCCAGAGCACTGTAGAGCAGGTTATCATCAAGGATGTCTCTGTACATTGTTGCATTCATTTTTCCATTTACCCCCACTATTGTCCTAGTTCCTGGTGCTGCAAAACATCCCCAGAGCATGATGCTATGCTTTACTGTAGGGATGGCATTTCCGCAGTGATGAACAGTGCCTGGTTTTCCCCAGACCCGAGCATTCTCTTTCCTAGCGTGTGACATACCGGCAATTTGTCATGTCCCGAGGCATCTCATAGCAATGCGAAAGGTACCCTTTGGCGTCCTTATGATACGCTCCAGATTCTCAGTTGAATCCAATAGAATGCTGCTCGCAGCGGTAACACACGCTCCAGCCCTTACCCTAACCTTAACCCTAACCATAACCTTAACCCAGTCAGATAGTGTTTTCCAAAGCAATTCATGATCAGAGAGTAAAACACATTTGCATGTATAGATTCATTCCAAACGGCTCTCATGCCTCTGAATGCGTAACATCCTGACGATTTATCTTATCGCATGGGTATGTGACGAGTTGGGATGAGAACATGTTGTCTAGACATGATGCTTGGCATCCAGACCAAAGACTTTAATCTTTGTTTCATCAAACCAAAGAATTTTGTTTCTCATGGTCTGAAAGTCCTTCAGATGCCTTTTAATAAAAGTATAAAAAAAATTGTAAAAATGCTTAACTGTATAACTTTCAGAACTGCTTGGAGAGTGGTGAGAATGACGTTTCTGATGTAAGAAATTACATCTAAACATTACTAAAGCAACTGAGAAAAAATGCAAGGAAATAAAGTATCTACAGTTCTGACTGACAAAAGTACAAGCTGTTTTGATGAGTTGTGAGATTCAAGTAAGAAGTGCATCAGCATAATTACAAATATATTTAGTTGTGAAGTATATGTAGATAAAAATAATGAGAAATGCAATTGAGTGGGGAGAAAAGTGTTTCTGATTTGAGAACTGCATTAAGAGTAGTGAGACAACTTCTGGATGTGAGAACTGCATCAAAGTGATTGACGTTATGTAATTTTTCACAGCCTCTTCTTTGGTTTTAGGCAAGGCAAGGCAAGGCAAGTTTATTTGTATAGCACAATTCAACAACAAGGTGATTCAAAGTGCTTTACAGAGACATTAGAAACAAGAACAAATAAAAAGCATGATTTAAAATTGAATAAAACAAGCAAATAAACTAACTAACTAATTAACAAACAAACAAACAACAGTATATAAAATCAAAACAGATAAAATCAGAACAGTAGATAAAATCAGTAGTTAAATGTAAGTTTTGAAATTTAAGCTTAAAGTGTGGATTTGGTGCTTTATTCAAATGCAGCTGAGAACAGGTGAGTCTTCAACCTGGATTTAAATAAACTGAGTGTTTCAGCTGATCTGAGGCTTTCTGGGAGTTTGTTCCAGATATAAGGAGCATAAAAGCTGAATGCAGCTTCTCCGTGTCTGGTTCTGACTCTGGGAACTGATAAAAGACCGGATCCAGATGACCTGAGGGATCTGGATGGTTCATACTGGGTCAGGAGGTCATTGATGTATTTTGGTCCTAAACCATTCAGAGCTTTATAGGCCAGCATCAGAACTTTAAAGTCTATCCTCTGACGGACAGGCAGCCAGTGTAAGGACCTCAGAGCTGGACTGATGTGGTCCACTTTTTTGGTCTTAGTGAGGACTCGAGCAGCAGAGTTCTGAATGAGCTGTAGTTGTCTGACTGATTTTTTTAGGTAGACCTGTAAAGATGCTGTTACAGTAATCAAGCCTACTAAAGATGAATGCATGGACTAGTTTTTCCAGGTCCTGTTGAGACATCAGATCTTTTATCCTTGATATATTCTTGAGGTGATAGTAAGCTGACTTTGTTATTGTCTTAATGTGTTTTTCTAAGTTTAGGTCTGCATCCATCACTACACCCAAATTTCTCGCCTGGTTTGTGGTTTTTAGATGTATAGATTGAAGTTCTCTGGTGACCTGTAATCGTTTTTCTTTGGCGCCAAAGACTATTACCTCAGTTTTGTTTTTGTTTAGCTGGAGAAAATTGTGGCACAACCAGTCATTGATTTCCTCAATGCATTTACCAAGAGCCTGTACAGGGCCTCGGTCTCCTGGTGACATTGTGATATATATTTGTGTGTCATCTGCATAGCTGTGATAGTTTATTTTGTTGTTGTTTATAATCTGTGCCAGTGGGAGCATGTAGATGTTAAACAGAAGGGGTCCCAAGATGGAACCTTGGGGAACTCCACATGTGATACTTGTCTGCTCAGATGTGAAGTTACCTATTGATACAAAGTATTTCCTGTTTTCTAAGTATGTTTTGAACCAGTTTAGTACAGTTCCTGAAAGACCTGTCCAGTTCTCCAGTCGTTTGAGTAATATGTTGTGGTCAACTGTATCAAATGCTGCACTGAGATCCAGTAAAACTAGGACTGACATTTTTCCACTGTCTGTATTCAGACATATGTCATTAAACACTTTTGTCAGAGCGGTTTCAGTGCTGTGGTTCTGTCTAAAACCTGACTGGAAGGCATCGTAGCAATTATTCTGTTTTAAGAAGTAACTGAGCTGTTGGGAAACTGCTTTTTCAATGATCTTACTTAAAAACGGGAGATTTGAGATCGGCCTGTAGTTGTTCATTTGTGTCTTGTCAAGATTGTCCTTTTTCAGTATAGGTTTGATTACAGCAGTTTTTAGTGATTCTGGAAACACACCTGATAATAAAGAAAAGTTGACGATCTGTAACAGGTCTGACTCTAAAGTCTTTGAGACCTTTTTGAAAAAACTTGTTGGCAGGACATCTAAACAGCAGGAGGAGGAGTTCAGTTGACCTAAGATGTCCTCCAGGTCTTTGCTGTTAATAGGTTGAAACTGTTTCATGGTGTTTAAACAGTTTTTTGGTGGACACAGTACATATCCTGGATCTGCTGTTGATGTACCAATTGCTTGTCTAATTTTTTGGATTTTTTCAGTGAAGAATTTGGCAAAGTCATTGCAGGCCATGGTCGAATGAAGTTCAGCTGCCACTGACACAGGAGGGTTTGTTAGCCTGTCAACTGTAGAAAATAAGACCCGAGCATTATGGCTGTTTTTAGTGATGATGTCAGAGAAGTAGGACCTCCTTGCATTCCTCAGTTGTAAATTATAATTGTGAAGTTTCTCTTTATAAATGTCATAATGAACCTGGAGGTTTGTTTTTCTCCATCTGCGCTCAGCTTTCCTACACTCTCTTTTTTCATTTTTCACCAGTGTGGAGTTTCTCCATGGAGACTTTTTCCTTCCAGAGATAACCTTCACCTTAATGGGAGCAATAGTGTCCATTACATTTAACATGTTAGCATTGAAGCTATTGACGAGCTCATTGACTGACCCTCTGGGCAGGTCAGGTGTTAATGGGAAGACCTGGTTAAAAATTGCACTACTGTGTTCAGTTATACACCGTTTTGTGATCACTGTTGTTGATATATTTATGTGGGCTGAGATTTTACTTTCAAAGAAAACACAGTAATGATCAGACACGCCCACATCAGACACAGTAACCTTTGAAATGCTCAGGCCTTTGGAGATCAGTAGGTCAAGAGTGTGTCCTCTATTATGTGTGGCCTCTGTTACATGCTGAGTCAGCCCAAAGTTGCCCAGAGTGTTACTCAGGTCTTTAGTCCCTTTGTCCTGAGGGTTGTCCACATGAATGTTAAAATCCCCAGCAATAATTACACAGTCAAAATCAACACAGATCACAGACAGCAGTTCACTGAGGTCATTAAAAAAGTCTGTGCAGTATTTGGGAGGCCTGTAAACATTAAGAAACACAACTTTGGATGGGGCCTTCAGCTGTAAAGCCACATATTCAAAAGACTGAAAACTTCCAGGAGATAGCTGCTTACATTGAAATGATTCATTAAATAAGACAGCAACCCCTCCTCCTCTCCTGCTCGCCCTGACCTCACTGATAAAACTGTAGTTAGGAGGGGTCGTCTCGATGAGAACAGCTCCACTGTTACTTTGGTCCAACCAAGTTTCAGTTAAAAACATAAAATCAAGGCTGTGCTCAGTGATTAAATCATTAATTAAAAATGTTTTCCCAGCTAGAGATCTAATGTTTAATAAAGCCAACTTAAGTGTTTTAGAGGTATTACTTGTCCCCTCATGTTTGGGAGCAGTCTGTGGCACACAAGGTATGTTTACTATGTTTAAAGATCTTTTAGAGTGCAGCTCTCTGTGTTTTGACCAGGCCACATGTCTCCTGTCACCTAAAAGTACAGAAATTTTAAAACCTTCTAGTAAACAGGGTCCCAGCTTCTCCTGGGAAAAGTCATCACTGCCATAATCCTCACAGCCCGGACCCTTCACACATCACGCATCAGACTGCGGAGACAGGGCATGAAGAGGAACTAAGGGGGGCGAGGCTGGGCAATGTGACTTCGATTGCTCTGTTGAGGGTGGGGCTCGATGGCGAACCTTTGGCCGCTCTGGTGGGGGGTTTATGGGGGACAAAAAGGGATTGGGACGGGGGGTAGATCTGAGCCCAGCATTGACCCGCTCCATCATCTCCTCAGTGAATTTCAGGTGTGGGGAGGAGGGAGAAAGGGAGGGGGAGGAGGGTGATGGCCTGTCAGGGGTTTGGGGGACTGGGGAAGGTCGTGGTCCCTTGTCCTGGTCGTTGGTGTTGTTGAGAGAGTTGGAGGCAAATAGGGACCCCTCTTCTTGCCTTAGATGTCTCTCCTTTCTGAGGCTCTTCCTCAGATGCCATGGATGTCTCTCCTTTCTGAGGCTCTTCCCGGGTGGGGGCAAATGGAGCTCCTCCTCAAGGTTTCTGCTGGGCTTTGTCTGTTCTTATCAAAACCTTTGTAACTCCTACATCCATACAGTACATACAGGTCATTTTGGTCTTTCACCCTAAACCTCTTGGTGGTTCACTTTGTTCTAGACTGAAAACTAAAACAGATTATGAGCTTTGAGCTTGTGAACTACGGAATGCACTATTAGAGTTATTAAAGTTTTATATTTTCTAACGAGTCTTTCCAAGGTCTAATTTTATACTTATTTTAGTGAATTAAAATGGTTTTTTTGTGATTAGTTTTTAGTTTAGTTTCAGCTAATTACAATAACCTTGTGCACTACTAATACATTTGAAATCTCTGGACTTTATTGAAAGTTTTAAAGAGCGCTTCAAGGCTTATTTGTATAGGTTTGCTTTTAGCTAGTGCACACTGTTGTGTGTTTTAATTTTAACTTAGAGTATTTTTAGCTGTTGCTTGTAGTTGTGAAACGCGTTGTGATCCTTCTTTTTTTAAATGCTTTGAACACATTTACATATGTGTGCAAAATGCTCTACATCTTAGTTTTCATGTCATTTGACTTTCAGATCACATTTTCAGTTGTTTTTTGTTTTGTTTTTTTACAGTAAAGGCAGTGTCATATGTGCAAATATTTGAGCTTTCTTATTCCTGTACCTACTATCAGGGTGACCACATATTGTGAAGTCATGAGAGGCTCAGCGAGCATGTGAAGATGTCCCAGAAGGCAACTAAAAGTAAGCCTTTTTGCTGTCTGTGATTGTTTTTTTTTTTTTTTGATGCTGTTGTTGTATTTTCATTGCATTTTTTTAACTTATTGTCTTAAGATCTTTTTTATGATTTTCTCTGTGTGAACAGCAAATTTGAGGATTGGGATTTTTAACATGCCCTAAATTCACTGTTGTTTAATGTGAGATACTGAGAGGTCAAACTGGACTTCTTGAATATTGTAGAACTTATCAGTACTATCACTTATCATCAGAACAATTTGGTTACCAGTGAGTCTTTGTCAAACAGTAACCATAATTCTGTTTAAGCCAGCATACAGATCGTGTTAGTTAAAGCAGTCCAGGCCTTGTTATTTGAATGATTCAACAGGTCTGCCAGTAATCAGGCCTGAGTGTGTTTAGTGAAACTGAACTCAGCTTTACAAAAAACCTGTTTAATCACAGTTAATTCATGATTTAACAAGGGGGCAGGGTTAATTACTTTTTCACACAAGACCAGATAGGTTTTGATAACTTTTTTCACTTAAAAACTACATTTTGTTTTGACTCAGCTTATCTTATATTATCTAATATTACCGTTTGTTTAATTATCTGAAACATATAAGTGTGTGACAAATATGCAAAAAAATAGGGAATTTAAGACGGGGGGGAAACACTTTTTCGAACCACTGTAAAATGTTACCAAAGGCTGTTGCTGGCTTTTCTCTTTACACTTTAAAAACTTTAGCGTTAAATGAATTTTGTAGCAATTTCCATGTATTCCGTGTATAATTTATTGCATGTATTTTTGCACATAAACCACTCATAACACTACAACGTATTCTTTTAAACTTGCATCAGGCTAAGTCAGGCTAAGTATATTTATCTGTTTTCAAACACCGTGCAGCACTTACTGGCTGTAATTTATTATTGAATGGAGTCCTTATCTAACTGTCAGAAAGACAGTGGTTAAAATTACCTTCCAAACTCTCTTTTTAATGGTCCTTGGGTTTATTGTTCAATGCCTTGTTATAGATGAAGCTTAAAATATTTAATCACACCTTAAATTGCCCCAAACTTCCCGCTATTAGTCCAGTTAGCAGGAAAAAACCTTTATTTACTGTACAGTGTAGCTTTACCACTGAACCTGATGAGAAGAAAGTCCAAGCACAGCAATCTTTGGAGCAGGGGTAGGCAACCTTTTTGATGGCGAGTGCCATTTAAAATTTCCTCAGAAGTCAGTGTACCATATGATTGTATTAGCAATAAATTTAATAATGCTCTATATTAACAGTTACACACTATATAGAACCACTTTATAGAATTATATTTGTTTGCAGATGTTGGCAGCTATCAGCGAATAGTTATCAGCTATTTTGAAACAAAAAAAGACACTTTTTATCCATAACAAGAACTCTATAACAGCAAATTAACTGTACAACAAAAAATACAAATGCTATTTATGGTCTCCTCACAACAATGATAAGAAAAATAAACTGGGCCAATATGGCATGTTTGTTAATACACATATTAATCTGATCTCTGGTCTCCCACTCAGAGACACAGGTCTCCGAGTGTCCAGCATTCAGACAGCTACCCGAGGACACTCATTAGAGATGGACCGATCCAATATTACGTATCGGTATCGGTCCGATACTGACGTAAATTACTGGATCGGATATCGGAGAGAAATAAAAAATGTAATCCGATCCATTAAATATCAAAAAAGCACCTCACAAAACTTGCGACACGGCGTAACTCGGCCCATAACCGTTGCACTTCGGAGCAGTGTGCTCACATGATAGAGCGGCTGTGTGTATTTGGAGCCTCACTACCAAACTCAGAGGAAGTTATCCAAGAGAGAAGTTAAGCAAGTGTGTAAGTTCATCTCTGAATGTTTGTAAAGCATTCCTGCGTTAAGCTTAACAACCAATATATGGAGCGACTGCCTCTCTCTCCTTCTCTCTCCTGCTGCTACTTCAAACGTGAAACTGATTAATGATCAGCTGATCGGCTTTCCTGTCGCGACTCCGTCTCTCTTGTTTGTTTTTGGCACACATTCGCGCCAGAAAGAGGAAACCAGCAGCTGAACAACAGCAGCACGTTTAAGCTTGATAAGCTGTTGTTAGAATTTATTTAATATTACTTTCTACACCAGGATCTTTTTCTACGTAGCTGACGGCTGGTAACTGTGCAGGGGCGGATCTAGCAAAGTTTAGCCAGGGGGGCCGATAGGGCATTAACAGGGAAAATGGGGCACAAAGACATACTTTTCTTTCTTATTCTCATTTAAAATGTGTAGCTTTTAATAAATAATTATCTGAATCTTACACCCAAAGTTTTAATCTGATGTAAAATGTATAGAAGTCCATTACTGTATATAGTAACTGTTAAGTCTAATATACCCTAGTAAGCTATAGTACTTTTTCCTTTGGGAAGATACCATCTGTGCAGTCTGCAGTTCTGTTGAAGAAAGATGTTGAATCTATTTAATTATTCTTGAAAAATAATTTAATTCTGTGCATTTTTGTTTTCACACTGCATCAAATTAAAGTTGATTACGTTGATTAAGCATCATGAGGTGGAGGGTGGGGGGTGGTTTCCTTTTTTTTTTTTGCTGGGAGTTTGCAACCCTATTAGTTAGGTTGCTTAATATTTCTGCTAAGTGCTCTTTAAAATACCAGAATAGGAAGGATTGTGTAGGTTTAAGTTTATTAGATTTATCAGTATTGCTGAACTATGAAATATTTTGGATGCAGTGTATTTTTTACATACAGGTATAACGGAATAGCTTTAGTGTTGTTGTTTATTTAAACTTGAGTATGAACTTATAAAAAATGCAGCAAGATATTAAAAAACAGTTTTATTGATTAAAAAATACACTATATCGGATTCATATCGGTATTGGCAGATATACAAATTTATGATATCGGTAGCGGACATAAAAAAGTGGTATCGTGCCATCTCTAACACTCATGTGAGAGAAAATCTGCTCACACAGATATGTGGAGCCAAATACTGTCAATAAGGCCTCTGCAATGTTGTGAAGACAGTTAAACTTGTCAGGTAGTGATGTCCAGCTGGTGAAAATGCAAGCTCCATGAACACGCGCAGCTGTGGATTCCAGCTGCTTCGATGTTGCATTAACTGGTATTAACTCAGCCAGTTAATGCGAGACAAATCCAGCTGCTCATTAAAGATTTCTGGTTTGATCAGAAAAGAAAACATTGGTCCATACACCTGAAAGTCCCAAAAACGCATTGTGTCTCGAGTCTACGGATGTATCCGTGTATTTCCATGGTGCTGACGCTGCGCTGAGCGGACAGCTCCTCAGTTTCCTCTTTCTGGCGCAAAGTGGGCGATAAACAAACAAGAGAGAAAAGCCAATCAGCTGATCATTGATCAGTTTCATGATTAAAGTAGCAACAGGAGAGAGAGAATGAGAGAAGAGGCAGCTGTGCAGCGTAAAGACAGAATAACTCCACCTTTGTGTCTTTTTCCATTCTAGCTGAAGTCCGGGACAAACTGCGTCCCTTCTCAGCTCAACACGAAATGCGTAATAATTTCTCTGAATGCGGGACAGTTGGCAACTCTACTAACTAACCTTATAAATAAAATAAAGTTCACTATCAGTAACATCATAGCACCCACCCAGCTGTATAGAAACTCCGTCATGCTAGCTAGCACGCAGTACGAGTTATTGTAACTGACTGTAAAAAGTCAGCACAATGAAAATAAACTCCACCTAAACTTGGTTTATATCTGACCCAGATGGACTGTAGTCATAACTTCTTACCTGAAGTTCAGTTCACACTCAGACCAGTGGCCGCCTCGGGTTTCTCCTCCTCCTGCCTCCCCTCTCCCTCGTCCACCTGCCAGCCTCCACCACTTGTTAATTTTACTGAATCTGTGGAAGCTACGCCATAGCCACCACCAAACAACTGAGTTATTTTTACACACCGGCCAGCAACTGGCCAATCCACCACCTTTCATTTATACCGTTACAAAAAAAAAATCATCGGCCCACCGAGCAAATGCCTGGTATGCCTGATGGCCAGTCCAGCTATGGTCGTGCCATCAGTTAACCCTTCACGTGACACAGTTGGCACGCGTGCCTAGGGTTGCCGACCCCTGCTTTAGAGTAATTTCATGGAGATGTTGTTAAAAAAAAAAGAAAAAGAAAACTTTTGATGCTCCCAAATGCACATTAACATAAGTCCAGTATATCAAATGATACTCATATACAACCCTCATTCCATACATGTGCTATGTAAAATTTAAATAAAAAGAGAATGCAATGAACCCATATTTCATTCACAATAGAACATAGAAAACATATTGAATGTTGAAACTTAGAAATTTGCCATTTTATGAACAAAATAAGTCATTTTGAATTTGGTGGCAGCAGCACGTTCAAAAAAGTTGGGTAACAGCTGTGTTTACCACTGTGTAGTATCCTTGTTTCTCTTCTTCTTTGACTTCGTTGTATTTTTGGTTTCATGATGTATCAACTGTTTTCAGTTGATGAAAGGTTTGGAGTGCTGTTCAGCACATGGTCAAAGGAGCTTGCAAAGAAAAGCGTCTGGACTTCTTTAAGTTACTTGAAGACGTTTCACCTCTCATCCGAGAAGCTTCTTCAGTTCTAAGGTCAAATGGTGGGGAGTCCCTGATTTAAACCTAGTGGGAGTGTCCCCCCGCAGAGGGACAAAAGGACCCCCTGATGATCCTCTAATCGCCTGAGCCAAGGTGTGAAACTGGGTGTGGGTCCCAATCAGCCAGGGTTTCGGGTGAGCTCATTGTGAAACCTGGCCCCACCTTATCATGCGAATTCCTGAGGTCAGATGGCCCAGGGTGTGAGTGGGCGTTAAGGCGTCTGGGGAGGTAACTCAAAACTGGATTATAGATGGCAGACACCGCCTCTGTTCAAAGATGGTCGCTCACAGTGGACATAGATGGCTTCTTTCACTCCTCTTTCAAACCATCTGTCCTCTCTGTCCAAAATTTGAACATTGACATCCTCAAAAGGGGATGCCAATGTTCACATGTTTGACCTTAGAACTGAAGAAGCTTCTCGGATGAGAGGTGAAATGTCTTCAAGCAACTTAAAGAAGTCCAGACTCTTTTCTTTGCAAGCTCCTTTGACTACAGTGACCTGGATGACTGAGAACCTTCACAGACATACTGTTCAGCACATGTACTTTTCTGCTATGAAACTGCTGTAACAGAGGTGGTATGTGGTTTAGCATCGTCTTGCTAAAATATGTGCAACCTTTCCTGAAAGACACATTTTCTGGATTGGAGCATATGTTGATCTTAAACCTGTATTTACACTTTCAAATTTCAGAAATGGTTTGTAGACAGATTTGTTTGCAGATTGATGAACCTCTGCCCAGCTTTACTTCTGTCAAACTGCCTCTCTAAGGTGCTCTTGTTATTCCCAATCATGTAACTAACATGTAGTCAACTAACCAAATTAGTTGCAAAATGTTCCCCTAGCTGTTTCTTTTTAGCACCACTGACTTTTTGAGCCCTTTGTTGCCATCGTTTTCTAATATTTTTCATGAAAAAGTAGAATATCTCAGTTTAAACATTTGTTATGTGTTCTGTTGTGAATAAAATATGTGTTTATGAGATTTGCAAGTTTTTTCAGTGTATTTAAAGAATTCAAACCATTTTTGAGAACATCGTATCGTAATTTGTGATCTTCACTCTTTGCTGTTAAAAATAAATCCTAGCAGATGGACAGTTTCCTATAAGCCTTTGCATTTGTCTTAATTTGGAAAGTGATATTTGAATGAAAATCAGTTTCATTGGCATTGCCCGTACACCTGTTTCAAAATGGCACGTCAGAAAAAGCAAACATCATAATTTGCATAGAAGAAGACTGAGCATTGTCTCTCAGGTGACTCTACTTTTATACCCTGATATGTTTGCTTCTGTTTTTGTCTTTGTCTGCTCCAGTATGGTGGCCTAGGCTTCTCCCAGTTCTCCTGTTCTTCGTCACCTTTGTCATGTTCTACTGTTCGTATGCCTTGATTCAGAGGTAATCTCACACAAAGACACACTCTAACACAAACATGTCTGTCTTTCTTTCTTTCTTTCTTTCTTTCTTTCTTTCTTTCTTTCTTTCTTTCTTTCTTTCTTTCTTAATTTCTCTGGTATTGAGTCACAGAATCACAGTAATACCCATTTCGCAGGATTTCTGGCCAGCGCTGAGTCACTAAAATCTGAGAAGACAGCCTATTCACAAAGTGGTCTGAGCTGCTAGTCAACCAAAGCCTCACACATAGCAATTTTTGCACTTTTTGAGCATTTTGGACTAAATTACTGGCACTTTCCATTTTCACTGATTCAGCAGTAGTTTTCATGCCATCTGTGGCAACTGTCTTTCAGCTATGGAGGCACCAGCAAGTCTCCCAGCAGTAGCAAGTCGCTGTGTGGTGGCTGGCTAACCCAGAAGAAATGGGAGAGCCTTAACTTTAAGTGAGTAATGGCATGTCTGTGTGTTCTTTTTTCTTTTTTTCTTTTTTTTGGGGAAACTGACTTATTAAAGGAGTGGTGTATAGCAGTGTTTTTATTTGAACATAAAGTGCCGAGTTCCTTGAAACTGGACTGCTCTGTACCAGTCATGACAGAAAAGCATATTTTACAGAGAAGAAGAGTTATGTTTAAAAGAAGAGTTTCCATCTAAATAATGGTTACAGTAAGTTTCAGTCATTCCAGTGGAATGTCTTGATAAAAAGCCAGAGAGGGGGAGTTAATGTGAAAAACTAATTTTGGCTAACAATGTCTTCATGACATATACATATTTTTTTTATAACTTGATAATGTCTAGCCCGTTTTGTTAACTAATCCCTGTTTCACATTCTCTAACATGCTCACAGTTATCTATCTTTTAGTCTCTTTATCAGTTTATCGACCTGTATATTTACTCACCTTTATTCTTGGCTCTGCTCTATTAGTAAAAGGGAATGTGTGGTTTGGCCAAACCTCATCCAAGGTCACTGTTTATTTATTTAGCCCAGTTGACCTTCCACCGCCTGCCCTTTAACATTTGCAACAGTTAAGATGTGTAGCTGAAAAAGAGTTCAGTTCAGAGTTACCAGTCCGTTGTTCTTGGATTTTTAACATGAGTCAGTCACAGGGAAGCCTGCGAGGCAGTTACAATGACATTTCTCTAATTAGACTCCCTGCCCGGAGATTTATCCTGATCTCCTACAGAGGGCTAGCTGGCACACAAGAGTAATAAATGCCTGAGAGACTTACTGTCAAAGACAGTAGGTTATAAACAGCTGGAGTGAGTGAGCACAGAAGAGCAACTGTTTCACATATTACAACCTGCCACATTTGTCTCACTCCACAGGCTCTGTGAGCATTATTGTTTTCTTTCCCCTCTCCATGGCGAGGGAATGTCAGCGGAGAATTTTAATGAAGGAAATTGCTATTGAATGGCATCATATAAATAGGTGATTTTCTTATAACGAGGTTGGCTTACCTGCTTAATGGGTACCAGAACATTTGGTAACGCTAGTGCATCAGTTAAGATTACAAAGCAGTTTTTTTTTCTTTTTTATGTGCTAGCTTGAACACTGTACTGCTTGGCAGAACAGATGGTATTGTCTATTGTGTGGGTTGATTATTTTAGACAAAAAACTTGAAGCAGTTTTCTTTGCTCTCCCGGCCACAAAGCCTCTGGCAGCATAACTCATCTGTACACTGAAACTGTGTGGTATCATCTTATAAACCCTGCTTTGACATTTCTCATGCAGCATTAGCAGACGGACGCAGCTCTTTATGAAAATGGAGGATTTCTTTTGGCGGCAGCATCTGTCAGATCTGGCATTACCTTATGGCATTAAGGGCAGTGGTATGTTGACCTTGCATTTTAAATTAATCCCCACTCTTCCCACTCACTTTTAGCAAATTTGTCTCATTTTGACTGGGACCAGGACTGGGGATTAAATAGATGACATCTTAAACTGTTAATACAGCTGAAACCCAGGACTGTAGCTTTTTCACCAATTCAAGCTCTGTGTTCGGCGTGAACTTTTGAACTTCTCCATTTCTCACTTTTCATCCCAGAGCTGCTGCTACTGAAAGTGCTTGCTGTAACTACAAATTATCACGTGCCAGCCAACATTGAAAAGTAAGTTTGAGCACACTTTAGCAAACTTGGCCAACAGTAGTAAAGCGAATTAGTTTAATATTGCAATCATGGATAACGATTTGCTTTTTTAGACCATCTTACAATTTATTTATTTACAAGAATATTAATCTGCACTTTTCTAATTATTCTAAATATTCTTAACTATTTAAAAATTTTTCAGTATCCTGCTCTGTTTACCAATTCAAGCCATCATGCTCAAAATAGAGTAGGCCAAGATCGGTGCCAACAAATACACACTATGCAGTCCTGTGAAAAACACCCTATGATTCAACAGCTTGTTGCGCCGCCTTTAGCAGCAATAACTTGAAATCTGTCACATCGTTGTGGAGGAATTTTGGTCCATTTTTCTTTACAACATGGAGGTTTGCAGGCACTGGTTTTTGCCAAATGTAGCACTCTGCATTATGGCCAAACATCTCCACGTTGTTCTCGTCTGCCCATAGGATTGTTCCAGAGCTCCTGTGGTTGTTTAAATGCAGCTTTGCAAACCTAAGCTGTGCTGCCACGTTCTTTTTAGAAAGACGAGGCCTTCTCTTGGCAAACGTTCCAAACAAGCCACACTTGTTCCATCTTTTTTTAATTGTGCTGTCACGAACTTTAACGTTTAACATGCTAACTGTGGCCTTGTACTTGATTTTTAACATGGTTGCAAAGAGTTCTGTGAAAACGCTCTCTGTAACTGTTCCCTATAACTGTTCCCTATGTCCTCGCGTGCTGTTCCAGTAGTGATGATAGGTTTTTGCCTCCAGAGAGCCATTTTGTTTGTAACTGAACAAAACATGTTCATTTTAAGACCGATGAGAAACCTTGATAAAGAAAAATTTGCCACATTTAATTCATAATGTGAACCTGTGTTGTTTTTCTCCACAGCCTTGAGTGCAGAACTTGTGTAGTCATAGGTAATGGCTTTGCCATTAAAAACAGCTCCCTGGGAAGCATCATCAATAAATACGATGTGGTCATTCGGTAAGCAATAATCATACTCCACACAACAGTGAAATCATTTTTCCTGATTATGGTATTAAAATGAAATGATATGCTCTACTGTGCAATAATAGTGGGGTTAAAGTGTGTTTGAAAGTGTCTGCCATATATTTAAATCCAATTATTTAGATGGATGCTTGGATTTAAAATGTTCAAAGTTGCAAACAATGAAGTCAGTATATGGCTTAAATGTCTTTAAGCCAGAAGCTCAGACTTCAGACTGCTCTAAATAGTTGATTGCTGACAGTCTTCAGCCCCTCAGCCTGAAAGGCTTGGGGTAATGTCATCACCTCGCCTGGTGGACAGCCAGGTTGGGTGGATACCCAAGTTTGCGAGCGCAATAACTCGTGAATTAAGGGATGTAGGACTTTCAAATATAGGTGCATGTACAAGCAGGTTGAGGGATAGAGCTGTTGGCGATATCATTAGTGAGGTCATCTACACTTTTTGTTGTAGGGATTGAAACCCAACCAACCTGCTGTTCTGCCCTTCTGTTTATCAAGCACAGCCAATCAGAAAAAATCATGTCCAAGGTTGATTTAAAAGGAGAGCAGTTAAACTTCCATGTTTCAAGGCAGTTAGGACTCATTGCTATTGCATTTTAAAAAAGAGAATGTGTTGATTTCTTTTACCCTCAGCCTCTCTAAATAGGGTTTAATTCACTTAGCTGTAGACTGTATAAGCATGTGACTCTGACACAGAGCCGTCCTCTCAGGCTAAGTTTGGGTCAAATCAGGTTCTTTAAAAGCAGAAAAGAAAGCATTGAGTTTACTCAGGGACAAAGGCATCTAGCAGATCTGACTCTACAGCCTTGGAATGAGCGACCGCATTCTGAGTTTTTTTAAGCCTCTTTCAAACAGCCAGAATTAGGCCTGGCAGCAATGCACCCCCCCCCCCCCCCCCAACCCCCCTCTTTCCCTCCCCTCACGTCTCTCGCTCTCTTCTAATTATTTTCCAGCCAAGTCAGGTTATTGACACTCAGAATTCAATGCATGCCTGAGATTTTGACGTCATCTGGCTTTTTTCCTGCCATGGAAACACTGCTTGACTTCTTAAAAGCCTGTTGAGAATTAAGTTCTCAAAGTGCTTGCTAATAATTTAATGTTCTCAGTCTGTGCTATTGAATTTGTCAACTATAGAGTTATATTGTATTTTTTTGTTAAGTGATGAAACACAGATGTTTTTTTATTTCACAGAGTGAACAAGGTTTCGAATTTCAGGCTGTGTACAGCGTAGTGTGAGTTAGTCATCCTGTTCTGAGGCAACTTTTTAACTTTTATTAATTTTTTCCCCCCAGCTCTTAATCGTGTGATAGATAATATCTGTCAGTAGACGACATATCTGGGTGCAACTTTACACATACACCAAAATTAATGCTGCTGCAACTTCTTAGTATTCATAAGACTGATTGCGGTGTGACATGTTGGTAAATCGTGTTTTATTTGCCATCACAGAAGTGCGTTTTCTCCAGTTTTATTTTTACAGTGATTGCATCTCTGCTGAGTAAACCTTGACCAGAAAAAGAGTGTTGCAAGTTGTCCTTGTTGCACATTAATGTGTCAGAAACTAAAGAGATGGTCATGGACTATCTGTGCAATAAAGGATGTAGCTGTTGAGTTTGTGCATCAGCATAAAGTTCTGTAAAAAAAACATATGCATACTTGAGTTCATTGCACCACCCCTCCCCTGCAGCTCAGCCAGGGACCACAACTCTGCCACATGTACTTATTCAGGTTGTCCGTGTATAGTTTATTGATCTGCAACATGTAAGTGTGAAAAATCTGCAAAAACACAAGAAATCAAGAATTGTCAACTTCGGGCTGAAGGACCCATGAGCTTATGTGATTTACAAGAATTGTTACTCCTCTTAGAGTATTATCAGATTTCAGTGAACATTGCATGCAAAGATCACCTAATGGATCTTTACCTAAACTATGCTCAAGGCCGAGGTCATGTTACCTCCAGTGTCTTTAAGCATGCGATCAGACCTTAAATCATTTATGTAAAAACTGAATCGGTTGAAGCCCCAGGTCTTGTATGGAAGCCCCAGGTCTTGTAGCTTGGCCACCAGTCCTTCCACACAAACTGGTGGCCAAGCTACAAGACCTGGGGCTTCCAGACAGCACCTGCATGTGGATCAACAGCTTCCTCTCGGGCCGTAGACAGAGAGTCAGAGTTGGCCATCACACATCCTCAGCCCTGAGTCTCAGCACTGGCTCACCCCAGGGCTGTGTGCTCAGTCCACTGCTCTACTCTCTCTACACACACGACTGCACTCCTCGCCACCACAGCAACATCTTTGTGAAATTTGCAGATGACACCACAGTGGTGGGGCTCATTTCCAAGGGAGACGAGTCTACGTACAGAGACGAGGTGGAGCAGCTGACGTCATGGTGTAAGGCCAATAACCTCCTCCTCAACACTTCAAAAACCAAAGAACTCATAATAGACTTCAGAAGGAAAAAGGCAGAGATCCAACCACTATTCATAAATGGGGACTGTGTAGAAAGGGTGGCAAGCTTCCGCTTCCTGGGAGTCAATATAGAGGAGAACCTTTCCTGGAGTGTGAACACCTCCGAGCTGCTGAAAAAGGCCCAACAGAGACTGTACTTCCTGAGAATTCTCAGGAGGAATAACATCACACAGAGACTGCTGGTGTCCTTCTACAGAGCCACCATTGAGAGTGTTCTAACTTACTGCATATGCATCTGGTACACTAGCTGCACAGGGGCTCAGAGGAAAGCACTCCAAGGGATCATTAACACCGCCCAAAAGATCACTGGCTGCCCTCTCCCCACACTGGAAGTTCTACACAACGCCCACTGTTTTAAAAAGGCCCAAAACATCATAAAAGACACCTCACATCCTGGCCACTCCCTGTTCGAACTGTTGCCCTCAGGCAGACGGTACAGGGCAATCAGAGCAAGGACTAATAGACTCAAACACAGCTGTTATCCAACTGCAATAACACATCTGAATACTACAAAAAAAATGTCCATCACGCCACTCTTGTGTTAATCTATGCACGGTCTGAAGCATGTGTGTGGGAATGTATGTGAATGTTTTACTGTTATATCTTATTAGTATTTTAAGTATTCTATCTATTTTATTTATTGAATTTTATTGTTTTATTTATATTTTGATATTGCTAGGGATGATGCAATGATCGGGGACCATTCTTCATTTCGTTGTTCTCATGACAATGACAATAAAGTTTTCTGATCTGATCTGATGAAGCTCTGAGAGGCTAGCTGCAGGTGGGGAGTGCAGTATTTCACGATCCACTGAATAATGGTTATTCAATGCTCATTTACATCAACTTTTTTCTAATTGCAAAAATTGAAATCCTGACTAAAACAGCTCTGAAAATCCTTTTTTAAATTTCTTTACATATTTTATTCCTGCCTCAGGTTGAATGATGCCCCGGTAAGAGGCTATGAGGAAGACGTGGGGAACAAGACCACCATGAGGTTCTTCTACCCTGAGTCAGCCTTCTACAACCCTGGACTGGACAATGAGCCTGACACCCTTATGGTCCTGGTGCCTTTCAAACAGCAAGATCTACGGTGGCTCAAAGAGATCCTCTACAATGAGAAGAGGGTACTGGATGTGTGTGAGAATGCACTCTCCCACATGCAAACACAGACTCTCTTATGCACACACAGTCATCTCCCTTTCTTTCGTTCTTTCCTCTCTCTGCCTCAACTGAACACATTCTCTTTACTTTTCAAGCTTGTCTGTCTTGCATATCAGGAACAACTACTTAAGAGGTTCCACTTGAGCAGTGCCAGCACTCTCCAGAGTTAAATGTTGTTTCCATTGCAGGCATCGTTCACTCCGTATCCCACGGCACCTCCGGCCTCCTGCTGCTAATAGTTGCAGGGTCATTACCCGCTAATTTGCACATCGATTTAGTGTCCTCCAAACATGGAGATTTACATGCGTCTCTCCTTGCATGCATCCATTCTGCCAAATAAAGGGCAATTCGTGGCCGTTTTCACTCTCAGTCTGTAAACACCCTGTCTGTTTTTTTGTCTTTGCCAGGTCAGGAAAGGCTTTTGGAAGCCCCCTCCTCAAATTTGGTTGGGTGATGCCAGTAAAGTTAGAGTGCTGGACCCACACTTCTTGCATCAGACTGCAGTCAAGCTGCTAAAGATCAATTTTCACCCCAAGAGCAAACAGGTGAGTGATCACTTTCACTTAAGTGTTTTTTGTTTGGTTTTTTTGCAGTCGTGACTGTGTGATCTCAATTTGTGGTAGTAGAAGTTTCAGTTCAGATCGAAACCAAACTGTCTTTATTCCTTATTCAAATCAGTCCCATTTCTTACTTAATCATAAGTTTTTGCTCTGTAATTGTGGTGGGGATGTTGCAATACCAAGAATTTCTGGCATCCTCTGCAGCAGACTTTTCTTCCTCTTCTGTGCTCTTTTTCCTATGTTTCTGTTCTTCTTTTCTGGCCTTTCACTGCTTCCCACATGAATGTTAACAAGGGTGGACGGAGCCTCTGCTGATTAGGCACTGCTCCTCAGAATGATCCGTCATGACCTTTGTGGTAAACAGTTTATTGTAAGAGGCGTTTCTGCTGAAATCTAGTTGGTGATTACTGTGAATTTGGTGACAATTAGCTTCTGCTTGGCGTCCTGGTATCTCACTGTAAGATAACTGTCTCATGTCTTTAACGATAAATCGGTGGTTCCCTGGGAAATAATTGGCTTATTTCATTTTTTGGGGATAAGAAAAGCCAAAATATTGTTTTCTTATTGTATGTCTTTAAAGGTAAAAGGCAGTTCCCAGTGTGCTTATCTGTGATGCGGATTATTGCTTTTGTACTGTGGCCTTCACTAACTTTTAACTCGATTTTAATGTTTAGTTGGTTTTCACTGAGCATATCCTTTGACATTTTAAAGTAGAAGGCAAATGAAACGCAAGATGGCTGAATCAAAACACGAAAAGTAAAAGTGAAAGCATTGCTCTAAACCCATAAACTCGAGGAAAAACAGCAGTTGCGCAATGAAGATCCAGAGTGCATGACATTTCTTTTTTTTCCCCTGCTGATCAGATTTTGAAACACCACGAGATCCCTCTTGGACTGAAACTGGTGTATTACAGCATTTTTTATTGGCCCATAGCATCTCATCTTCCAAGTGTGGCTTTCTGTGTGTTTGGTGGGGATCGTCGTCGATGTGGATCTTCAGCCAAGTTTTGTTTTGGTTCTGCTTGTTCCCACTGAGACCTTTTTGTCAAAGACTTGACAATGGGTGTAACCATTTCAGATTGCGGTATAAACACAGTTGGTTCACTGCAAGACGAGAGTGAGGAGCGGGAAGGCAGAGATCCTGCAGGCAATCAGCGGGCTCACTCGACAGGAGCTCTGTACCATCTGTGCAGCTTGTACGGGAATGGCTGGGGGGCAGCAGTAGGAGAGGTGGGATGAAGTGGTGGGAGAACTGGGGCCTGCAGGCAGTAAAGTTTTCAAGTAACACCTGAATTATGTTTATTCGGGGCTGTAAGCATGACATTTTTTACACATTACTGAACACGATGGAAATGTGCATCTGGCACGCCCTCACTCTGTGTTGTTGTTGGATACATTTTGTCTCATTTTGGAACTCCTGTGCTTTGGCATCATCAGTTTCCCTCAGGTTACCGATTATGCTCTGTGCAGCGGCAAAAACTCTGTTTCAGATTCTTGACAAGGCTACTCAAACAAATTGTTATCTCTGTTGCTATAACCAACTGCACATTTGTTTAGACACACATTTTGCAAAAAATTAACCCTGAGGATACAAAAGCTCAACGACTCACGCAAATGAACACTTACTGTCATCTACATGCCGGTGTGTTGTGTGTAGGCTTTCTTTTAAACATCTCCTGAAAAAGGCAGAAGTAGAGTTATCAGCACACATTGAGGAGCTGTGCTGATCATTCACTGAGTACCGGATGCCAGCCTGACCTGTTGCTAAACTATAAAAAAAACCACACTTGAGCCCTACTGTACCTCTGAATAAACTTTTAAAATAGCACTTCCCCTGAGGTTTCACACTTCAACGTGGGTTTCAAAAACCTCCACTGAGACAACGTCCACACCAGCCCAGATAAATTTGAAAACGGCGTTTTCATCTGAAACTGAAAGCAACAGCTAGTTTCACAGGCTGTGCTGCCAGATCTGTTATTCAAATATAGATGTGTGGCATCACTGAAATATCAGAATCTTAGCTAAAGCTCACAAAACCATTTCCATGACCACCAAACACAGCTAAAACAACAAATCTGACAGCATGTACACGGACAATGTCTCTGTTGAAAGCACAGATCTCACCGAGTCCAAAAGTGCAAGTTTCATCACGACCCAACCAAAAATTCACTAAGCCAGCAGCAAAAGGAGACCAAAATTTCGCTTCAAGTGTGACAAACATTAGCATCAGTTCTGTCTTACCTGTGCTGTATTGTTACCAAAAAAATCCACTTTGATGCAATCACATTTCCTGCACAGCTCCATTTCGCAGTGTGTTTCAACAGCAGTTTCCTGTCATAAATTCCTACTTTCTGCCTTATTTGATTCTTTACGCGCGGATGCATTACGCACCAGTCCATAATATTTTAGAGTATGTTTATTGATTTGTTTTGCGAAATTGACCTCCAGCAAGAAAGCCAAATTTCTGCTTTTCAATGCTGAAGAAATATCAGCTCTCACAGATGGTGCCAAATTTTTTTAATTTGCAAAATCAAACCTCTGTAACTTTGCTCTGTTTCACTTCAGCAGCATTGATCTTTCCACGGGTAATGTCCATCTGTTGACTCATGGTTTTCTTCAGTTTTTGATCTACTGCAGCACAGGTTCATGCTGTAAAAGACACACAAAAAATTAGGCCAAGAAAAAAATCTGTGTTCCATCCTCAGTTACTTTGACACAATGACGTCTGTTGTGATACTTACACCTGTGATGTGATTAAGGCTCACTTATATGTTAACTTTATTTTGATATCAGGATCTTTTACACAGAGTTTTTTCCAAAACAAGAGGTTGCAGATGCTGTGTTGACATTTCACTAAATAAGTTTAAATACTTTTTCATTGTTAACATTTGATGAGGAACAGTGGGGTGTTAACTTTTTCTGACTCCTGAAGGGAGGCACGCCAGAAAAAAAGTTTGAGATCTATTGGTTTTGACATTCAGTAAGCCCCGTAACTAGAAGAGAACATACTGGAAGTAGGCTAATATAAACACCGGTGCATTTACCGATGGAGCATTGCACAGGAAAAAAACACAAAACACAGATGATGATTTGGAAAGATGAAGAATAAAAGGTTTTTGTTAAAGTGGGTTTTAATTTGAAAAGTGAATGAGAGTTTCTTTTGTCTTCAGGTCATATGGAAATAATTCTTCTTCTTGCCTATGTGAGCACGCGTAATCATAATCAGTCATATAGGGAGTGGCAAACAGCACAGGGGAATTTCTGTGGACAGAAAGAGCCAGCCAGGAATAACACAACAAACATGTCTCCTCTCATTAAATCTCACATTACCTTGAGTTCTAGTTTTTCCTTAAAGAAGCAAAAATAAAATATCAGCCAGAAGGTTTTGCTTCCTGCATGTTCTTTTGTCATTGTTTTTAGGCAGAAGCCAATTAAGGAATGTGACATGCACAAAATGTGAAGGGAAATGTATATCACCGCTGTTTGTGGGCTGTTTTTCCCTCGGGATATACAGGAAAAATTGTAGTGTGGAATCGAATTGTAGGAATTAGTCTGTGTCCTCTTTACAGACGTAGTCCACCTGGATTTCATCACACCAGACCAGCTTTCAGCCAAATCTTGAGTTTTTTATGTCTCTGTAACTAACTTGCAGCCACACTAAAACCTTTGCAGGTTAGTGTGTGTGCACCTGTACATTAGTGATAAGGCCAGCATTTTCACTTGCAGGACTACGTATGTATCTGTCACAATGACTTTAGACAATAAACTCATCCTTTACCATGGCACACCCATTTTTACTCTGCTTACATGGTGCACCCATGCTTACTCTGCATATGTCCACTTTTTTTTAACAACATAATTGCTAACCATACCATTAAGTCATGGCAGAGGCTTTATATGTGTAGTAACCATCAATTTTTCACACACCTTTCCTTTCCTTCCTCTCGATTACTGTGAAAAAGACTAATTTACTGTAATCGAGGGGAAGGAAAGGAAAGGCAGAGGGCTTAAATGCTTTGAATCACTGTGTTTGAAAAAGCAGCTGTACTTTGCTTGAGAACAGCAGTCTCAGAGCTGCAAATGAATTTCAAAATAAAATGTCAAAATACTCAAGTTTTTCTGTTTTTAAGAGTTTAAGTTAATTGTTGTTCACAACGTTTAAATTCTGTTGGAACAGTAGGTGGTTGAAATAAAAAGCATAGAAACAAAACTGTGTTTGCATAAGCCATGTGGGTGAGGTTATGAGAGCGAATACTGCAGATAGAAATGCTTGTGCAAATGAACCGCATATAAAGCTGCAGTTTTCCTCTATCGCCATCTAGTGGTGAAATGAGGGGCTTCTTTTAGGGTTTCAGTTCCAAAGCCATCTGGAGATTGTTTTTACATCATAAGCTCTTTTGCACAACCAGCAAAGCTCAGCATGTACATTTTTAAGTAACTCTCCTTCTATAAAGTTAATTTGATTTATACAAACCTTTTTTTGTTTGTTTTTTTTTTTTTTATCTGTTTTTACTCAGGTGTGCAAGGTAAAAATCTTTCAGTTCTTTATTTGGGGGTATCTACTAATATTTGCTAATTTTAGAAATAATAAATCATGAAAACAAGAAGAAGTGCAGTGGGCTGTCATGATCTCTTGCTTGTTGCAGATCCCAGTGCATCCCACCACGGGTATACTTGCCATTTTTGTTGCTCTCAACTACTGTGACGTGGTCCACGTTGCTGGATTCGGATACCCTCGCTCAAAGAGCCAACAGCAGCAGCCGATCCATTACTATGGATATGCCACCATGAAGTCTATGAAGGTGCGCGGCCACCTGTAGTGATGTACTTTTTGTTTTAACACGCTCACTGGCAAAGCTTCATATTCCTTGAATACTAATGCTCCTCCACTCTGTTACAGAATTCTTACCACGACCTTAATCATGAAGCTGAAGCCTTAAAAAGACTGGAGGATTCGGGAGCCATTCTCTACCTGCATCCACATTTATGATACAGATCCATCTCCATTTTTCGTGGGGTCATCTGTCTCAGCTCTTAATGTGCCTTCTGTGGTTGGATATTTGATTTTTTCTGAACGTGACAATCCTGGCACCTTATGTGTGTTTTTTTCCTAAAGTGAAATAATAGAGCGATTTAACCGCTTTTCAAATGTTTTTCTTTGGCGATGTGGTTCAGCATTTTTTTCTAAAGAATCTTCAACTCTGTAGATAAAGAAATTAATTAATAAAATTCTGAAATAGAAAAAATGTTGGGCATCAATGCTAAGTGTAGCGACCCAGCTGTTTGTGACAAGATAGCTGCAGTAAACTGGTTTCATCAGTAGATGTCCAGTCTTGGTGCTTGTTGTTTTTCGGTTCTTGTGATGAACTGAGTTGATGGAATGAAAACATCTGACATGCGCAGTTTTCACTTGTCTGGACTTTTCACGTATATCGTTAAGATGTAAGCCTGATGCGAGTGGTTTATCGAGTTTAGAATGAAATTTGTTAATTCTTTTGAACTCTGATTCTTTATCTTTAAAGTATGGAACTGTGTTCAAGTTAATGTTTTTTTAAAAAAATCTAATGACAATTTTGCTCATTTGTTATACTTTGACTACGGTGATTGTTTCATTATTTATTTCATGGTTTTTTTTCAGATACAAATGGTACCACTGGATATTTTGTAATGTACAGAATAAAATACATTCGTAAATTAAAGGTGATCAAAACTGATCATAATTGATTTTACAGTTGCTTTGCCCTTTCTTAATGTTTTATTTTATTTGAATATTGCTGTTGTTACCACTAGATGGCAGTATGTCTCCATTGCATGCATAATATACAGTATATCCAGTCTACTGCACTGCACATGGTGCAATCATGCAGCAGCCCCCCCACCCCACGTGCCCCAAAGTGCCTGGAGTAATGGAAACACTAAACCTAGCATTAGTGCATGTGCTAGTGAACGTGTGCGGTATGAACGTCTGGGAAACCAAAAACCTAAAAACTTGGAAGGACTAAGATACAATTGCTGCAGGTGACATACCAGCGATGATGGTCTGCTCTCTGCTCTCTGTAGACACCAAACCTTCTATTAATGTTAACGTGAATGGAGCCTGGCCCTTGGCGCTTGAGCTGTGCTCATTCACAGAGTGGTACATCCTCAGCAGTGACAGTGACTGCCTCATCTGCTTATGTCAGTTTAATGGCAGACATATGCTGCGTTTTCAATTACCCCAGCAAATGCTGTGATACAGCCACTGCTACAACTTTGACTAATAGTAAAAGCACACTCACACTGTAGTTTCTCCAGATGTGAATGTGGTCTGTGGAGCTAGAGCGATATCACACCTGAGTGTAGTGTTGTGCCTTCTGAGCAGCAATGCAGACATTCTCCTGAAGGTCACACTGGAAGCGGGATACCTTTAAGCTGCAAATATGATTTACTGCGCCTGCATAATAGCAGAACCCACCACATGACCATGAATGGATACTACAAACTCGGTATATTTGCTGTGTGGCTCACGTCCACATGTTTTGCCTGCATATCACCCGTAAGGAGGACAGTCCTTTTTTTCAATAGAGTAGAAACAAACGTCATACACCCCTTACACTCAAATTGACAGTTGCTAACTGACACATTTGCAAATGAATCTAAAAGCAAAAACACATTTACAGTATAATCAGATTTGACTCATCCATTGTTTTGTGGATGGCTTTAACTTGCAAGGTAAACAAACATCTACCACCGGCTCATTTCATATGTGCACTGTTGCCATAATTAAGAACATCCTGTCTCAGGATGATGCAGAAAAACTAGTCTGTGCATTTATGTATTTTATGCTAGACTGCTCTCATTCCTTACAATTGGGTTTTCCTAAAAGCTCACTGAAAAGCTTGATCCAAAATGCTAATGCATGAGTACAAACAGGAACAAGAAAGGGAGGTTATATTTGTCTAACATTAGCTTCTCTTCGACTTCAGTAAATTTAGAATTCAGTTTAAAATTCTCTATTCTCACATATAAAACCTTGAATGATCAGGCCCCATTATATCTTAAAAAAACTCATAGAGCACTTCTCTGTCAGACAGCGTGCTTGCGGTTCTTAGTTACCAAAAGAAGAATGGGAGACAGACTCCTGTCCTGTGGAGCATGCTCACAGTTTGGGTTTTGGAGACAGACATCTTCTTTACTTTCAAAATTAAAGTTAAAACTTTCCTCTTCTTATAAAACTTTTATCAGCAATTTATCAGCTGACCCTGAATCATCCCTTAGCTTCCATGGTTCCATGATCACGATGCTTTTACATTCCAGTATGTCAACAACCATTCTCCTCTCTCTTCTGTAGTTTTCCTTGTGAATGGTGCTACTTGCTGTTTGTTATCTCCCTTTGCTCCACTTTTTTTTTTAAAAATCTCCTCTTTCCTCCCTCTGTCCAACTACTTGTGACAGATGGCTACCCTTTCCTGAGCTCAGGACTTTGAGTGTTTAAAGGAAGCCCTTCTTTCCCATCACTGACAAGTGTTTTTCCTCATAGGTTATCATCAGAAGTTACAGAGTGAATAGAGCACATCATCCTTCATCCTTCACCCTTAGATTTGCTCAAACCAACTCACATTCATGATTGTTTACATAATTACACACCATATGTTTAATCTCAAATGCAGAAGAACTTTTTCACATGTAACTGCTTCACATGGATCTGTTTATTTTGAGAATAAACAGATATCTGTTTGAATTAATGCTTTTCACAGAATTTCAGAGTTCATTAAAGAATGAGCCCCATCACACTCGATGGGGTATGCATGCTTACACAACAGGGGGTTACATAACTGAACAAGGTTTGTGTGACTCCTTGTGTGCGGGCTGTTTATATGACAGCTGCAAATCAGGTCAGACTTTTCATGAGACTGTATACGATGAACACTTTTAAACATCCGGTGCCACAGTGTATTACACATACAGTGAGTTAGTAAACTTTTTTGCATGACGTAAACTCCTAACCCTGTTACTAATGACACTGCGCCGCACCAACTGAGCCCTGCAAGCTCACCTGTGCATGTAATGTTGACCTAATGAACCCAAAAGTTGTACTAAACTAACAAAATGCATGTACAATGCACAGCTTTGAACTTTCATGCAGACTCCCAGGACATCTTGATCACAAATGCATTAACTTGTAGTTCACAATGCATCTGTTTCGGAATAAAGACGCGGTGGGGGATGATTGCTATGCCACTGTCTAAGCACGGTCTCATACAGGCCAACGCGCTGACAGTGTGGTTATTACCATATATCTCATTACACCATCTGCTCAAGTCACTGTGCTTTCAGCCTGCACAAGCAACATCTTACTTTAGCGCAGTTGTTTTCTAATTAGATGTCCTTAAACAAAAAATTTTGCACATGCTGCACACTAGCAGTATAACACAAATTGTTTGTTTTTTTTTACATTTTAGAAGTAAGCAATGTGATTAAAAAAAAAAAAACAAGAGAGAGAGAAAAGCAGATTTTAGTGTTTTATGCTTGTGAGTTTTAAGGGTTGGAAATTTGTACCAAACTATAAAAAACACACTAGACTTAATGTGAGGTACATAGTAGCCTACTGAAGACTCCTATGGCCTACATTTTTCTCAGCATTGTTGCAAAATGAACGCACACACAAAAAAGAAGAAAAAAAAAAACACTGCAGAACTCTAATTCTTACTTGTGTATTGCATATTTAGTGTGGGATGGTATAACCTGCGATATGTCGTCTATATTCTATTTATTATATGGACTGTTAAGGGGAAAGGAAAATGAAGTATTTGTCAAAAAGTCACTTGAAAATGACGTTAACCATTTAAAGCTCTCTGCACAGCTGACCATGAAAAAAGATGAAATGAAGCTTGTGTGTAATTTCAGTAAGGAAGATTTACCATCGCTCATCTGCATCCTGGGTATTTGGCTGCTTTTCTGTTCTTTACATGACTTTACATGACTACTGCTTTTCCACTCTGTCAATACTGACACCAGTGTTTTACTGTCTGTTGAACAGCAGGTATCACTACCAAGAAAAAAAATGGAGTTCAGCAGTATGTGATATTTTCCTTTTTTTCCTATTTCACAAACAGTAAGGCACAGCATCGATGCACAATGTGTCTGTGTGAGGAGGCCAGTGGACCGTTAAAGTGGGAAGAGGTGGAAGATGTACAGTATGTAGCTGGCTACCTAGTGAGAGGGCATCTGGCTTGGCTTGGTGATCCTGTAACACCCCCACAGCCCGGAGAGCTGCCGTGAGTCAGGTGCTCAAACATTACACTACCATGGGAACTGCGAGAATGAGCAGGAAATAAGACGAGTGAGGTAGAAAAAAAAAAAAGATAAGCAGCTTTTCTACAGCGTCAGTTTTGCTATTTGTTCATCTTTTTTCAAAAAGCTCCATTTCCTGTTTTCAAATGACCCCAAACCAACTGATTTCCCTTCCTACAGAAAGGCAATGCACAGTTTTCTTAGGTAACTGACAACAACAGATCTCAAAAATTGCAAACAGACTGAGAAAGCGATAAAAAAAAATAGAAATAGACTCATTCACAACACTTTATGCTAAGTGTTTCCTTGTATCTGCTGCACAGCCCGAAAGGTCAGCCAGCTCAGCTGATTTAAAGGCTAACACGGTGTCATTGTTTCCTAACAGGCAGCCAGAAAGAGCATTTTATGTTCGTGCCTCTTTTGTTTTTATCTCATTATAAATTATGCAATATTATGAGTTCAGTGCAAAAGCTCTGCAGATAAGCAAGTTTGAAAGAAAATAAATTCATGGATGGTAAAATATCTGTGAAGGTCATCTTGTACTCCAAAGAGCTGATCATGCACTGATCAGCTGCGGGATATTAGGATTTTTTTTGTTGTTGCACAAAACACATTCAGGTCTTTTTTTTTTAAAAACTATTTTAATACTTTGTATATTCAATGTGTATTACATATAAACATAACTGAGGAGGTTTCATGATAATATCCTGTTGTGAAATGTTTTCACTATAAAATTGGGTGACCATATTTTGATTTCCAAAAAGGAGGACACTTTGCCCAGTCATGTAGAACTTTAATAATACTGTTTGCTTAAAGAAAATCTTAACATATTTAAACGATGCCTCTCTGTGCGGTTAATGAAAAAAATGTGATATAGGCTTTTACAAGTCAACAAGGGGAAAAAAATAACTTCAAAACCTCTGGAATTAAATAATGGTACAGAAATAAGGCCTCAACTGTATAAGAAAAATTACGGGGGAATTTTTTTTTCGCAGTTTGTCTGAAAAGCTGCAGTTGTGCTTTGGCATCTTTTAAACATCACTAGGCGCTGCTGCACGCTATCTGTCCCGTCTGTGAGCGCAGAACAACCACTCACAAAGCAGCTGCTCGGGGATGAAGTCACACATATGGGTCCACTGTACGAAAATCCAGACATTTTCATTAATCTCGAAAATCCCCCCGGACGCCCCGGACAGAACGTGAAAAGTGGACATGTCCGGGGAAAAGAGGATGGTTGGTCACCCTACTATAAAAGGTCATTGGGGCAACGCTAATAGAATTTTTCATCGATTTAAAAAAGAAAAATGTTGTTCTTCAATGTGACATCTCTAATGGAAGGATGTCAAGCTCATATACAACCCACTTTGATTTTAAGGGGGGTGAGCTATTGCTATTAAAAAAAGCTGTTAAACATATAAAAATAAAGTTAAAAGTCCAGTTTATGCCCCCTTTACCATTTTTCTAAAGCAACCCAGTGAGCCAGATCACAGTCTTTGCCCCCCCCCTCCATAAGGGGGTCGTATGTTTGACACCCCCTTAATGTATATTAATGGACTTTTACTTTTTAAATTTGCACCTGAGATACAAATAATAATCACGTATCTACAGCTTTTCCTAGGAAAATGAATCAGCTCCAGTACCTTCTTCTAAAAAGGCCAACAGCTGAAAGCTGGAAGATATTACATGTGCACTGCTTAAGAACACACAATGGTTTATATAATATATCTAGAAAAAATACACAGTGTTTGTTCTTTTCACAAGATCTTGCTTCTCAGATTTGTGTATTGGCGTGACGAGGCAAAATAAACCCGTAGGCTCAGCCATCTCTGCTTCAGCAGGGAAATAGTCGGAATGTGGCTCGGATATACACAGTTGTAAGATGGTTATCTTATATGATGGCTTTGTCTTAGATCATTTTACAAGTAATGGAACATTAACCATAAATAACAAGAAACTATTTAGGCAACAGATAAAATAAATAAACATCGCCTGTCTCGTTCTAAAACTTGGCTGAATAGGCAGAATAGGGCAAGTAAGGCAGCCCCTATGTGTCTTTAAACAACTGCCAGAATAGGCTTTTTTCTGAATGACCTTCACATCCAAACTGTGTGTTTGGATGCACCAGTGTGCTCTGGCTCCATTTCCATGTTTTCTATGTTATCCCAATCTGCACATTGAGTGTGGCTTCAGCAATCCTGTTCTCCTGTTATTGTGCCAAAGAAGGTGGAGTTTTTATCCTGGCACCACTCTGTCTGACAGTCTGCTGGTACATCTGTCTGCTGGTCCCGGAGCACTGAAGGCATCAGGGTGTGCTTCTCGTCCATAAAGTAGGACCTATTTTGTTTCATCAGACAGAGCCTCACATGTGCTGCATGACCTGAAAGCTGCAGCGGGCAACCTTGCACTGCAGTGGCAGAGTAGAGTGGGAATATTTTTGGGGTGAGTGCTCTGAGTACTCACCCCCTCCAATACTGAAAATCTAAAAAGTGCATGAACAGAATGTGAAACAGAATGCAGCCTGTACTGTTAATCTATCCTTTAACTCTATTTCAAATCTTTTGCATATTTCAATGATGGTTAGTATTCAGCTATTCCTGTGGCTATTTATGGCATGCCCCACATTTGCTGAGCAAATATTAGCAGTTCAGAGTTTAAAATATGCACCAACGACAAAAGCGAAGGCAGATGGAAGCTCTGCTCTCCTAAGGCAGCTGAAGAACTTGGGTAATGCTATCAGTTACAGTAACAACCAAACTTGCAGCAAACATCAGAGAAATGAGAAAAAAGAAGAGTCCAGAGCTAACCCGTGGAGAGTAAAAACAACAGACGCTCTTGTGATGGTACAGGATTTTTCTCACCACTTCACAGAAGCTGATTCAGTGCAGGGTGAGGCCTGTGGAGATCAGTGAGCTTACTGTTCACCACCTCTGGGCTTGAGTCTACTGAAACCCTCAAAGACCACCTAACCATTTGGTGATAGTGTTCCAGTGCACTGTGATCTTATCCAGAAGATGGTGTAAGAAACTGTGCATGTAAAATTCTTAATGCCAAGAAATATCACTCAAAAGACCTTTGAACAAGTTGTTTCATAATATCCATCCATCCATCCATCCAGCTTCCGTCTCTTCCAGGATTCACACTTATGCATCTATAGTTTCTATAGTTCACTAAAGAGTTTACGTTTTTGGTTTTGTTTGCGTGCATCTGTGCGTGCCTTTCTGTCTGTAAATCTGCTAAGTCTTAATGTAGTGAATAAATTTCTTGTAAAACTTTATTGGTCAAAAATGGACAAAAAGCCAAATAACTCTGGCTTTTTTTTTCAATTGGTGTTTAAAAAGTGCCATATAAAGATTTAAAACATCAAGTCACATTTGACCTCCGACCTCTCCTTCATGGTCAATAGAATGATCTGAAGGTCCAAGTGATAATAATGCTATATAGAGCTATTAAAAATGATAGTTCTTACTGGTTCTCACCACCACCCAGTGGTGGCAGAAGGCTGCCCTTACCTGAGCCTAGTTCTGGTGGAGGTTTTCCAGTTAAAGGGGAGTTTTTCTTCCTATTGTTGCCAAGTATTGGCTCATATAGGGTTCATCTGAATGTTGTAGGTTTCTCTGTATTATTGTTTTTATTTGGCGCAATATAAATAAAACTAAATTGAACTGAATTCTTACTCCCATTGTTTGTATTGGCAACATACAGGTATACAGGGTTTCATATATGGGGATTCACATTACTTTGGACCTTTGACCTTGAAAGCCCTTTAAATACATACACATTTATATACATATATAATGTTGATGAAGTATAATTTTTGTTTGGAAAGCAAATAAACTTTTTTCACTTGATACTTATTACTAAACAGTTAAACAGATATTAATAAACAGTGAAATGCATGTTTAACATGTACTATATGAACATAAATAAAAATAATAAAAACAATAATACTCCAAAGTATGTCAAATATAAAATAAGTTTCAAATAGCAAAAGTCTGAACTTGTTTTTACTGCACTACAAACTTCCTAAAGTAATTTGAAAAAAACAAAGAAAACAAAGTGTATATGCTAAAACAAACTTAATACAAAGAGTGAACTGCTTTGGTGGAGGTTTACACTCTCGGAGTGTTTCATGATTATAGTGAAAGATTCCTCCTGCATTAGTAAAAACTATGGCTTTTATGGATGACTTGCTACATCATTTCTGTACTCATATTATTACTTGTTGGCAAATTTCTAATGCAAAAGCCTCACAGACAGAGCCTCACATGTGCTGCACGGCCATATTTAATCTTAAGAAAAGTGGTTCTGGTGAATCTCTAATTTGTACCAGCTATTAATCATCAAGTGCCATGTGCCCACACCGTGTAGTATTAGCATTCTTTCATGAACCCCAGTCAACTGTTGAGTCAAAAGAAATGGGTGACCTTTTCTTCTGGAACTAGCCTCTTCAAATGAGTGAGATAAGCACAGAGAAAATAGAAACACAAAAATCTCTCACATGAAGCAACCAAACAAAGGATGAGTGTGTCTGAATGGGTTACACTGTTGTCCATTCAGATGAAAAAAACTAAAGAGGATCAATGAATGAAAAAATGAATGGCTGTTCAGAAGTGCAGAAAACTTTTAAACTTTCGTCTGCAGCGATAAACTGGCAATAAAACCAGACATTTAAAGATCTAAGACATACCCAGATAATTCAGAGCTTTCAGCGTATAGACCCGACACCTCCATGGTAAAAAAAATTCTCATTAGATCTGCTGCAGAACACCTGGCACGTTGTGGGACAGATGTTACCTGTAAAAAAGAAAAATGGAGAAAGACAGTGATGGGAACACACGGTTTGATTTGCACTCGTAATTTATCATATCTAGTTTAATACAGGACCTCATTATAGCTCATCAGATTTGACAGCAGAGTAGCTATTTTAAAAGATCAGACATTTTTAGGGATTATCCACCTTTCTTCCCTCCCCACTCCCTAATATATATATATGCATATATATATATATTTTGTTTTACCACTGAATACTTCTGCAATATAACTGTACACATAATGACTATGTTTTGGATGTGACATTACCAGCACTACATGGCAGAGATAGTTATTTATGTTTCTTGTTCTTTTATGGCACACTAAGAGTATCTGTTATTGAATAAAAATATTTGCAGACACATGGGAGCATTTCAGTCATCAGTCCTTGTTGACTGTAAATCAAGACGAATGGTTTGAGGATACTGCTCATGGGATGTGTCACGTGGTGCCTGATCTTACTGTTATTATAATATACAGATAAATAAAAGTCTGCATCTGTGCAAATGTTGTTAGCTTTTCAGTTTTTTTTCCAACTTTTCTCTCTCTGTGTTTCTCTCTAAACCACTCTCAGACTTGCTATCTATAATTGCACTGCCCGTTATGCTTATGGGGATTTGTCTCGTAATATGCACTTACATAAGAATGTGATGTCTCTTTTTCGACATTCAATAGACTTTTTTGGAGTGAACTGAAGCCTTTGTTACCTGTCAACCACCTCTCAACGCGGTAATGCCCTCCCACGATATCAAGAGGTCAATTCTCGCTTTCTCCTCTCCCTGTCTGTTTGACTAATGACCGTACGAAACAATGTAAAAATACAACCAGAAGTGGAGTGTTTCATAATGCCTTAAATCCGCCCTCCTGTCTAAATGATATTCACAAGCCAATCCGCTGACTTCTGTAAAAGAGGTACTTTGGAGAAGCCACTCTGTTACGTTAAAGGGTGTGTGTCTATTTTGCAAACGGGTTTTTCAGCTGTTTTAAAGTGTGAAAGTGAAAAAGTCAAATGTCACAACACTTTTTTGTTCCAGTTTTAACTGATGCCACGTTAAAAAAGCGAGTATTCGCAAGACTGCTCAAAAAGCACATAATGAAAATTTAGTAATGCTGAAATGTGGTAAGCTTTCCACTTTTGAGCAACTGAGATTTCAGCAGACTATTTTCCATATTCCTGTATTTTTTTTGCCCTATATGCACACGAGAGCAAAACTCTGTCAGAACTGTAAGCCCAGCTTCTGCCATCTGGGGCTAACTTGAGAAGGGTTCAAGCTTTTTTCCTCCCCGAGCTTTCGAATGACAGTGATGGATGATTCTGTCATTAGAAGCTGTGGAGCTCATCTACTGACCCTATTTGCTGACTTCTGTTAACCGCTTGTTTTCAGCCTACCCACAAAAGGTGCTATCATTTGTGAAGAAGAGGTCAAGGTCAATCTATCTTTTCTTTTATTCCAGTGCTGCGTCACAATTGGAATACATATTTTTTGTTGAACGTCTTAGCCAGACCATAAAATAAAACCAAGGGTGCAGCGGGTGAAATTCAAGCTGGAAACCACTGCAATGAAATAATGAAGCCCATGTTAAAATGTCTGACTTTCCAGCATGGTATGAGTGATGGTGGATAAACATAATTCCTCTTGCAATGCATCACATTTTAGTTGCTCCTTTGACTTAAAAAAAAAAAATACAAACGAACAAAAGATGTTTGTTTAAAATGCAAATCCAGAGAATGGTAATGCCATGATGACCATGCCCATCCTTTATTTACACTACAGTGTCTGGTTGGCCTAAACATATGCGAAAGAGCGATGGCCACGTATGTTAAGCTTGGGCAAGCAGTTCTTTGTCTTTTCAGTAGCTCATTCTACCATTGCACATGGTATTCAGAGAGAGAGATCATATCTGACACACCTTATTTTATTTAGTCCTGATCACTGCAGAGAGGAAGTGCTGTACTAAGCAGAGGAGATGACCTTGATTAGCTGGCCCTATGCCAAAACCTGCTTGCCCTTTTGAAAAGGACCTCTGTGAGTGATCACCCCTCCCCTTTTTATAAAGGGAAACTACCTGTAGATGAGAGAGAGTTGGGGCGGGGGTTGCGGTGGTGGTGGTGGTGGTACTGGGGGTTCCTAAAAGAAACTTTGCGAACCCTCAGTATGTTAATACAATCTGAAAGCTCTCTAATGCTATGTACTGTGTCAAGGAAACAACAATAATGCATGCCATGTTTATCGACAAAATAGCTTTTGCTTACAGTGTGATTCTGGGTCATGTCATGATGCACATGAAGGATAACTTTCTCTTGTCAGTGCACATGTATTTTGACCTAACACTACACTGTATTGTCCTCCATAAATACATATTTTACATTTGACAAATGTCTGTTTGATAAAAGCCTGTCTCCAAAACATACTTTTCTCTGTAATATTTTCCCTCACTGTTTTGTATAATATGTATGCCATGTATCAGAGAGTATAAAAACAGTGGGTATCCTGCTCTTGCCATGTATTTCCTTCCCTGAATGAAAAAGAAAATGAGCAACTGAGATTGTGCAGACTAGCATGTTTAACCACTCTAAAGGCAGAAACAAACTCGCCTGGACTCAATTTCTTCCATATCCAGTTGTCAAAAAATGCCTTCAGGTGTCATCTGTTAGTCCCGCCATTATCACAGTAATATCAGTTTCAAAAGACATTTTTAAAGTCACTAGAACAGTGGGGCTGAATTACAACCTCCAAAGAGGCTCCATGCAGGAAGCAGGCTTATGCAAATTACAGTGTGTGGCAGCTGTAGGTATTTTATCTATTTTATAACGAAGACTTCAATATATAAATATATACAAATATAAGAAAAACTTTCTGATGAGCACCTTGCAACAGGAGATGAGGAACTGGGGGGATTTAGGGTAGAGAAAAAGAAATGCTTAGAGTCTTGTGGAAAAGAAAGTACACAATTTTTAAATTGTATGACTTTACCAGGTCATAATAACAAGTCATCTGGTCCCTACCAGGTCTTAAAATTAGGTAAGTGCCTGAGTTGGACATTACACCATTTCATTATTTATGTAACAAATATCAAGCCAAAATGCTGAAACAGTGTAGGGAGCACAACGGAAACTCTAGCTTACACAGGATTTTGGAAGGATAAGTAATAAGGATTGACGTGGCTAATTACATCCATTTGAGTAACTGATCATCATTAAGGGTGAGCACATGTATAAAAGGATAAGTTTTGACTATTTACTGGTCCAAAGCATTCAGGAGTTAGAACAATTCTGTTGTGGTAAAGTTGTGCTAAAACGATGTTATGCTAACACTTAATATGCTAACAAAGGTACAAATGGAAAAAGAATAAAGAGTTATGCATTGTTTGGAAGGATTGCCAAGAGAACCACAAGACATCTGGAACATGTCCTTTGGACCGAGTTGACCTGTTTGGCCATAAAACAAAGCATATGAGCACAGACGCCTCATACCAACTGTTAAGCACGGTGGTGGAAGGGTGATGAGCTTTCCACCCACAGGTCCTGGAAACCTTGCAGTGATTGAGTTGACCATGAACTCTGTATGCCAGAGTTTCCAGAGTCAGTGTGAGATCATCAGTCCGATGATGTGAAGTTTCACCGAAACTGGGTCACGCAACATGACAAGAAGGTTTGCTAATAAAACCACACAAGATCAGAAACTATTTAATAATCAGTCTGGCAGAATATCTCTAATTCTGATCTCTTTTACTAATAGAAAATTACAGTTTCACAAAACGATCAGCAACATAAACAAGAAAGAACAACTTTTTTTTATTAAATAAAAACAAATAAACAAAAAACAAACAAATAACTGTAACCCTCAATGATTTAACAAGAGTGAAAACATGTCTAGTGTGATGCTATGTCTTATGTTACCATGACTGGGTGCAAGGAAACGATAAATCATGCCGTGTTTGTCGACAAAATAGCTTTTGCTTACAGTGCGATTCTGTGTTACGTCCTGATGGACATGAAGGGTGACTTTCTCTTGTCAGTGGACATGTCTTTGCGTTTTGACCTGCCACTAGAATAACAACATTGTCCTACAGGGGTCTAAATACATATTTTACAGTTCGGGAAATGAGTAAAACATCAAAAGCCCATCTCTGCGAAAAATCTTTGTGCTTAATTTGTGTTACTGTTAAATGTACAACGTTATACATTAAAAATATGAAATGCAAATCCAGAACACCTCATGTCAGATATCTACTGGAGGAGGTTTCTGGGTGAGAATTGTGAGTTTTACAGTTCAGCTGTCAGTAAAAGAAAAACCCCAAAAACATTCTTACCAAAGTGTCAGGCCTGTCACTGTTAACGTCAGTCGTAACGTTATCATCAGTGTCAGCGCTGACAGTATTACAATTCTTTTACAACAAGGACCTGTGTCCTGTCTGTGTTTTCTAAATCAGAGGAGAAGAAGCTCAGATTGAGCATGTTCTGCACTTACACTTGTATCACTCAGGTTGCTGTCACTTGGGTTTGGTTTTTTCATTAAAAGATCAATAATTCACATCACAAAAACAAATAAATATGTCTCAGTATACATGAATGTCTCAGTATACAAATGTATTTTCATGGTCCTTGTAGTTAATGGTATTGAAAAGTATCTTACTTCAGTTTAATGGGTTGCAGCTTTGCTGCTGATTAGACAGTAGCCCTGGGAGCTCAGTTGCCTTCCAATGAATCAAATGCAAAACAAAAAAGAAGCTTATTAAGAAGCCAAAATCCTTAGCAAACATAATATAGCACAAGCAGCATGTTTAGAAAAGTATGCTTTAGCTTGTTCACCTTCATTGAAGGTGTAAGACAACATGTGTATTCACAGCTGGCAGTGTGTTGTTGTCTGTGCTGACAATATTAAAGCAGTGATGTCACTGCATTAAAAAAGATTATGAATATCAATGTATTTTTTTTCTGTTGCCTACGAACTCTGATATAAATATTCTGTTGAATTAATGCAAAAAGAAGATCATTTGCATTAGACCACGATGAAACCAAAGTTTGCAATAGTTTCTTTTCATTAGGGAGAAAGAAGAAAGAAGCAAAATTTTAATCCACGTTCTTAATTTGTTTTTGAAAAACAATAAAAAATATAATATATATGAGGACATTTTAAAGAGGAATTAGTGTGAAGTTGATGACATTCTTTTAAACTGTCATTTAGGCTCCCCTAAATGGCTTTCCTCTGGGACTTTCTCTTTTTCTCTTGTTATACGGTACATAAGATCTTGTGTGAGTATGTGTGACTAGTGTGTGCATGTGTATGCACTGGTCTCACAGGACTGAGTTAACCCAGGGGCACCGAGCTGGTGAGGAGCAGCTGGAGATACTCTTTCCCTTGGTCCCTGCCCCAATTAATTAGCTTGGACTTGGATGTATTCACGCTCACAGAGACACTCAGGTATGCAGGGTATAATTGCAGATTTTATGTTCTGACTCTAAAAGGTTTATTTTATTTTTTCAGCCTGACATATGGTCCCCTCACTTGCATGTCTTTGGTCCTCATATTGAGAGTTCTAGTGAACAGCACCTGCGATCAGCTGCAGATCTTTTATATGTTTAATGTCTTATGTAATTATAAGGAAACAGGCCCCACCAGGTCTCACCATGAAGCTTCTTCTATCTATCTATCTATCTATCTATCTATCTATCTATCTATCTATCTATCTATCTATCTATCTATCTATCTATCTATCTATCTATCTATCTATCTATCTATCTATCTATCTGTCTGTCTGTCTGTCTATCTATCTAAAAGCAAGTATTCACGTCAATGAAACTGCCAGTGTCATCAAAATGAGAAGTGTTGACACCATCTTGATGAACAAGATAGTCAAGTGGCTTTGTCACGTTTCCATTATGACAGTGTACAGTATTCTTTCAGTGTTTTCCAATGCAAAAAAAGGTCAGAACTCAGTGACACTACCTGAAAATGCTCAAGACAGCACTATACACTTTTTGTACAGTCGTGTACAGTAAAATTACAGTAATGTACACTAAACATGAGATATTATGAGATGTTGGATTACTGTCCAATACTATACATACCTGTTCTCCCTACGAAATGTTTGACTGATTGATTTCACAGTGTTCTTCCAACATTTGTTTGCAGCATCATCCATTGTGAGGCCGTAATTGACAACATGGTCGACAAGTGTTGCCCTAATTTCATTAGGGATCTGCCTATGTTTTTGCTGTCTTTTCCCTCTGCTGTTTTGCCCCCCCCCCCCGCATCCTCACCCCTCTTCCACAATGCTGACCTTGTAGAAATGGTACACACTATGTCCTGCTCGGTTCATATATGCTTGCCAATTGAGGGTTCATGGGATTAATCCATGAGTGACTGTGAACAAGTGGCTTGTCATTGGTTACAACTAATACTTCACACACCTCCTTGTCAGTGAAAGCTGAAGTTCACCTGAGAGAAATTGTTCAATTTGGGGGACATTTCCAGGAAAAAATAATAAAAAAGGTATAACATTTGCTGGACAGCATTTGAAAACTAATTCACCAGTTTTGTATGTGATGACTCGAGCAATGAAATGAAGGCTATTAGTTTTATTGGGAACGACTATTCAGCATCCAAAAGTATAGTTCATTTTGACTGACATGACATAAGCAAATGATAATGTTGTAGACGGTAGAGAATTGTATGAAAGCAACTGATACATGTCCAAGAGCATTTGCATTTGACGTCTAAAGTGGAGAAAATTGCAAAAACCCAAAGTTTCCTCTAGACCTCTAAATAATTATTCCAAAATAACAGTGAATGCTGTACATGTATTGTCTTCAAACAACATTACAAAACTTTTTTTCCATACTGCTCCACAAATGAGGACAGGCTGTTATTAGTAATAGTAACCCAGCACCAGTTCTACAGCCTGACTCGTTGTGTGAGCAGTGTTGGAAATGATGAGCACATCGGCTCATGCTATCTGCGTCATTTCTTCTTCTGTGCCATTTGTTTTGTTCTATATGTTTCTTTCCCTTTTATCTATCAAACAGCTCAGATGCCTGCCAGTGTGTATTACAGCAGTGTCCTAGTTTACTTTCCCCCAGCATTCTAGCCTTGGCACAGTCAGTGCTGTAAAAATCAGCCAGTGTATACAAAGCAGAAAGGATAAGTAAGGTATTTTCCTAGACTGTCCTCTAGCAGATAGGCCTGAAATGATTACTGCAGAAGGCAAACATGAATTTCAATTTTATGCTTGGGTCCAACTAAATATTGCCAACACGTTCATTTGAAGTCTTCAGATGAGAAAGATGTTTAAAATGTATTATCTTAAGGCAGCGTGTTTGATCATCTTATACTTTGCAGTAAATAACAGAGGATTAGTGCATAATATTCAGGATTAATATTGGTGTTGCATACATTTGCAACTGTGTTAGACTGACAGAAAAAAAGAGTTGTGTTCTTCTTACTTCAAATGCATTTTCTTTTTCTCCGTCTCAGTTACTTTCCAGGTTTATATAGCTATAGGATGCATTTAGAGGAAACCAAGTGTAACTGATGGGAAGAATTGGCAGTGATGCACAATTTCACTCCCATATTTCTGGCTCAATATAAACTGCCATCTGTCTGCATTTGACTGACAGCTGTCGCAGAAAGAACACACTACTGGGAGAGACAGAGAGAAGGGCTCAGGGTGTAATAAGACATACTACGGTAAAACCAGGCAGTAGATGAAAATAGGGAAAGTATATATTGACTATCAACTGGTGAGGTGTGTGAGATTTGGGTGGAGTGAAGGGTGGAATCAGAGCTATTAGACAGGCTATCCACGTTCAGCTTGCTAAATGAAAACGCTGGCTAATAAAAACTCAGCCACAGGGCCGTATTTTATTCTGCTAGCCTCACATCAAAAGGTGGCTGTCTAACTTTGTTAGAGGGTGATTGGTGTAGAAAAAGTGAATGAGTTAAAGCTCCAGTCCAGATAATGATGGTGTCACAGAGAGTTAGACTGTTCAGCACTACAGCTCAACTTTGGTAGCATGTTTGTTGGAAGGTATCCAAGTTGTAAATTATCTTTACACACACACACACACACACACACACACACACACACACACACACACACACACACACACACACACACACACACACACACACACACACGAAACAGGTACTTTCAGCTATCAAATTCATTGTTCAAACATTTGGACACATCTCAAACACAGCTGTCAGAGTAAAGGCAAGAGACTGACAGTTACTCTGAAATAGGAGCGTGCCACACTGTGCACAGGGAGCCACACAAGACTCACTGTGATTGCCAGTAGACACTTTACACAATAGTTCCTTCTGAAACATCTCTCCCCCCAACTTTTACCTAATATTTTAGTTAATTTGCATTTTTCACATTTTCTCAAGCACACACAAGCGGATAAAATGTACCTTCCATTAGGGGAAACTGTATTCAGGCTTTTATGTTTTAAGAAGAGAAAAAAGAGAAGAAAGAAAATTGCCTTACTGCAAGTAATCATCCTCATCTCAAGCACCACAGGTTCCCCAGAAAAGAAGGGAAAACGGGCTTAAGGCCAGTATATGAAATTTTTAATACTCACCCAGCATAATCTCTTTGCCACCTCTTACTCAAGTTGAGGCCTCAGCATGTGTCATAATAGGATGCAGGAACACTTGAGGCTGAAACCGCAAGGTGGGCAGTGCAGGCCAGTCCTCACAGATTATGGGCTTGGAGATGTTTTCTAAATTAGGCCTCTCATCTGCATCATTTCCACAACCACCCTTTCCCTTCCTTTACTCTCATACCATACCCTAAAAGGAGAATAAAACATTGGTACCACAAGGCAGTAAACCTTACATCAAATCCTGGGTGAGCAAATACATTTACTCTCCATCCATCAAATTCAGTCTTGACAGTTGCATTAATCAGAGTTTGGGCCAGCATTAATTAAAGGCTGTGTTACCTGTAGCTCCTCATCTTTGGCGTATTACTTTGCCTGTCATACCTGCTGCTTCACATATTTTCATTTGCTAATTTCCTCCCTGCTACCTTCATTTTCTTTGATGCAATTATGTTACTACAGTGTTATTCATCCACATCATTTTCACAGCGACATCCAGACGTAGGCCACAAGATGACAAGTTGAAATCTGTTTTCAATATATATGTAAATATGCATGTATGCATTGTATCGTCACCGATATCAGTCAGTGAGGCCAATAAGTTGTTGCACTCAATTTAAGGGTCAATTGGAAATCTTTGGTGTTTTAATGAGAATCAGTGATAATAACTGGTGTTGCCTCTCTGGTAGGTTATTAATCATTTGGTGCATGTAGATGTCATGTTTAAAAAACCTGGTACAATTTTTGTAGTCAGTGAAAGAAACATCTGAAAAAACTGGCTGGGAATTTGTATTTCTTGCACAGCTGATCTTAGCCAAAGCAGCTCACATAACTGCTGTAAGTGGGCAGGAATTTCAGCCATTTAGATCTGGCACGCTGAGCAAAACAGACTGCTCTGATGAAGAATATTACCTTTTCAGCTGGAAGGAGACGAGACAGTTATTTGGTCTGTGCCAGCAGGGAAGTGTCTAGTCGAGTCTCTGATCAGCTAAGAAACAGTTTACAAACACAAACCCACGGGAAGAGATTTATGTCATAATACTGAGTACTTGTTTAAACTATTTATGAATGGGTTTCATGTTGATTGCTGTTGAAAGCGCCACGATTATACACTGTGGTTGGCAGTAATTTTAGTACCATACTTTAAAAACAACACTTGCTGAGAGAAAAAGAAAAGCACTAACAGACAAATAAGTACAAGCATAAAAAACAACTGTGATCTAAATAAAGAAAACACAGGCGGAAACATTTCATTTAAACATTTCATTTCTCTGTTCCTTATAGAAGCTGCTTTTCACAGTACAGCACTGCACAGTACGTGTCACCAGGGTCTCATAGGAACTCATCAAGTCACATGACATTGTCCTGATTACGCTGTCACACTGCAGATGGCTGACATCTCCTTCACCCGTAACATCTACCCAGTGGGAATATGCGTGGATTTAGAATGACATTAACAGAAGCCATCAAAAGACATCTGTCAGATGGCACATTAGTGTTTTTCAAACTACCAAATCATGTGAAGCGATTGTTGCTTTGTCATCATTCTGAATGCCACCGCCATGGAGGACACAAGCTAAAGCAATTAAAGGCATTTGTGAGAGAGATTAGTTTTTAAATCTAGTTAAACAGCAAAAACACAACTTAACACCTAACATAAGTCCACACTATACAGCATAACAACAGAGATAAATATGAGACCTATTGTCTTTGATGAATAAATATAATGATGGCAGAAATATTAAAGAAAAAACAAAAACAAATAACTACCCCCCACCCAGTTGTCCATGTCTAATTTAGGGAACCTTTTCCCACTGGAGATCTGCCACTGTGATAACTAACAATAATGCATGAAGCCATCCAATCCTAATTAAAACCTTTTACAGCTGAGTCCTCACAAAAAACAGACATGCACAAACAAACACCAGTACACACATGCAAACACCAGCAAGAACAGTGCTGGCAGCCATGGGTGCCACACATCTGCAATGGCTAGAAATGGAAACACACAAAGACGAACACACGCAAAGACAAACCATAGTGAATTTTGTGTTTAGAGTTTAATATCTAAATTAATACTTTGACACATTTCTTGTCAAGAGTTAAGAGACAGCTTTAACAAAAACAGAAGATGCAGAGAAGACATGGCTAGCTCTGTCAAAAGGTAACAAACCCTGATTAATCAGCACCTCCAAAGGTCATCCAATAATAATTAGTATTATCTTTATTTTATTTTTTTAAACAAGCAGAAACCAAATTCTGATGGGATGGGATGGCAGTGCTGGAAATGATGAGCATGTCACTGCTGTGGTAGCCATGGTGGTTCAGTGTGCCTTCAGTTTTGAATAAATCCCTAACAGTGTCACCAGCAAAGCGCCCCCACACCATCACACCTCCTCCGTGCTCCATGGTGGGAACCATGCATTTAGAGACCATCCATTCACCTTTTCCACATTGCACAAAGAGACAGCGGGTGGAACCAAAAACCTCAAATTTAGACTGCTCAGACCAAAGTACAGATTTTCATTGGTCCAGTGTCCATTCCTAGACATTTGACCATAAAAGCCTCATTTGTGCAGTCTCCTCTGATCAGTTGATACAGAGATGTGTTGGAACTGTGGCATTCATCTGGGCTATAATCTGAGGTGCTGTTAACATGTGATTTCTGAGGCTGGTGATGCGATCGAATTCATCCTCAGCAGCAGAGGAGATTCTTGGTCTTCCTTTCCAGGTGCAGTCCTCATATGAGTTTTGTCGTAGCGCTTCATGGTTTCTGCAACTACACTTGGGGACACATTCAAAGTTTTAAAACTTCAGCTTTTAAATTAATGATGAACTGTCATTTCTCTTTACTTAGCTGACTGATTTTTGCCATTATATAAATTCTAACAGCTGTCAAATAGGGTTGTCAGATGTGCACCAACCTAACTTCTGCACAGGTTTCTGTTGGTGTGTGGGACTGTAGTATAGGTTTATATTTTAGATGGTAATTATGAGACAGTGCGTGCCAGGTAATGCAACGAGTAGTGTAATCAATTACTTTTTCCTGGGAGATAGTACTGCATTAATTGTAAGAAAGGTTTTCCCTGTATTATATATAATACATTGCTTTTTTTGAGTAATGACCCCAACATCACAACAAAGAGAGGAAATACTTCCATCATGCACAAGCATTTCACCTCACGACATGCAATTAATTTGCACAAATGTGATGTCTTTGATATGCTGCCTAGTGATGGTGGCGACCCTCATTCATTTCAAAGCGGAGCCAGTGAGATCCCAATGAGAATCAGTGAGCAGATCGAAAAGGAATCACACTGATAAGTGATATCAATAATGGAATCGGAATTGCTAAATTTGTATCAATTCTGAAAACTGCACATTTACGTGGATACTAAAAGACGACACAACTTTCAACATTTTGCTTTAGGTCAGACACTTTGACCCTCATATTGATATCAACGATAGAGGCTTTTGATGGCAAGAATAGAAATTAAGATTGAAATGATGGAAAAGGCAATGTAGTACTGTCATGCCAGTGTTTTGAGTTTTGGGCATGTTTGGAAGTTTTCTTGTTTGTTATCCGTTCACTGTATTTAGTCAGTCTGAGTGTGCCTGTGTTTTCAATGTGACCGTGATTTCTGTCTGTTTCCTGTTTTATTCTAATAGTCATTTGTCCTGTTTGCGTCATGTTGAGTTTTGCTTTGTGTCTTGTCAGTCAGAATATGTCCAGCCTTGTTCCCCAGGTGTTACCTCTCTGCCCTGATTCCCTGTGTGTATAAATTGGCTGCATTTCCCTCTGTTCCTTGTTGTGCTCTCCTTCGTCCTCTGGCTGTGTTCTGTCTGTTAAGTATATCTCAGTCTAGGTTCCTTGTGACTTCCTTGGTAAATGTATTCGATAATTCAGCAACAAAGGTGCATTTAAGTTTAGTTTTACCTGTAAGTCCTGCACCTATGGGTTCCTTCCTGCCTTACACAGAAATGACAAATACTTGGTAAGGCAAGGTGATATTTCATGGAATGAATGGCCACACCCACCTTTTATGTCAATCATGGTTCTTTGCATGTAGCATTCAAATGTCAGAGAAACTGCCCTTTCTCTGAATGTATTTTGACCATCTTTCAGCCTCAGTTAATGGTATAGAGGCATAACGGCATGCCCGATCAGGAATAAAAACATGCCCATTCTTAAAATGTGACAGACATGAGAATGTTATGTGGACAGTTATGTTCATTTATGTATGTAAAAATGGCATGCGTTCCAAATTGGCATCATTCAGGCATACAAACATATGATCATTGCAGTAGGACAATAACAAATAAGAGGTTTAATGCATATTTGCCGTTTCTCACAGTTTTCTTTAATGTTTTCAAATCTGAATTTGATTGTGCAGATAAATATGCTGTGAATGGATGCAATGATGAAAATCAGGTTAACATGAATTCAAAATGACCAACCACCAGCTTTATAGTTAAAATAGCGATTCTACAAGAAAACTTTAAATCATATTGCACCTTGACTCATCAGCAGTAGAGAGGTTAATCAAAACAGCAGCCCATTATAGTATCACAAGAAGCTGATTTCACAGCCCATCACAGTTTAGTAGCACGTTAATAAGAGGCACATCAGTGGACTGAAGGATTTACTAAACATTATTCATCATCTCCTGAGAGCCATCGAAAGTCTGCTATCATGGGATATCTGCTTGATTAGGTGATGTGGAGTGCGTGCACATGAGATACGAGGGATGAGGTTTTATTATGCAAATGATGAAAACTTCGAGCACCATGTCTTGATGAGCCAACATCCGCCTTAATCTGCTGAGCCACGGGGAAATGACCAGTGAGGATTTTTAAGAGCTTTAAAACATAAATTTGATCCATCCCGGTTAAGGTTCAGGAATATAAATTGCACTGCACCGCCATGGAGATTTTTAAAGTTGTCAGACTGCGTCCATCAAGAATCAATACCCAGATATCACTGCCTGCAGCGAAGAGCAATCTGTAAAACCACAGAAATCCCAAAGCGTCTCGTGGTGAAGGTTTATTTGTTAAACGAGTTGGTAAATTGCGTTAAGCTTTAAAATGTAACATATCTGGATGTATTCTGTGGTGTAAAACAAACAAACAAACAAAAACTAGTAACTTGGTATTTCATTATTTGTAAGGGAGAGTGTGATGAATCCAATTTACTAATATTTTCCCAGACAAGTCAATCAATTATAGCTTCAAAATTACAAACCTACGGATAAAAGACAGTTTTCAGAATTTGCACATGCTATAGATTTACTTGTCCACATAACTGTTTCAACATATACAGCATGGTTTTGGTAAATGGTTAATTAATCATTGTAACATAGAAAAGGTGTTTGCTGCTCGTTTTTGTAGTTTTTCCTAGACTTTTAATAGTTTACATTTCCCAAAATGTGTCTTCTAATATCAGTGCAGATGGCTACAAAAATCAATACATGTGGTTTAAAAGCTTCCTGAAAATAACTTCCATTGATTTCAAGAAAACCGAGTGCTGCTTAATTAGAAACAGTAAGCAGTGCTTTATTTCTTCCCTCAAACAACACTTCACATCAATATAAGATTTAAATCAATGATGTTTGTCGGGTTGATGATTGTCCTTGCTTTTTTGAGTGTATCTGTTAGTCTAGATAGCAAAATTAGCCTGATCATTTATTTTTTAAAATGAAACTGAAAAATAATTTGGGTTTGGTGAAGGCTGCAGTGTTACTTTTGTCTACTGGTGGATAACATGACCTGACAAGCTAATTTAGATCGCAAAATTAATATAAAAAGGTACACGTGTGTGTGTGTGTGATTCACCAGGCTACTCAGCTCTGGCTGGACAGGGGTCACAGTTCTAACTGCTATCTGAGAAAGCACAGTTACGCAACAGTTTTCTTTCCTCCTGTCCTGTCCAACAGTGTAGCAATCAGAATTGTTGTCTTAAGGCCAAAACATGCCAAACAGATTTACTTTCACAAGTGCAGTATTAAGGCACCTGCTATAATGATCCACTCGATAGTCGTATTTTATCAGAACTTTATGAGGATTTTTTTAAATTTTGGGTTATTACAGCCACAACAGAAAAGATTGAAGGGCAGAAAAGAAAAAATAAGTAAGAATGTGAAGCTGGTGAGAAAGTTAACAGAAACAAACACTGCGAATCTGCTTCAACACTTGCTGAGAAAATAAAAGAAAACAGCAAAGAAACATCAGCAACAACCAACATATGCATAAACAACAGTGAAGACCCAGGCCCCACCACCCCACCGACATCCAGGCCCTGCTGGGAGCTGGCTATGTCAGAGCAGACCGAGCTCCGGCCACGGAGACCTGAGACCCAAGGACACCCGACAGAGCCTGTGGGCCTGGGTCCCGCTATGGAGCCGCTGGGAGTAAGCCAGTACACACCCGAGCACCCAGCCCCTGACACTGGCAGATGGGGATACCAGCCACTGGCCACTGGTTTTCTTTCACAGGGGAGGTCTGCTGTCTGTCAAATTAAGATGAATTTCACCAACCAATAAACATCCTGCCACCCTGTGCACCCATGTCAACCTTATCTCATGCAAATGCTTAAGCATTTTAACAACAAGACGAGTGAAGAACAAAAAAAAGAAAAGAAAAGAAAAAAGAACAGTGATAAAGATTCTGGATTTGGCAGAGTGTGGTGGAAGCTGTCAGATATGCCTTCCAGAAACTAGGTGCTCATTAGCATACTTCATTGGGCTAAATATAGTCCTAATCCAATGCTGAAGGGCAAACAAACAAATCGCATACAGCATGCGAGTGTGTGTTTGGTGGGTGAGGCATTTAACAAATTCTTCACCCCTAAAGTATTTTGGCATGACAGCACAGTTTGTGTAAAAAAAGAAAAGAAAAGAAAATCACCTCTGATGGTTGACATACAGTTTATGACCCTTTTGGAAACGTTTACTATGCTGCCTATGACAGTGCACACTGCAAATGACTGCAGGCCTCAGTGATGCCAAGGGAATCTGTTAAAAGGTCACAGGCAAAACAAGTAGCTTGGCTGGAGGGAGGACATGCAGTGACAAGGAAGCACGTGTCGAAGATGCATAAAGCTTCTGGGACTTCAAGAGTTTTTGAGACTCATTGGCTTAGTTTGCACAAAAGGACTAAGATGTACGCAGCGTTTCCCTCAGCGGTGCGCTCTGAGTGGCATTCTGTCAGCGCATGTGAAACAGGAGCAAAGGATGTGTGGTGAGGTATATGCTTGATGTGATTATAGTGTGACTCACAGAGGGTGGCTGGCTTATGCGTGAAGAGATATATGACAGAGCAGTTCACAGATGCATGTTAATGCCAGGACCCAAAGGAGACAATAGGCCCGGTTGAAAATGCTTCAGTTTAGTACAATTTGCTGCAGCTTGGTTTTGTCACATCTATAAATATTTGATGTTTCTCTCCTAAACCGAAACCAACCCACAGCTGAAGTGACTTTGCACTACACAAGTGATGTTATTTGGTGGTGTGAGTAATAAATGAGCATGTTTTATAAGAGGCAAGGATTTGCCCAGCACACTCTCACACTGTCAGCTGGTTGAGTTGCATATTTGTGATACAGTCCTTAAGGAAAAGCATTAAGCAGAACTTTCTAGTGCTAATCTGGTAATTGAAAATTTTGTTGCAATCTTCTGCATCAGCCAAAACATATAAGCAATCATCTACAGGCAGGCAAAAACTGGACAGCTCTCTTTCCTGTTCTAGTACTATTTTGCTGCGTAGGAGGGAGAGGAATCATGAAGGTTACCAACTCAATGAGCAGGAGCAATGGATAAAGAGAGCGAGAGAAAGAACGAGGGAGAGAGAAATAGAAAGATAAATTTAGAATACAAGCTCATCTCTGCATGAGGTAATTCGGTTTCCCACAGTTGCCTCTTTCAGATGCTGGTGAACTGTGCATTATACAGTCAAGCATTATTTTACGATTTGCAGTGCTTGTTTTTCCAGCACTGCAAGTCTTTGACACACAGTGCCATCTTTATTGAGAGCACACAAAACTTTTTGCACTCTTGCGTTCTTGCAATGTTACTATTTTCTTAGGTAAAATCACACTTTGTTTTGTTGCTGCATAATGTACGGAGTATTGGACACATGAATAAGCTTGCTGTAATTTAATCTGTATGATTCACAGGAGGAGGCTTCTTCATTGGTTTAGGAATTTAATCAAACACTGTTTGTCACTAATTTGCTATCTGTTTTTATTGTCTTCTCTTATTTGCTTTCACAACACACATAAAGAGGTTTCACGTGAATGGCAGTCAGCCTACTACTTTAAACATGACTGCTTGAAGTCAAAAAAAGGGCTTTTTTTAAGGCTTGATATCCTTTTAAAACAAAGTGCTTCTTGGTAGCCGAGTTCTCAGGGAAAGACAACCCATGCATTCATTTGAAGCCATTGTGTGGAAGTATTGATGTTATCTCTATCACTGACGTGGGATATCTCACACACTTTCTCTCGCCTTTCTCCTACTCATTCAAAGCTTCTCAAGTGGGCTTAAATCCACCAAGAGTTCAAAAGCAAGCATCAGTTCCACACCATTTTTCCTATACTTACCACTGTGATATTGAGATAAGAGAGAAAAACAGGTTCTATGTCATAACTGAATAAAAATATAGTTCACAAAGTTAGAAGTTGTAAAAAAAATACTCTGAAGAGACTAGACAGTACTCCAGGAAAGTCTTGAGACACTCGAGTTCCTTTATATTTTTCTTCCAAGGAGCCACTCTTTCTTGTGACTTTTTAAAATTGGTCTCAAGGAACAGTTCCCTGGATTTCTGATGGCTTGTATCTTGCCACTTTCCAATTTTTAAATTTTATTTTCATAAGTGACCTAACAATGACCCGTGATTCATTCAGTGCAGTGCGCCGTTAAATATTTTGAGTAAATGAATGACAAAAGAAAAGGTGACAGGCCTAACTAAAAAAGATCTATTGCAGATGAACAGTATCTAAAGTCATGAACTTCAGAAATAAGGACAAATAATCAGCAAACACCTGACATAGATGCATCTGGCCCCTCAGTTGATCCATCTACTGCTCACTGAAGCCTCATAGAAAATGGTGGCTGTGAACAAGCCATTCGTAAGGAAGGAAAACGTATGCCAGATTACACAAGACGTTGGTTAAAATCAGTGGCAACAGATCTTATACAGTGATTTGAACCTAAAAACCTTGGTTCAAATATTAGTATGTACAGTGGAGGTCAAGGAGTGTTTACACCCATCTGTAAAACATTGTGGAGGCTCTGTCATGGTTTGGGCTTGCATTACAACAGTGCTGTTGGGGATCTTGTTAAAAATTGTGAATCCAGAAAAGTACATTTTTTTCCACCATGCAGTACCACCTGGAAAGCATCTGATTGGGAACGCCTTCATCAAAGTAAAGAAACCTCTCAGATAATCTGCCTGTTTTGTTAAAAATCTTAAGCATCTCAAGGTTTGCGGCATTGCTCTTATTTCCACTATCAGGATAAGCTTGCAAAGTGGTTACACTTTTCTAAGGCTTCTCTCCCACACATACAGTAAGTCTAAGTTCTGTTCGTGTATCACTGCAGTATTAATGTAGAAGCAATGTCTGACAATGACGCTAAAAGGTTACTGTTAATTAATCCAACAGTGTATGCTCCATTGGTTTGTACAATGGTGTTTAAAACAAGGCCTTGAGTGATAGAATTGGCTCACAGGGCATTAGGAACAAAAATGCTCCAGAAGTTTCCAACATGAAGCAATCCTTTGAATTTTCTTTTATGGTTTCTCTTCTATGGTTTGGAAAAACTAGTGCAGTGCTCACTATCACAGGCATTTTGGCATCATTAGATGTACGGTCACAGTCACAGTCTGGTAATTTATGAACTATGTGATCAGAACTGGTGACATCTTTATCAGGTCCCAGTCCCTCTAATGATGTTGCTTAGCAACAGGGAGATGACCCCAAAAATGAGACAACCACTCAAGCGTGAAACAGACAGAAATGGAGATCCCTTGGTTTATTATAGCGACATATGAACAGTACTGCTGTCGCAGGTCGATTCCCCCTGACCCCTCCCCTTTTGAGCCTTAACGTTGAGTTCTCCAACAGGAAGTAGCTAGACATAGTTTGTTCATCTTAGCTTTACTGTTTAGAATTATACAGAATTAGAATGTCATCGACATAATGTGAGCTATGAGCAAAAACAGTAGCCCACCATAAAAAAAAACTTCACCCAATTATTCTGAAAGATTTTCTGCATTAGAAAACTTTGTCAGCCAGGTGCTGGCTATCGCTTCATATTTACCTTACCACACAATCTTATCAGCATGAATTTTTTGGATTCTTAGTGTTGTACTAATGCTTTATTAACTTTAACACTGACTAGTTCCTTCAGTATGTTTGGTTCTTCCTGGTTGTCTGTTTTTCTTAGCAGGTAAATTTGAGGGAGCTCAATCTGCAGCCACACTCTACAGCCATAGAAATCCTCATCAAAGGCTGCCATCGACATCAAAGGGTAGACCTCTGTCTACTGGCTGGAAAAGGCAAAGGTTTCTCTGTCTCACTCTGTGCCTCCATCTGTCTGTATCATTCAAAACTCGGGGAAAAAGATCATTCCTCAACTCGCAGTGCTATCGATTTTCTCTTTTTATACATCTTTAAAAGTTTTTGTGTTGACTTAACGGTGGAGTGTGTGGTGATGATGCTGTCCTTAACACAAGGGTTGCAGCATATTTGTGCTCTAAGAACAACATAGCTGCTTTATGAAGTTCAGAAAACTTTTTTATGTGGATTTGCAACTACTTGAACCACAGACTGTATAACTGACTTGCAGCAGACAAATTTTCATCATGAACAAACAGCAGACTGAATTACGTCACCGCGTAAAGTGCAATTGGTTCCTTTCCTCCATCTGAAGCTGCATTACATAACGTTTTCTAACACGTTCACTGCTGGATTCAAGAGGATTTCAGCTTCTGTTCTGACTAACACTGCAGGGAAAGATTCCCAGGAAACCCAGCAGACCACGTGCACAGCTGTGTGTGCAAAAGTGCCTTCTGCTGATGTGTGTAGCACACGCAAGCGAAGGAGTTAAATTGCAGCCTTTCACGAAAGACAGAGACAAAGAGGGAGAGAAAAGATATAAGTGACACGAACCCGTCTTTTACCAGTGGGAGCTTCAAGGGAATGAAACGAGGGGAGTCATTACAGTATCATGTAAGACGAGATTTGAATGCTTAATAAGATATAATTGCAGCAGGGAGACATAGTTGCTAAAAATGGGACAATGGGGTTTAGGAGCTTGTCCTTTAGTCTCTGGATGGGTTCTGAAAGAAAGAAACGTCTGAAATCAGCACGGGCATAAAGTATTTGCTCGCTTTACTCGGCTCTGTCAGTTTGTCCGTGTTTGTTCTCGGTGGGAGATGTTTGACAGGGTCAGCTTGTTTGCAAAACAAAACATGATGGACAGAAAAAGAATATGGAAAAAACTCAAACAACTGCAGAAGTCATCCCCGCCTGCTGTCTCTCAGGGACTGTGATTCTTTCCCTCATGCAGGATGCTTTATTCTGACTACTGAGATGTTAATGGCCAACGTGCTTTCTTCTTCATTCAATACATGCATAATTTAACAGAAGGGGGAGCATTTTAGCTAGGCGTCTTAAGCAGACGAACAATAGCTAGTGTCTTGAAGTGGTGCCATTCATCTCTATCTTTAGAAATGTACCTGTCTTTGATTTCCTTTTGGCAGAAATAGCATGTGCAACTTGGCAAAATAATAAAAGAACATTTTGTGTGTTGTTTTGTTTGCATGTGTCATTGTAGGCACGAGGTTGTCATGACTGTGCAGTCTTGTCTGTCTCCTCTTTCTCTCTCTCTTTCTCGCAAACACACACACACACACACACACACACACACACACACACACACACACACACACACACACACACACACACACACGCTCATCCCCATGCACCTGCCTTGGGTATCTATTTCAATGCACCACTGAATGGATGCATTATATTCATCATCGTACATTATTCAGATTTGAATCAGGGTCTGTCAGCTTGCTGGCAATTCAACTTCCACATTTAATAGCTTGGACAAGAATAGCCTTGACAGCACATTGCTGTGATTCACTGAATTTCTATGGCACGCTGGCCACTGAATGTAACACCATGTTTCATTTTCCTAACTGGTTGTACTCTTTGAAATGTCATTACCCCTGTGACTTCTGCAGTGTTTTCTCTGTTGGTAGTTAATAGCTGCGGTGCCTTTCTTAATCAGTCTGCTGGCTGTTGTGCATGCAAATTCAATCGTAGTCACAGAAAACACAAAGCTGACTCAGGGAAACTGTTTAAGTCCTGAAGGTTCTAGCAGCCCCAGTAATGTTAATCCATTTTTTGAAATTCAGGCGTGCGGTAGGGGCAGGGGGTGTGTGGTGGAAACAAAGTTGCTCTAATCTTCCCACATTTGTTTTCCTTGCCTCAAGCTTAAATGCAAGACGAGATTGTTCTGCACTCATAATTGCTGGTTGCTAAAGTTCCCTTCTCATGATTTGATGCACAGCTAATCCAGTTTTCAGGTAGCATGTGTACGAGGCGCAGTCGTTTCACCCAGAGCCACTTGAGTTAAATGTGTCATTTTATCACACATCAGCTGATAGAGTTCAGAGTCACTCCACATCAAGGTACTTTTAAATCCTCAGTCGCAACGTCATGTGCGAAATGCCTACACATTCATAGACTCCCATACACTTGTTTGTGCATGTGCAGATTATCTAAAAGGAACATGTTGTTCTTTCGGCCATATTATGTTTATTCCCACAAGAACACACAGAAAACAGATGACATTCAAGGAATGAAAAAAATGACCTCACTTGAATGATAAATATACTAAGGTGCCAAAATGTCATAGTGAAAATCATTTTTAAAAAAAGGCATCAAATTAAATAAAAGAAATTACCCAAAAAATGGGGGGTTTTCTTTTGGTGATTTTAAAATTGCACATCATGTGACAGTATACTGTAGAATGAATGTAGAATTAATTAATGTATAATTTGGCTGACTAGAAAATACCCTGTTTTTCCTGTTACCTCATCCATGCAAGCTCAAGTGACCTTCAAGGACAAGTCTAAAGTTTAAAGGACCATAAAGTATATAATGTGAAACATCTAGGGCTTGTGTGATGGTGGTGAATTTGCAGACTGAATGTGTGTGCTCACTAAAAAAGTGCCAGATTATAGGGCAAAAGCTGAGGGTGACCTTCAAAGGGGGGAAAAAAGAACAGCAATAAGTTAGCCAGATGCTAAAGTCACGAAATAAGACATCCTGTTTATATCTTTAGTATATTTAGCTTTAATGCAGCTGAAAATATCAAGGTTGATTATCTGTAAGCTTTTAAAACAAACAAAAAAAAAACATAAAAAGGATACATGGAATATTACATTTTGCTTGAGGAGCATTTGAAATTGTCATATATAAAAATCAAGAGCATTTCAAATAGGATTTGAGCTTGAACATTACATATAAGTGTTGAAAGCTATATCTGGATGTTAGTTTTAACTAGAACTGACATGCATTAGCCAGTGGCGGTGGCTAGGTGGGAGGGTAGGGTAGGTCAGTGTGGAGTCCCCTTTATAAAGAAATTGTGCTTTATGTACCAGGGGCTTGAAATGAAAGCTTCATTTGCTGCAGTGGGCAGGTGAATTAAATCTTTAACCAACCATACCGTAGCACATTTATGCAGTTTTGCCAGCATTTGCCTTGTTGTTATTCTTAGTTTAAAAACCTGAAAATGGGTAGAAAATGAGGTACTAGCTGGTTTGTTTTGGGTCAAGGCTCCCAGTGTGTCGAGGACAGAATTAGACATCTATAACGAGAGACAGCACAGACGTGAGAAAAAGTGCGATCAAAGAAAATAACACTGGATTGTGGTTGCCGGCACACATTGCCTTCATAATGTTCTTATTTGTTTGTGCATACTTGAAGACTCTTTCCTTCTAGGTGAGTGAGATTTCTGACGCAGAAGAACAACAGTGACAGAGAAAGGATAATAATCTCCTATATTAAATCAAAAAAATTGCAGATAACAAGGTTCCATTACCACACAGAAGCTGCAGTCAGACACACGAGCTGAGTTATGAGATTATGCTTTAACGAAGCTGAATTAACACACTCTAAAATGAGAATACTGGATTCATAATAAGCCCATGGTAAGCTGTCATGGCTACCAGTTTCCGCTCAAGTTTACATTATACAACTTGAACTGTCAGAGTTATAGCAGTAAGTGGTCATTATTGTATATAAAAACACAATCTGAACCCCCCCACCTGTAAGTGTAGATATAGATACTGTACATGTGTTTCTCTGTATGTGGACTATTTGTCTACAAAACCAATCTATACTATAGATTGACACTCTAGTAGAGGAATATTGCATGAGTTGGTGGCGGGAGATATGTCTTTTATCTCTGAGTGCTGCAAAGGACCAAGCCGGCCATTGACCAAATGAAACCATATAATGTCATATGTCTTTATCCAAAGTTTTCTGGGCTTTTAGCTGTCAAACCCATCAGTCAGACAGTCTGTCAGCAAGTGGGAGCTCCTCTAAAGCAGCGGCTGAGCCATTGGTCTCCCCTCTGTCACCCCCTGAAACCCTCTCTTCAATCTCCTCATCTTGGCTCAGTGGATCCTGCTGTGACAGTCGGTTTAGGGGGTCAAACGTATGCATTTTGGGTTCAGGGCTGAGGAGGGAAAGCTGTGGCAATAACGGCTCCTCGCGAAGTTTAGCCGCCATCTCCTTGGCGCTGCAGGTGGGTGTGTTGGTCTCATAGACATCGTGGAAATTATTGTAATCTACCTCGTAGAAGCCCTTCTCTAAGGATAGCACTGGAGTGAAGCGGTAACCCCACAGGACCTCAGTGTCCAGGTACGAACTTCTTGCCTGACACGTCATCCCTGCCAAAAGGTAAAGACAGGTGTATGTACACACACAAACATTCACACAAAATCAAAGAGCACACACGACAGTCCGAGGGGTCCATACATGAGAAACCAGAGAGCCAAACACACACAACCAGAGTGGATAGGTAAGCACACAATGACATAGAAAGAGGCATAGGGAGAAAGAGCATCAGTTAATTATTCATGGTTACAAAAGAACAGCAAAGACGTGCATACTGTTTTCTCTACACTCCTATCATCAGTCTCCAATCATATAACTAGAGTATTTTTTTAAACACTGAAGTATTTGGCTAGTTTGTTGAGTTTACACATAAAAAAGACTGTATATATTCCATTAGTTGTGTTTTAATAGTAAGCAAATCTGAATAAAAATAGTACACGTCACATGCCAATATTGTGTGTGCACATGCTTTGATAGTCAAAAGGCAAAACAACTACGCATTGATTCATTTAAATGCTAAAGGCACATGTTAATTGCATGTTTGTAGCTTTTGCTCAGTAAAGTATTAAAGTATGGTTTAACACTGTGGCTTAACACAGGTGTGTTACTCAAATAGCAACAATAAAAGCTTGGTGTAAGTATAAGACTTGGGAGGCAGCATTCACAATAAATTTTATAACAGCATTTCTGCTTGCAAAAGTGTAACTGGTAACACTAACAATATATAAATAACGTCCTCATTTTATGTTTGACAGCGTTTTAGTAGGTAAAGGTGAATGGCTTGGACATGAATTGAGCTGTGGTTTGGGGAAGGCCTCGAAGGGGACTGAAGAGGAAGAATTGAAAAGGGGAGGGACGGTAGGGCACGTAAACAAGATTGAACAGCTTGTAGGACTGGGGGAACCTATATAGATGAGAACCAGAAGGAGCAGTATGGAGGCGTGGTCCGACTCGTGAAATTCCGATACTTAATCTCCAACTAAATAGCATTCCTTTTTGATGAGCTACATCCATGGTCTTGTTATTATACATGGTGGATGTGTGGCACAGCTACTGAAGCAGTGCAACTGTAAAAGTCCCTTTGCATGTTTTCTTTTATGACAAGTGCAAATGTCTGCTCATGTTTACATATCATTTGTAGGGCTGAGAAAACTGGCTAACCTAAGTCGAACTCTTGCTGTCGTTGTCATTAGTTATAACTGTGTTTTTCTTCCAGTGTAGGTAGCTGGTGTGAAATAGCCTTAAAAATGTGAGCTGCAGAAAGTTAGTGGTGCAGTTAATACGTTCTTGTTAATAAATTAAATATGACCTAAAGCTAAATAGCAGCTAGCATCAGAAACCACTGCATTTTTTTTATTGAGGAAAAAATAATAATAAAACAGTATTTCACCATACCTCCTCATTGATAACTTTAAAGCAATTTTAAAATGAAGCATTTCAATATTTAATCATATAAAGTTGGGCTCAGAGGCTTACATTATTCATCATGGGCATAAATGTCTTGCTAATCTTGGGCTTTTATTGATTTCTTTGAACTGTTCTTTTTCCTGGGTGGAATTTGAACAGCATACATCTTTAATGACTTTACAATACAAACATTAAGTGCACAAGTGTGAATTTTCTCTAATCCACACAGGGACAAAATTCTTCCTACAGGGAACCAAACTAATATTTGGCTAAATGTCCAAATATTGTTGCACTGGACATGAGCTTTTTGCATATTTCTGGCTGGATCTTTTAAGCCAAATTCTTTGCAGAATTATTAGAGATTACTTAATTCTTTAGTTTTCCTGGTACGTACCTGGCTTTTAAGCAAAGTCTACATATGTTCATGTGGTTGAGGTCAGGGCTTTAGAAAAATTAATTGAGTGTGGACAGTGACACTGATGTTCTAGTAGTTTCCAGTTCATGGCAAGCTTGAGACTTAATGGTTCCTGGGTTTATTATGAACATCCTAACCATTTCTCTGTGACAGTTTGGCTCTTCTTTTACGTCTTGGCAAAGGGGTGCCATACCCAAATAACTTATATTTACATAGATTTGTTTGAAATACTGCTCTTGGAATCTGCAGTTGTTTACTCAATATGCCTAAGGCTTATCAAGTTAAAAGGCATTATATAACCTTCAAGTGTTTGTATAGATTTGGGTCTGTATAGATGTGCTTTTGTCCTTGCATGGAACAAAGAATTCCAAATTGTATGGAAACCTGTCCACGCAATTTGTTTTTCAATAAAGATGTGTGCTGTACAATCATTCCACCCAGGAACAAAGAACAGTTCAAAGAAATCATTAAAACCCCAAATTACCATGGCATTCGTGCCCACAGTGAATGCATATAAACTTCTGACAGCAAAGTAAGTTTTCCCACTTCTCAGTATTCTGTCTGTTTTTATATCAGCAGCTTTGAAAAGTCTGCGTCAATTAGCTAATAAGACTTACAGCTTTTAAAATAGCCACAAAATAATCACTGCCACAACTTTCCAAGCTGGAGCAATCATTCACGCGCTCGATATGTAGCTGTATATCACTTTAAACTGCAAACATCTGACTTTCCATCGATAACCTTTGAAATAAATAATCTGTATGTATGTAACATCCCCAAAAACATCAAGCATGGGATGAAACTGATATGGTATCTAGTGTGAGAGGAGAGGCTTTTGCACATTTTCTTCAGCTTTCCCTCTGGATATGAGTGGCCTACTTTCCACATTTAACTTGTGAAATATAGCATCTTTCAGTTCCTAATGACAAGAGATTCTATAGTGTATTTTAAGGTTGTTGAAATAGTATTTGATGTGTTTGTTTTAAAGCCCTAGTTTAGTAGTCTAAATCCATTAAGCTGTTCAATGAAGATCCTTAGTACCTTCTCCTGTTGGCATGTAGTGGTGCACAGGCTTTGTCATGACTGTCACAAAACAATATTTGACTTTATATTGGCCTCGTGGAAGATAGAGACTTCACAGATATAATTACAGTATTTTGCTAATGAATTAATTTAGTCCCTATTGTTGTGATCAGATAGTACTCCCCCCCCCCCCCCCTTGTTTATTAGCCATTTTAATAAACAAAGACCCTCCTGATAGCCATGTGTAGATTGTTATTGTAAATTTCATTGTGATACATTATAAATATACAGTAAAAAAAACAACTGATGTTTCTTTTAGGATAATTTGGTCACTTCTGCAGAAGCAGTATCTGGAGATTTCTACAGCTTGTAAAGAGGACTCAGATTTGTTTCATCCATACAGTGAGTGCAACGAGTACATTTCCTCCAAAACAATGCCGCACAAATGTAGTAATCAGGGTGAATAAAAAAAAAAGGATTTTCCAAATGGAAACCATATATTTCATTGGTTTCCATTTGGAGGTGCAACTTTAAGTCTCATGGTATCATGCCTGCTGGAAAATGGAACAGATTCTTTTCCAAAGGAAAAAGGCTACCATGGAAAACTGCCGTCATGGAAAAAGATCATGACCTGTGAGCATACCATGACTTGAAATCCAGGTGGAAACGATTTGTTGAACTTGACATATCCTTACAGTAAGTGACAGTGATAGAGCCTAGAACATCATTGACACATAATGTATTAGTCTCTTCTAGGTGATTTTGTTTACTACCAATGTGTCCATCATGCAAATAGTTGTAGTAATCTTGCTAACGGATAAACCATATAAACAGTATCATCAAAAAAGTTAAATTGTAAAGGTCAAGTTGAAGGTTGTAACTTGACCATGTGTCTTGACTCTTTTGTTTTTGCCCTCAAGGGTTCCTGTCAGTACACACGTGTCCTCTGATGAACAAAGATGCTGAGGGCTTATCTTGTGACTTTCTTTCTACTTTTTGTTTGTGGGCCGAGGCAAAAACCTCGAGACAATCGACCATCCTTCTTCAATCTGAAAATCTGCTATTAAACATGCTCTAATGAACTTAACTGCTGATACATAGGCTGCAGGCTTTGTATTGTAAATCAAGAATCAGCCTCTATCAAAGAATCACAAATGATGACCAAACAAACAAACAAATAAACATAAACAATGAAAACCAACCAACTAAGTAAATAAAAAAATAAATAAGTAATGACTCCTGAAATGTCATTCTAAGCTTAGTTATTGTTTGTATTAAACTTTAATGGCCCCATCTCAGTGTTTGAAAAGATTGTTTGCTTTATATTAATTCTGGCAGCCTACAGTCATATTCACTTTTTTTCTTTTCATTTGTCTCTCTTTTCACCATTTGAAATCATATTTGTGGGTCCTGCTGCAGATATCGGTTTTATGAATTTTCTTGCAAAGTATAAAACAAAAAACAGCAGTGCAGACACCGTTGTTTTCACAAGCAACAATGATGATGATGTAATATTCTTTCTGTATTCTGAGAACTGGCATAAAAGAGGGTTTATTTTATATATAAATATTGTGAAGGACACAGGGGACAAACACACTATGTTCAGTTCAGTTTAGAAACACTTCTCATAATGACAGCAAAGTTTGTTGTTAGCAACATAGTGTATATGACTGGGCCTCCATCACAGCAAGTACTAAATAGAATGAAGCATGGTCACGTACAGTTTTAGTTTCCTAATATAAAACATCAAAACTGCATCTGCTGTATGTTGCTGACAACAAACCTCTAGTGGCTTTATTGTTTTAAAGTACCGCAGTGAGTGTTTTGTGAGTGAAGATGCTGTATGACTTTATCTCTTACATAGCTGTGGAGGAGTTTTGACCCACTCTTCTTTATAAAGGTGTATCAGTTCATCAAGGTTTGTGGGCCTGCATTTATGCTCAGCTTTCTTAAGTTCCTGCCACAGGATTTCAGTCAGGTTTAGGTCTTTTCTTTTTCAGCCATTCTGTTTGATTCTTTCTACTTGGGTTCATTGTCCTGTTGCATCACTCAGTTTGGGGCAAGCTTTCACTGTAGGACAGACTGACTCACATTTACCTCTAAAATACTTCGGTATGCAGTACAGTTCATGGTCTACTCAATGACTGCAAGGTGCTCAGGGACTATGAATGCAAAAAAAGCCCATATCATTAGCCCTACACCACCATGCATTACAGTTGGTATAAGGTGTACGTGTGGATATGTTGTGTTTGGTTTTTACCAACATGGTGCTATGCATTATATCCAAACAACTTGCTCTTCTTTTTTCAGTTTCTTTGAGCCTTGCACAATCTGACCTTGGAATTAATTTATTGGGATATCTACTCTTGGGAAGATTGGCAGCTGTCTTGAATGCTTTCCACTTGTGAATGATCTTTCTCACAGGAGATGATCAACTTTATGCCAAATTGACTAGATTTAGGATCATTGCTGTATTGTCGCAGGGCCATTACCTTACAATCTGAATCGCCTTGAGGCCACTGTTGTTTTAATTTGGTGCTATATAAGGAAAATCTAACTCAATTGAATGTATTTCCTCCAAACATTGTTTTAAACTGAGTGTTTCAGACCTGACAAATACCTAAAGCTCTACCTTTTAGGTACACACTTGCTGATGATCACTTTATCAAGTGCATTTAATTAGGAGCATCTAGCTGCTACTTATTCTCTGAGTTTATATGGAAACATCAAGGGTGTACCTTTTATATTAAAGTGTTTCAGAATTTTGGCCATTGTTTTGTTTGAATAAACTGTGTAATATATATTTCCTGCTTTGCAGTTCATCTAAGGCACTGTTATTATTTCTTATCATATCCCAATATGTAAAACTTTAGAATTTAAAGAGGGTGTACTTTCTTTTTACCGTGACCGTACATCTTAAATCTAGAGTCTGACTCAAAGTCACAGCCAGAGTGCAGCCAATGAGGAAATTACAAGCAAGGCACACTTTACTAAATTGAGTGCATAAAACGTAGTGCATGCACATGTAATACAATTTGCTCCCATGTTTTTAATAAATGTTGCCCCACATTTCCATAATTCTTGGCCACAGGATTCATTCCAGTGTTTTGATTCTCATTAAAGAAGCCACCCTCCAAAATGGATTATTGAATTGCACTGGACTGTGATGTAATTGAGAAGAGACTTTCCTCAAAAGTGCAACTTTGTAAAGGGATATTTTCCCAAAATCAGTCAAGACACCAACAGCGTCCTGTTTGTTACACCACAACATTTTGTAAAAGAAAAAGGAAAAAAAAGAAAAAAAGAAAGACGAATTTTACATCATTATTATTGTTATTAAGATAACTAAAACCTCCACTGCAAAGGAGGGTCAGCAAATTGCTGTTTGCAATCATTGAATGACTTCTCTCTCATGCTGTGTTGCAGCATAAAAGCTCAAACCAAGGCACCAGTATTCTCATGTCGGGTATGGCTATTTTGAGAAAGATAGATGGATATTTGTTAATTGAGTTAATACAATATGGATTGCATGTTTGAGTCTGCATGCCAATTAATGAAAGAAGACTGAATCATTTATTTGCACTTTGCACACAGTCTCTGTGTGCTCTTCTCATAGCTGACTGCACGGCAATGTTATTTGCCTACATATGGCGTACTTTCATAAAAACTTGATTGTACCTCATTGTCCCCCCTTTACAACAGGGCAGAGGTGTTTGTGCTGTTGACCAGGGAAGTTTGGATCTCTGCTCTTTGCAGCAAAATAGCTGGTGCGATGACCTCATTTTATGTGGGAGAAAGACTATCCTGTTGTGCTGGACTTCTCCATAAGCACTTATCACTTATATAGCATTTAACAGGCTCGTTAGTAGCTACATCTATGGATATGTAGGAAAGTTTTTCAATCAAATCACAACATTACCACTTTGGAATTTTCAAATAGGTGTCATAAAACTTTTTAAAAAAGGTTTTATTATTTTTATTAAATAGTATTATTAAAAAAGTATTAATAAGTACTAATAAGTACTACTACTACTACTACTACTACTAATAATAATAATAAGTATTAATAAGTAATTCCCATTAAGACTTTATAGAAAAGGGAGTGAGGGAAGCAGGGGTGGCCTATTTTTTTGTTTGTTTTTATTAAAGTAAAACCATTCCTTGCTTTCAATTAAATATGAAATTGATAGCTTTTGTTGCATCAGCTAAAGTGATCCAAAGTCTTGTGTAAGAATCTCATTCAGTTTAAACTTTATTTTAAACTCCAATTTAAATTTGGAATAAAAAGTGTGAACATGATTGCATAATTTTACTCATCTTATACTCATTAGACTCGGTTATTGTATCGTGACATTTTCCCACGATTTTAAGTTGACTAACTGTGAAGTGTATCATAAGCTGCTTTTATTTCAGAGAGCCGCTTTGTTATTGCAATTACACTTGAAAAGCAAAATTTGGTTTAATATGTCATGTTTGTGTTTTGCTTTTTTTTAAAAAACAAAAAACAACAACAAACAAATAATGTGGAAGCACCTCTTGTAAGTGATTTCCAGAGCCTTACTCACCATTATGCTGCACACCACAGGCTACACAGCTAACAAGTAATGGCTGCGAGAGCATGAAGCCAGTTTCACCACCCACGTATGTATCGCTTCCAAAATATACGTGACGACATCCACGTGAGGTCGTACGCAGGATATTTTGTTTATTAATGACTTTTTATTAACGACACGTAAAGCCTGGGCCTGAGGTAGCTTTCTGTCTGTCACTGTGTTCTTTCTCACGCACAGAATGAAAGTCTCACATACAAAAAAGGAAGTGGGGGAGGGCTGGTGGATGGTCAGATTAGTTTGTTGCCTAGCGGTCAAGGACAGTGACGACATAACCCCTGCATGATGCCATGGTCTCTGCCGGTGAAGCGAAAGGTGATTTAATGCCTGAGTCAAGTATCAAGCAGTGTGAGCAGGAAGTGGGATGACTGCTGGTGCTTTGCAGGAAAAAGGAAATAAATAAATAAATAAGATGAAATAGAGCAGAAATGTTCACACGAATGCAAAGCTGTGTCTGGTCATATTAGGTCATTTGATGGTTTGTTAGAATTTTCAAAAAGCCAACTGTGGCATCATCAGACCGCTAATCACTGTGTGTCTCCTTTACTCATGTGAAGTATGATGCAATCCAGTAAAGTAAATTAGTAGCATGTATAATTCAATTAATTTAAAATGAGTATATTGTAATAAGTCCTTCAACAAAGGCCATTAAAAAATGCAGGTTAGGCATATAAACAATACTTGATTTAGCCACAGGAACAAGTTAGATTGACAAATGACTTGTGTTGAACTTGTGGTCTTGACTGCAGTTTTAAGCTGGGAAATACTTTCTGGAACTTTACAGATACACCTGGTCATCTCTGCGCCATTAATGTAACCAGCCTGCAGCACTTTTCAGGACTGCTTGGTTTTTACCAAAAACACACGCCAACATTGCAGGTAGGTACGCTTCATTGAATTGAAAATAAACAGTATCAAAGGCAAAACTTTGAAGTAGCAACAGTAGAGATGCCGGTACAGATAAACATTTGTAAAGAGGTTTTAGAGTTTATTTGTCTGCCTCGGTTGAAGGAAGAAATATTTAGTTTTGCAGTTAAAGATTAAATAAAAGAACAGTCAACAACTGTTGTGGAATTAAGAAAATATACATTTCAAACAATTTATTGACTCTAAACTGACCCATATAGAATAGGAAAGATATAAAAAAATGTCTTCTATTTTTTAATGCATTATTATTAGGTTTTAATTAGTATCTCTGTCTTTCCATCATTTCCAGTAAGCAGCGCTTACTGGCAGGCTCACCTTTCCTCTTTCGCCTCTCCATCCATTAATCCATCCTAGCTCACTGCTTGCAACATTTCCTCATCTCTTTTTTTATTGACTTATCCTCATTTGTATGCCCTCCCATACTTCCTTTACCCCTTCCTGATAATCTTACCCCCTTCATACCTGTGGCCTCCACCATTCCCTCAAGAATAACCACAATCTCGAACTCCTCCTTTTCCATTTGCGCCAGGGACATTTCCCAGAAGGGGCTCTTCTCATTTATTTCATGAGAGATGATGAGTGGTGAGACCAAGAACAGCCGGTCATCCCCTGTGTCAAAGCCAATGTTGATGTCAGTCTGGTTGAGCGGGATGAACTCCCCCTCTTTGGTCTGCTGTGAGCGGATCAGCTTTGCTCGAATCGATGCCTCCACAATGTGAGAGTTCCTCAGGTCGCCCACCCGAAACATCAGGCACATCTTGTTATCTCGCACCGATATGACAGCGTTGTGTGAGAACATGAGGGTCTCAGCACGGTTCTTTGGCTGTGAAATCTTAACAAACATGCAGCCCACCATCATGGCATTGACAATGGAACCCAAGATGGCCTGCACCAAAAGTAGTATAATACCTTCAGGGCATTTTTCGGTAATTACACGATAACCATACCCAATGGTGGTCTCCGTTTCAATGGAGAAGAGGAAGGCTGAGACAAAACTATTAAGGTTCTCCACACAGGGGGTCCAGCCCTCCTCGTCACCATGCACTAGATCCCCACGGATGAGTGCGATCAGCCACCAAAGAAACCCAAAGAAGAGCCAGTTGACTACATAGACCAGTGTGAAAATAAAGAAACTAAGACGCCAGCGTAGGTCCACCAGCGTAGTGAACAAGTCACTGAGGTAACGGTAGGTCTCTTGCACGTTTCCATGATGAACGTTGCATTTACCATCCTTTTGCACGTAGCGCTGACGTGGCTTCTTCACTGGGTCGGCTATCAGGTGGGTTCGCTCTGTAGAGATCTGAGGCTCCCTCAAATGTTTGGGAAGCTTCTTCACCTATGTGAAAGAAAAAAGACAGAGTGCTAAAGTAAGGAAAAGAAAAACGGTCAAAGAAATTAGGCATGAAAAGACAGAATTAGAGAGATATTTTACCCGCATTGATTTGCTCTGAAGAATTTGTTAGGCATAGTGTGCTGGAAGATGTATGTGTTAACTATCACTGCAGTATGGGATTTTCTATCAGGTTTTGCTAAGCCACACTAGAGGTGAGGGAGAGAAGATAAGCGAGGCAAATCAAATTAAGAGCCGTTACAAAGTCACTTTGTAGATGTCTATGTATACACAGAGGGCAAAAAAGAAACAGAGAGTAAGGACACAACAAGAACACAAGGACACTCAAGCCTTTGTCTATGTTGGCCCAGCTCCAGCGAGGCAATCTGGCTCCACAACTGTGCCCTGCCTTCCTCCCTGTCCCTTGTGTTCTTTTGCACTCTATGGAACATTTGCAACCTCGGATAAGAACAGATCTACCACCATCCTTTAAAAGACCCTTTAAAAGACCCTAAAAAAACTGATGTATAACTAAAGAATCACCTTACACTTGTAGGCATTATTATAATATCATATTATAATATCATATTTTGTTGAGTTTATTTATGGTTAGAAAAGGCAATGCTTCACAATGTAGCTATAAATTCAAACATGATTTGGAAAAAAAAATGTTTTTTTGGCCTCCCTCTTACACAAATAAATACATAAAAGACCAACATACACCAAAGACAATGTTTTAAGGGACCTTTCAGAAAAGCACAGGGACTCTTTATTGAGACATTGACGCTGTCAGATCTCAGTTGGTAAATGAAATGATTGTGTCAAGACGAGACAACGATTGTGTCTCTTTCTGCTAATCTTACACCTGCAAACCATTTCTCCCCACAGCCACACGTTCATCAACAGGGAAGTTGCATCCATCATAGGGATGATCATTATCGTAGTTTAGTTGGAGAACAGCACAGTGTGAGCCACAAACAGTGTCCTTTTTGGTGCCTTTGATTGTAATGCCTGAAAAATAAAACCTGCCGGATTTTTATTTTAATTTTCAAATCGTTTTACTGTGTCAGCTGCTTTTTAACTGCAGCTGTGCTAGGTCACATCTATATACTATTGATTTTCTAGATATAGATTTAATGTAATCAGTTTTTAAGGACCATTTTGAAAAAGAAGAATTGAAAGACTATTCTTATTGATCTGCATTGCAATTAGTGGCTTGATGACCGTGCGTTCACTAAATGTCAATGCGGTTCCTTATTACAGACCATAGTCAGGGAAAATGCATCAAACAGTCATGCAGAATGCAGTCGGCACACCGCTTTTTAAGGTAATGCTTTAAGCGTTTCTTCTCTACTGACAAGATGACTTGACGTATGGCCGTGTTTTCTCGAGTTGTTAAACGCTACTACAGAGGTTTTCAATGAAAGACAGCCAAAACAGGCCTTTTCATTTCCACTCTTTGAGCTGGGTTAATTGAGTGATAGATGAAGACATCACAGCTAGTGCTGCCCAAACTCCAGCCTTTGTAGTCAATACTGTCCCTGGGGGTGATGGCCCTTAAAACAAATTCATTAGCTGTCTCTGTTTGGCACTAGTAAGTACTGGGAGTTTTCTCTCACTGAGCCTCGCCAGACAAGGTTGAGTAAGCTGCATAAGTTTCAATCAGCTTGGGAATTCAGGATGGATAACAACTCCACTAGTTATTTGGGATGGCTGTTTTTTTGGTCATTATCTTCACTGCCAGGTAAACTGAATTAAACACTTATTTAAACTACTAAAAAAATTACACTTTGGTAGCCTTAATTCATGTTCATAGTACTTATTTTATCTATTCAATAATTCTACAGCATATCTACTTTATAGGGTAGATAAATTCTTAAGTTCTTAAGCATTTCCATAATGCTTTCCACAATGCTTTGTTTTCAATGTCAGAGCTTTCCATATTATTCATTCTTATCTTCTCTCTATATATCTCTCATCTATTTTTCTACCCCTGCTTTCCCAAAAACGAGGTCTCACCTCCACTCTCTCATATAGTTTCTCTAGTATTTCACAGTTAATCTCTCCCAGTTGTTTAAATATAAAGTAATACAGATTGGGCAAAATACAGTGTGTGTACTGTGCGAATACCTGTGCAGGGGTGACGCCTATCTCCATGTTGTGGTCCATTAGGACTCGGGAATCTCCTGCCATCCTCAGCTGGAGCTAACCTGTCGAAAATGAAAAAGTGCTTCATGGGATTTGTTATACTAAACATATTTCCAGAATGGTCATTTGTTTTTTTTTAAATAAACCAATGCGACAAACAATAAAAGGTCATAGCTATGTTACTGAAAGAGTACATACTGCATTGTAGGTACAATCTCAGGCTTTTTACATTTCAACCCCTAGGTATTGCATAACAGATACAGGTATTGCGTGAACACATTGCATTTAGTTGCATCCATTACTGAAGCTGATTTGGTCCGTGTGCAACTGTAGCAAGATTTGGGTGCTTTGGAAAATATGTTGGTCATAACTTTTGCAGACAGGATTTGTAGGCGCAGCCAGTGGTTTAAGGCTGTCTGGTTTATGTTCACAGGATCTCGACTCTGCTTTTTGTGGATTGTTGACCTCCAGCTTACACTGCGGCAGTTTTCCTTAGCACCTCCAGATCTGAGGCAGTGGTTTTAAGCTAAAAAAAAATGGTAGGTTCCAGACTGGGAAGGAGTTGTTGCACCAATAAAGTATCTCAGGCCTGGTTCAAATGAGGGATGAGGGTCCAGCTTGAAATTAAGAGGTGGACTGGTGAGAATGAGAGGTGAGTTGAGTGAGTGTTGATTTGTTGTTTCTTCTTCACTCTTTTTTTTCTTCCCCCCACTAACTGTGTTTTTACACCATTCTGAATTTAATCATTAGTTATTATTAATCTCTGGCAGGGTCTTTACCTTGCAACATAAAGTACCTTGAGACAACTGTTGTTGTGGTTTGGCACTATATAAATAAAATCTAATTAAAACTGAATTAAACCACGCCTACAACATATAGGTAGAAAATGAAAGAATAACATCACCCATGAAAGTGCACTGTTTTACAAAATAGACTCAATAAAACAAACTTCAAATGGTTTCTAGGTTCACTCTTGGATCTCAGTAATTCAGGAAGTACTCAGAATAGAGATGGCACATTGAAAGAAGACAATTTGGGCAACAGCACGCTTCCTGGACACTTCTTAAGGCGAGGTGTTTTGAGCACCCAAAACACTTGGCCTGAAGAGGATACACTTAGGAGCTCATGTCTCATCTGGCCTGTGGCTGCATAGAAAGAAGGTGTGTCTCTGCTCAGACTGCTTCTCCAAGACCAGAACTCAGATAAGCAGAAAATGGATGAATGGCTTTGAAATCGCATGAATTTGTCATTATGTCAGGGTTTGCCAGATGGTATATTAAGAGATCACAGAAAGCTATAAGGTTAAAAAAGGTCAAGCCATTGCAGTTGTAATTGTTGCAATATATTTTTTCAAAAGTCTATATAAAGATTTCTTTCATGTAGGCATTTCCAGGGATGTACTTGTGGGGGGAAATTACTGTTATGGCAGCTTGACTTTGCTGCGTAGAAGCAAAAGTAAGCTTATTTTTGAAGAAAACAAAAGATATTCAAAATATAAAGGCACAAAATGTCTTTATTTTTTACCCCTGTTTAACTGCTTGTTAACCCAAATATCTAACCAACAAATCACAAGACAGCAGCTCAATGTATTTAGGAATGCAGACATGGCCCAGACATTCAGCTAAAGTTCTGTGTCAGAAATGAGGAAGAAAGGTGATTTATGTGAATCTGAACGTGAGACAGCTGCTGACCTGCTAGGATTTTTCCCATTTTTCCTGACCTTTTTGTTTTTATATTGGTCAGTAAAACACATAAAATATCCAGTTAGTGGCAGTTCACTGGCATAAAATGTCTTGCTGATAGTAGAGGTCAGTGGAGAATGACCAAATGCTGACAGGGAGACAACAACAACTGAAAAACAAAGCAAAAAAACAAACAAACCAAACACTCATTACAATTAAGTTATGGAGAAGAGCGTCTCTGAATGCACAACATGAAGCAGATTGGCTACAGCAGCAGAAGACCACACAGGTCCCAATTATGTCATCAAAATTAGAAAATGCGTCTAGTTGTACCAGTTAAGTAATGCAGCCCATCTGAGTATTGTTGCTGATCCTGTTATCCCTTTATGACCACAGTGCACCCATCTTCTGGTGCCACAAAACTCCAGTCACCTCAAACTGGTTTCTTGAATGACATTGAGTTGAGCTTTAATCAGTGAGAACACAGCCATATGTATTTATTAGTATTTAGCTCAAAAAACTGCTGTAGGTGATCACCGCCAAGAAGAGCTAGCATCATGGCCGCACGCTGCTAGTTAATGAACACAGCACACTGCCAAACTAGAGCACTGAACGTGCCAAAATGTTTGCTGACAGTGTAGTTTGCATGTTTTACCAATAACTGTACTGGCAATGCACTATCTGCATGTAGCAAGTCAAGCATGAATATTTTTTCACGGTTATGTTTTGGTATACACAGCGCAGGGAACATTTGAGGTCAAGACTGAATCACAAGACAGGATGTGAGCATTTGTTACATAAACCTAACCACACTGAGGATATCAGCTGTGAGGCTGAGCATTTCCATGAATTCAGTTTCTTGTAAACTAGGTTTGACAAAGCAAATCATTTGTGCATCATTTCATGCACAAAATAATGCACACAAATGGAGGACGTGAGGGCAAAAGTCAGCACCTGAACAACCCTGATGTGCTCGCTTAATTTTATTTCCAGTTCAGACTCATGAAGTAAATATTAAATATTTGACTATAACCACCTAACAAGACCTAAGTAAGGGATTAGCTGACCTCATCACGCTGGAGGTGACCCAGTGCCCAATGCTGACCAATTTGCCTGGATGATGAGGCTCAGCTGCACATTTTTATTTTAATGATGTCATTTTCCCAAACAGCAGGCTCCTCATCGCCATCGTTGCCAGTTCTTGTGACTGTGTGTACCCACTCGCACACACTGCTCTCTCGATAAAAAACGAAACAACAACAACAAAAAACCCCGAACACTGCTTTCACTCTATTCATCATCCTGCCCATTAAATTTAATGATTATTCTCTTAATCAGTTAGTGGCAGAGAAATAAGCACCTTCAGCTGTTTCCTTCCCTTTACATTCATTCCAATATAAAATGAGCATACATATTTTCTTTGTGGTTGTTTTTAGCACAACTGAAGCCAGTAGGTGATGTGCTGTGACAGCCTCCGGTGCAGTGTGATGCGGTTTTAAAGAGCTTTTCCTCTGCTGTTGAGTTGTATTACAAAACAGGTATTTTTAAACATCTGTTGTTTGAGGTCCAAAGTGACAGGGAAAGTAGAAAGGGAACACTTTGAACGTCTCCTGAATGATGTGGGATTTAATTACTGCCACTACTATAATTTTAGAGGGAAGTGGTGTGTATGTGGGGTTTCAGATGAAGCCCTAGTTTTGGAAGCAATCTTACTACACCTTTGGAGCCCCAAAAGAGGCAATTAATTTATAGAGCCCCTGGGTGTTATTTAAAAATCAGATACTTTTAATTTGCTCAAAGAACAAGGGATACACGGGGCCTTGAAAGTAACCAAGCAAAGGAACAGTAAATTACCTTTGTGGCTCGTTCTTGACCTTAACAACACCTGACATTTCTTTGCCATCTGTCTTTGATGTTACTTTATTTGATCACTGACAAACGAGGGGAGGGAATACAAAAGCGAGCACAGGGGAAGTGAGAGGACCACGTCACAAACCAGATCCACACAGGAATGTAGTGTTGACAATGTTCGTCCAAAGCAAAGGGCAGAGTGACGTGACAGGCATCTGAGCAGAGAAAACACAGACAGACAGACAGACAGACAGCAGAGGTGCGCACAAAGCTTTCAGCATAACTTGCTGAATACATTGCAGGGGTTGCAAGGTCTCACTTTCTGACTCGTTTTTTTTTAGGTTCTCCCATGAATTAAATATGATTCCCCAGAGATTTGTGAACTCCAGACCCATGTGCGCTTTCAGAAAGGCTGTAATTGCAGTGTCTGCTCGCAGTTGCAGATTCAACAAGCCCGAATGAGAAGTGTTCGAAATGGATACCAGCTGGGGTGTTTTATCTCAGCGCTTTAAGAGGGTAACAAGCATTTATCTTGTTACCCGAAGAGTGACTGGATGCTTTGGTTGAATTGTGTTTGTGTCCTGATAACAAGAGCACTCATCTATTGTGTTTAAAGCCAAGAGGTACTAGTAAACCAGGCAACTTGCCTCCTAAGGGATATCTACACTACATATATTTCCCTTATTTGCTGACACCGCATGCTATAAACAATTATCCATACAGAGCGCAGCAAAATGTGTTTTGTTCTTCGTCTAACCTGTAGCAAGCACTATAATTTCCCCTCAGGGGCTGACTGGTACTGAATAGAATTTGCTTTGTGATTTAATTTCCTATATTTTCCTGAACTTCAGAAACTTGTATTGTCAGCTTTGTGAAGTAAGAGCGAGCTTGTAACTGAGCTAAGAGAGGTTCACATCAATACTAATCACCAACATGCAAATAAAGCCCTTGAATCAGATCCAATCCTGAATTATAATTCTTACTTGATCAACTGTTTGGTTCAGTAATCCCCCAATTTCTTCTTTATTTCACATTATGTGGAGATTATCGATTGTGCTTTCCTTATTTCCTGTCTGAAAGCTTTGCAATTGTGCTTATTTTGGAAATGCTGACGCTCGCCCCAGTCAGGAATAACTTTCAGGATCCAAAATAAAAGATAAAATCTGCAGTATTTTTAATACAAATAAAACAGCATGCATTTTTAGTGACTTCACACTAGACTTTTACCTGACAGTGGTGCTTCATTTCACCATTCCTCATTGACCTTTCTGCTGAGCATGACAGGGTTACAAATGGCAGCAAGATATGCAGCAAACACAGCAGTATCCCTTAGTTCAACGGTAAAAACAGGACTATTGGAGGATCTCATCCATAGATTTTGAGCTCATGGATGAGTGTTTTCTGTTGTTTCATCAAAAAAAGAAAGACAAATGGTGCTGATAGTGAGAAAAATAAATAAAAACACAGGCTGAGGATGAAGAATAAGAAAAAATAGAATAAAAAGAGAAGAAAGGCAGATGTTGCTAATTTTGTGAAGATGTTTTTAGGATTATCTTAAGACATTAAGACGTCAGCTAGATTTAGGTTTACCAGTCCCTGCATGGTAAAGATATCTGCACTGGTAGAGTCTTTCTACAGGAGCACAAGAGCTTTGTATTTGCTTGACTGTCCACGCTTCTCCACTCCTCCCTTCAGTCATGGTTACTGGACCTGTCATGATTATCCAAGGCTAAGACTGGCCCATAAAATAACATGGCTTCATCCCTATCTCTGCTCACTTATGACACTTTGAGGTCGGGCAGGTCAAATGACTAAAAATGTCCCCAGCTAGTTTGTCTCCAGGCTCTGCAAACACACACACGCACACACACGAACTTACCAACTTACCATGTACCATTTTCCCATTATGCCCGATAGTGAGCTGAGTGTATCCAGTTGTGCCCTTCCTTCGAATGACCTTCTCCGGAGTGACACTGCTGCACCAAGACATTCCATTCACACTGGAGAAATAATTTTCCTAATGATTCATCCCACTCTCTCACACACACATCCTTTGCATCACACCTTCCTTGATTGAGTCTTTTCACTACTGTACAGTTTTTACAAAAAATTCACCAAAGCCAAAAATGTCAGTCTTCCACTAAGATGAGCACCTTTACAAAAGAAAAAGTGATGGCCATTTCACATTGCTGCTGAAGTGGCAGTCGATGGGATTAAAACCCAACACCTACTGGAGCCAAATCGCACCCTCTTCAACCATGCTGGCCTGAAGTGTGAGAGACGTGATGGAAACAGAAGTGAGATGTGTGAGGCAGAGAGGTGGATATGCTCCCTAACACCCCCTAACTTCTTCTGTGCAGTCTATAAATTGGACCCACTGATACAAATTCTCTGCATCCAAAATCAGTCTTAGTGTACTCGCTTATTAATCCTCTGCCTCATCTAACTGTAGAGGACAGAACAGGAGGGGAAGATGAGGTGAAGTGAGGCCACAAGCATGGTAGGGGTGGGGCTGCAGAGCCGGGCAGCACATGGAGAATGGTGGAAGAGCCAAAGGTCATGATCTGGATCAGAATTCATAACATGCTTCACTGTGTCCCCGTGCTTGTCCCTTTGAGGATGCTCCTTCTCCATAGTCAGCACATACTAAGTCAGAATGAAATGAGATTAGGGTCTGTCAGTTGCATGTTAAAAAACAAAAAACAAAACAAACCCAAACCTTATTCCGGTATGTTGGGTATAGCAGCAGAGTAACAAGGTCTCTGCTCAGTTTTTTGCTGACGTGTCCTTCAGCGGAAAGCTCAAACCTCTGTTTCTGACAGCAGATGACATGCTGTGAGTGAGTCCAATCTGCATAAATGTGAAGCAAGTTGGTGTCGAAGCAAAAAAGCAGAGCAATCTTGAAAACATTCTTTCAAAAGATGTCAAATTAAAAAAGAACATGGTGTCACTCCATAGGCCTTAACCGTGCAGCACGTTGCTCTTGCATCTCTGCTAATGAATGGTAAATGTACGGAGACTTTGCAGATCCATCATCTTCCTCTTGGTGATGGATGCTCACATCCCGTGCATAAAACCTGATAAAAATCACTCTGATCCGATAGAACAGATCCGAGGTGTATTTACATTTTCATCCTTTTTGACGTTATTATTGTAATTTTTTTTCGAGTGCTCAAAATTAAGTATGTGCATCAGCAGTATGTGCTCTTCTGTATAAAAAGCTGTATTTATCACAATGCTGATTAATGCGCATTGTTCTTACGAAAAGAGAAAGGAAAAAAACATGGTTACACAATATGGATCGAATTTAGTCAAGCTGTCATTGTGTCTGCAAATGATATTGATGGGCATTTGTTATACTGGCCAAACAAAATAGCAGACTGGTGCATTTCAAACTAAACAACATCCAATTCTGCCAGCATGTCTGAAGACAGATATTTACAAGTACATGCACCATGTAAATGTCCCACAATGCAATTGCCCTTGTGTGATTTAGCTAACTGGCCTGGCTTGAAATGTTATCCACTGGATATGAGACATCAATGCACATCTCCTACAGACTGCAATGCCTGACAAAGGCAGCCATGTGCATAGTGCAAGCATTCTCCCTTAACATAGTAAATAAAGGATAGTGCAAGCAATAACCTGCTGCTAACAGAAAGGAGCGCGGCCCATCATGAACATGTCCACTTAACCTGGAAATGTGACAATTTTTCACATTTTTTAAAATGTAGCCAGTGACAGAGTACATTTTACAGTCCTGTTGTTAAAGAGGTAGCTTTGCAGCATTAGTTTTTAATCCTCTCACACCACCTGGACAGCATATGTTACTAGAAAGCTCACTGAGGGATGTTCAGAGCAAAGTGTCCTGAAACATCCAACAATTTTTAAAAGATTTCTTGGCAATTACCCACGTACAGAACAACACTGCATCAAGCTACAAGATCCCTAAAGCTGTTTTTTTCCCATTCATGATGGGTAACCCTAGGTATATGTAGAAGTGTAGACATGCTTTAATGTTTTTTATGTTAGTATAGGTGTGCTGGACAAAAAGACAACCATGACACAAAGCAGTGATCCCTGAAGCAGTCATCTCATTACCAAACACAGGGTGAAGGTTTATTTGTGTTGTGTGTAGGCTGGAGCAGCAGCAGCAGCAGTCTCATGCACTCTATAAACTTTATGTGTGATGAGACTATAGAGAAAACGCACGCTCTGTGAAGTTGTGGCAGAAGCAGAGAGTGTGCCATGTTATAAATCTGCTACATAAGCATTGTAGGTGCCACTTTAACATACAGTGGACAAGCACCGATTTCCATTGGTTGCAGATTTACGAGCACATAAACAGAGTGATTGATCTTCCTGAGGGAAAGACTAGATTATTTAAGAAATTGTATTCAGCACATCTGTCTCTTGCAAGTAACACAAGCATCAGATTGCTTGCATGTACAGCTCACAGAGTGGCGGGGCTTTGAATTATAGACAGTAGTTTATCAAGAGCACAAGCTAAAACTGAAGGAGAATTTATAGATGGCAACTAGTTCAGTAGGGCTGCATAAACAAGGCATCTTTATGTAGATCTATAAAAAAATAAGATACTGTAATTCTGAGCTGCACTCGGAGATGGATGCACATTTTCCAGGGTGTGTGATACTAAAAAAAAAAAGAAAAGAAAAGATGCAAAAAGCAAAAGAAAGACAGACAAAATCTTCACGGCTGGCTAATCTCTTGACACAAATGTGCCACTGTGGTATTAGAGAATCGCGGATGTGGTTTTCTCCCCATCCCCTTGAGACACACAGTCTTAACAAAATAAACACATCCAATTAATTATTCACACTGTCTTGTCTTTTGAGAGTCTCTTTAGATCCTGCTGAGCATTATTCCTGCCCTTTGCCCTGTTTTGTCCACTTGTTAGGGAGATCTGAACACGGGCTTAGTAGGAGGGGGAAATGAGGTGCACAGCCATGAATTACAGTTGCAATGATAGCCCTATGAGGTCAAAGGCCTATCTATCAAAAAGCATTACATCACAGCAGTTCACACTTTCCATCTGCAGCCTTGAAATAGCAAATCACTGTTCAAGCAGATGCGAGAAGGGTCACGGTGAATTGCAGTGATTAAAAGTAACGTCGAGTGTGGCAAATAAGCAGGTTTTTGTTGCAAATTTCGGCATTAGGATATCACCCCGGGCTTTCCCTTTTTCTGGGTTTGAGTTTGAGTGATGTGTAAAAATGTGGTTAATGATGAGAGCATCGGCTTTAGTATTCCTCCACATTAAAAAATCATGATCGAGTCTGCACATTGCCTTGACACCGTCTTCCCGATGTGCCTTGATGAGACGATACCAGGACAGACGGGAGCTTTAGAGATCAATTAATGTGACCATTAAGCCCGCTGCAATGTCATCAAAGTTTTACAGCAGCAACTCTTGAGATGTGTCTCCCAGAGAGTCCGCCATACAGTAAGGGAGGTTGGGGAAAAAAAGTGGGGTGCATGAGACATTAAAGCGAGCAGCTGTATAATCTCCAGGCCAGAAAAGAGGAATTATTTTCTCTTAACACTTTTGATGCAGTCTGCAATATTCATACCAGCAGCTATCACGACCCAGTGTCCTTTGCTTCATCTCCAACTTTTATAGAATGTAAAAAAAGAAACATGCAAAGCCCAAACATGCTGCGCTGCATGTTGGACGTGCGAGACCCCCTCCTCTACACACACGCGCGCACAGTCACACTTACAGTAACACACAGATGCACGTTCACTTTAGGTTCGCTGCTGCGCTTGTAAAACTCCTGCATTGTACTGAGAGAACTACAGCACGGAGCCCAAATAGGCACAAACAGTAGAAGCGTTGACAGGCTTTTCTCTGCTTGCGTCAGAGATATTCAATGCCTTTTTGATTACCCTGCCCCCTGCAATGAGGGGATGCATAGTGATGATCTATATATCACTGCAGTGACATAGGATTGGGGTGGGAGTAAAGGGGGGGGGAGTGCAAGATGTGGTGATAAAGGTTATTGCTGAAGTACCATAAACATTTTTCTTTTCCCGGTCTCTTCCTCTTGAATTAGCTTACATGTTCTCTTTCAATCGGCCATTGCATTCGCTGTTTCTAAATAGTGGATATTGGATTCTCACAGTTTTGGATTTCTCCTTGTAGTAATGCACACTTTTTTTTATTTGTCAATTCTCAAACAAATAATGCTGGCATGCTATGCCATTCGCAGTCAAACTGAGAGAAGACAGCTTGGACGAGGTGCCACGGTCGTATCATGCATCAATGGCTTTAAAAACCTCCCCTCTCCTCTTTTGCCTTCCTCTCCCTGTCTCTTCCTCTGCTTTTTTTTCCCTCCTCCATCGGCGGTGAATGACGCTTACCTTCAGGTCTCTGCAGGAGTAGCTGGCGGGCTCCCTTCGAGGCATTTCACAGCGGCTCTTCTTCCCAGGACTGCACGCTCCTTTCCTGGCTTTGTTCAATAAACAACAGCCCTCCTGCCTCCCTCCTGCCACCCAGCTCCTTCTGCTCTTCACCACTCTCTATCTACTCCTGTGTGAGAGGGGGGTCTGTCTGTGCTTGTGTGTGAGGGAAAGAGGGAGTGAGAGAGAGAGAGCTAGAGGTAGAGTGGATGCGAGAGGAGATGGGAAGGATGTTAATATGCATGTGTTTTTTTTTCCTGTCTATTTTTCCTGTTCCTGTCTTCTCACTTCGACTGAGATTGTACTCTCCGTCTCTCGGGATTTGTCCTTTATTGGAGTGTATGTGTTTATGCCTGTTTGCACTGAGCATCAGTTTCAGTGTGTGTGTATGTGTATACATCTACCACATGGTTCCTTTTTTATCTGCTGCATAGGCAGAGAGAAATAGACTCAGAAAAGTCAAGTACAGTGAGAGGGAGGCAAAGTCAGATGAGGGTGGTGTGTGTGTTTGGCTGCAGACAGGGAAAGAGCAGTCATGTACAGTAGTGTGGTATAATCAATTGCTCTAGAACTGCAGTTGAAAAAACACCCTGAGGGGTTGAGAGAGTCATAAAAAAGTAGAAACAGTGAAAAGAGATCTCATACAAAAAATAGCTGGAGCAAGACAAATAAGAGCTGAAAAGGGAAAAAAGAACCAAAACATACGAGACAGAGGTGAAGGAGGTGCTAAAAAGAGTGAAAAGGACCCTTTGGACCTAGAAGTTCAGTTTTCAAGTCACACACTAGCACCTAACGTAGAATAAAGGATGCCTGTATAAACAAACTGAAACTATAGTCTCATGCAGTCACATCAGCCATGCTGATGGTCACTGAGCTCATGGGGCAATGATCAGTGTGGAGTTTATTCAAATACATCCATGTAGATATTCATTGATCATATTTCAAATTTTGTTACCAGGGTAATATGTACACAAAATATGATACCCATCAGGCTGCGGGCAGAGAGGTGGATGCTTGACACTGAGATGTTATTAGCATGACATACAGAAAACTGAATGTGCGCTCTCCACTTAACAGACGGCGAAAGATGAAAATGAGAGCAGAGAGAAAGAAAGATAAGGAGATGATGATAAGTAGGGGAGGAGCAACAGAAGCAGCTATTACCAGAAAGGCTCTTCTCGTACATCCTACACTGAGTTTGGGAGGATATTTATGACTCTGCAGCCCCCCCCCCCCCCCCCCTTTTTTTTTTCTGCACATCACCCCCCACCCACCACTTCCTGTCACCAGGACTTCTGTTTCCCAGGATTCACCGACTGGGGAAGCGATGACAGCGGATTATGGGACATCAATGAGCGAAGCTGCAATAATGAGGAACTTGGGATTTGGCCGAGGGTTATGAGTTCTGGACCGTACTCAGGGTTAGCGGCGCTAAGCTCGACGGTAATAATGAAATGTTGGTGATTTTAATTGTAATAATTCAGGTCCTTCAGCAACAGCTGTGCCGATCCCGGCTGTGGATGAGCCCCGCGTGGCTTTGAGTTGTTCAGATCTGGGGCATGTTTAATTATTTCCCCTCCTGAGGTTACACGACTGATCAAAGCTTGAACCCCCTTCCACCTTATTACTTCTCCACGTCATGCTGTGGAGAAATCCCTGCAGTTGACTTTACACATATCACATTAACCACACATCATACATTAATAAAGCTTCCTAGCACATTTTGCTATTACAAGTGCTTGAAGGAAACCTGTGTATATTGTACACCCATTTGTATGATGCTTAAGGGGTGTGCAGTATAATAGGCTCTTTGTTGTTCCTGTAATAAATAATCCATTAGAAGCATGAAATGGTTATCCTGCTAAGGTGAACTGCAGGATAAAGAAGCATAATACAAATGTTGTTAAGTGTCATGTATGCTTCCAGTCTGATTTAATATCCATCAGTGCAGAAATTTCCATATGAAAAAAACGCGTGGTATCTCCTCTTTTCAATGCAGTTATTCTTGATTTCCTTCCTACAAAATGAAAAATATATGAGGATAGCAAGCACTGGGTAAGCTGCGGTTTAAATCTTTACAAATAGTAGAGATTGCAAAAGGGAAATGTACGATGTAGAAATGTTGGCAATGCCCATTTCTCTGCAATGTAATGATAGTATCATAGGTCAGCAGATTGTGGTCCACAGATAACGGTGTGTGTTATTCCACAGGAAGTGAGGAAATGGAAAAGAACTGGTGGAAGTGCCATTTTTCTTAATCCCCCTCACTGCATCCTTGGCACCGCCACACCCGCCTCCATCCTCACATTCCCACCAAGTCCCCCTTCGGCGCTGTCCCTCTTACACTTCTCTCACCTCCTCCTAGGCTTCATTAGCTCTGATTGATCCTCTTGTCAGAGCTTATGGCACAACGATGAAGTGCATTGTTACCATCAACCCAGAACACAGTGGGAATGAAAAATCAGAGGCCAGCCGGGAAAAAAATATAGTAGGAGGGCATAATACAGAGCACTGAATAGTTTCCCACGTGTGGGACTAATAAAGGTTATCTTATCTTAGCAGGATTTCTGAAGTTTGAAGCTGCTATGATTTTTACTGCTATAGTCTCATACACTGTATGGCCAAATGGAAATTACACCTCCAGGAGCTGCTCGGCCATGGAAACCCATGATATGAAGCTCCCATAGTACAGGTTTCATGCTAATGTTAATGCCAGAGGAGGTTTCAGCTGTTTCAGCAACTTTCAGCGATGTGTCTAACCACTCTGCAACCCCACATGACTGAGTTTCTGCGGTTCGTAAACAGTTCCATTCTGCAATAATACTGCTTACAGTTGATGCTGGTATTCTATTATAGTACCCGGCTTGAATTCAGTGAGCTCTTTAGAACAATCCACACAATGTCACAAATGTCTGAAAAGACAAAGTGAACGGCAGGGCAATGGGACTGGGAACACCTGAATTCAAAGACTAACATGACCTTATACTTCCATCTATGTTATATATCTATACTTGAAACAAGTGTTTTTTGTTTGTTTGTTTTTTTAATTTTGCACTACAAAACCTAGGGGCAAAGCTGTAGGTTGGAATTTCATATTATGACAAACCAGTCACTGCATGGAGAAGAAAGATATGCTTGGTATCAGTAATGTGTAAATTATCAAACAATTTGTCCTACTTACTCAACATTGTCTAGTTCTCTAGCTCACATCATTTTATAAAGAAATATTTAGGTGCAGTAACTGTCAGTGAATTGTTTTTAGTTATATACAATTTTTAAAGGCAAGCAAACTTTTGGTATTAAATCATTTAGTATTAAATTGTAAATAATATAAATGTGAAGCTTAAGTCAGCCCACTGCTCTTGTTTTATGTGTGAACAAAGCTTGGACTGCTTCCTAAAGGCGCATTGATCCTATTATTTTTATTGGCAACATAATAGCAGTCAGTGACTTTTTAGAATTACAACCACAATTCCAAAAAGAGTTGGGGTGCAGTGGAAAATGAAAATAAAAACAAAGTGTAATGATCTGAAAACCTTACATATTTTATCCTTAACGGAACATAGACAACATATCAAATGCTTGAACTAAGAAAATGAACCATTTTAAGGAAAAAAATGGGTCATGTTGTATTGAATTGTAGTGTTGCTCTCATTTCAAGGCCATCTTGATGGGCATATGCTATGCTATAACATATATGTGCCTTTCTGCACTGTTGCAGCCTTTCCTGATGTTCAAGCTGCCAATTCCATGCAAGCTAATTCTCCTTTCTACCACCAGAGATGCAGGCTTTTGAAGTGAGTGCTGGTCCCACTCCTCTTTATTCTGGAGGACACAATGTCCATGTTTTCCAGAAAAGAATTTCAAATTTCAACCTGTTCAACCACAGAGCAGTTTTCCACTAATTCCATTTTAAATTAGTTTTGGCCCAGAGAGGGTGATGGCATTCATATGTTCACATATGGCTTCTTCTTTACATGACAGAACTGTACCCTGAATTTTGTGGATGGTACCCTGAACTATGTTCACAGACACTGATTTCTGGAACTGTTCCTGAGCCCATGCAGTGATTTCCATGCCTGAATTTAATGCTGTGTCGTCCGAGGACCCGAAGATCACGGGCATCCACTGTTGATTTTCAGCCTTGTTGCTTGCCCACAGTTTTCTCCAGATTCTGTGTACTATGAGATTTTCACTGTATTTGCAGTTTTAAATTAAAGAACATGACTCTAATTTTTTTTTGTGGCTTTGTACATCTTTGCCCATCTTTCCTTTTGACAAACTCTGGCTCTCTAAGATTTTTTATACCCAGTTAACCTAATTATTTGTCAAATGTTGCCCCACTTGTTTCTTTTTACAGCCTTTTTGTCTCCCCCGTTCCATTTTTTTTTAGATGTGTTGTTGCCATTAAACTCAAATTAAGCTAGTATTTTCCATAAAAGTCACAGTTTTAACATGTCATGTGCTTCTATGTTCTGCTGAAAAAACAAGATATATGGGTTTATGGGATTTGTAAATCCCTGCAGTCTGTTATTTATATTTTACATTTTACATTTTAAAATTGGAGTTGTGCTGTAATATTTCACTATAGAAGCAAACTGCTGTAATTGTATCACAATGTATCAACACCGTTAGAACATCTTTAAATGTAGTCTTTTGCATCCATGACTGTTCAAATCATAAATCCTGTTTTGTTGTTTTACACTTTTAACTGGGTGAAGAGAAAGTGAATGATCCTTTTATAGACACCACTGCACTGCCCTGACACAGTGACACTATGTGGTGATAATGGGTATAGCAGGCAATAATTCCTATATTGCTCTTCTGTAAGAAGTTTAGCATTTGCAAACAGAAAGATCCTTAAAACCAGACTACTATGGCCTCTGAACTGGAATATTAGAATCTAAGTTTTGGGGAAATATTTGTTGTCATAAAAGCTTTTCACATTTAGTCTCCGATTGAAGAGGCTAAATAGATTGCATTTTAGTATCTGTTTCTGTCTGCGCTACATGCATGGACTGACATAACAAAACTATTTAAAGAGTTTTTGTTGGCTTGCTTCCTTCCACAATCTTCCATTATCTTATGCAACACTTGTTTGTTAGTGTATTCTCACGCTAAAGAGAAATCTTATACATTTCTTGGGATCTCTCTTGATTTCTTGATATGTCACATTGACAGACTGAAACACCACAAACAGCATTTTTCATTATGATGAAAATAAAACCAAATGGGTTTTTTTTTAGGAGTGTTTATAGTTTATATTTAGAGTTTTCAGTTGAACTCAGAGCAAGTATGGTTATTACCGGAAGAGTCCTAGCTCAAGACCTGAAGAACAGGACACCGAGTACTGCAGTGGTGTAAACTTTTGCTGTTTTGAACATTTAGAATTTGTAGTATAGAGCAAGGAAATCATTCAGGCAAGTGGACAACTAGTAAGGATGAACTGAACATTGTCTCTTCAAAAACAATATTCGGTTCTTGTTCTCAGTAGGCCTCACTAATCCTATTGCTAAGAAATGTGTACGAAATCGAAGCTCGTGTCTTAGGTATGGCATTATTTGATCTGTTCACAGGGATCGGATAGCATACGCAGTTTTTCCCTCGACTTCCTTTTCTCATATGTTCTTGCCTTACTGTTTCCCTCCCACAATTCAAAGGACTTCAGCTTGCATTAGTAGATGAAAACAATTAACTCAGTGAAGAGGAAATAAAATACAAAACCCCTTTTTTTATAAGCTTAAATCACTTCTCTCATTCAAAGTTGTTTTTTTTCTCACCTCACCACTCTGCAATCGCACAAAGGCTTGCGAGGAATAAAAACAAATAAAATACTGTATAATGTGAAATGACACCAAAATGCTAAAATATCACCCCACTGAAAAATAAAACTGTACAACTGTTCATTGGCCTTGATTTCTTTTTGTATTCCAAAGGGTGATATGAGACCAATAAAAAGAAAGACTCCTGTGTTATGAAGGCCACTTTCTGCTGTGCAGTGGTGGTACAGCATTGCTAGAGGAGAAGGTGTCTCTAAACCTGCATAATAAATGTTTCACTTATATATTTCATATCATGCCACCAAAAGGCACCAGAGATTTGAAATTCTCTAAATCCTTGTACCACCAGAGATGTAAGAACAAAAAGTGACAGTTTTTTCCCTATAGGCTTTTTTTTTTTTTTTTTTTTAGCACAGCACCCATTAGAGGAGCAGGAGGTCAACACTTTTTGACAATGATGGCCTTGGACTGACACATAACATAACTTTAGGGGGAAACCAGCTGAAATAGTTAGATGGACTTTAACTTTTTTATAGGAAGCTTTGTAACTTCATCTTTATCATCTAAATAATAAAGAAATAAAGTCAGATCTCCATCCACACTACTGCGCAAAACCCTTTTCTTTATATGTTTAAATACAGTATAAATGTTTTGCCGTACTGAGCAGCATGGTGTTTCTGTGGTACCACTGTTGCCTCTCAGTACAAACATCCTGGATTCAAATCCAGTCTGCAAAGCTTGTCTCCAGATACTCCAGATTCCTACCTACAGTCTAAAGACATGCGTGGGGTTCATTATCATAAATTTATAGCCAATCCTAACTCCACACTGTCGGTGTGAAAGTGAATGGTTGTCTGGCTCTATGTGCTGACTCTGCAACAAACAGATCAAATCAAAGACACAAACTGAATGACTTCAAACCTTTTGTTCCAAAAGTGATCCAGAAACAAGCACTGGTCAGCTAAATGTTTTAGTTAAGCTGGACAGGAACTGGCATTGTTTTCTTTTACTGTGAGACAAATAGCCACAAAGCTGACCAGTAACTAGAGCACTGTGATAATTTTGTGCCATTCAAAAGAAAGAAGAAGAAAATAACAAAATCAGCCGACATGGCAAAGTTTGAGTTTGTCACTTGAGACTGCAGCAGAGACTAAATTTGTGTATGAACTTTTGGCTCAAATGTAAAGCATAATATCTTTAAGCATTTTAATGCATGCTGGTACAGTGATGTAGCATGTACCCCATAATTAGTTGTAAAAGTAGAAAAAAGACCCTGCAGTACTTGCAGAATGAGGGCAAATCATCCCTTTGCATTTAGAATGATGAAATCATTTGATTCCTGACTGACCGTTGACCTTGCAGCATTTGCACCACACCTAATGGTGCAGTGCAATGCACGTGTTGCACTTATTGCTGTATTCCACCACAATGGAACGGTTTACCACAACAGTAAAGAGGGGAAAGTGTTTTTTGCTTAGAGAATGATAACTCAGAATTGTGAACAGTGTGAGTGCAGATGTTTTATTGACAGTGCTAGCACTACGCATGCAGTGTGCATTTCATATTTTTGTAGCGGTCATTTTTGGTAAAGTGCATGAGTTAATTGTGAAATATACACGCTACTTGTTAAATGGACAACATACCTGTTAAAAAACTTCAGACACAGAAAATGGTCTCACTGTCCAAAAAAAAAAAAGAAAAGAAAAGTTTTCCTCCCAAACTGTCAATAATATTATGTGTGTATAGAGTTTACAGTAAATAATGCAACACAGTCTGTTTCGTCATCAGCATCCAGAACACGAAACGTGTGGTGTCAACACCACACAATATCGAAATGTGAGGGCAACTGCACGAAAGCCGCAAAAAAGAACCAACAAACTGTGAATTCAGAGGAACTCTGACACCACAATAGGCACAAAGTGTGATGCACAGAGGTCAGGGTGGCTCTAGGTGCCAAGCATGTATGAAATAAACCGTATTTCTTCTAACTTGGGAAGCATGTGCATGGGTGTGTGTCTTAGGATGCTTGGTCATGTGTATGTTTTGAGTCAGAAGTGGGGATGGGGGTGGGGACACTTGATGTGTCTGTGGGCGTAAACATCACCTGGGTGATTCCAGCACATTGAGACAGGACGATATAAAGCCACTCAGGTACAGATCAGCAAGCACAAGAGAGGGACACGCCTAAACTGTCCCAATCAGCTGGAAGCAAGAAAGACAGAGACGAAACTGACTTTTCGACGTGAACTTTTCACTTCGGTGAGTTTGGCTTCAGGCCTTTTATTTTAAAGTATGAATTTTCACATGTACATTTTTACTTCAAGGAAGTTTAACAAGGTTACTTCACTCGTGACCTGTTTTTGGTTTGTTTCTACCACAGCAATGTACATATTAGACAAAAAACATACATAACATACCAGTCGTGATTTTTTTATGTGTAGCTTTAAGAAAGTGTTTTTGCTACAGCATTTCAGTCACAGCAACAATTGCTCAATCAAAAAAAAAATCCATGAACTAAATTTTTACTACAGAAAAAATAAAATACAGAAATGTACATGTACTGCTTTACAAACATGAATTACATTTAAACTTTGAATATACTAAACTTCTAATATACTATGCTTTAAATGTTAAACTTCAAGCAGTTTTAATGTACATTTAAAGCTATGAGGACGCATATCAAGAGTTCTCTTCTATGTCACGTTTTCAATTGTGATTCTACCTGTTTTTTTGTACTTATCATATCTGCAATTAAAAAGCCTATATAATTTGAAATTACTTCAGCACATATCTTGTTACAGCATGACAACATGGTGATCTAATGATTAGGTGTAAAATGACTACGTTTGCTTCTAAAAGCATTAAAGCTTGCCAACAAGCAACAGCGTGTAATTATCAGATTTCTTTTGGCAAAATGTCACGATTTGAGCTTTGAGGACTGCAAACAAAAAAATAAACTCGCTGTACTGACTTTTTTGTCCTACTTCACACTTGCTAACAAGCACAGCATGATCCAAATGGCTGTTTGCATGGCTTGGCAAGAACAGAGGCCATACTTATTTGGAAACCTCTGTACAGCCAACACTGCCAGCTACCATCCATCAAGCACCAGACTTATGAGAGAACTAAAAGCTTGAATAAAGTCAAAGATTGTTATGCCTGTGAGCTGTTCCCCTTCTGGCTGGGTTTGCTCAAATTATTTTAATGCCACGTTAAGTTATGCTACATTGAAACTCAGCAAACAAAGATGATCCTTGTGTTTAGACACTTGCGTAGGACCAAAGTTCCCGAATTATTTGGTTTATTTGGAACACTTACATGTTATGCTTCAGTGGAAACTTTTGTTTCTCATTAATGTCAGGACTCCACTGCAGCGCTGCATTTAGGATTACAGGCATTCAGTGATGATTAAATTTACTGTGGGACAGGGAAGCTTGGAACATTTGAGGCTGTGCATAGGGAGTTTACAGTGAGACTCAGCTAATCATGGGGCAAGGAGTAAAATCTTTCAACAGGGTATCAAAAAGTAGAAAATGCCCTGAAATAAAATATAAAATCTGCCTCTTAAAGTTCAAGAATGATTGTTTTATTCATTTACAATTATGTTATTTCATTATTTTTTATGTTTCAAATTGAATATAGAACTCAAATTGTGTGGTAAAAATATCTTTTTGTCAATATTAAGGAAACTAAGCGATTATTAGTCAGTTTTATATTCTTCTTCATTATAACGAGTGCAGAGCATATTTCTTTTTCTCAATATTTTTTTGTCATTATCGTAGCATCTTTGGTCTAGAGACTGTTTAATGATTTGCTATTACGTATTTACATGTTGTGCATATCCACGTTACATCATTTCCTATTTTATTGTATTTTAGGCTGCTGGCTCGTGAAACAAAACAAAACAAAAAACAAAATGTGTGGATCCATAGGCACAAGAATCAGGAAGTATCTGGATGAAAGAAGAAATCACAGGACCAGGCTAGTGACCAAAGATGGCCGCTGCAACATTGAATATGGAAACGTCAAGTACAGCAAACACTTTGCCTTCCTGGCAGATTTCTGGACCACCTTGGTGGAGGCGCGGTGGCGGTTCGTTTTCTTCAATTTCACTGCAACTCACACCCTCACCTGGTTCATTTTCGGTCTGCTGTGGTACTGGATTGTGCGTAATAATGGAGATCTGACCTGGCAAAACCCCTCACCAGATCACACTCCGTGTGTTTGGGGTGTTGCAGGACTCACCACAGCATATCTCTACTCCCTTGAAACACAGACCACTATTGGGTACGGTGTACGAGCACTCACACCTCACTGCCCGGGTGCTGTTGCTCTTGTCACTATCCAGTCAGTCCTCGGAGCAATTATTAATTGCTTCATGTGTGGTCTTATAATGGCCAAGATCTCTTTACCTAAAAAGAGAGCTAAAACCATCTCATTTAGTCCAATGGCTGTGATTAGCCCCAGAAATGACTATCTTTGCCTTTCAATCAGAGTGGCCAACCTACGTAAGAGTCTGATGATCGGCAGCCAGATCTACGGTAAGCTCCTGAGAACGACAACCACACAAGATGGAGAGACGATAATCATGGATCAGGTGAACATTGATTTTATGGTGGATGCTGGGAAGGACAACCTCTTCTTTATTTGTCCTCTCACTCTCCATCACATAATCGACAAAAGCAGCCCCTTCTTCGAGGTTGCAGTTGACACACTCCACAATCAAGACTTTGAGCTGGTCGTCTTCCTGGACGGCACAGCGGAGTCCACAAGTGCTTCTTGTCAAGTGCGGACCTCCTATATTCCTCGGGAAATTATGTGGGGCTACAGCTTCTTGCCCGTCATCTCAAGGAGCAGGGATAACAAATACAGAGTCGATTTCTCCAACTTCTCCAAAGTGGTGCCAGTAGCCACTGCACACTGCGCCTATTGTTTCCACAATATCAAGGGTCATCATCACCACTCCAGAGAAGGACAAGACAATCCTGGCTTTGAGGTGATAGAAATCACTGAGTCCCAAGATGCCACCAAAATGTAAGAGGTGGAAAGCAACACAAATAGAAATGGCAGCACATTGTGTAGCATTTAGATATGAAGTAAAAAATCTGCTTACTTGCACTTCTTTTGTGTGTGTGTGTGTGTGTGTGTGTGTGTGTGTGTGTGTGTGTGTGTGTGTGTGTGTGTGTGTGTGTGTGTGTGTGTGTGTGTGTGTTTTTAAGCCACCATCAATTCCATAGCATTATTGTGAACTATTTAGATATAAAACCACACCTGCCACTGTCTGCTGACCATAAGCCTGTTTTCAAAAAGGGAGGCCTGGTTATACAACACGCTTCAATGCAGGAACAAAGTATGCTCCTGCTTTAAATGAAGAAAAGCTCTTCTGTTTTACCACTTGCCTCACCTCAGGTTCATAGAGCATGGACATGAAGAAAAACAAACCAATGTGTAAAACTGTATTTAACCCTCACAATGCAGTTGAAGAAGCAACGTTGTTGCCTTTGGTGAGAAAACACCAAAGTTTAAGTTTTCTTTAAGTACTGCCATAACGTGTAGAAGAATTGACACATGAACTTGAAACACTGGAATACTATTCAGATTCTGAGGTACAGGCAAATGGTTGGGTACTGGCGCAAGTCTTTTCAACACTAGTTTATATAGTTTCGTGTCTGTTCTGTTTGTTTGTTTGTTTGTTTGTATTTTTTAAATGAAGTGAACAAAGTTCACAGAAAACAAGCGTGCAGCACTGAGTACAGTATGCATTTGTGTTTGTAAAGTCTTTTTGTATTCTCTCTCAGGGAGAAAATGTTGATATCAATAAAAAAGATTTTCAACCAATACAGTGTTTGTGCCATATTACTGTTTCTACTGTCCATCTGAAGGAATCAAAGCTCCTTACAAGGACTTGTGATCACAAAAGGTCAAAGCACATACTGTGACTGGTGCCAACCTCTACTGTGGCTGTTTTAGCTGTACACAGTGTAAAGTTGTGACATCAAACAGGAAGGAAAAGACAAACTAGCGTAAGAATTCACGAGATGACAGCTGGGAGCTTACAAAACCATTATTTAGATTTCAGGGTCAGAACATGAAACCAAAATTCACTATTTGGAGAAACAGCACCACATAGAGTTCATTATTAAGGTAGACCCCAGAGCAGCTCTCTGTTCCCAGGCATATGCTCTCATGTAAAAGTCTGAACATGATGTTGCAAATCAATAAGTGAAATTACTAGAAAAAAATAAAGATGGTACATGCTCCAGAATGATATTTCAATTAAAAAAAAATGTCTGTGATGGGCAGTAACACATAACGAGTAAAGTAAGGGATTACTATTGCAAAAACAGTATTTAGATTACTGTTACTTTCCCGTAAGCACACTGCGTTACTGCGTTACTAAAACTGTGATTTTTTTTGCGAGAGTGTCTCATGACAATGACGTAAGCGAGTGCGACGTTTGTGGCAACAGCTGTGTGCAGATCAACAATGGATAATATATCGAGTGCAGGAGAGAGTATGAGCGTGCAGCGTTTAAAGCGTGGAAGTACTGACCTTACTTAGAGTTTGATTCCGTAAAAAGTGACAAAAACATTAACGTCCGCTGTTCACTGCGTGGGAAGAAAACTTCTTTTTACTTCCGAGCAAGCACCGAGTACGCTAATGGGAAATTCACAGACAAACTCGCAGATTCTTCCACTGACCGCTGCAGCACACCTGCACCAGAGCAAACATCTGCCTGCCATACAGGTGAAAATAGAGCAACAGGACCGCTGAGTGTTTGATTTTATTTATTTTCTGCTGTGTTTCACTTGTATTTATTTGAAAAATATTTTTATTTTATGTGCTGGAATGTGCAGAAAATAGGTTTAAATGTCAAACAAATTTCTTCCAGTCAGAGAATGTTGCATATAATTTAATGTTTGCTTGATGAATAAAGTTAAAAGATTAAAAAAAATAAAACAAGTTTTAAAAAGAGACTTTTTCATTTGATTACATTTTATATGATGGATTATGCAGAAAAAGTAGAATTGGGCTGAAAGATCTATCGCTTTATTACCTATTCAGGTTGTAAATTGTGTTTTTAAAAAGTAACTAAGTAATTAATTACTTTTGAAAATAAGTAATCAGTAAAGTAACAGGATTACTTTTTGGGGGAAGTAATCAGTAATTAGTTACTGATGACTTTTTTCAAGTAACTTGACCAACACCGATGGTGATTCTCTTTCCCTGTTATAATAATAATAATAATAATAATAATAATGGATTGTATTTATATAGCGCTTTTCTAGGCACTCAAAGCACTTTACAATTCCACTATTCATTCACTCTCATATTCACACACTGATGGAGGTAAGCTATAGTTGTAGCCACAGCTGCCCTGGGGCAGACTGACAGAAGCAAGGCTGCCATATCGTGCCATCGGTCCCTCTGGCCATCACCAGTAGGCTGTAGGTGAAGTGTCTTGCCCAAGTACACAACGACCAGGACAAGGGGGATCGAACCGGCAACCTTCCAGTTACAGATGAGCTTCCCAATACCCTGAGCCACGGTCGCCTCCATTATATACATTTTAGCCAGTATGCTCCCACATGCTCCCACATAGCTGCTGTTTGACACAGACAGCATGCACAGATGCTAACTGCCAAAAACATTATTTTAGGCTGCCTTCAGAAAACCCATGAAGACACATAGAAGTCTCACACTGCTCTGACCTAATTAAAACTAAGGAGTTTTGCATCTGCACGCATAAATGATTAGATTTCACCACGACAAACAAATATAAACACATTAACTTTGACCTATAGGAAGAAATGTGTGTAAATAGTTGCAATTCTAGGTGCATCTTTCAAGAGGATGAAGAAGGCGCATGAAACTCAGATGCATCTCTGCAAAATATATTTAAAAAAAATTCAAACTCAAAACGGAGATGTATTGTGTAATTATGCAAGCTACTGTCAAGATTACACTACTGTGCTTTTAGAGATACGGTTTCTTTGAGTCTTTGTTTTTATTAGCACTCACTTTTTGGTGAAACCACAGAAAGGCAACAGGGCATTAATTGAGAGGTAAAAATATTTATTTTGTCACATTTTCCTATACAAAAGCCCTTTTTCAAAAGGTATTACTTCATACATTGCAGGAATGACAATAATAACAATAATACATTGGTTAATTGTAAAACATACACTATATATATATATATTTATATATATAAATATATATATATATATATATATATATATATATATATATATACATATTTGATATCCAAAATACATTGCATATATGAAGTAGCAGAGATCCCTTTTCATTGATAATGCTTGTGAAACATGAATAGTCAGGGTGCATTAGAAAAATTTCTTTATACTACAAATCATATTCTCCTTTCAATTTGCTCACTGAATGTTGTAAATCGTCAAAAGAAATTAATCGTGGATATTAATACTGTTAGTATTATTTTGCATAAAATACCTGAAACTCTGTCATTTGGCAAGAAAAGTGATTGGCCATGGAAACAAGGCATCATGATCACACGTTGCATATATAGTAAAGGAATCCCCGGCCATCGGGTTATCATTCAAGCGGCATTCATGGTTTTGGGAATACACAAAAATATAGTTTACACCTAATGGCACTTAGGATTTTATAACTAACTTGAGAAATAATAACAATAAAGAGAAACCAAAAAAAACAAAAAGGTAAAATGTATTGCCCAAATGTACAGATATAAAAACGCTTAAAAAGCTTAACAAACCACCTAGCAGAAATGGACTTAAAAGTTTTGCATTTTTGACCGAGGTCAACTCGTGTATTAATTTTCTTGACTTTTTTAATACTGTGTCACATATGAAAATAACTCTGCATAATTTATACAGTAAGTTGCTTTAATGCCTAGTTGACTGATGCTTATAAAATAATAAAAAATAGGTCTGACAAACGCACAGCGCTTGCGAATCTGAGGATTTCTTTGCTTCGTCTCGTCATACTTTATCGGATTTGTTCTTTGATAAAGTTCCCAGGTAATTTATATTCAAGTGTCCATTCTCAGTTACGCTAAAGGAATACTTCCGATATTAACAGCTTTGAACACATGAAGATGGATATGTCTTCTTACATTGTGGTAATGAAATCCTGACTTGAGATTCATGTGCATTTAGCTGGGCTTTACGATCAGTGAGAAACTAACATTCAGACACACATGTTACTCTCAAATTAGGATCCAGCCCTGGTGAAAAAAAAAAATGCAACTTAACTGTCTATTAACATGACTTGATGCATAGCCACATCTACTGTGCTGACCTATATGGTCGTGACTGGCCTAGAAAGAGTAAAGAGACACCACGGCAGCTTTTACTGTCAGAGTCCATTTCAAAGTCCAAAATTGTCAGATTTGTGGTGTGATAATTCATTGCGTGCACTTTAAGATGAAGTGCTGTCTCATCTTTAATGAATAGACAAAATATGGTAAAAAAAAAAAAAAAATACAAAATCAGCAGTTAAAGCATGGCAGGATTTTCAGGACAGCACATATTCAAAATAGAAGAACATTTAAGACAATTTTGGATAGAAAATAAATAGCCACCAAATGGCAGTTGATAACATCAACACGTCAACATGACCACATCTGCAAAAAGGCACGTTCGTGTTCTATATCCATGATCTCAAGTGTGAAGGAATTACTTTTTTTTCATCAAACGTTTAAAAATAAAAATGAATACTTCTGACAAATTTAGATTTTTGCCAAAGGGTATCCCTTTTTTAAAAAAATTCACAAACCAGAAGACATTCACATTAATACTGACACGGTCGAGCGACAACACATCTGGAAATGGCACGGTTGAAAAATGCGAAGACTCTGCAAACATTTAATAGCCTAATGTGTGGCCCCGAGTGAAAACATCTGACCTACGTTGAATTATTGTAACAAATTACTGCAATTATATCTTGACTCAGCTTTCCTGGCACAATCGAGTCAACACTTAGCCTAGCTCAAACGCCGCAAACAACTCACAAGAAAACATTTTAAGCAACTGAATTGACCCAAATCAGCAAAAACATACAGCGCTTCCCTCTTAACTGCATTCAACTCTTCTCTAGCCTTCCAGTTTGGAGGATAAGTTAAATGGCATAGTGAATGGCATATTCCAGTTGCCAAATTTTATTCAGTGCTGAGAAAAGTCCACCTCAATGAGAGCTCCTTCTTGTCCAGAGAATTCCAGAAGACTCTCCACATGCACACACACACACACATGAAAACATGCAGATTAACAGAACAAAAAAACATAGACAGTCAAAACAGAAGGTTAGATGTAGTGGGAATAAGAAATCCTGTCAAGGCTTTAGATGAATGAAAAGGCAGATGCTTTACAGGACAAGGTACATACTGAGAAGGATGCTTTTTGAGACCCATAAGTAATAGGCCCATGTCTGGTACTGTAAAGGTAAGATGAGGCAGAAAGACTTGCGGGTTATCTTCTGTCTTCAGGCTTTGGTTTAGGAAGCTTCTTGAACACCCACTTGCAGCTACTGTAGGTGCAGCTTTCAGGAGGAAGGAAAAGGCACATGAAACTCAGATAAATGTCCATAAATCATAAAAAATAAAAAAAAAACTTGGTAGTCATTTAAAGGTAAGTAGTATTCCATTTTTTGGACCTTAATATCCAGTTGTTTATATAATCATACAAAAAAATTTCCTTTAATTTGATCATCCTTCATTTTGGATCAAATTTCTTCAGAGGACAAAATACCTCTGTCAGTTCAGTCTTCATTGGTTTGGCGTCATTGAGAGTGCATGTCAGCAAATGGCGTGGGCCAGGGGAGGTTCAAGGGGTGGTGGATGATCAGAAAGGGTGGTTTTAATAATAACTACCCAGGTGGGATGGCACATGCGTGTTAGGATGGCGAGGAACATTTGGGTTGGGGTAGAGGCCTGCAGTGGGCGAGCTCCAGTACTGAGCAGTGGGTCCAAAGAAATTGGAGGAAGTGACTGGCATGGATGGAGGGTGCGGGGATACAAAGTTGACCTTCTGCTGGTGGGTGTGGTAGGAAGGCACATAGGCTAGGTCCGAGGGGTATTTGTACATAGAAGACTCGGTCGGGTGCGGTTGCAGCGCCTGAGCGATGCCATGGAAGTCGAACTTGTAGGCATAGCGTTTGCCGTGCACTTTGGTCATGATGTTTTTGTCATAGTAGTAGCGCAGTGCACGGCTCAGCTTATCGTAGTTCATGTTGGGCTTGCTCTTGCGCTCACCCCAGCGTCGCGCCACCTCATCTGGATCTGTCATCTTGAACTCGCCATTGGTGCCCTCCCAAGTGATGCAGCCCGCATTGGCACTGTCAGACAAGAGCTCCAGGAGGAACTGCCACAGCTGGATCTGACCTGAGCCTATTGGAAAACACAAGAGCAAACGTTCAGGCATGGTTGCTTTCTCATCCATCTGGAAGCTCAGTTGGATACTAACAATGCTGTTCAAAGGTTTTGGAGAAAGTGTGTTTTTACAGCTGCTGAATTGAAAACCTGGTTATGGTGAGAGACTTACCTGGGTTGGCTAAACGACTACTGGTGGGACCCAGAACCTGGTAAGGGTCTGTGGGCAAAAGGAGAGCTTTGTGAGTCATCACAACTAGTATTATGGCAATTAGTGCTGTGCGATACTGCAGATTCTTTGGGTTATCTCCAAAATTTACTTGGTATCAAGTAAAACCAAGTAAATACAGGGCCAGTACTGCTGATACCATTACCCATACCATAAATTGTGTTTCATGATTTATGAAATGATTCATCATTAATTTGCAAATTCTAAACACATTTCAATGACAAATAAATCGTTATGATATTTACTTTCCACAATTATTAGTTGATACAATAAAATACACCTTTCAACTTCAAATAATTGTCATAGTGCATGACACGCTGAACTTAGTCTGTAGATACTCTAAAGTATCTATCCTATATCCATAACAAATGAATCGACCATTCAAATAGGTGGATTTGGATGAATCGATACAATTTCACTTTTTATAGCTCTTTTCATGTCATTACATTTGAAATGAAGTAAACACAACTAACAGTAACACTGACAAAACAAATTAGTATTACATGCTGAAGTCTGTCAAATAATAAAGCAAGTAGAAGAGGCAACTACACTTGTTGGTAAGTGTCAGTAAACACTTTGCTTAAGGCTGGAGGATTTAAAGAGAAGCTTTAGCAGAATCAGTCGAGTAAACAAACACAAAATACCAGGATCTTAGAATAGATAATGCTATGATAAACACAAAGTGATTATGCTTCACTGTCTCGACTGTTAACAGAAAGACTAAAAGAAAGATCTGTCAGAACAAGCGGCACAACAGACAAGCTGGTATGACTCGGATTTGAGTGTGTGCTTATACTAAGTAGGTCAAGAAAGACACCACGTAAGCCAGTACCTGGCTGAGCTCTGGGTTGCTCAGTGGACTTGGTCACATTTTGAGTAACCACTGGCGAGCCTGCAGAGAGAAATGGAATAAGTGAGGGACAAGAGAGACACAGAAAACATCAGTAGGGGTGCTCTGCAGATAACCAATATACACATCTTAAAGGAATGCCAGCAGTGGTCCAAAGTAAATAAGGCAGTAGCTGGTGGTATGAGTGGCTTCTTTTGGCCGAGTGTAATCTTTAGGAGGCTGTCCCACATGTCTAGACTCTCTGTGGATTCTGGAAGGGCTGCTCGCATGCTGCAGAGTTGCATTAAAGGGTATCTGAAAACTATTTAACCTCCACCCCATAACAAATGATTGGGTTTGTCACGAATCATGCCCCTGCTCAGTAAGTTGCTCCACTCATACTTACCATTACTGTTCAGTGAAAAAACTAAAGACATTATTGGTGATTTGTGTGCCCTCACCTTTGCCACTGTGCATGTTGCTGGACCAGCCTGTCCGCCGTACAGCATCATATGAAGGGTCTAACAACAACAAAGACAAAAGGACAGACAAAGTTTCAATAGGAAAACAGTTACTGTTTTTTTAAACATGCTAAGTACAATTCATAAAATGCCACGGTGCACAAGCCAATCCTAACAATTACAGCTGGCCAACAGTTAGGGCATTAATAAATCCATCAAAACATCGTTAAAATGTTCTTCACAGGATATCTGGACATGGAAATGTGGTTTTGTTTGGCTTGCTGTGGTGGTTAAAATGTAGATGGCACAATCTTTTACAGAGAATACAGTTGGTTAAAGAGCTTGCAACACCCCGACCACAAATGAAAGGGACTGATGCAAATTAACGTACAACAGAGACACACACAAAGACAATACATGTGCATGATATCCACTATCATCCTCTCTTCCCACACATGCGGCTTTCACGAAACCTTGACAAACAGCCAAACTGGCCCGGTTTCCATGGGCTCTACCTGCTGTGTGTGTGTGTCTGTGGTTCCAACTAACCGAGTGTGAAGCTGGACAGCTTCCAGTAACAATCAATCACTCTGACACAAACAGATAAAACAGAGGCTGTGTCGTTCCTCTGGCAGTGAACACCCTTGTATACTCAGAGTGCACCTGGCCAGCACCCTTGATGGTTTGTATTATTATGGAGTAAAACAGTTCAAACAATTGTCAGAACACGAGGGGAAAATATGATGAGGCCAGACGTGCTTTATGCTGAGTAGCGCTCAACGGTGTTATCGTGATCGGCCAACTTTTTCTTTTTTTTGTCGGCAGCGTTGCTCCCAGAGGGCAGCAGATAGAGATGGTGCAATGGCGATGACAAGGGATTTGAAGTAGCAAGCTGCTAGAAGGTCAAGAGGCAATTCTATTTCCCATCAGTGAGGGACGAGTCTTTAGTTGTCTTGTTTGATAAATCAGATGCTGAATTGATACTTTTTAAGACCAGATATGTTTGAAAGGTTATCGTGTGCTGGTTTTTGTAAAGATCTGAGACGATTCCTATGCTGATTAAAGTGAAAACAACTGAACACAATTTCATCTCTCTTCATGCTTGTATAGAGCTGATGACATTAAACTGTGACTTTGTTAACTTTTACTTAGATTTGTCTGACAAGTAATGGGAAATTTACTTCCATTTCCATTTCATCAGATCCTTGCAAGATATCAGTCATTAAAAACATAAAACTATTAAATTCATTTTAGTGTAATTTCCTGTGTTTTTCTAAGTCTGTAGATTTCAGTTATGGGGAAAAAAATCACACATTATCAATTATTGTAAGTGTGCCTGGCTTTTTTAAAAATGTGTTTTGGGTATAGCATCTTGACCCATATTACCTCATATAGTCCAAGTGGGAAAAAACCAAACGAAACCAAGAAAGAAAACATCCAGTGACATCAAATTGTGCATCATTCGCTTCACTACACGGACAGACATTTCTACACACTGTGCGGCACTGCCCTCCAGTGGACAAGACTATATTAGCATCGGTGTTTTCCTTATAATAAATAATGATGACACATTCCACATCAAATGATTATTTCATCTGAGCACAACTTAATCTCACTAGAACGAAAAAAACAACGTTTCCCAAGTTTGGCTGGTTCTAGTTATTTTTCTTTTTAAACACATTTTATATTCATGTTGAACCTCTTGTTCTCTTCGCTAAGTTCTATCATATCAACTTTTAACCTTAAACGCTTCAGCAAAGGACTCGTTACAATCTGCAAACAAGAGAGGTTGTCCCTGTCTCTGTGTCCCCTGCAGAGTTAACAACGGCAGATGCATGAAGCGAAACATATATGAGCTTGCAACGAGAAAAGAATTTGGAACACGATCAAATGAATAAAAGAAAAGACAGTATATGAGGAGAGAAAGACAAAAAGAAGGAGAGGAGGGATAAATAACAAGCGGGCTGCTGTGGCTCAACGGGGCTGTCAGGTTCAATCTGGTGTGGGCTGGCAGGATAGCCAAGGAGCAGTGACTGGGGGAGAGTCCTGAGAGACTTGCGTTTCCTGCCTGCTTCGCCTGCAGACAACCTCTCTTTGTTTTACTGGCCCTTTTTTCCCCTCTACTCACCGCCAGTCCCTCCACCACCACCACCCCGAAAAAACACGACGGGGTTACCTCCATCTACGTGCAGAAGGGGTTTAGGAGATGGTGGGGGAGAGGCACAGATGAACGAGAGAGATGAGAGTGGAAGTGAGGAAATCGCAGAAAGACGTACTGAGAAGCAGACAAATTATGGTCAGGGTATAAAAGCACAAAAAAGGTACAGAAGAGAAAGAAGTGAAGAAGAAAATCAGGACAGAAAAATGATGAAAAAAAGAGTCAGACAAAACACAACTTTGGAATCTGGAAAGAAAACAATGGCTGCAAACTCAGCTACTGTTAGCTGTGGAAGAAGAAGAGGGGAAGCTGTGTTATTTGGGTGTGTTTTCTGCCTTAAGACACCTTGGCTGGTTGGTAGCATCTGCCACCAAAACAATTTTCTCTGGCCAAAGAAAAATCTCAGCAAATACAATTTTCACCACTACTGTGCATTAAGGTTTAGCTTCATTGATTGAGTGAAAGTGAACATGCAGGAGGAAGAATCACAATGCACGGCGGTTTGGGGGGGCAACCACACAAACGTAGACTCGACTGTGCACACACAGAACCGCCTCACCCCTCACCACCCACCCCCTTCTCCCGCCTTCATTTTTCCAGGCCTCGCTCTGACTGCGACTTGAGCCAGTTTCCACTCTGGTCTCGGGTGTGGTGCACGCTCCTGGGAGACTTCAACTGCAGGACCAGTTAGTCAAAACAAGGCCCAAGTGCTAGACAGAGAGAGAGAGAAAGAGAGAGAGACACAGAGGGAAGAAGAAAGACAGCAAGTAGGCTAGGAGAGAAAGAGCAACTGAGCAACGGGAGCGGGATAGAGAATGAGTGGAGAAAAAGAGAGAGTGGAGCTGTGGACTGTTTTTAACCCAGGGTCCGAGCCAAGGAGAGAAACCCAGACAGGGTAAACTTTTTTAATACCCATAATACAGGTGCTTTAAAAGCCATCTGTGTGAGCAAGGAGCCATAAGAGGAGGAGAATGATGGCAAAGTACAGGAGTTAGACACAGCGAGGAGACAGTGGGTGCACTGGAACAGAAAACCATCAAAGAAAAAAAAAAGGGGGGAACATCTTCGCAACACTCTTAACATTAAACGTTTTCACTTCCAAGTCCGCAGTTTATCTTACATTATATTTAGCACAGAGCAAGGTGAGCATTTGAAAAAACACAAAATCTGAGATGGTTTGTGTACGTAATGAAGCATTTCAAGCTGTTTTTGCCTTTGACTTGGCACCAGAGGAAATGCTTTTCAAAAGGTGAATCATCTTTCCTCAACATGGCAGGGGAGGATATGAATGCTTTTAGAACATTTTGACATTTTATTGCTGTGCTAATAGATCAGAAACCACAAAAGAGAAAAAAAAAACAAAAACAAAAAAATCAATCTGGGGGAAAAAAAGTAGTTTACAAGTAGAAGTGTAGGTGTTTACTTGTAACAACAACATGATGTCTAATTCCCAGCAACGCCCTATAACTCTTACACTCATGAATAATGCAGTCCACGTCCAAAAGATATGCAAAGGCATAGGCATAGTATAATATTTGTATATATATATATATATATATATATATATATATATATATATATATATATATATATATATATATCACACTAGTAAGGTATGCAGGAAACCCATACTTACAAGCCGATCAGCAGGCACATAGCAGACGCAGACTTTGAGAAAGCCACACACACACATCGGCGCGCACGAGTCCTTTCATAGCTGCTGCATTCCGTGTTTTATATGCTCTCTTTTATTCATAACATTGCATTTTACACCGCAGAGTCTGGGGCAGATTAAGGGTTGTCTCCTGCTGTATGCGCGTGCTTACTCTACCCCAAAGAGCCTGTATGGTATTTGACTGCTCTCAAAAGGCAATATGAAGTGGAACATCTGGCAGTGCTGATCTGAGCAAACGCTGATAAAGGCTTCTCCTGAAGCAACGCATCTTTTATTGCCGAAGCAGAAACTCTGCACGAAAGTAACACTTGTGCGAGCAAAAATACTGTCGTATTTCCTTTATTTGGAAAAGTTAGCATGTTTTAAATGCTACAAGTGTTCTATTTAAGGCCAGAGTTTTAGGCCACAGTTAGAGGAAGGCAGTGTTACAGGAGCACTTAATAGAAATCACCTCTTGAGAAAGGGAAATGCTGCTGATGGGAGTGACCCTCTATTCCTGCCAGTCCAAATACCTGGAGCTGAGAATCAGGAAGACCAAGGTCGGGGGGTGACCGAGCAGAATCTTATCTGGCCTGCCCAATGGCCTATTAGTATGAAGCTGGGCGAGAACCACTACGTGGCCTGGAATTCCCACCAATGGGGCAGATAGAGCGAGAGGCAGAGAGCATTCTCTGACACTTATCAGACCTAGCATTTCCTCTGCTGCTGCCTTGATAGGGCCTCTCATCCTGTTAGCAAGGCTATCATTGTTATTGCAGTCTTTGCTCTCGACTCTGGTGGTGACACCATATAGCCTATGTGAAGGATGTGTAGTTTTTTCTTTTTTTTTCTAAACAGATACGAAGCTATCGCCTGTCTGAACCGTGTCAGCACACCAGTGTTTGTAGGGTGAAAAAGGTATCGGGAGGAAAAGGACCGTCATCCTGAGCTGCTTGGGGCATTGTTCTCGGCTTAGCACACTAGAGCTGGTCCCTCTGACCGCTCCTCTTCTGCTTTATTAAAAATGTATCGCTAATTCAATTAGTTCATTGTGTCCTTTAAATTTTGGCCAGATTAAGATGTGGAGAACACCAAGCTGCTTGTATGGTAACATTTTTCTTTAAAAAGCCATTTTCACTATTGTTTTTAATCAGACATTGGTTCCTTAACCATTAAATCTCTTAATAAAACCAGCTAACAGTTTATGTTAAAGCCTACGTTTTACATAAAATAGCTGAAAATGGCTACTATCATTTGATTTTCATTAAAAGCTATATATATATTTATATATATCTACATATATTAGTCAAAGGGTCTCAGTGCTGCTGGACACTGTCTTACAATAGCATATTTTATGTGTAGTGTCCCCTTAACCTCTTATCATGATTTCTGCCACTATTTCACTCATCAGAGACTCACACATGTAACCCCTATTTCCCCTCTAGTCTAGTCTAAAGCAGCCAATCAGCCCCTTTCTGTCATGTTTACCAAGCACATTGTTGCTCGGGCACCTGTCTGTGCTGCCCGTCCTTCCAGTAAACAGCTTCAGTCACATAGATTCTTTCCATAATTACTACATTTACAGTCTGTTCATGCTCCCACTGCTATGGAAAGAACTCATCAGCACTCTGCTTTTGTTTTATTGTTAACATGCCTTTATTCTTTGGGTTCAGGTAGTAGTCCCGAATAGCAATAGCAGCCTGACTCAAAACAAAAGGTGTACTTGCCCAGAGCTTCATCAGAAACAATCGGTGGCTGCATTGTGCTTCCTTTTTGTTAAGTAGCGTTTGTTCTCACATGTGTGTGGTTTTCTTCATGCGAAGCCTGAAGGTTTGGGTATTTTATATTTTTGCCATACATGATCACCTTTAGCTTTGGTTGCACCATTCCCACCTTGTTCAGTCTGTATACAGCATTTAAAACAACTCTAAATATGTGGAGAGAAATGCAGAGAAAATTTCTAAACTTCCCTACCCTCTTTGGCAGCCAGCCGTGGTGATGGATCTGTGTGAGATGTTGTATTGTAGGATAATGATGAGCTACCTGCAATGAGACAGAAGAGAGCATGGTGAGATTAATTTTGTTGGATTTTTTAAACAATTAAAGAGTCTTCATTGCTTTATAAAGTGTTTACTTTAGAATAAAGTATCTTGAGGAATACATGCAGAATATATTTCATTTGAACTGAAATTTGCTGCATTTGCTATGAGAGGTTTTTTGTATGAGTGACAAAAAGCTCAAATTTCTAATACTCCCAGCAGGTGGCAGTAGAAGGTCCAGCTCGATACCTATGGCATGCCACTGAAGCCATTTTCATTGGATCACTTCTGTACCTTTTGCTCTTAAATTATTATTTTTTTTAAGAGGAAAGCTAATTAATGACAAAGAACTCTATTCTCGAATAAAGCAAACCCAGCACACAGTCTGTCCTTTGAATAGTGGTGAGGAAGCCCTGTAGTATGTCAACATTTTAACTGGAACCACTGCCCCTGAATAAAGCAAGACAGTGAGTTAAGAGTCCTTGTATGGCTGCCTGTTCATTTCACCTTATGGAGCAGAACTCTGCACTGCATTCCTCCACTTACACAGGCACCCTGGGCGGCACCAAAATGCTCTCTTAATTTTAGCTGCCCCCAGGCATAAATCAGTGAGTGGAAAAACAGACCCAAAAATGCACAGAGAAAACACGAGAGCAGTTACTACATGGAGAGTGTAGACAAGATATAGCACTGAGCCAGCAACAGCAAGTTGCTGAGTAGGGACCGTACCTTTTCTGGTGGGGTGGTGCAGAGAAATCTGAGAAATGAGCTAAAGTACAAATGGAAAAAGAAAAATCCAGAAAGTCTGTGAAAGTTTCGATGCAAGGTCCTCGACTAACGTGCTGTGCTGCTGGTGGTGGGTTGGGGCCTCATAGTGGCAGACTAGGGGTCTGTTTTTTTAAGGGGGGAGAGTGGTGGCTGTGGGGTAATGTGGGGTGCTCCACAAATGTATTCTAACCCTCCAAATGTCCCCACCCCTCCCAGTTCCACCTATACTCCACGGCACCCCCAAGGCTCTGGGTCTAGTTTAGAAGGATGGGGGACTCAGAACAGGGGAGCCATTGTATGAGGAAGGGTCCCTGCATGGCAATCAAACGCAGCTCCCCCATACAAAAATAATTCCACACGCAGAGCGTAAGCTCACAGGGGCAAACGAGCCTCCGAAGCACCGACTTCTGGAATGAGGGAGAGGGTGTAAGAGAACGAGGAACAGAGAGGGGATGGAGGAAGGAGGAAGGGGTTGTTAACCCCTTTCCTACTGTGTGCCACATATGTGGTCTGACCCAGACAGGCAAACAGGCAGCATTGCTAAGAAAACCTCAAACCATCCCACAGAGAAATTTGGGACTGCTGTATGGGAGAGAGTGAGAGCGAGTGGAGGGTTGAGTGAGCGAGTGAGAGCGAGCTAGAGAAACACCACAGCTGACAGTTTTGGTGAAGGGAGCCTTGGCTGGGCTGCCTATTTATTTGGATGGCCTCTTCCTCTCTTCGAAAACAAACACATCCCGGTAATCTGACAGCGCAGTGGGAGGACTGGCCAGTGTTCAAGCTTTGAGACCCTCATTCTCTTGCTCTCCCTTTCCAATCACATCTGCTTCAGACTCTGTAAGATTACATAACACCCGCAAACAGTTTTCTTTTCTCTCCTTCGTATGACTGTTTGGTTTCACGAAAGCGCCGCCTGACGTGCACGTAACATTGATCGATATTTCTAAAGCCTTGTACAGCGCCGTGTAGGACCTCTGGCAAGCCCCCTGTACTGTTTATTCTGTATAGCTATACGATACCATTGCCTCAACATGTGGTCTAAGCTTTGTCAACAAACTCAGGGTCCCCAGTCACCCTGTTTTAGGCACCTTGCCACATAAAGGGGGGCACATAAGTTTAGGCAAACCCATTTAGTTGTACTGGATAACGCTGCTGCTTGGCTTCATATTTCATATGAGGCATTTCTGAGTCTTCCGCTACAAAGTATTGGAATTGTTTTTTTAACTTATGACCCTCCTTTCATGATGGCACTGTTCGCAAGTAACTGAAAGAAAAAGAAAACACTCTTCTCATTAAATTACATTTGTGTTGGGCACAGATTGAAGTTCCTGCCCACACTTCGAGACCGCCTCAAGCTACCAAACCAGTCTGCCAACTGAAGAGTTATACAGGTTCTTTATTAAACCCCTGGTAAAACAGGTAGTATCAAATGCACAAGTATTGTTGTACAGACAAAGGTTTTTTTTTATGTGGAGGCTGTTATGAATTGATAGACTAACAAGTGCCTCTTTTCCATCAACATAGTTCCAGTTCTGGGACCAGTGCTCATGTGGAGCCAGTTCTGCAGTGATGCCCTTTCAGAGCCAAATAGCAAAATGTTAAATGTTTTCCATTAGAAGATCATGGTGGATGCAATCTTTGGGTTGTAGCCACTGAAATCAGGGTGTTCAGCTTTGGGCCGAGCAGCATCAGTCCTTTTTGAGTGAAAATAATTGGGACTAGTACTAGATTAGACTTGTTGGTGGAAAAAAGGTCAAACTATGTGAAGTTGACACCAAGATTACATCCCATCCTGCCAATGATCCAGAGAATGGTTATAAATGTTCCATTATGTATTAACGTGAAAGTGTTTATTGGTTAATGGTCAACACTTTTAGACAGACTCCGCTTGAAGGTATTTATAGTCATAAAAAAGGGCCAAAAATAGCTATAACATATCAATCCAACCCTGTCTCCCTCCACACACCTTCACATATCTGATAGTTTGTTGCGTGAAATGGGCGCAAACATCAAATTATCCATTTAGAAATGTTAGAGAGATCTGGACCCAGTGCTCTCCTATCTGATTGGACAAGTGAGAGGTGAAATGTTCAGAAATGTTTAATCACTATTCTTAGCTTTAACAATATCCTGACCACAGTTTATATGCTGTTCCTAACTGCAATCATGCAGTTACCAGTCCAAGATATGATGGGAAAAATATAAATCACTTAAAACAATTAGCATTAATGTTAAAAACAGGACTATAAAACGAGATATGCAGAACTGGCTGACATCAGTATTCTTAACTGGAAACTTACAATTATTATCTACATCTCGCTTCAATTACGGCTAGGCTCATCTCAGTGTTTACACGAATAGCAACTGCTTATTATCCACTTCCACTTATGCTAATGTGATATAGACATAAATTCCTGCGAAGCTCATAAGTGGCCGAACCCCAGCAGTTGAGTGAGCAGCCGCAGACTGCACTGTAATGGTGGCTAACAGCAGACAGCAAACGGCAAAAGGCGCAGAGCCAGCCTGCTGAGCCCCTCTGCACCAGTGATAATCTGCCAATAGAAAGAACTAATGCAAGGGGAGCTCAATAAAAATGTTTTGAGGGGAGAAAGAGGAGTGAAAGACAGAGAGAGAGAGAGAGAGAGAGTGTGTGTGTGAGAGAGAGAGAGTTCTCCAGAGCTCCTTTTTCCCTACTCAGCCTGCGAGCCCAGATGTTTATGGTCTGTATAAACTATTGAGGGCTCGAGAATGTCCCCCACTCTCGAGCGAGCAGCAGCAGTGCAGAAGCCCAGACTTATCACTCTCTCTCTCTCCTCTCTTTCGCTCTCTCTCTCTCTCCTTCTGGACTCCCTCGCTGTAAATCCATCCAGACACACAAGCAACGGCGACAGCTGGGAAACAGAACTGTTGCTATTCTCCAATGGCACTCAATCATGACCATCTCGGACCATTTCCACACTCTTCGCAAAAAAACAAAAAGGAATAGTTCAGCCACCAAATTTTTTTCTTTCTTCTTTTTTTAAATTTCGCACTCCCTTTCTATAACTGCCTTTCTTGCTTACACACACTCCTGTTTTTGTCCTGAAGCAACAACCCAATCTGTCAGTGACATATTTCTTAACTCCTACTATTATGTTCCTTCACATGCTTCTTTGGATTGTTCTGTCTCCCCAGTCCCTCTGCTCGTTTTTGAATTCTCCCCCCTCTTCCTCCCTTCTCTCTCCGCCTCGCATCTCTATGTGTCAGAAGATACAGTCTCTCCTTGTCTGAGGTTTGCTGCTCTGCTCCGTTTCCAGCACATGTGGTATCAAACCGACCTACATGGGTGCGATAAAGCAAACAGTCAGCAGTCCCCTCCCTGACAGACTAATTTGAACAAATTCTCAAATTGCGCCCCAAATTGAAAGCACATTGGGGTGTGGGCGGCCATCACTTATGAAAATCCGGATAAGTGACCAACAACGAGGCCAAAATAATGCACGGGCAACTACCCTTGTTACTGTAAGCAGCTGGGAAGCCAGACAGATGTTCAGGTTGTGCCAGCGGTTGCGCCAGTATGGATGTCTGAGCGGTATTTCTGTGTGTGTGACGTGGCAGGAATGTTTTGTTATGGTATGGCTGTAGGGTGTGGAAGTGCGTCTCCCGCCCTTCACCAAGTGTACATACAGGGTCTAATGACTCTGAGGAATGTTAATCAGAGGTTCAATAAACAGAATCAATCACACATATGGTGCACACAGATGTGTACGAAATGATTGCAGTATCCCTCTGGACCATCTATTTTTTATTTTTTATTTTTTTTTGGGTGTAGGATGGGGGGTGATAATGAAAAGATTCAGTGAATCAGATCACATGACCTGTAATCACTAATACTTCCAGGGCTTGCTTGAGCCTTTCCCCTTTTCTCTTTGTTTCTCTGCCTCCTGGAAACTAGTCCCAGCTCCAGCTCTTGTGAGTGAAAACAGAGGTCTATTTTCTGGACAGGGTTACTCCTAGTCTCTGATTGTGTTTGTTTGTGCTGTGGGGGGAGACGAGAGAAAGCCTTTCATTTCTAAATTATCACCCCGTGAGGGTCGTCATAAAGCCTTGACCCCTTTCCTTTGCTCACAAACTGTTTTCACACTTGAGCTCCGGACAGTATCAAGAGAATCAGGATGCCATCTGATGTTTTCATACGTGGCACGTGGCAGGAGATGGTCTCACAACTGGAAATACTCTTTTTGATTTAGGCAGCACTAGCTGTAAAATCTGTGCAAGTCCCACATAAGATGAAAAACTGTGCAATAGGACATGGTAGGCGCTTTGCAACAGAAAGCTGGTAGGCTAAAGTGTGTTCAGTGCCTGATCTGCTTTGGATATTTGTATCACATTTGTAATAGACAGCAAATTTTGTATGTGTAATGCAGGTACAGTATCAGCACTTCACCCCGCTTGCATCGTCCGCGAGCTGCCCTAAAACGGGTTAGTCAGCTCAGGAAAGGGAGCGTCCATTTCGCTGATTGTTAGGAATTAATACAAAGCAATTTCAGCTGGCAAGTGGAGAGGATTCCCAAGACATCTTTTCTGTCTCCAAAGCACACAAAAGAAAGAAAGAAAGAAAGAAAAATGGGGCAAAATCGTGATGCAGCACGCCTAAGCCGTGGCTAAGTCCCACAGCCATTGGCCATAATGAAAACTGCTCTGCGAAGTGTGCCCAGTGGCGGTCAGACAGATCCACCCGCTGCACCGCTGCACAATGAGGCTGTTATACTCATGACAAGCATCTCTCTCTGTCCAGACGCAGTGCATAGAGAAAACTGTTGACACCCACAAAATACAGTTCCCATTACATCACATTGAGGCCCATCGCAATTTTTTGAGAGTAATGTTAAATTTAGTCAAGCCATCAGTCACTCCACCCAGTGTGCTGCCGTGATATTCTGCAGCCACGGCGCAAGCAGCTCTAACTATTCTACAGTATCCAAACTTTTTAAAGATGGGGACAGACCGTTCCCTACACGTGCATCAATCGCGCCACTCGTTTGCTAATTTTTATAGCACACGGCTGATATTTAGCATTCGAACTCGACACCACGCTGCATGTATTCAAACCAGAGCCTCACCAGATGTTACACTTTATATTAAAATGTCATTTGCATACCGCATCAGAAAATTGGCTTCGCTTCCTCACAGAAACATATGAAGCGGGGATTACGGCGAGATATTCTTCAAAGGTAAGGGGCTCAAATTTAGCTGCCACCATTGCAAATTGCAGATCAACTTTCTTTTCTTTGCTCTGGACATACAAGCCTAGCGTGATTCCTGAGGCAATGCACCTGGGCTTCATCTTTCTGTGGGCCATGCGGTATAAAAGTGTAGTGGGGGAGGTTGATGATGGTTATCTGGAGAGGGGAAAAGAAACCCTTTGGGTTTCTATGCTGTGCTTTAGACGTGTTAGCTATCGTAGAGAAATTAGTAATTTCATTGTTTATTTAGTAATGCAAGCATAGTGCGAATGAAAAAAGGTGACATTCCTTTTTTTCTTTCATGCTGAGCAAACGAGGTCATTTTCATTCACACTTTGAATCAAAAAGAAGAAGAAAAAAAACTAAATGACTTTCACCCTTTGGCAAACGTGGATGGTGATGCAGGTTTAGGCACAAACAAGGAAAGTAATGAAAACGAAGTGCAGCATGGCATTGCTGACTTTTCACTGTGTTTAATACTTTCCGATTTATTTTTTATCTTCTGTTTTCAACTGTTAAACACTTTTTGTTGCACTCCTATATTTGTTCCAGAGACCCGTCAAGTAATTACCAAAGTTTACTTACTTTCCCTGAGATAATTGAGATGAGAGAGAAGCACTTCTGCGTTGTACATGGTGGTGAGCCGTAGAAAGTCATCTTTGCTCATCTTGCAGAGCTCTTTGCCGTCCGTGTTTTGAAACATTGCCGTATCAATCTCTAACAAGCCATACTCCTTGATGGCCCACTCTAGCCACTGGCGCACATGGTCCTGGGACCACAGTGATGGGTCTGCAGGACGACAGAAGGGAAGGAGACTGGTTTTACTGACTGTTACGGGCAGACTTCAGGAAAGACATATCTCTAAGTTAAAGGGAGGAGGAGTAATAAACAAACTGAAGGCAGTTTCTATTTTCTTTGTATTATTGCAGGCTCTTTACCTCACAATATAAAGTGCCTTCAGGCAACTGTTGCTGTGATTTAGCTTCATATAATAATGCTGAGGTGAACAGACTTCAGTTTGTGTGGTTTAGACAGAATACTAAATATTGCTTTTACTTTATTAAGTAAAATGAAAACAGAGCAGATTCCTAGTTCAGTCACCTATCATAGAATAGTATTCGTTTTTGAATCTCATCATTAAATTTACTGAACTTTGTGATACCAAAGAAAACTCAGTATTTGCAAATGTTACTTGACCCATGCCTGATACACAGCACAGCCAATTTGGAAACCAAACCCCAAACTTGCCACTTTGTGGTTAAGGAGTGGCATCCAAGTGAGCTCCTATTAGGTTAATAGATGAGTGGCCTTTGGCATCAGCTAAACACTAAAAAATGAATAATTTACCAAGTCTGCATTCAGTTTTAATTAAATAATCTGGATTTCTCGTTTTTTGGCACACTGTTTGCCATTCTGAAATGTACTGAAACGCCTTTTGTTTGGACTTTGAGTGAAAGACAAATTTCTTAAACTAAGTGTTCAAACAAAGGGTATAGTAAAAAAAATAAATATCTACTTAGGTTCATTAGATTGTGCCTCAGCATTAGTGACATCATACCAGAACAGGCAAGTGACTGCCATCTAACAATAGTAATCAATTTTGTTCTTATGTCCTGATTAATTTTTCCTAACTATACACATCTGTTCTTACCTGCAGGTACAATGACTCTCCGTTCATTGGTGGTCATGTTGGGGGGAGGGGCGTTCTTCTCATCCATGTAGTTTCCATAGTTCATCTGAGATGTATCATTACCCCCCACCAGCTTATTACATTTACCCACACTGCAGTCCACTGGAGACTCCCTGCTGCACAAACATGCATGCACACACACACACATGCACACCAAGTAAGTTGTAAAAATATTATCAGCAGATAAACTGGGTGTTGTTGAATTTCCTTTCCAGCCATTGACTTTGGCACGAGATATTCTGAGCCAAGCATATCAAAGATTAGATGTGAAACGTGAAGGTTAGCTGTGGTAAAGAAACGACCCGCTGAATGACAAATGACAACAGCAGCAGAAGTGTCATACAAATGGGTGACAAATTAGAAGCAAAACCTGAAAATCTGCAATGAGTGTGGATCTGTTTGATCCACATAGCAGCATAATGTGCCATGGTTTGGGTCCACATGTACCATTAGAGGGAAGGGGCACTGAAAATAAATACAGCGTTTATCTGAGAGATCATGTTTATCCTACGCCGAAACATTTCTATTATGAAGGGAGGGGTCTCTTCTACGATGACAATAGCCCTGGCCATCTGGAGCAAGGAGTTACTGGATGGTTTGAGGAAATGCACTCACCACATCTCAACACAGTTAAAAAACACCTAACAGTGAATGGTACTGCATCTTACCAGGAGAGCTTGAGAGACTTGGAGAATGAAAGCCAAAGCCACGCCTAACTGAAACTCATTGTGTCAATTTTGCTTTTTAATTCATCACCCACTTGCATGTCTGATAAAAGTGCATAAAAACTCATCTCTACTAAACAATGCATGCCACAGGGTGTGGCTGTCATGTCATTACCTGGATCCGTTCATGTGCTCATATTCTCTTTTGACGTTGACCCTCACTGGCTGGTTGATCCACTCCTGTTGTGGGGGTAAGGGGTTGATTTTGTGGGTCTGGCCGTAGTCCTGTGTGCCAGATGCAGTCATATCTGTTTTGGGTAGAGGGGCAGCAGCAGCGTAGGGAGGCTCAAATAAGGACTGGTCTTCACTCACCACTGATAGCGCCTCCTGGAGGTGAAAATAACAAATCCTTGGTATTTCTTTCAAAATTCTTTAATGCTTGTGAGCTGTAGAGGTGTTATAGAAGGGTTTATTCTTTATAGCATCCCAATTTTGCACAACACTAAATATCTTTCTCTTCTGGCTTCACATGCATCAAAGCGAATGCTTGACACGAACAAATACAACTCAAATTTCTTAGTTGACACTATCCAGAAACTTGTGATGTCAAATTTCGAATCTCTAGTGTATTTTTTGTTTACAGTAATTATGTGCAGTTATGGGTCATATCGCTGTCTGGCATCCTCGGCGGTTTGTGTTTACAGGAGTAGTGGCTGTAGCTTCCTGTTGATGTTACGAGGACTTCAATCATGCCCACAGTGGAGTAGGGGAGATGCAGATAGGATGCCACAGGGCCTTCTGGTGTAGTAACATCAATAATGACAATAATATTAATCAAAACACACGGCCAGCAGCGGTCACCTAGTGGCTCCCATATAAAACGACAAAAATAAAAAATAAAAAGGTCTTCTAACTAACAGTTAACAGCATCCTAATCTAATAATCCTTATTCCTGGGCTGTAATTATTTTTTTCTTATCGCCATCTTTGTAATTTCACTGCACCCTGAAATTCCCCCTGTCAGGCCCTGGTGTGGCTACCCTGTCTGGTGCTGGGCTTCTCCCCACAGCAGAAGACTCAACAGAAGCATTTGGGTCACGGCTCCAGTGACCCCCCCTCTACTTTGACTCAGCTGGAGCAATGTAAGTTTATTAAAGAAAACAAACTCTGAAACGCTATGCGGCTTCAACATGCTCCTCATGTAATGTCTTGGAAGTAAAGACTGGATTATGGAGTTTGCTGGTCACATTTTAACATGAAGATGTCACCGGTTTGTGTCTGACAGGGAGCAGAGAAAGACAACGTCACCAAGTCAGATCTGTGCTCAGAATGTGTATACATGTTAACAGGAATGGAATGAGTTTTATATTAGTTTTTCCATTTATCTTTGTGGACAAGAATAAAACAAACAAATACAATGAAAGAAAAACAAAACAATAAAACTAAAGTTTAAAGTGAAATCATTACAGCCATATGCCTCTGAGGATCGGGCCTAGATCTGATGCGCATCTGGATCTGATAGGATGTGATGGCACAGCTTAGACTGAGACGTGTCTAATCCCCAAGGACTGAATTATTTCATTCCAACATGCCAGATATCTGCCTCGGGGGGAAAATATGCTACTTGATATTCATTGATCAATATTTCCAACATGCAGCCGTTGCATTCTCAAAAATGTTGCTTTTATGAAAGTGAAATCCTCAAGATCTCACATAACTTCACTTCTATTCACTTCTAAGGCATTTCATGCAAGTGGAAAGTTTTCACTTGCCCTCATTTCAGTGCACTTTCTTTTTGTAGGACACATTTCTGTTGGTGCAATGGCATAACTAACTAATATATAAAATGCATGTATGCACATGCATTAACCTCCTAAGACCCGAACTCTTTCATGGCATGCATTTTTAATTTCTCTTTGCTATTTGGACGATTGGGACCTGATAAAGAATCCCCAGATTTTTTTTGTATACCTGATTTTTGTTTCTAAGAAAAATGAAAGCCACATATGAAGACATTCGTTTTGAATTTTGATAAAACAGAGGCAGTAAAATGTCCTCGCGAGTGGATATCAGAATGTAGGATTTTGGTCTAGACAACCCAAAATGTGATGTCCACATATGTGGACGCCAGGTTCTAGGAGGTTAAATACAACAATGAAAAAAAGAGAAAAAAGGTGAGAAGACTCTCTCATCAGCTACAGTTTGAGAGCTTAATAAGGGACCTAATGTCCCAACCTTCTCTAGAACTTCAGTAATAACAATCGGGGTGTCTGTTGTATTGGTGCTTTTCTTATTACTGCAGTGAAAAATGATATGTTACATAAAACTTATCCAATGATCAGAAGAGATGTTTGATAGTGTCTGATACTCACTGCAGTGGAAAAAAATGTTAACATTTGTATGTGCCATTTAGCACCATCTGTTGCCTCTGTGTTGGTTGTGTTTACAGAACTGGATGCAAAACATAGATAAAAAACGATTTACGGTGCATGGTTGTGGCAAATAAACCGGAGCTTTACGGGCTTTTCGCAAACTGGAATATATAGTTTTGTGTTTAACGCTGTGATGATTTGGATTAGCAAGCCTCAATGATGGTGTTCCTTTAAACGTTGAGGAAACGTCAGGTCTACGGGCTATGGCAACTGTAGACCAAACTAGGGATTTTGTAATATACGACTCTTCAGGTTAATGGGTGGATTAAAAAAAAAAAGAAGAAGAAGAAGAAGAAAAAAAGGAAAAGCTGACCCTCTTAACCGTCTGCCAGAATTAGACTTTCCAGCGATTTTCATCAGTGGATCTGTCATAGTCTGAACACTGGCAGCAAGACACATTATCTGAGCAGAGCACAGCAGCTAGTTTGTGGATGATAAAGTGTAAGAGAGTGAGGGAATGTCTCATTGCAGCCTGATAAAGGGTTTGTTAACTACTATGACTGTTGCACGTTATATTTACAATGACATATCAGGCTGCACAATTGGAGCAATGATTGGCAAGTGGTGTGTGCCCATCAGGATTGGAGTACTCTTTATTTTTATTCGTTTTTTTTGTTTTAGATAGGGGTACAGCACTCTCGCAGAAGAAGCTGAAAGGATGAGAGAACAGAGCCAATTAGGAACACACACATACTACCAGTGAGAGCTACAGGCAGCCGATTACACACTCTTTGTCTGCCTAAAATCGTCCTAAGATAAGTTGAAAATGTGTTAAGCACCAAAGAGGAACTTCTCCTGAAAAATTATAATCACACACACACAAATCTCCAGAAACTTCCTGAAATTTAAAGATTTTTTTTAATTAATCCTTTAAAGTCAATTCCCCAAAGCATGCTTTCTGCTTTTTTTCACTATAGCTCTCCGCAGTAACCAGACAAAGGGGAAAAACATCAAATAAATCATAGCTCAGTTGTGGATCAGCCCGCACCATTATGACCATTGTGTGAGTGTGACACCTGCTGGGAGCAACCTCTGTTCTGTTTACATCAGCCAAGTCTATCTCCGCAAATGCGTCACTACGTGTCTGGGAGCTGGCTGGATACTGCGTGGAATAACTCCACATCCAGACTACACGTGTATCTGTTTGGCGTTCACACACAGCCATCTACCAGGAGCCACCCACGGAGAGGGAGGGGGGGCATTCCTGTCTTTTGTTTAAGGAGGAAGAGGAAACCTGTCAGGAAAAGATTGTGTAGAACAGGAAGCTCTCATGGCTAGAGAGTCCTTCCTTTCTTTAGCGAGCATGAATGCAAGTAGCAGCCAGTCGTTTACACCAAAAGGATTCAATTATGATTGCATTAATTGTAATGCAGCTTCTTACTTTGTTAGACAACCCAGGCTGATATAGTCATGTCCTCTTGCAGCCGTGGGGGGTAATTTACTTCAAGTGCGCTACAAAACAATCACAGCGCTGTGGGCGATGAGCGATTTAAGGCTATATGTAGACTGACATTTTTTTTTGTCTGGCCAACGTTTACACTCTTCCAAAACTCACACCACACCCAGCCGCCACAAACTAGCTACTTTAAATTTCCGAAAGAAAAATAAATCGCATTAGGTTTTCTTGCAACAATAAGAGTGAATACAGATGCTTCATTCTTCCCAGCTCACACTTGTTAACTAAACGCGTTGCAGGGTGAACTTAATAGGGACTTTGCCATTCAACATCTGGTGGCTTCAGCCACAATGCATCTGGAATTTGACTGATGGGGGGGCCGGTAGCCAGTGTTAATGTAGACCAGCGCTCAACCAGCAGCAGCACCATTTCAAAATAGTTGTGTAACTGCACGAGGAGCAAGCCAAGGTATCGTTGTGAAGGTTTGCGGTTTAAAGTGTCGCAAACCGTGCAGTTACTGTGTGAAGTAACCGTATGACAGGCTTCCTTACACTTTCACAAATCTCCCTGTCCGGCAGCGGAGGGGATAACAGAAACAACAACCAACAGAAATACAGGGAGGAATGTGATTCTTCTTCTTTTGTGGTAAATTCTAAGCCGTCAGAGTTTTTAACCTAGACGAGATCTTCGTACCGAGCTGGGCGATGTGCCACACCACTGTTGCGCAGCTCGACACATCTATCCAGCGGTACATCCAGTCATGGCTATTGCTCAGCCCCCGCTGTCCAGACAAAACCAAATCGCTGAACACAAGTATTACTTATGACTACAGGAAAGTACAGTCTACATGGGTTTGTATGAAACAATTCATCGCTCCTTTGTGCCTTTCCAGACGCGCGTAATTATGCGCTCGGTCCCCCAAATCCAAAGGGTGATCTCTGATTTAGCCTCGAATCCACACCACAGCAGTGCCCTCGCAACCAGTCAGATAATATATATTTAAATATATGTATATACAAAAAGCGAGAAGGATACTTTCAAAGAAAGAAGAAGGAAATCGGGTTACCCGCTTTCAGACCGACAGAAAAAAGCCGCTCATCTTTGCCTGACTGGAGATCCCAGCTCACAGACGACACAGAGGAGTATTTCAAACCATTGCTTAAAAAAAAGGAGGCGCAACTTCGAAAAAAAGCAGTCTCCCACAAACTCATACACCCCGTTCTCCACCCTTACCTTAATAGTTCCGTCCATTTTGCGCAATTTTCAGCGGACCCGGACGATACCCCAAACATGACACGCTCCTGAATTAATTCCAGTCCCCGGTATGTGGCGGAGAGAAAGAGACACTTTTACCGGATTGCGTTTTTTCTTTCCTCTAAATTTGGGAAGTGAAGTCACCACTGTTGAGAAGGTTGAGAAGGAAGCTGTGTGTCACCGAAAGCCCTGCCTTCAAAAAAGCAGGATACTGTCCCAGAGAGATAAGCAGGGAAAACAATTGAGTGTTCGCTCCGCTGTTATGTTTTTCTGGTCGGAAATATTTACAGGATGGCTGCTTGCGTTGTGCACAGCCATTGCTGTGTAGCCTGCAGTAAAATTGTGTTGTGTGTTTTGCTTTCCCAGTAATGCCACAGATGGTGTGGAATGGTTTACTATTTCTCCGGCTTATGAATTATTCCTGCTCATATTTGACTGAGATTTTGTGGAAAGAGGTTTTACTGTCGCCGGACAATCTAAGTTATGCGATTGCATGTTTTAGAGCGCTTTTGGTTAACGCCTACACTTCAGACTTACATCTGGCCACTACCTCCGATTCTCTATAAATCAGCCTATTCTCTCTTTAAAAAAAAAATAAAAATAAAATAATGTTTATTATATACATAGTTAAAGTGATACATTAAATAAACATTGTCTTTGAACCTAGACAGATGTTGGACACATCTGACTAGGTTCGATGTAGCTCTAAATCAAATAAGGAGAGCAACCTGAACACCTCTGAGAGGAATTGTTGTAAACTCTTTTTTTTTTCTATGAAGCCTTTTGTGGATTTCTTTTTTCCCTGAGACACCATTAATAAAATCCAAGCATTTAGCTCCAACCGCACTATAATCTAAGGGTCTGGGCTACACGTGTGCGTCTGCTGTTCAGCACAGGGCTAAAAGGATGAAGCTCAGAATGCATCAACATAAGCCCACTAAAAAGGATTATTATTATTATTCGATATATTTACGTTTTTGTCAATTTAATCATAGCTTTTTAAACTTCAAACTTTCTGTTTTACTCCATGTTTGCTTAAGTCTAAAAAAGAAACCCCAGATCCCCACCCCCACATATATTTCCTCTTCTTTTACCCCACGAAATTCCTCCTCATCAATTTAGACCCAATTTCAGGCACATGCTAGACGAGTAACCAGGTCTGAATATGACCAGACTAATAACACTACATTTGGTAATTCTGAAAGACGGGACACATTTACATCCAACAAAACGGGTAACTAACTTTAGAAGCCTTTAAAATGTTCACCTTAACCAAGGTTCCGCAATTGCAGGAGTCTGAGTACAAAATAAAATAAAATGAGAGACTTTCTTTGCTAAACTGAATGCACCTGGTTACAGTGTAATTAAGATAATAATGATTATGAATATTCTTGTGATTTTGAGGGGTGGTTTCGCTTTGAGGATTGGCCTCAGTGTGCACAAAAAAGAAGCTGGGAGCTGCTGCCAGCGAAGACTGGCAGCAGGGCCGGCCTGTCTGCTCTCGGCTTGGGGGTCTGGTGAAGCTGTGGGCCCCCACCCTTGGGACCACCACATCTGGATCCTGCTAAGGGTCAAGGCTTCTCCTGCCTGAGGCCAGTTCAGACTCGTGTAATTAAGGGAGACACCTTGTTTAACTCTTCAGTGACTGGCTTGGGTTGTTTTTTGTTATTCTTATACATTCCAAAGTCTAAGGTTTTCAATTTTTTGTTGTTGGGAGACTGGTGATAAAGGGGGGAAATTAAAGAAGTACTTAAGCTGCGACCTTGAGCAAGTGACTTACTATAAGGTTTTATGATCAGCAATAAAGAAACAGATCTCTTCAAACACTCCATCCCACCAGTGTGTGATGTGCATCTTTGGATTTATGTCACTTTCCATTAATAAAAATGCACTCATCCCGCTGTGGTGCCAAAATCAGTTTAGGTAACATAAATAAACGAAATATCTTTGGAAACAGAGCTGCAAATTTCCAGGACATTATCAAATGATGCAACCCCCCCCCCCCCCCCCCCCCCCCCCCCTCCTGCTTAAAGAAAAGAAAATATGTGATTTTGGAAGTTAACATGTCCTTCTGATTCAAGGCCATAACCTACCTGCCACTCTGATTTATCAAGAAGACTGGGGGGTTGGTGGTGGCAGAATCTACATAGATCATAATGAATACTGTGGTAACAAACATTTTGGAAGGCCAATAAACAAATGCAAGTTGGTTTACACAGCGAACCACAGAACATCTGGCTTGACGCTGGAACTAGACAGCCAGACATTTCTTCTTACACCACGAGCCAGTAGCTCCTCTGTCTCTCCGCTGGGGCAACGAGCCAGAGGTGGGCGGACACTATGGTGAGTTTATGTTCTGCAGCTTTTCAATTGTTAGGCCCATCCTTTTTCTTTAGCTTATAGAAGGATCTGCTGAGATTTGTCTTATGTAAATCTGATTTACAGTTAGTTAATGAGTTCAATTGAGTAATATGGTTATGGGGCGAAGACAAACAGTCTGTGAAAGGAGTGATAAATATATATCACTCCATTATATATATATATATATATATATATATATATATATATATATATATATATATATATATATATATATATATATATATATATATATATATATATATATATATAATGGAGTGATATATATATAAGATTATTCTTTAACAATTTTTAAACACGAGTTCGCTACTCTTTGCCCAATGGTGTGCACCTTTGGCTATTCTTGAAGTGGGAAATACGTAAAGCGGGCCACTGAGTGTTGTGAGAAACACAACTGTTCTCAGAGTGTTATTTCAGCGAAGAAATAGTCCCGGTCCATGCGAGTCTGTTGGGGTTGCTGCTTATTAGAATGCAGACTTGTATTCAGATCATTCCTTCTCTGGGGCTAAAAGACAGCTCGAGTCAAAATACTGAGGGCAAAAAGTGGAGTCTGCAGCACATATAAGCACGAACTGTCTGGCCCCTCGCTCTAGGCCATAATTAATTTGAGATTTATTTTTATTGGAGAGTTCCAGTCTCGCCTGGCCTTAACCAAACAAAACCAAATGCTTGGCCGTGGATCCGCTTGAATGGGGAATATTTCTTTTTAAATTTTCTATTGAGGCGTGCCACATTCAGACCAACATCTCTTTGAGTGCGAGTGAGCCAGTGAGTGCTGGACTTGCACGCAAAAAAAAGAAAAAAAGAAAAAAAAGGCACAGGCTAACCCTCAACCCAAACAGGAGAATAGTAACTGTCATTCAACAAAGACTGGGATTAAAGCAAACGTAAGCAACCCGGGCTGCAAACTATAAGAGGCGAGCAAAATTGAAAGTTAACTCCCGATATCAACTTTTCTCCCTCACTGATCTCCTCTGTCTCACTCCCTCTTCTATATATATATATAAAAAAAATTTAATTTTAATTTTTTTTCTGAGGGAGCAGAAAGACTCTTTTAAATGCGTATTTTCTCCTTAAACATTCCCTGCTATTTAACTCTTTCACAACAAATCCGGAATTGTTCTGAGCCCCGAAACGCAGGATCTCTCAGCAGTGGCACAAACGCCGTTCCTGGATGAAAGGAGCCCTTATTCAAAAGGGAACGGGTCTTCAAAACATTAACAAGAAGCCCGTGGGAAAAAAATACCTTGATTATGAAGATATTACAGCAATTTTGCTCCTGCACAATGACTTATTTTAATGAGGCGCAATCCAGGCAATCAGACCCGTGCAGATTATTTTGATGGATTTGGGAGTGAACGTCACGCAGCCACCCAAGTTTACTTACACTTGTTGACATCTTCTAGTCTTACACACACACACACACACACACACACACACACACACACACACACACACACACACACACACACACACACACACACGTAGCAATAAAGAGAAACACTTAATGGTTTCAGCCACAGACATGCGGCTGTAGCAGTTGCAGGTAGTCACGCCGAGCCATGTGTGACGTGATGCAGGTTTATGTGAAAACCAGATGTGCGCTGTTTGCTTTATTTACATTTTTAGGACCAAGAGAAAGAGAGACTCAGAGAGAGAGGGAGAGAGAAGTTCGTGACGTCAGACATGTTTATGACCCGTAATAGCAGCATTTTTGGAGTAAAGAGGGAAAAAAAGTTGAGTCGAGTTTGGTAAATCACACAGACCACAGATCCACACTTCAGCACTGACTTGACAGTGTAAACATGTAGGCTTTTTCCACGCGAAGAAAAATAAAATGCCCCCCGGTAGGTACTCAGGCTACAGGTGTCAGACTTAGAAAATAATACAAAAAATAAGTAGCATTTAAAAATTTCAACAGGCGCATAAAATCAGCATAAAAAAAGCCCATTTTGGCAACAGGCGGGGGTAGAAACACTGGTTTTAAATACAAATAAAGACAGTGGTTTGCTAAAGGTTTTAACATTCAGTATCATTTCACTTGTGCGCAGTCTTCAATGAAAGGACCCCAAATTGTCCCTCAAACATTACCTGATCCAAGAGACGGTGGTGTCTTACCTTGACGTAAGACGACGTGTCAGGGACAGTTTGAAACATGTCTACTTGACAGAGACAGGCCCAAGGGTGCTCAGTGTCCAATGGGCCCTGAGAAAAAGGAAAAGAAGACAAACAATTATCGAGATTTCTTTCACCATTATTTATTGATTTTATTATTTCATTTAAACGTTATTTACACTTGCTGAACTGCAAACATCCACAGAGTACCGCGTGTTTTCACGTGTTTTGAGAAGTCCGGCGTAGTGCACACATGGGTTACCACTTCCACCAAAATAAAGAGAAAGTCAAATTTGCTTAATGGCCCCCGTGCACGTCAGACTCCACGCATAATGGCTGGATTCATTCATAAAGCTCTCATTTTTTTTTCACCAGTGGTCAGCGGTATTAGATACGGGTACCTTTTAATTACCGCTGTCCATAGCTGACATTCAGAAACACCATTAGACGGAAATTACACCACTGACCTACTGCTAACATGGATGAATTACTTCATGTCGCCCAATAGGAGTTGGGCAGAAAAAAGAAAAAAGAAAAAGGAGGGCCCCATCCCAACCCCCATCACGTTTTCCCCCTAAAGCTTACCACATATTGAAACACTTTTCGCTTTAATAAGTGCAGCTTACAAAGTCTAGGGTGAAAGGGCACTTAGAGGACGGTGTTTTTTAGTCCATTCCCTCCCTCTGCAATTATTAGGAAGGCAACGGCACACGGCACCAGAAATGGCTCTTGTGCTACGTGATAAAGCAAATAAATGTATATGGACTTGCAGGACGCACCATTAAAGCTTAACATATTTTAACAAGGCGTACGGGACATCGTCGTCCTGTTCAGCAGCTATGCTGCGATGTGTCATGATTAGAAGCATGCAGTCGTGGCCATATTTTGATAATCGATTTTTTTCCCCCTGCTGTACACATTTTTATTTTTGATGCTGACTCCAGACCACGAGCCTTTGGCATCTTGTAGAAAACACCTGTCAAAAAATCCAAGAAAAAAAAACATGTTTATACCAGAGAGTCACAGCAACACAAGCTCTCTCTATGTGCAGCGCAATTTCGAGTCTCTTTTTCGTGCCTCGTGATAAATTGACCAAGGAAGAGTGCATTATACATGAACGTGGCACGGTTTTAAATCCCTTTATTTTGAAGTTTGTTTTTTTTCTTTCGATTCCTTCGGGCAAAAGCAGAGCTCGCCTCATAAAGTTCCCCAAATGCATCCAATTTCTACGCGGTAAAAAGACCATAGGATACAGCATCTGCAGCCAATTAGGCAGAGGAGGACTGGTGAATAACGGCGTGAACCTTCCTCCGAGACAGCCCCGTGGGCCGAGACCCCTCTAGTGTTACATTTTAAGCATCTTACCTTGCTGTTATCCATCACAAACGAGAGCCAACTGATTTTCGGCTAATACGCATTCCATTTTGTTTGTCTTACCTTCCCCAAAGTTAGACTGTGAAGAAGTGGCTTGACAAAAGATTATCAGGTTATTGCTTTTCGATATAATTCGACCCTTAAGTGGGAAAAATAAAAGTCTGATGCAACGATACACGAAGATTAGCGCAACTATTAAGATGTAGCTGCTGCAGTTTCATTTCACTTTTGGAGTCATTCCGAAACGTCCACTCTCGCTCGAGGTGCAAACTCTACATCCGTTTACGACGTGACTGGGCATCAATAAAAGCAATAAAACAAGCAGAAGTGATTTATTATCCTCCCGCATTCTCACCCACGCTGTGCACAGTTTACACGACTCCGTATTTTGAGGATTATTTTTCCTCACTCACCTGTCGTTGTTGTGCCAGACGCTTGATCTCTCTTTCTTGCTTTCCTTTTTCCGATTGCAGCTAATCACTCCCCCAATTTTAAATAATTAGTCCCGTCCAGGCAAAACCGTTTTCCGAATGATGATGACAGTGAGTTATTTTGAAAGGGGCAAAAAGGAGCGCCGGCTGTATGAATGGAAATGTTAGAGAGATCGAAAAGCCGCGACCAATGAGCAGAGAGAGAAAAACCTCCCCTCGCCCGGCGGTGTGAGGCCACTGAACCATGAAATAAGGGAGAAGCAGAGAGAGGGAAAGAGCGTCATAAAGGTGATTTATAAAGCCTGTTGTTGAAAGAAAGTGTCGATATATTTTTTAAGTGCAAAAAAAAAAGATATTTTGAGCAGCTTTATTATTTATTACAACGAGCAGGCAAATATCAGACAGATGGCACATTGGGCAAACTTCAAAAAGAAACCAGAGCCACCTTTTGTGTTCAACAAACTTGTTGTTACCTATCCAGAATAAAGTTGTAAACAAAGTTCGTTCGTGGGTGTAATTAAAACATAAAGCAATTTATATGACAGATACTGAGCAAGCCTAAAAGTGTTATCCACAAGAAACTGACTTAGTGAGGAAATCTCCCTCTGCCACGCAAACAAGCACCCCCTCCAGTTATTAATACTGATGCTAATATTAATAATCAATTATCTCTCAGGAGTAGCTTTTCCGTTCATGTTCCTCTCTGTCCTCACGGTGACAGTCCCCGCAGGAATAAAACAGCAAAACGAGTTCCTTTTCCTGCATCTGACCCCACTCGCTTCACTAAATTCATTTCCTTCACGTGTCTGCCCTCATCTTCGACTCGTAGTCCTCCAAAGGGTGTGGGGGCAATTCACGGTGAGGAAAGTCGCCCAACCATAGCATTTTATAGCCTCATCAAGGTTGCTATTTCACGCAGGGCAACCAAAGTGAAACAGAGAAGTTGGTTGTAACTTGTTGCGTGCGAGAGCCTATAAGATATGCTTAAAATGAGTGTGAAATGTTGGATCTGATGCGGCTTTTTTAAGACCTCTCATACTTTGTAACATACTTACATACTTGTCAGAGCAGAGCTGTAATGTCCATAGCCTACTTTTGTGATGGGATTGCTTCAGGCTATAAAACGAGGTCAAGAAAATAAATACATTTATGTTTTTTTCTGACACATGTCTTTAATGACAGGCGTCCCAAAACAGTCTTAAAACGCTAAGATATGGCCTACCGAGCGCCTTCACTCATTCTTTTACAGTGATGGGGTCATCTGGTAAAAAGGTCGTCTTTCATCACCGGCTAGACCTTCTGTTTGTTGCACCGTTTCCTAATGCAGTGATTAAGAACAACAACGCTGATAATAGTGTTCCCAGCATGAAACAATTGGCGGAAATCCCAACATCCTTTTTACTGAAAAATGGCATTCATGCGCCTGCTTTGTTGCCTTCCTCAGGGTACAGCAGAAGACTTTTCTAACACATTTGAACAGCAGCTACTACAGTTTTACAAAAGAAATAGACAAAAAACAACAACAACAACAACAACGAAGACAGAGTATATGTTCATCTATATGCTGCACAGTGCAGGGTTTTATTAACATCCAGCTGTCTCAGTCCAAAGAAAGCCCAGGCTTTTATTTATTTTTGTTCACTCTCAAATCAACACTGAATGCCTCCCATATTTACTGAAATCTAATTTTTGTGAACAACAGGAAACAGAAGTTGTCATATATTAACACTGGGGGACAGTTTTACACCTATAGTGTTGCGCTATCTTGCACTTTTCACTGTTGTTGTTTTTTTGGGGGGGTTTCCCTGAGACTGATAGTAAATGTGTAATGTGGCTCATTATGCCTCCTGCTAATGGTCCAGGCAAACATGCTGGCAGCTTTATGTGTCTTGTTTTAATATTGTTTAGCATCTAAGCCCTAATGTTGCAAACAGAATCTCATTGTGTGCTTAAGCAAGCAGACGTAACCCCTCTCTGCCGCCGGTGCCGAGCAATCTGCCATCAGCAGTTTTGCCACAAGCAGTCGACTGCTAGTCCTCGCTCTGCACTGCTATGTTAACATTTGAGAGCGCCTCTTCTCTTGGGATTCACAACAGAAACACTTTTATTTGAGATGATGCGGGCAAACCTGCAGACATCTGTGATTGCATCGCTCAGAGTAAATGAAGCTCCTCGCTCTGAACTGTAATGAGTTATTTATTTAGCTGAAGAGGCTACTGAGAGATGATCTGAAGATGGAGATTATTGGTCCAATCCAAACCTTTCTTTTGTAGCTCCTGGGGGAGAGAGAAAATGGCAGTGTGGCACCAGGGAAGGCAGGGCAGAACCTCAAATGTTTTCACGCAAGCTCCCAGGCACTTATGATCCAGACGTGGAACGGTGCTTTTGCACTGGGCTCATGTTCAAAAGAGTGAAAGCCACTATATGTATCTTGTGTATGTGTGTGTATGCCTGTGTGTGTGTGAGTACGCTGAACAACAGCAAGGAGATGGCAAAATGTAAAAAGTGACAGATGAGGTTCTTTTGGGAAGACTTCAACCATCTACCCTCTCTGAATTCTCGAATAAAACAAGCTGAAGGAAGGAGAAAGTAAAAGTTTCTTTTCAGCTGCTTGCAAGGGCAAAGACACTAAACCAGCACCAGAGTGTGGAGTGAAAACAACAAAGAAACAATCACAAAGCTGCATTCTGTAGGTCCATAGCAGACAGCAGCCCACTTCTGTGCACGTGTGTGTAGTGATAATTAGAGAGGGGAAGTATTAAATTAAAGCAAAGCAGTCATTTTATGAGCCAAGCATTTATGAAGGTAATAGCGTCCCTATAAATCAACGACCTCCCGATGTCTCTTAATGTGTTTCCCCTTCGTCAGGTCCGGAGAAAAGCACTGATACTTCAACTATTTGACCCCCACCTGTTCAGTCTTGGTATTTTCGCTCCCGGGAATAATGCTGAGACCAGAGCTTGGGAGTGGTGTTGAGACAAAACGCACGCTGCCACTTCACACAGTGTGTTCTGGTATGTCTTTAATCAAAAGAAGAGTGGTCGGTGTCTTTTTGTGAGACACCTTGTCCACATAATTGCTTTCCCCAACACCACAAATTGGTCTGAATTCACAACCTCATACACACTGGTCTTCCAGACCACCTATCCCATGCCAGTTCAGCCGTAAGTGTTGGCACACCCTGCCTCTATAGTCCAGACAGGACATGGGAAACCAAGGTGCTCGCTTTACATTTTAAATCAGTCTCACTTGCCAAGGGGGGAGTCATCCCTACACGAACAACACGAGGCTGAAATAAAGCCCCAGAAAATGACTGCTCCTGTGGAAAAAAAAAACAGTTGGGAGAGTGAGAGCAGGAGGAAAGCAGTGCCATTTAGAAAGCCTAAATCATCCCCTGAACTATAAATCCTGTGACCACTCATCATTCAGCAGCATTTTAAAAACCCCTTAAAGAAAAACACTGAGTGAAATGAATATGCTGTCACCTCTCATTTGGGTCTGGCCCACTAGCTCAATAAGAAAAGTGTTGTTCCCTGGAAGGCTGCTAGTCTGAGCTGAGCTCTCAGGTTTAGGGTTTACCCCTGTCCCTCATTCTCAATGCTTTGAGGCCCAAGTCTCTCTCGTTCCTCCCCCACGTCCCCCCAGACATGTCTGACAGGCTGAACTCGATGTGGGCTGCTCACCAGACTACAAAAATCATTCATCTGTGGCTTCAGACGGTCAAATCTGGATCTAATAAAGGGAGCCTGCCTATTGATCCTATTTACAAGGGACGGCAGTGCAAACTCTTACCACTTGGGGGCTCTGTAGCTCAAGTTTGTGACGGCTTCTTGATCACTCTGGTACAGTTGCTCATCATAGGAGATAGGAAGGGCGAAATCTTCTAAGTAAACTGATGTGATTTGTTATTGAAACAGCATCTATTCCTGTCTTAATAACTTTTTTCACATTGATTTTCTTTTAAATGTCTTTTATCTAAAGGCAGCATTTTATATAAGTGTGTTAGCACAGATAAAAAAGAGATATTGACATCTGCAAGATAAGACATTCCTGTTCTGGACTATTTGAAGCTTTAAAAACAGAACTTGTGGGGTTATTGAATCCAAAGATAACAACAGTCTCCTCCTTTTCCAGCCATGACACAAACAACCACGTAGAATCAAAAATAAATAAAATAACCCATGAGTGTATTATGTATCGATAATGTCGTTTCCAGGTCGTTTCATTCTAAATATTAGGAGAGAAGCAGAGTGAAGGCACGGGGAAAATCCTCACACTGACAGAAAAGCCAGAAGAAGCATCTAAGAATGAAATGGGACGCATGGAGAATGAGTCAGAGCTACTTTCAGGGTTGTGTTTACGTGTCGGTGAGGGCACTACCCCAAACGCCTAGGCAAAACCACAGCATTCCATGTAAGTCTTAAAGAGACAGAGCGACGCTGTCATCGTGGGTATCTGGGGCGTAAAGCGTTAACATATGGAGAGGGCTATTTGAGACAGCTGGTGAGAGGCGCAGAATCAGTAGGTGGCTATGCCAGCACTACGATGGCATTCAAGTTGGGTGTCAGGTAATCTCTGAGAAAGTGCAGATTTATGCATTTTTTAAAATTTCACATTAGTTTCACTAAAATTGGACTCTTTTTTTCTTTTTGATTGAAATCCAAACAGACTTGTGGCTTGTGTCTTGCTACAGCTAAAATAGAAAAAGGGGACAAAAACACAGGTTACTGTGGCTACATTTCGGAGACACTACAGAGGGCAGAGTTGAGCCGTGAAACAAGTGCGAGGAGAGGAGAGCTCCACACACGAGCAGAGGCAGGCTTGTGTTTGAAACTTTTTCTGTATCAATCACAAAGATTTGATTTAAGATTTGCCAAAAAAAATAATAAAAAAAAAAAAAAAATACCAGAAGGTCAACTACACAACCAGTATTTCTGCCTTGCTAGCACTGCCATGCTAGTCCCTGATGTTACACAGGTTTCCAGAGGTTTCTAGGTAGGTGAACTGAGGTGTATTCTTGTATCTAGTTTGTAGTTTTAGCTAAAATCCTTCACAACGTGGCAAAACTGGCACATACAAGAAGCTAGTATTAATTCTGAAAGTGTCTTCACTCAACATACAGACAGCAGAGTGGCTTGAGAAGTCTGAAGATGACAGGCCCAGTTTACATGCAGAGGAAAAAAAAGCTCACTGCTAGGAAGAGCACAAACCAAGACGAGAAAACGAGAGAACGGTGTAGGTGTGAGGAGAGAGGTGAGAGAGCGGTAATGGTGTTAATGTTGACAATCGGTTACAGAGAGGGCGAGAGAAAAAGAAAGTGTGTTGGTTCAAGGGCGTTTTGCAGAGAGGGGTAACTGGGAGGGAACGAGAGGATGCAGAGAAGGAAATGAATGGAAGTGAGGGGGGGCAAAAAGAGAAACAGTCTGTTTCCTCACTTAAAATCCAGGGCACAATATGGAAATCCTTAAACCGTCAACGGTGCTCTAAAAATAGCCCCCTTTTTCTGCACAGTAAGAGTTGGAAGTGGGAGTAGGAGTAGGAATGAGTGAGGTGAGGGTGAGCGGTGGCGTCTGGCAGTTGGAAATGGTAGAAACAAAGAAACACCAACCTGCAAGACAGCTGTGAAAAGCAGTGGGTCAGAGAATAAGAGGCCTCAGATAGAGAGAGAGACTAAGTGTGCAGGACTGAAAGAGTGAAAGTGGATGAGAGACGACCCCGATTGAGATGAAAGACTTCCCTGTAAAACTCTCTTTGGTTCTGGAAATAGTCAAGTGAAATTGGCTGGGATCAAACCATTGCTTACCTGTGGCATACAAGGAACTTGGTGCAAGTTTTGTTTTAACTGAGAGAATTAATGACACCTGTGTTTCTGATTTACATCACACATTCAGGGAAGGACTGAAAACAGCACAGAACCCCTTGAAAACGAGCCACTGAAAAGCAGCTCTTTCTTTGCTCTCATCACCCTGATAACCCCTCCTCTGCAGGTTACTCCACAGCCCATCACTGGCTAAATATATGCTGAACAGAAATGCTACTAGTGGCTGCATTATTATCAGTATTAAGACTCTAATGAGGATTTTGTGGTCAAAAAGTGGCCACAAAATACAAAGGTAGATTTGCAGACTCAGTTACCTAACAGATGGAAGCAGATTAACAAAGTGGTTATCTACAACATGACATTTCCTTTGGTGACTAAGCCCATGCTGTTTTACATGTGCTTAGTCACACACGTAAAATAGCATTTCAGAGACAACATTTCAGAGACACTTTGACAGCCATCATGACCCTTAACATGGCTTCACAGCCTTGCCCATTGTAACGCAGCACTATGATACAGCATAATATGAGGCTTTTAATGTCACAGCTTTCCTCTTAAATCAGATGGAAGCTGGTTAATGGTCCCATATCCCTGATTGGGTTGCTTTGCCTTGATATACACTAATATACAATGCATAGTGTTGCACTCATAAACAGCTCAGGACGAATGTGCAAATCTCAAGTTATCGGATGAAAATCGTGTAATCTCTCTGTGTTTATTTCTGGTAGCACTGAGCACCAAATTCCAACCCACGTTCTCATATTAAGATAATCATTAATAACATTAGTAATAAATATTATCATTAAATTTTTTACAGACAGGCAATTTTCCTGGTTCTTGTAACTGTGATGTGATCATACACTTTGATCCAGTGGTAATTAATAATTACAGATATATTTCTAATCGTTATTTCCTCTGCCAAATTTAAAAAAAAGAAAAAGTTTTTAAAATATAGAAGAAATATTTTTGAACTGACAGTATGTATAAATACCAGTATGGTTTCGTAACAAATCATAGAACTGGAACAGCTCTTACCAAAGTCATCAGTGACCTGAAGAGCAACAGTGATTCACAGAGTTTCATTCTGACTTCTGCTTGATCTCACTGTTGCCTTCGACTCTGCTGATCTTGACATTTTAATTCAAAGGCTTCATGATTCAGTCAGGTTCTCGACCGCTTTCATACCTAAAGGGCAGCGGTTTTTATGTTTCAATAAGTAGTTTTAGAACTGCGCAAATAAAACAGGTGTTCCTCAAGGGTCTTCTCTTCGTTCATTGCTCTTTAACTTTTACAAGCTATTGCTTGGTACTGTAATATATAAAAACATCTCCTTTCACTCTTATGCAGATGATATACAGTTGTACCTATTATTTTGCTCTCAAGATCTATAAACTCCGCTGATGACACTAACTGCTGGATGACTAGAAACGTTTTAGACCTTTAGCCAAGACAGAAATATTTTTTCATATATATCACAATTATTTCTAAAACAGTAAGGAAGCATGGGCGGTGATTTTTGTTTTGATGATCATGTTAATAAAGTCACCAGAACAGCTTTTTGTCACTTAGAAAAATATGTGTCAAAAGTTAGAGCATTCTTTTCTCAGCCTGGCTCTTGGTCCATGGATTGCCGGCATATTTAGAATGAAGCAGAGTCAGTCATACATGGAAATTTGAACATATTACCCCAGTACTGAGGACATTTCATTGGCTCCCAGTTCAATAAAGAATTACCTTTAAAATCCTTTGATTAGTTCATAAAGGTCTCAGTGATTTGGCCCTTCAGTACATCTCTGAATGGTTCAGTGTATAAGCCTCTCTGGCCAGGTACATGTACAATTTTGCTTCATACCTGATATGGCTTCAACAAGAATCATAACATTTTATACTTTAGAGACTTTCTCCAGACTTCTGCTAAATTAGGTGCTGGGAAATATACAGCAGTATTCATCTGTTTCTTTTGACTAATAAGTGGGCTGGAGCCTATCTTAGCTATCATAGAGACCGAGGACAGGTCACCAGAGCCAATAGTCATTCAAACATAAGCACAATTACATGTTTTTCAACAGCTATGGTAACTTTCCCTTTACACTTATACTCATTATTCATACTTGACTTATCTGTTTCGTTTTACATCACATTTAAATACGATGACCCTGAGAGAAAACCGAGGAGGGCTTGGCTTAAACGACCTCTAGAAGACTTTTTGAATATTAACGAGAATAGCAGTTGACTGAGGTAAGTCGTTATAATTTAGTCCAGACCCCAGTAATTGTCAGTTGTGTCCCTAGCTGGCACGCGGAAAGTCAGAAACCTTGCCCCTCGACATGTAAGTCACTGTTTTTCTTGCTGCTCTAAGCACGTTATTCCCCCCCCCATGTACTCCCTGTCCTTCTGTCCGTCTCTCTCCCCATCTGTCTCCCCGATTGCTCTCCCTCTACGTGCCTCCCAGGCCTGCGTCCCCACCTCTCCTCTCTCGCTCCAGCCTTTTTTTTTCCCGCTTTCCTAATGAGAGCGTGCGTTACGCAGGCATTCAGAAAACCTCTGTTAATTACATGACAAGCATCTCGTTCTGGGACACTAATGAAGAGGGATAGCGAGCTGGAGACGCCACTGGAGTGGTGGTGGTTGTGAGGGTGGTGAGGGTCAGTGCTCACCACTGGGTGGGGTGTTTGAACATGCGTGTGTGAGTATGTGTGTGTTTGAGGGGTGTGGGGATGGGGATTTTGGCGCCAGGCCAGCAGCTTATCAACCAGTGAAAGTTGGACTGTGCATCTAGTCCTCTCCCTACATCTTCAGACTGCTTGCCTTTCATCTTACTCTACTCCCATCTTTTTTTTTTCTTTTAGTGTAGAACATCAGTGTTTTGATTTGTTTTTCCTAAGCACCATTACATTTACACTTATCAAAGAATGCATTAGCTTTGAACAGCTTTGACTATGACACACACAACTGCTTGATATCCTGATATCGCGAGCTGTGCTGGCCTTTTTTTTTGGGGGGGGGGGGGGGGTGTAAAAGCCAAAATTCATAGTGTTAGCTTCAGCACGATTCAGTTTGTCATGGAATTAATTAAACAAAGTATTGACTGGCAAAAAAGCAAGAGCTACAGTTCGTGCACACACATAGCTTACTAATAAATCCACACACAGTGGAGTCAGAAGACCAGTGGGGAAAGAGAGCATGAGAGGGAGAGAGAGAGAAGACCTAGGCAGAAGTCCAGCGACTCAGCATGTGATTTGGAGGAACTTGCTCTGTCAAGAGGCACACTCGAACAGAAGATTGCTGTCCCGTACCATCCCTCGTGAAACGCTTGAGAAACACAAACCATCTGGAGGCTATAGTGCACACTCTCAACCCATCAAATATTGAGGATGTTTGTCTGATTTACAGAGCCTATTTAGAACTGTTTGGACAACTTGGCTGAAGGATTGGTGCCTTAATTAAAAATAATATCAAGAGCTAATATTGCCCCCGAGACCTTTGCCTCGCAGTCAACAGTGCAACAAAGACACGGTTCTGTGGCTGAAGATGAAAATCTGAGCCACAAGCACTTCTAAACGAGTATAGTCAGGCCCGAAACAAAGGCTTCTCCACATTTGTGATTTCACTGAGGTTACTGTCCCATGTGCCCCCCCCCCCCCGCCCCCCTCCACCCCACCCCTTTTTCTGTCTGCTGATGCCAATAGCAACGTAGGCTGTTCTAGGCCCAAGTCCACCACAGTGATGGCATATTGATACTGTCATAAAACATTACATTCTTGCTTTATTCATTAGAACTGCGCTTTAATCTAAAAATATCATGGGCAGAGAATAAAACAGAGTTTTCAACAGCAGAAAGATTAGACCTGCACTTCTCTCGCTGAGCACCACAACTCGGAAACGCTGAGGCCCAAAATAGATGTTCCTCTCATAAAGGGCTCCTTCTTTGTAGTCGACATACAGCAACAACATCTGCAGGGCAGTTTCTATGGGGGGAACAGATTCGGGCAGGCTATCAAAGAGAGGCGATCTCCTGTGAGAAGTGGTGGGTGGAGGACTTCCATATTCTCCCTCTCTCTCTGTCTCTCTCCTTCTTTTTTTGTTCTCCTCCCTCGCTCTTTTTATCTTGCGCTTCCAAAAAATCTGTAGCAATCAGGACGATGCTAATAAAAGACCATTAATATCACCTGTCAGTGCTATCTTTGGAAGATCCAAAACGAGAAAATGAGACAAAAGGATTCAGTCTGGAGCTGCTCAACAAGATGTGGGATACCAGTGGAGGACAAACGGCTGCAGCGCTTGAGCAGTGAGCTGACAGGAAACCATCAAGAAAACAAGAAGGATGATGAATATTCCTATGTATCGTAACTAAAAGGAAAAACGTAGTTTAAAGTGATGCTTGAGAACTGTGTAATTTCAGTATAAATATTAGCATATTTTATATAAGGGGTTGTGTTTCAATATGGGCTGTGCATAATGCTGTCATGACCTTAAGTTCACATGGTTTTAGATAAAATAAAAACAAGAAAAAAATGTATTAAATGTTGTTCTTCTGGTAAAAATAACCCAACATAAGTTTAATTCAGAGCTGATGCAGATGCAGTTCAAACCAAGAGAGTGATTGTAAAGGTCGTAAAATCCTGCAGGTTGTTTGACTGATGGTTTTCACCGACTGCGATGGCAAGCCGTTCACTATCTGTTTAATGTAAAACATGAGCAAAGCCAGCAGACGGGCTGAGGCTCTGAGCGGAAAAAGATGGCACCGTAATGGGGAGGTGAAAGGCAAGGGGCAAAGCGATGATAGTAGCTTCATGCAGAGCAGAAGTGTATCTGGGGCCTCGCCTTTGAACTGGTGAGCCGGCTAATTGAAACAGCATTGCCAGGGCATCGGCTGAAGATCTGGATCTCATTCACCCCCGCTTTTATTCAATTTGGTTTCATCACAGGGGCGCGTCTCGTGCTTTTTCTCTCCACATGGCAATAAGTCATACCCTCGCCTTTTGCCCTCGACGTGTTGCCCATCTGTGTCCCCTGGGGGCCCAGAGTGCTGAGGCCCTGAGAACGCCAAGGGATTCAGATGAGGTCTTGAGAAAGCCCCTTATGGTACTTTTTCACGCCTCTCACCTTGGACTTGACCCCCACCCCACATCCCCACAGCTCTTCACTCACTCATACACAGACACACACACCTCTTTACCCCCCAGACTTAAGATTTACTGGTAAGAGCAGTGGTTGTCAGGAGGTTTGGACCGTGCACTTTCTAATTCAAACAAATGCGGCACTGAGGTCACGCTATTATCATGGAGCCACAAGGTGTTTCAGATGCCTCGCAAGTGTTGAGTGCTGAGCTGATAGAGAGAGAGAAGAGGGGAGAAGAAGCAGTATGTGTGTGTGTGTGTGTGGGGGGGGGGGGGGGGGGGGGGGTGCTGTTAGGGAGCAATGCTGTGGAAAGCTTGTGAGTTTTCAGCGTGGAAATAAGCAAACAAATGCAGCAATGAATAAGCAAATAGACAGATAACACTGCCCAATCTCGATTACTTATCACTATCCTCTATCAGAACATGTGGATGTAGATTTTGCCTTGTAGTGGGGGGCTTCTCATTTCGCAGAAGAGCAGTCAGTGTTCCTACCACTGCTTTAATCAGTGTCCCGCATGCACCGGCCGACGCTTGCAGTTAAAGGTTGGAGGATGATATGATGGTCAGTGATGTACAGTAAATAAATATGCAGGTGCTTTCTGCTAAGACAAACTGATCTAACAGCCACAGTTTCCTTTAAAAGGTAATTTCAGCCGATGCCAGATCTAAGAAGTCTGGGATACTGTGCCAGGTTACGATAATACAAGAATGTAAAATTGCTGCTTGACACACATGCTCAGACATCTGAGATCCTTGTTTTAAAGAGAGAGAGAGAGAAAAAATTGCATGTCAGACAAACAACGGTGTCAGAGGACAACATCACAGGAAAGCCAACAGTTGCAATGATAGTCAAAACCTTTGTTTTTTGCCTCCCTGCTGTTTCCTCCCTGTCATGACTCTGATGGAGGAAGAGGAACAAACAAACCAAAAGAAAAAGGAAATAAACAAACCTAAATCTAATTTAGCTAAAAAAAAATGACACTGTTATATTTACTGAAAGAGAATATAGATATTATAATCTTTTGAAACACAAGCTGACTGAAAATAGAGGAAAAGCTACACATGGCAGCACAGGTTCTCTACAAGTTTACACCTGTGGCTGCATGTGAACCACATGTGAAGTCCAAAGACTACATACAGAGGAAAAATTGGATTTGGAGAGGATCACCGTAGGACTGAGGGAGGGACTAAAAGTGTGCATATCATTTCTTCCTCCGTGGGATTCGCTGCGAGGCAGGTACAGCATCTCTGCAGTCCACCGCTCAGCTGTCACACTCAGCTGTCCAGCGCTCACAGGAAACTTTTAAACACCGCAGTCGGTAAGTGCAAAGTTGTTGTTTTTTTCTTCTTCTTTTCTTTCTGCATCTTCTTACAGGTCAGTGGTAGAATAAGAAGACGCTGTTATTATCTGCGCTCGTCGCTCCTTTGATCCACGAGAGGGAAAGTGTTGGCTTTAAAGTTTTAGTTTTTTCCCGTCAGGAATTCTTCCGAATGCGTGACGCGTTGTTTCCGACCTGTTCCACCGTTACTTATTTTGCGCATAAAAAGTTGCCTTCACGTTTTTGTTTTATTTTATTTTCTCTGAACAAGAGAAACTTCAGGATTGCTAATTGCCTTCAATTAACGGGCTTTACACTGATTTCTAACAGAGCTCCGAAATGTAGCTTCATATATAAATAGCATCTCTTCATATGACTAAATGTGGAGTTAGACCTATATGAATGTTTTATCTAGCAGTGATTTATTGATTTTTTTTATTGATTTTTTGCCTTTTTCTCAATAAATCAGAGAGACTTGAACGGCTAAAAGTAAGGCATGCGTTTGATTGACAGAAGTAATTATTCACTTTGTGCTATTTTTTTCTTTCTACGGGAATAAAAGCATTTGAATCTTTTTTTTAAATTTATTTATTTATTTATTTTTGATATGCCGAACATCTGCAAGCATTGAGCGGCTGCACATCTTTCTGTCAGCAGCTGCCACAGACTAGAAATGCCAAATTGCTTAACATATGAATGTGACGAAGATGAGACCTGTATGAAACACAACACTGCCCATATCACAACCCACCTCTAATGCAGTCCTTCAGTTCACTTTTCAGTCTCTTTTGTTGGTGCTGCTTTGAGTAAACAATGTTAAGTGATAAGCAGAAGCGTGGAGGAGGGCGGCAAGGAGAGGAGGAGGAGGAAGGAGGGTGAAGGAGAAGAGGAGGAAGAAGCGAGGTAGATGAAAGGAGGAGGCAGACTGGTGTAATGGGAGGGAGGAAGATAGTGGAAGAAGTGGTGGAAATGTTCCTTAGTGGATGGATTTACATCAGCTGAAATTCATTTTTGTTGAGAACATACCAAGATTTTCTTAAAAAAATAACATCCTGTCAGACTTAAACCATGAAGTAGCGCAATGTGAGATGTTGATTGATTGACTACGTGTCAATAGAAATAAAGTAACGCAAATATATATTGTAAATCAAAAACAAATGTAAAAAATGGCATGAAAACAGGATGTTGTGTCCCTGGGCAAGACACTTTACCCTACTTGCCTACTGGTGTTGGCCAGAGGGGCCGATGGCGCGATATGGCAGCCTCGCTTCTGTCAGTCTGCCCCAGGGCAGCTGTGGCTACAACTGTAGCTTGCCTACACCAGTGTATGAATGTGAGAGTGAATGAATAGTGGCATTGTAAAGCGCTTTGGGTGCCTTGAAAAGCGCTATATAAATCCAATCCATTATTATTATTATTATTATTAAAAAAACAGCTCAAATTTCTATTTCCCTGTATTATCTTGTCTCCTTCTTGACCCCCTTCCCTCTCCCAGCTTTTCCTCTCTCACACACCTATGCATACATGCACATATACCACGGACCTGCACACACAAAGTGTAGACAGCGTGTGACGGATAGGCTGCCTCTCTCTGCCTGCACTGTTTGTACATTGATCCCTTCAGCAGGCCCTGCTTCTCCTGTCCACAGTGTCCGTGATGAGTTACTACATGGATCCAGTTTCTTCCTACCCAGCCCTTCACCCCTGTGACCGTCTGGGCACACTGGTAAGACCTCCCTCGTAAATTATCTCTGTGTTAAGACTGCCTCGGCTACCTACCACACAGCCGTCCACGAGTGTGAGCGAATGAGCGTTTGTGTGTGTGTGCAAACTGCTCAGTGCAGGAATGTGTGCAGGAGCATTAGAGTGGTGTTCTTGTCAGTGTATTAGCAACTCTGGATTCCATCACCTTACAGGAGGATACTCTATTTCTTTTTCAGTTCACTCCACCAGGGTTTGCAGTAAAAGCGCCTGTATCTGTACATGCTGTTCCTCATGATTTCATCAAAAGTTAGGAAACAGAGCTGTTGAACAAGACAATTCTCTACACGGCTGTGAAATTGCCCTTTCGAGCTCCTCTGTGTTGCACAACAAGCCTGCACTGTGTACTTCTCTTTAGCAAGTAATATTGTAAATAATGAGACCTAGGCCTCCAGCCTTGGCACTAACCAATCAAACTGGAGTCAGGCAACCCCAGCAGACCAGCACTTTTCTCAGCTGAGCCACCCGCACTGTGCTTTGCAGCAGTGTGTTTGCAAGAACCCTTAACACTTTCCAAATGGTAGTGCTGAATACAAAGTCAGAGACAGTTGCTGGGAACATTGGGATTCCTGTCAGGTGAGCATTTGAAGGGTGAAGGCCAGTGTGCTGCAAAATAAATGGCTCCATTTGTATGCAGAGCGCCAGCACATTAGGATAATAGACTGAGGTTACATGCAAATGGCAACCCCACCCCGTTCTAATACAAAACACAGAATGATGCCTCTCCCTGTTTCCTAATTGGCTCAGGTGGTGGGGCTTGCCTTTGAAATTGAGACTACTGTATACAAGGGCAGCTTGGTCAAAAGGTGAGCCCATGTCACCTCGGTAGCTTTATTCTCTTGAATTTACATAAATTATCAGCAAAAAGCAAAGGCTCTGATATTTTTTTCTCTCTTTAAGACAATATCTAAGTTCTATGTATTTCACAAAGGCAGTATTCAGAAAACAGCTGCAAAAAGAAAAAGAAAAACTCAAAGAATCACACAGCTTGTTGAAAATGAAATTGATACAAATGCAAATAGTTTCATTTGTAACCTTACCTTTTGTAATGCATTGAATTAATCCTTTTCTTTACATATCTTTTTCACGCAAATAATGAACACAATGAAAGAACCCCAGACATGAAGGATGGAGTGAACAGCAGCAGGTTGCAGGGGCTGTACCCAGAATCACTCATTACCTCCACAATGTACAAAGAAAACTCATTGTTTTACTCAAAAATGAGTTGCAAATTTAGATTTTGGATCTAAATTTGCAACTCACTTTTCTTGCACTCCAAGTTGTTTGCGTGGACATATGGATGTATGATTTCAGACACGGCTATTTTTGGAACTTTACATTTTGTCTTTGCAGAAAAGCAAAAGTGCAAAAAATTATAACCTGTTAACAACACATCATTTGTATTAAGTATATTAAGAACCCTTATATAGACCACATTTCAAGTAACACAAAGGTATGTTTAATTAAATCTGCCTGGTTTGCTAGCAATAGACAAGGGCTTTCCTCTTAAAACCACTCGGTGGTAATTGAGTGCGCATATGTTTGATTGTGACACAAATGTAGCGTCTTGTAACAGTGGGCGTTTCAGTTGTTTTTACATGTGCACTGTAAGATTTCTTCACCATATTGCAAAATATGTTGCAATATTCTAAAGTTATGCCTTTCTGTACATGGAATGGTCTAACTGGATTACTGGAGTGAGGCCAAACACAAAAATACATCTAACTGCGTCACATACATGCTATATAAGAATGCTGAAGTCCTATACACCAAAGACTATTCAGTTCTGCAACAACAGTAAGCATGTCATGCTCTCACTGATTAATAGGTATAATGTTTTGAAAAAAAAATGTAATTTTCACACATTCCACTACACATAAACTCAATGTGCTTCACATAGATTATTAAAACAAACAGGATGCTGCTAATACTTATACTCAAAAATGGTGAGCATTGCAAGCCCCACATCCAAAATATATGAATTTTCATTTACAGTAGTCGACAGTAGTCGTCCCCCTGAGAAATTACTTGACCCTAAACTTCTATTAGATTTCCCAATACTTTAGTCCCTAAAATAACAGGTAGGCCATATAAAAGCATGCATTATAAAGGCAGGCTCCTCCAAATATAGGCTGACCCCGACATTTAAAGTTGTTCTACATGAGCTGAATGAGCTGAATATTATGGTGTCGATGGTATCTGCATTGGTATCTGCGACAGCCTGTCTACTCCATAAATCCTCCATGTGGCTCCCTTCTTCCCTATCTAACTTTCCCTCCTTTGCTGACTGACTTGATAGAAAATGCAAATCTCTCAAGAACCTTGTAAACTGGCCTCCTCGATTCTTTGGTCATGTTAGTCATCCATAAAACTAGATAGCTACTGATAAATGGTGCAGTGCTTAAACAGGAGCTGCTTATCAGATTGCCAGTCACTCTGTCTGCTGGGGCTGTCACTTACACATGTGACATAAATCATAGGATGCTGTAGTTATATCCAATTATATATCCAGTTATATAAGCCGTCATGTGCCTGTGAGAAAAACGCCAGTTTTAAAGAATGCTATTTCCTGATGTTTTTCATGAGTGGTCAAAGTTAGATTTTGATTTACTAAAAATGGCTATCTTCTTCGCCACTGTCTCTTGTTTCCTCAAAGAATTTTATATCTCTTTAGCCCTGCTGCCAAGTGCTGACTTTAGACTTCCCCCCCAGTGCAGCCTCTTACGTGAACAGTTCTGCGATAAGCAGGATAAAACAACAGAGCAAAGATAAACTGAATGAGTCAAATTTAGCTGCAGGGGTTATCTGTATGTGAGTACAATGAAAAAAATGTTTCCAAAATACAAGGTTACACTCTGGGACAAAGCCACCAGACAGCTATATTGATAAGCTCATACGTTAACATTTTTCATTGGTTAACACATCAAATTTAGCTGCATAATTATTCAATGGAAAGGCACACTAACCAACAGGCTTTTCCTCTTGTTCTTCAAGGGTTCAAGTGATTTTGGGTGATTTTAAACCCTGACCATATCTTTTATTCTAACACTCACACACTACAGAAGTTTTAAAAGGAGCATTTTCCACATACATCCTCATTAGCTATGCTATCTGAGCTCACTATAACCAAAATCCCAATTAGGAAGACTGTATAACTTAATGTTAGAGGCATAAACTAAGTCCATACCACATTTTGTGTTGCTAACTGATTTATTTAATGTTTATCAAATAAAAAGTCCCCATCCCTCGTTTGTGAAGTTTGGGTGATTTTTAAAAAGATTTCTTTTAAGAAAGAATGAGCAGTTGCATGCAGAGAATGCATGCAACTGCACATTCTGTTTGTCATCTTGTGGATAAATGATTACAAATTAAATTTTGTCTCCATTGTTCATTTTGTCTCCAGAGGCAGAGTGGAGGTGTGGCAATGGGCCCACAGACCCAGCACCCAGGTGTGGTTCACCCTCATCAGCAGTATTACCCATCACAGCCCCTTTACCCTCACGATATACCCCTGCAGGAGGTTCCGGACGGACGTGAAATGTGCCCTACAGGTAAGAAATCATCAGTCTGATGTCAAGTGTATGTAGTATTTATGAACTGATTCTCAACCAGGACCCATAATTTAACAATTTTTAATTGTGATAGCGTTTTGATCAAGTTAACCTTTTACAATCAAATGTTAATGTTCCTAATAGACCCTTAGTTGCTTGATAGAAACATTGTCATAGCTTGTATGAAACCACAAGATGCAGAAGTGGTAATCTGTCAGAAAATAGAGATTACAATTTGCCTCCTTTTTATTCCTTCTTGTATGTGATTCGGCACTACAACAACAAAGAGCAACCAAAAGAGTTTGTATGCTAAATGGATTCATCTCTTCGATCATGGCACACCAAATCTTGCTCATTTTGTTGTTATAACACAATAAAGCTATTTTAACACATGTATTGTCACCATGAATGTCAAACCCCGATGCCTGTTTCAGTCAGAGCTGACAGCCTTTAACTTATCATCTTCCAGGTACAGAATAGTGAAGGTAATTGTCTGGAAAATTCACACCAAGCTGAGTGGACATCTTGTGCTTAGCTGCCTGCATAGGCTCTATGAAGGAGGCATCAATGCTTAAATAAAACTGAGTATTTCCAGTTATGTGAAAAAAGTCCCTGCTGTATGCTAGATGGGGAAAAGGGGAGCTCAGGACAAGGGTCTAACCTGATTGTCATCTTCCCTAACCCGCAACCTAACCTTAAACCAAGCTTTCAAAAGTAAAATGTGATGATTTACACTGTGGACATGCGTTGCTCCTATTAATAGAGACCCCAAAGTGGAACAGATTTATGTTTCCACAACTTCAGTATTGCACACATTTAAGGACATACACACACACACATGCACGCGTGCAGAGTCTCAACTTGGCCTGTTGTTCTGCGTCTGCTGCACGGGGGATGTTGGTGATGCTGACCCTGAGGGCAATGCCTTTACCAGATACCCTCATACCCCCCTCTCTTACGTTCTCTATCTTCCTCCCACTCTGTTTCTGGGGGCAAATGCTCTTCATTTTTCTTCTAACAGCCCTCTCTTTCTAGGTTTTTTTTTTTCGTTCATTGTTTTTCAAATTAGTTTTATTTTAAACTGGAACATTCCTCCCAGTGCATTTGCCTGCGTTTGACTCTGGCCTCTTCTACTTCTCAAAAGTGATTGATGCTGTTGGACTGGGACACACGCCACGGGAGTAAGATAGGGGTGCTGGGGGGCACAGGCTTTCTTCCGTCACCTCCCTGAGCTGGATGCAGGGGCAAGACAGGGGGCCAAAGGGCGGCCATCTTTTTCCCAAGCCTCTGGTTTGGTCTCTGGAGAGGTGGAGGGGGGCTAAGTGCTTGTGTGTGTGTGTGTGTGTGTGTGTGTGTGTGTGTGTGTGTGTGTGTGTGTGTGTGTGTGTGTGTGTGTGAGAGAGAGAGAGAGAGAGAGAGTATGTGTGTGTGTGTTTGTACGTGTGTGTGTGTGCATATGCTTGCATACGCCAGTACAAGAGGGAGTCAGGATTTGATGGGATTTGCTGATGTTTGTTACAGAGACACACTCTTTTGGAGCACTCACTTCATTCCTCCCAGCGCTAAACCATTGACATAAACATTGCTAAGTGGAAAAAAATGACCGAGTGCTGACCTTCTTTTTTTTTTTTCTTTTCTCGTTCTCGTCTCCAAAATCCATGGAGACCGCAGGTCTCAGAGCATTTGAGCCACCTGGAGATGCGGTTAGAGTCATTTAGCTCTTAACAGCAATGTCATAAGAACTGCTTTGGTTTCTGTCCTACCACCATACGCTGTTATGAGTTGCCGTTAACCTCAAAAAGCTGCTCAATAATCTCTGACACAGTCTCCACACCCCGAGCCGTTGATTTGACTCATTTCTTTCAAACTGAAAAAAACAAAGAGAAACTTCTCTTAATAATTTCACATTTGCAAATTCTGAATACCCGCAAACGATTTGTGTAGACTTAGAAATACAGGTGCAAACAATTTTAAGTTTCTGGTGCTGTGCAAGCAGAGCTTTGGAGATTTCTCGTATTTGAACGCATACTTGTTCTTTTTCAGACCACTGAGGTTTTGCCAGTTTTAAATTCTGTTATTTTTTCACATCTGTAAACCCCCCTCTTTATGTATATTCATGTAACAAATCCATTGGCGCTATAAATATAAACACAAACATGTCATGTCTGTCTTGGATATTTGGGATGAAATATTTTGTGTGTCTTTTAAGGTGGTTAGAGCCTGATTTTGCAACTGAAGTCACTATTTTTCCCCTTGTGAATGGACTGGGTGTGTTTAAAATGAAACGTGTTACTGTGAGAAAGAAAAGATACAGAGCAGATGTGAGGCAGGGATTTAGGATGTTACATGCTTGGCCCTGAGCCCAATGTCACACACACTGCTTCCTGACAACAGCCATGACATGGTAATGTTTACACTAACCCAGCTCTACTCTATACTCTCCAACACTCACACCAAAGGATCTGTTGCAAACGCCCACTGAGGAAATTCACTTTATGTGCATGTGTGAGTTAAGTATGCGTGTGTGTGTGTGTGTGTGTGTGTGTGTGTGTGTGTGTGTGTGTGTGTGTGTGTGTGTGTGCTAATAAAAGAGTGAGGGTGCATTTCTGCACAATCTCACCAAAATCCAGGCACAGAAATCACACACATGCAAACACGCTCCACCAACATCCTGGAGTGATACACACTCGCGTATTCATTCATTAAATTCACACCCTGCACTCTTGTGTGTATTGTATTACAGCATCCTTCCATTCAGTGAAACAGGCACACACACACACATACAGGGAGGCGCACACACACATACATTCACTCCCAGGCTCTCCTGAGTTCACTGTACATTTAAACATGCACTCCCATTTAGTACACGCAGACACAGCTGTGATCTGGCACTCAGAGACCATTGGCCTGTGTTTTATATGATGTGATTTGACAGCTGGACAGTTGCAAGAGGAGGGGGATTGGGGGTGGGGGGGGGGGGGGGGGGTGGAGTACAATTTTAGGAGAGAATATGGATAGGGAAAAAGAGAAGTCACAGAAGTGGGACTGCAGTGGTGGGAGGAGAAGAGATGAGGGGAGGAGGATCTAAGATGTGGGGTCTTGAGTGGAGTTGGGGGGGGTTCGCCTCTGATGAGGGGCACGTCCTCACGGGCGAAGGCCCATTTTTTATTTTCTAAAAGTAAACAGGCAGCCTGCGGGGGTCTGGAGGGTTATGGGAAAGGAGGAAACATTGATACTAATCAGGCCAGCGCACACTTCCCCCTCTAACAATAAAACAAAACAAGAGTGGAAACACGGAAAAGCGGCAGACAACTGCGGGGGAATGGGCTACACAACTGTGCACATTTGAAGCGCATGGCATGGTGATAGAGCTAAAGCAAGAAATGCAAGTCAATAAAAATAGTGAAGAGTTCATCTGCTTCTACTACACTGCACATTTGTAGTTTTATTTTTAGATGTCTGAACCGTTTGAATGAGTTTCCACATTAGGCTTCTGAGACACGGTTTACAATAGAGCCACTCTGGAATCTCTATCCCATAATTCAAAGTTCTGCTTTGGTTAACTGAAATCTTGAAATTATTTTTTTGCTTCTTCTCCTTTGATGAGCCATTTTCTCCAATGCTTTTTAAAAATATCACTTGAGATCGTCAGAAATGCATTTTTCCCCTTTTCACCTACAGCTTTTGGCATTGTACCCTGATTGAAAAATGATTGCTTTCTTCTCTGTTAGTGTTGTAATTTTATTTATTTATTCTCTCTTTGGAAACGCTCTGCTTTTAAGTACCAATCATTTTTTAAACTTCCCTTTCCCAGAGTTCTACAGGCCATATTTCTAGGAAGTGTTCGTGTGGTAAGTTCCTCTTGATAGCGCAGTGACTAATTACAAACCACTTCAGTAGGAGAACATGCAGTTCTGAAAGACATGCAATCACTGACGGGGGTGATGATGCAACAGATGCCAGCTCACCAGGAAAGGTGGTGCTTTAATGAATCCTGTGATAGACCTCCCATTGTTTTAATGGTTATGTCATGAGCATAGCAATATGCAGAGCTTTTAATAACAATGAGCGTACTTTACCAGTAGCGGTAAAAGTGAATTCCTCTAACTGTATCCCGTAATTTGCGTTGGTTGTTGAGTCAAGTCCTCTTTGTAATAGTTAATGGTCAGTTGCTCACTTTAGCATTTTAATATAAACTGAATTTATACAACAATTAACCAAAGGAAAAAAAAAAGAATCCAACAACTGCTTGTTTCTTAACTGAGTGGATCATTCCTTTGGGCGTTGCTATTTACTATGATACACAACCTTCATTTTTCATATGAAACATAGAGTAACACTGATGTATGATCCCTTTAGCTGTGAGGACTAGCAGACTGCGAGACTGTGCTAATAATGGAGAGGAGGGAGGGAGGGAGAAGAACGCAAGACAAGTAAAGGGAGGTCTGGGAGGCAAAGAGACGCGGAGGGGGGTGGGGATAATTGAATTATCTGCACAATGGAGTGATGGGGGGCACGTGGTGCCGCTAATGGAGGAAGAGATGTCCTTTTTAGCGGAGCTAATTGTTCAGCAAAGAGCTGAGCCTTTGTTCAGGGAGGCCCTGCTACTTTCCCAGTGCACTTTACATCCACACAATTTAGCGGCGTGTGCGCACACACATACACACAAAAACACATGCACGCGCACAAACACATTCGGGAAGAAAAAGATTTTGGAATGCGAGGCATAAGAAAGAGATGTGCACAAGCACAGTAGACATCTATGAGCAGAGACAGACTCACACATACAGGGACACAGCACTCCTGTCCCAGCTAACCCTCTGATCTCAGCAGGAGTGCATCCAGCCTGTGGCACCTTCAGACAGCATCCACCACAGATAGAGCTGAGACTGAGCTGTTAGACAGAAGCCACAAGGACCCCACTGTTTTACTGTTTGACTGTCTGCCCTGTGTGTGTGTGTGTGTGCGTGTCCCATATGTGTGTGTGTGTGTGTGCTTGAATGGCTGTAAATAAATGACTGACTGATTACATGCTAAATGGCTTCTATTCACGCAAATACCATACCCATCAGATCATAGACATTCTCTGGGACTTTGGGATTTTATCCCAGTCATCTTTTAAGGCTTCGCGTTTGTAAATGTGTGAGAATGCACACGCCAAACATCGAAAGCCTCAGAGCATCCAAGGCTCCTGCAACTACTGCGAGGGTGCCGCCATCAAAGACAAATATCACTTGACAGCTGTATGGATTGCTCTAAATCAAATAACCTTTCAGTTAACTCTGTGAAAAGTAGCAGGTGCAACGGTTACATCTGAGGATTATAGACAGGCAGAAAGCACAGATGTGCCAGTAAGAGACTGACAGCAAGCAGCAGCGAGGAGAGAGAGAGAAGGCTGTTTTTGCCGGGGGTGCTATACAGCAACACAAATGAGTGAAGGCAGCTAACTGTCAAAACCATGGAAACAGCATTTGCCAGGTGAAGAAAAAGAGACACTGCAACCAAAACTTGTTTGATCTAGGACATGTGTCCTGGGGGTACTGTACATGCATGAGACGATCGTTTCATGTTTATTGCTAAAAAGAAAATGACACAATTGTTTTAGCAGTTGCTTATGGAATTCAGATTGTTCAAAACTGTGTTATAATAAGCTTGTACGACTGATGATGAGAAGCTGATTGTTTAGCATTTAACCTTTCCTCATGTCAGAGTGCTGTTCGCCTTGCTTTTAAGGGTCATTGTACACCAGGCAATGGCCACTGCTCTGAGAAACAGCTCAACAATGTACTAACATAATATAAATATATTCAGATGCATAGTGGAGCCAAGAATTTCAAGAGCTTTTGTAATCACTTTTTAACAGGATTATTATTAAGATATTAGTTTACCAATTAGTATGCACGTTTCATCACTAAAATCAAATGAAATATTAACAAAATATGTAAATCAATAGAGATGGACAGGAACAAAGTGAAAATCATCCAGAGTGTCACCAGCCCAGATATTAGTCAGCAACACCATTAAACTCTAAATGGCTGCCCTTAGGCACAAAAGGACCCAGGCTGTCCTTTTAAGAGCAGATACAAGGGAGTTCATTAACAGAAGACAAAGAGGTTCAGTCAGAGCGTTTGAGAGACCGACGTGCTGACTGCTGGAGAGCTACTGTTTCTTCCTCCATTCTTCTCCTCCATCACCCCCTCTACTTTAAAGCCCCCCTCCCTCCCTGGTGAGGCAGCTTTTCTCACCGCAGAACCCACCAGCACTCCTCACAGATGAGGCTCCTATCAGGGCAATGAAACCCGATCCAGGGCTGCTAATGGAGTCGGTGAAGTACCACCAGTTGAAAAAAATCCATGCATGATCAATATCCCTGGCTCCCCAGCCTCCTCCCACATCGTCCCATTTAGACGTACAAGTGTACAAGACATGCAGATGTATCGTGTGGATGTGCATCATAGGATGTACCATTGATTCATTCTAACTAGGTTTCTTAAGATGGGGCTGGCTGTGGGATATGTGCTCTAAAGAAAATTATTTACATTTTAAATTTCTTACAAAACCTGGTTAAAAATGAATCATCTGTTATTACAGCTTCTGTTGCCATGGGAGGTGCTCCTTGATGGTAGTAGCTTGTGAAGAGTGGAGTCCTACTGTGGCAAAAAGCCCAGTCTTTCTTTTGTCTTTATTCTTTTTCAGCAGCAGAACAAATACATGATTCAATTTCCAGTGAGGCATGGTCATTGTTCCTGATTATTGGCAGATAAAAAAAAAAAAAAAGCGAGCAGAAAACTAAAGAAAAAGCAGTTTGCATTTCCCAAACTAGATTTTCATTGACGGTCTCGGTAATGCAGATCGATTTAAACATCCAGACAACTAAACCTCGCATTACTTTTGTGCCTTATTTTTATTTTATTTTTATATCTTCATTTTCAATAAAGGTTAATAGGGCAACTGTTTGTAAAGACAAACTTTGTTATGACTGTGCTGCAGCAGCATAAAGAACACAGACGTGGCTGACTTTTATTGATCTCTGCAACCTGAACAGGAAATACTCTGAGGTGTTTATGAGGGTGAGTTACAAGTTATGAGGATGCCTGGACCCACAGAATATATAGGACAGAGACAGTCCAGGTTCTTTTAGCTCTTAGTAACTTCATCTCAGCTATATAGCTTATTTGTTTTGAGATTTTAGTAGAAATACTATTTCCACACATTAATAACTCTGATTTAATAACTCAGACTCTGATTTATAGATCAACATTAATTCATTCCTAATGGTTTGGCATGCTAAATTAGGTGATAAAGACGTTTTTTTCCGTTAGTCTCTCTTAAAAATATGTGTTTACATATTTAAAATGTTCATCATCAAATCACCAGCGTGTTTCTCAACATCAAGAGCAAGGCGCCGAGTGCGTACGATGACGTATGTAGGCTGCTCGGGGTCACAGGTAACAGCTTTCACATGAGATGGTGTGTGTGTGTGTGTGTGTGTGTGTGTGTGTGTGGGGGGGGGGGGTGTCTAGAGGGAAGAGGTGGGTGTGGGGTGGTGGGGGGGGGGGGGGGGGGGGGGGGTCCTTGTAATTGAATTGTGAATCAGCTAGCAAGTTATTCCCAGTCACCGCCCCCTTCTCTGTCGTCGCACTCTGGTTCTTCACAAATGCAACGCCCATAGCCACAGATACAGAGGAGGGAGTAAGTGAGTGAGTGTGTGAGTGAGTGAGTAAGAAAGAACGAGGAAAAGAGGGAGTGTGTGTACCGGAGAGGGAGAAAGATAAGTTAGGAGTAAAAGAATCTGAATCGTTTCTTTCTTTTCCATTTCTTTTTTTTAGTGTGAGAGGAGAATATTATATATATATATAAATATATATTTTTTTTACAAAATCAAGAACTGATCGGGACGCCAGAGGAGGAGGAGAAGATTTTTTTTTTCCTTTGAAATATATTGCGCTTTTGGAGGTGTTAGAATTAAAGAGGGAGGCGGCGTTATTAATTCACGCTGATCTGATGATCATGACGGCAGCTGTCGATATGAAACCGACGTTAACAATCATAAAGGCTGAAAAAATGGACGGTGAGTAATCTCAACTCTTCTGAGCGCTTTGACAGCTAACACGAGACTTACTGTACATTACTCCTCAATGTTTCTTTGTAACACAAGCGGCTGTCTCCGGATTACGCTCACAGTAAAGCACGCTGCTAATTCTCGAGAACAAGTAGATGAGCTGAGAGAGGGACATAACGTCCTGAACGCATTTCTTTGATGAAGGCGCTGCTGGTTGCTCAATATTGGACTCTACAGGCAAGACTTGAGAAAGATGAAATCATGCCTGAGGGTCTAGAGTCTTGCAATAGACTGTACTGTATGCATACATGCATGCGTGCGTGTGTGTGTGCTCCGTATTGCTAGAAATCCGGCTCTGACAGGTGTGACTGTTTCAGATGTGATGATGTGCTAATATGAAAAAAAAGTTAGGACACTGGACTTTTTACATTTATGATCAGTCATCACAAAGCATGCTGCTTTGCATAGCATTGGCAATTTTTACTAGTACATGCAAACAGCAGTGTGACTTTTACTGTTTATGCATGTGTGTAGCTGCCACTTTAAGACACGCTGTATTTTTATGACAGTTCTCTGATGATCTCAAGCATGAACAGCTATCCGAGTTAAGTTTTGCCACATTTCCTCTTTTTGTACAGATGGTAACCCTATCTCTCTAATCCTGCTTTGATCTCACCTAACACTGACCCATATATTCCATGCCATGCTGGAGAAATCCAAGGCATATTGCCCAGCCGGCATGGGAGACAGGCAGTGGTGCCTAATAACCCCCTCCCCTCCCCTCACCCACCAACCAAACTGCCTCCTCTTTCTCCCTTTCTTCTCTGCCTCCCTCCCCACCACCTCCTCCTTTAGTGGCTGAAACTGACTTTCCAGAAATCAGGAGAGGCAGGCTGAGGTGATGAATCTGCAGTGCTGAGGCTTGCCTCTCTCTTAACTCCACTGCCCAGAACCCTTTGGATCACTCCAGGGGTAGTCCAGGGCGCAGGCAGGGGAGGCCGCAACTGTAAGCTGTTTTCGTGTTGGGGTTTAAACCTTTGCGTGGTTTCACTTCTCTCTTTATCTTTTTTTTTCATAGCATATGGTGGCACGTTTGCAGGATTTGCATTCAGCAGCTTTTTACATTAACCAATCCCCCTGTGCTTTTGCAGTTCAGGTGCAGAGAACCTATTAGCAGAGTAGCAAGCAGCAGTGATGCATCATGGAAATCTGATACTAATTGCTAGTGCTGACCCACTAAGGGGCTGTGACTCACCACATTAACCGCCTTCTCCCTGCTGTCAATACCTGCAGAGCATAGATTCATACATGCACATCACACAAAAGTCGCAAATTCTGCTGACAGCTGCAGAATTGTTGCCAAAGCGTAGCACAATCTTGCAAAAGCATTTCGCAACTCTCGCTCCTACTTACGCTAAGTTGGGTGCACTCAGGTCAAGCCAAGCCTGCCAAGGAGCAGTTCACAACTTCACACAAACACATCCTTTCTTCACCTCCCTCTCGCATGCATACACGCACACACTCACGCACACTGTTCTTGTTTACTTCTTGGTGTTACCATAGTCGCAAGATAGATGTACTACCAATGGCCAAGGCTGTTCTTCAGCCTGATAAGAAATAACAAATTTAAAGGCATGACCAAGTTGCACTTGCCCTTTGCTTACAGCTTACTGAAAGAAAGTAGTCCACACAGGTCAAGTTCTTGGACTGTTACTGTGAGAAGCACCTCTGCAGCAAGTGGTGATGGCAGCTCAGCTTTAGCCCCGTCAGGTCTATGGCATTGTTTTGAATAACACCTGCAGTCACACACTGCACATGCATGCACACCCTGCTAACAGTCTTAAGTGGTTTCTAGCCCACCTTGCTCTTTTGTTTGTTTTCTTTTTTTGACGGAAGTGACAGCAGAGGTAACTCTTTAAAAGTCATTCGCGCAGAGGTAAACCCAAAATAACACTGCTTACTTCACTGTTATGGGATTCACTTCGAAGCACCCCAAGCTTACTTTGTTGTGACCCAGCCGGTGGGGTTGTTGTTGCTGAAAGCACTCTCTAGCCACGAGGAAACTTCTACAGAGACTAATTTGAAAGATAGTGTAGAACATTACCTCACCAGGCGCATTGTAGTACATTTGAGAAACATTTATTATGGCTGCCCAGTGATGGATTTAATATTCAACAGAGTTAATTATTTACAATACAGTTTTTAGACCTGAATGAGCAGTCCCTGTTTTGTTTATGTCTCTGCCAGGCCTGAAGGTCGAGGTTCAGTGAAAGACAGGAATGTTTTGTGAATATGCCCTGCTGGGTGGTATGCATAGAAGCATAGAAATAGCTTTGGCAAGGTTCAGGTTTATCTGATCAAAAATGCTGCACTTTGTTGTAACTGGCAGTTCTGACGTTTCTTCCGAGAGACCTTATATGGCATCCAAATCCACACTTTAAAAAAGGCAGCAGATGCACAAGCACATACAGGCCATGGCAAAAACAGTAGACTCATAGAAGGACTTCACCTACTTTCTCTTTCATGGTTCCTCTCATGTTGGTGCACTGTGGAGAGGAGTAGTAGCTTGAGTCAGGAATGAGGGAGTTACATAAGTTTTTTTTTTTTTTTTCTTTCTTTAGTGCGTTTGTGACAGCACTGCTTGAGTAGCACAGTGTAATATATGCCAGTGTTTGAGTGTGCGTGGCTGGCTAGCAGCTGTGCAAACACTGTTTGGGTGATCTGTGCTTCTCTTGATGTGGTCTGTCAATGAACTGGGCCAAACAGAGCAAACGGGTCAGTTTTTCTTCTGATGTCTGGCGTGTCGAACTATCTAGTTTGTGAGATCAAAACTTTAGTCCAGCCTCACCTACTTAACATGAGGTTTCATTTGAATGGGATTCGACTGTCCCTAGAGGGCAACAGATATCAGTTTGCTCAATGGGACTCCCTGTGACAATTTGGCTTTCACAATGACTCTTTCTTTCTTTCTTTCTTTCTTTCTTTCTTTCTTTCTTTCTTTCTTTCTTTCTTTTCAGTGTTGCACAGTGGTGCCACTTTGTTTCATTAAATGGGTTATTCCCGCATCCAGTCAGCCAACCATTCACTGGTTCCTACATCTGTTGCGTTGCCCATAGAAACATAAAACCGTTATGGTGCGTGGGTCTTTCTTGATGCTTCCCTCGTGACTACACACCTTAATATTTGCTTATAAAGCTTAGTCATAAAAAAGGCGTGCTAGCTCCACAGACAGCAGTCGACTAAATAATAAGCATATGGTGAGTAAGGGGTTGAGGAGCTACCAAGGTGTGGCCAATGAGGCTACAGTAAATGGCTATAAAAGCAAAAGAGATCACAAAGGCTAGAATGCCTTTCTCGCAGCTTCTGATTTTATTTGCATTACATAAAAACACCGACAACCAAAGCAAAGGAGAGAGGAACAGAAAGCATTAACAAGCATTTTTTGTTACTCTTTTCAGTCATTCACCCACCCACTGACTCAATTCCTCCACTAGCATTCTTCCCCCCTCCTTTCCCTTTCTCCCTCTGTTTCAATGTCTTTCTGTTGGCCACATGAGTTTCTCTCATGCCCTTGATGTGGTATATACTGTAGTGAGTTCCCGGTGAATGCACTTTGTCCCATCCCCAGTCATTCCTAGTTTGTAATCCCTGAGTCATGGGACTAGACGCCTGCTACACCACACGCCACTGGCTATGCGCCGGTGTTGATTAGCTTACAGCTATCACAGTCCTCTGCCCCTCATTACTAGTATGACGGGGAACCCTGACTAGCTTTTCACTGTCCAGAAAGGCCTTCAACAACTGCCCACGGATCTCTACATTGTCGTGAAAATCTTTTTTTTCACAGAGTTTCTGTTTTATATTTCCACATTTAGTAGCTGTGTTTCCTATAATAAAATGGAAACTTGGCCGGTTTAGGAACACGCCTGCTTTGGGGATCAGTCCACTGTCTTTAAAGGTAGACGGTTTGTTTCAGTGCAGATGTTCGGCTGTCCACAACGAAGTCGGATAACTTATTTTGCTCGGCGTGTGCTCTACATTGTGCTCACTTTCTTCTCTTTTGTCTATGCTTGCTTCACAACACCTGTTTTCGGAGTTGGTGTGCATAGCATGCTGCTTTTGTAATCAGGTGAGCAAATGGGGCACAGCCACCGAGTGTGCCCATATCAGACCCACAGCGTCAGATGTATGTAGATCGACCAGCCCGCCAAAGCAACAGATGACAGAGAGGGGTGGTGTTTGCTTGGCGTTTAAGTATGATTCTGCGATGCCTGTAATGAGCGACACAGTCAAATGGAAGACATATGTCCAGAGTGTGTGTTTTATGGGCTGTGTTAGTTAAAGTACTTTTTTTTGTATTAAACATTTCATCACTGTTATTTTGTCGTAGAAATTGGGAGTGTAGACCATTGTTATTTTTGCTTCACGTAAGTTCTTATTGCAGACACTTCTTTGTTGCTCTGCAACGTGTATTTGTTTTATGTGTGGTTTCAAGGTAACTGTGACCACATTTTGAATCACCAGCAGGAATTTTACAAGATCTGGTCATTGCTTTAATCATGACCAGTCACATTGTCAAATGAAGCAGCACGATATCCCCGTACGTCCAGTCATCCTTTGACTAAATGAGTCACACCCTGTCTATGTATGCTTGTCTATGTGAGTGTGTGTTTAAGAGAGAGAACTAAAGAGAGTGAGATAAGATATTTCGAGCACCAGTTTACACAACTGCAACGTTAGTCTCATGTTTTTTGAAATCACTTCCATCTCGTATTGCAAAACCCTGAGTTGTAACTTTCCAGCTATCAAAATCCTAGTTTAAATCTTTCAATCAGTACAGTCAGCCAAACCTGAGAAGTTTCACAGCATCGTGAAAAGCGTGCATATCTTTATAAAAAAGATAAAGGAAGAAAGATGTGGCCAGATGTTTTACGCTCCTATTAGCTGTGGAGCTGACACGGAGCCCAAAATAGAAGAGCGATTCATCTTCTTGAGCTGAGACCATTTTGCCACTCAGACCGCGAGTCATTTTTGGTCGCATTAGAGGAAAACAAGAAAGCTGTGAGAAGCACATTGGCGATTGTAAAACAGAGGTGGAATGCGAGGCATGCAACATGAAAACATGGCGGTCTTGGGAGAATTTATTTATGAAGTATCCATCTGCCGCCCAAAGTTCGCCGTCTAACAAGCAACAGTCTTCTTACATGTGTATATGTATGATGTCTAATTGGACCCAACCGTTACAAGCATACATGTTGCAAACCGTAAGCATGGTTGTGTTGCAGACGGCTCCATCCAAGTGTGTGAACGTGCATCTTTATACTGTCCCACATGAATCGTGCGTGTATCAGGAACCCGATTGCGGAATGTATCAATTTGGACTAAAAATGGGGCAGGCACCATGTTTTGTGGAAAAAATGCAACACAGAAAGTAAACTGTTTGTCAGATATGTCGTGTGTTTGGTTTAACGCCTAAACAGTTCCTCCAGAGCATCCCATGTCTGTTTATAACAGCAATGGAGCCTGGACATGGCTAGGCTAGCGCCACCTGCACTCTGGACTGTAGCACTTCCCTGTCAACCCCCCCCCCCCCCCCCCCCTCCCCCCTTTTTTTTTTCTCCACTATGCACTGATGCATAAAACAAGATGAACTGATCTTATTGGACTAAGTAAGTAAAAACAGACCTTTTCACACTGTTAAAGACAGACCAGTGCAGCTTTTAGCCAGTTAAAGTTGCAGCAAGGAGCCAAATCCTACTGAAAGCTCTTTATTTTTTTATTTTTTTTTTTCTAGGACAGAATTTCTAACAAGCTTTTAGCAAAAAAAAAAGAAAAAAAAGAAAAATAATGTTAAGTGTCTCTTGGTGATGGCGTGGATCAAAGTGAATGTCATATCAAGCACCGAGGCCATAGCATAAACAGTAGCGTTAATGCACTTTCACATCATGGGCTAATATGATTTCAGAGAAGGAGGGAGTGGAGGAAAGAAAGACAGAAAGGCAGCTATGGGGTATTAGTCTGACTTATTGTCTGCTTCAGTAGCCAGTGTGTCTGTGGTGGTGATGATCCTGGGCAACTCTATTTTCATGGCCAAAGACAGATGTCAGCAATACTAGGCTTGTCCCGTACAGCAGCTTTACACCACCACAGGCTTGTGTTTCAGGAGGGCAGCCAGAAGGCAGTGGTGAAGATCTAAGAATAAAACTAGTTATTCAGCACTGCTGCCTGTGATGGTGGGATTGTACTGGTTTGCGCGTGGGAGGACTTCAGCCTGACGTTGTCCTGCTTCGAAGCATGCTAAGGTCTGCTGCCGGTCTGGCCGGCTTCATCGCCTTGCATACACTTCAATTCCTGGTTTCTTGGCATTGAGATGGAAATTTAAACAGTCTGGCTGACTGAACAAGCAGCCCTCTTAAAACCAGACCGCCACCCCGTTCTTCTCCTTTTGCTCCACTGCAGCCTTCAGTCACCACTTTATCACTCTGTGGTGCTGAATGGGTCCCCTTCATACCAGCCGAGTTTATGACCCTGCTTTTGCAGACCGGGGGTCTAGATATGTATCTCCATCAAAGGCGTTCTCACATACTCCTGTCACCTCTGGTCAGCTGTGGGCTGGTCTGCCTTGAAGAACTAATTATAAGCTCTTAACTATTAACCAGGAGCTCCTGTTTTTTTTCCTCACAGCTTGCCGTAATCCTGTTTAATATGTACGTGTGTGCATGTAGGGATAATCAAGAAGGGTATAAGCCCATAGTGGTTGTTATGAAATGTTTTAACCCTCACCCGAACCCTCAATTCACCTCACCTCCCACAGGAAGTGGCAACTCAGCCACAGGAAATGGACTTATGCAGATCTTTATAAAGACGTCCCCCCCCAATGTGCTAAGATGTGCGAATAGCGGGATACCCAAATTGCCACAATCTGATATAAATAAACGGCTATGCAGTCCTAAGTACTGGCTCCTTGCTATTGACAAAGGCTATCAAAAGCCCAGCTTTGATTTAACCTTTCAGATCTTGTCCTTATTTTTTTATTCACAGTCCGATCTTGCTTCCTCACACCAACACACACCCACTCATAAACTATAGGCCTATTTATAGCTCAATCGCATGATAGAAAGCATATTGTCCCTTATTTGTTGGGTCTGGTTGCCTGCTCTGTTGTATCATTGCATCATTCGGAGCAGAGGCAGCAGTCCAGGCTTTATGAATGAACTGACTCTCCGCCAGAGGCTGGGAGATGGCACCGATCCCACTGTGATGTCATGCCACAGACAAGGAGAAGAGAGGGAGCTTTATGAAACCTCCCATTCATTGGTTTCGCTCTCTCTCTCTCGCTCTTTTTTTTTTTTTGCCCACCCCTCACCCAACTCAGTCACCCATCACCCACCCAAGATGCTTTCTTGCTATCTTCCCCAGCCCTGTCCCGCCCTGCCCATCCGTGCCTATTCCAGCCCAATAGACTTTGGCCCTGGCTGTGAAAATCCCAATTTCACACCCACGCTCTGGCGCACAGGCAAAGACGGCCACTAATTTGGTGTGTATATGTATATGTGTGTTTATATGAGTCACTTTAACAGCCTGAGGTGCCAAAGAAGTACCTCTGTCTAAAGTTGGGTTGGGCCTTGCTCACAAGGGCAGAGCAGTAAAGGTGGAACAGCCTCAGCGAGAACCCCTGGGGGAAATATCGTCGTCGCACTCAGTAGCTTGTCCATTACTCATTTCATGGCAAGAGGAGAGTGGCTAATCAATACCTTTTACTGTAATCTAGACTAAACATCAGTCTCAATTCGTCAGTGATTCTTAGCATAGATGAACTTAATATGGTTTTTACCTCATTAGTAAAATTGGTTTCATTTTGTACATTTTGCTGCAGAAGCTCTTTTTCTTTTTTTCTCTTCTTTTAAGTCAGATACTTGTCAGTGAAATGCCATAATGTTGCCTGTGATTTACATCCATTCCCACATTTCATGAGCTAAGTGGATGGGACTCATTTTGCGGACAGACCCACACAGTCTAATGTGGAAAGTGATGACTAGTGGATGCTCTAGCTCTCAGTACATACTGACCGTTCTCTATCTAATGGGGCTCGCAGGCATTGAAATCGTATCAGGACTTCATCATTTACTCGAGACTGTCTAGATCCAAGCTCGCCTCTCTCGCTAATGGATGCACATTGTACATTAGCACTGCCGCAGATAACTTTCATATGGATCATTCACCATGGAGACTGCTCTATTATCACTTCACTGTTACGTTTAGCGTTCTCCTTTCAGCCTTGCTGAACATTCTGCATCATGTTTTTAGGAGATCAGCTCAGATCAAAAAGAAAAATTTACAACAAAGTAGTGTATGTACACAAAACACACTATTTGACTGTCACCTGACAGTCAACCTTCTTCTTTTTTTTAAATTGTGTTTGTGGTTTGAATTAGAGCCTGAGCAGGATTTCAAGAAGTATTAAAACAACCCAATAATGATATGCTTTGTAGACGGGGTTCACATTTTTCTTTTTACTCTCTCTAGTGTCTAATGTTAGTTCTCATGCACTGTAGTGTTAAGTGTCTTTGATGGAAGATTTAGTGCTAAAGTGGGTTCAAGTCTGTGTGGGCAAGTACGCGGTGCGGATGGGTTGATAAAAGCGGTGTGGAGGGAGGGGTGTAAGCGGTTTGAAAGTGCAGACAAACTCCACTTGAGCCAGCTTAAATAAACTGCCACATTTTGCCTTTGCTTTCACATCAAAGCACAGACTGTCTGAGCCCCGGTCACATCTCAGTTTGCAGCCATTTGCAACATGTACCTCTCTGCATTACCAACACTACTTAAAAGCAAAACGAGCTCAGTAGAAACTTAGACAACCTTGCAGTCTTTTTTTTTTTTTTGTCAAATAGAGAAACCAGCTTTATTTTGATGTGTGAGCCATGTCTGACAGTAGTTAAACTGGGTTTTTGTGTGAGACTGTAAAACAATGGCTGTTCTCAACTCTTCAACCTTTTACCTTCACTTCTGACTGAAATGGTTACATTCTGTTTGTTCAGACTATATTATTACAGCCCAAATTGAATCACAGGAAGAAGCAAAGAGCTCCTCTGTCTTTTTTCTCCAGTCTGCTGCAAAAAAGCTTGAGAGGGGGAAGAAAAGGGGGGAAAAAAACGACCTAAAGACCGAAAAAACAGAAACTGGGAAACCTAATTTTACAAACAGCCAGACAGACATTGGTTACATGGGCGAAGTAGGGACGGGGGGGTAAGCTGCTGTGCATTCCAGACAAGGTCGCGACGTCAGTGGTGAAAACAAGCATGAACTGTATGTTGCTCTAGTATACTGCTGGCAGATAAAACACCAGCCAGTAGAGATGCCAGAACATCTGGGTTTGACACATGGCGGTGCTGCAAGTGTGACACACCCACTCCTCACAGCTTGTTTGCCCTGAAGACAAGCCTTTCTGTGATATAGGATTAATGATTTGAAATTGCATGTAATGGACAAAGAAAAAAATGATCTAAAGAAATAGACTCACCACCAAAATCAAGACCTGGCTGACTCTTTGATTTTTTTATGTGTTTGCATGTTAACCTACTTGAGACCTAAGCTGACCTGCTGTGTTTTTAAGTTTTGCCGTATGCACGTTGCCCCCCCCCCCCAAAAGTTGAGTACACAAGAAAGTGACATTAAGCTTTACTGCACAGTAACAGATAATAACAGATGTAATTGTGTGCTGTGCAAATGTGTGTGGACGGTTTGGAGATTTAAACGATAAAATATGCCCTAACTGAAACTCTAGGTTCTTTTTTTGTGGCTGTTTACAAGTTGAGCCTAGGTTGCTGGGGTTTTTTTTGTTTTTTTAACTAGTCTGTTTTTATATTAGAGGCCAGAGGGTCTTTCCCCTTCTCTCCTCCTCATCATATCCTCTGTTTTGCCCCCTTATCGCCATACTTCTGCAGCCCAGTAAATCTAATTAGATGAGTGCGAGTCATCAGGCACTGTTTAAAGCCATCAAAGGGAGCTCTGTGTCCCACTGGTTGCCCACTGGCTGTGAGCCGAGAACAGTAACCCTAGTGTGTAACTGAATCCCCTCGAGACGGGCCACCCCCGACTTTCCAAGTCACTCGCCAGCAGCCGCGGTGACATCATCACCTCATCCCTCGACCCTTGACCTGTGAGAATGCTTGACCCCGCGCTGGGTCCTGTGACAGTAGGCCCACTGTGTCGGGGCGACGTGGTAGGAGGGCTAGCAGAGGTGATAGTGTCGCTGATGGGCAGCACTGGCCACTGACCACTCTCCCACCCAGGATGTACAGGTAGAAGATAATAAATGTGGGGTTTACCAACACAGTATACACACAGTGACATGGCTCTCCCTTACTTTTTAAACAGGTTCGAGCCAAAGCTGTGACAGTCCTTGTTTCAATAGATTGGAGCCGATATGGAGACAGTGTCTGTCTAGACGGAATGTAATTGTTGAACCATGTTGTTGATCACGGTAGATATAAATGTTTGCTGTGTTTGTGTGGACGTGGATGCACGCGCACGTAACTGTGTCAATGTCTAACCGAAGCGCACATTCACAGGACTCTTCCCGCCGCCTCTTTGTCTCAATTAAATTTTCCATTCAGCGAGCTTTATCGGCATGAAATATAATACAGGATGCACTGCCGCAGCCTCAGTTGTCAATAGGAGTGAAAGGAGCATGTAATATTAGTCATTTGGATTTCAAGTCTAACAGATGCTGGTGTTACTCAAAATAAATATTCTTCTTTGTGATTTGCAGATCCCGAGTGTGGAGATGTCCCCCTGCTAACTCCAGGAAGTAAAGAGATGATGTCCCAGGCTTTGAAGGCTACCTTTAGTGGCTTCACAAAGGAACAGCAGCGACTGGGTATTCCCAAAGGTAAGACTACCAGCTGCTTTTTGCTGTCATTAGTTCCTGTTAATGTTTTCATTTGAAAACTCAAATTGCAGCACCAGCCCTCTAAGAATACCTCAGTGTGTCACATATCAGGCGCACACATCTGCAGTTCTTTCACATTTCGGCTTTCTTCAGAGGATTCTGAGAAAGCACCTCTTAGAAAGACTGACTGAAAAGGAAACGCCCAGTTGTTCCAGAAATGGCGTTGCATTATATATATTCAGTCCAGGCAGACTGACTGACTGCAACATCCCAAGAATTGAGACACAGAGACAGACAGCAAAGAGATGGCATTGAAAACTGAAGCAATTACAGCAACCCATGTGATCTGCAAATTATGATTTTTTTTAGCTTTTCATTACAACTGTGGTTTACAGTCACTTCAGCTTCCCACTTTGCTGTAGGTTATTAAGTGAAAGTTGGCTCCAGCTCAGACTGCAAAAAATGAGAATCTGTCCTGTTGTATCATTCACAAGCTGACCTGAATATTTGAGTAAATGTGTCTGGATGGTGTTGTCGACGTTTAACAGTAACTGCCACTCTTTGCAATCCTGTGCAGATCCTAGACTGTGGACAGAAAAGCACGTGGCCGAGTGGCTAACGTGGACCGTGAACGAATTCAGTCTGAAGAACGTCGATTTTGACAAGTTTGGCATCAACGGAGCCAGCCTGTGTGCGATGGGGAAGGAGCGATTCTTGGACTTGGCGCCTGACTTTGTGGGCGACATCCTTTGGGAGCATTTGGAAATGCTTCAAAAAGGTAACAGCGTAAGATGGTTATCCTCTGATTATCAGATGAGTTTAAGAGATTTAAAAGTCTCAGTTTTGTGATGCGAGTCAAATAAGAAAGCTCTCACTACACAGGCTGACATCACTGCTTACTCCAGTTTAGGACTGTCGGTATTTGCTCTTGTAACAGGAGCCAAACAGGAAGACACGATTTAGCTCAGGTCATTAATTTTTGATAGAGCAGGATGCAGTTACACGATACATAAAATCAATGATGAGGTCACTGATTCTCATTCTCCATCTATTTTTCATGAAGAGGATACAAAGCATTACCCCATGAATGGACTCAACTCTAACTTCCAGGAATCCCGCTTTACCTCAGACTACTTTGTCAGTAAGTATTCATCACAGTCAATCTGATAGCATAAGAAAACAAATATTAAAATATGAAAGGGAATCCAAATAGAGGAAGTAGATAAGGTGGTTCAGTGTGGCAAGTTGGTTAGCGTTAGCAAATAATCCCCCCACACACATTTTTTTTCTTGGATTTATTTCCTAGATATAGATCCTCAGTACATCTTTGCAGCTGTAGATGAATAGTGACCACACGTACAGTGGCATCACTGTGAATTTTTTGCTGAGTTTAGCTTCAATCAATATGTCTTGCTGAAAATCTACAAGATTGTTCCCGTGTGCTCAGGGCTATATTTTCTTTTGGACTATTCACGTGCCGAGAACTTCGGTGGCGGCTCAGCACAAGAGGGATAATGACTCCACTCCTTTTAAGATCGATCTTCCTCCTCTGTGTTGCTCCTTGCTTGCCTTCCTTCTCTGCTTTCTATCTACACTCATTTCCCTTTGTTTGCTCCAGGCTATGGTGTTGAGCACGCTCAGTGTGTCCCTCCTTCTGAATACTCAGAGCCCGGCTTCATCACAGAGTCCTACCAGACACTTCATCCCATCAGCTCAGAAGAACTGCTGACCCTCAAATATGAGAGTGAATACCCTGCTGCGGTCATCCTCCGGGACACGGCCCTCAACGGCATGCCGGGAGACTACTTTTCTGTCAAGCAAGAGGTGGTGTCACCTGACAACATGTGCGTGGGACGCCTCAGCAGAGGTGAGCGATCGTACAATGCATAAGTATGTGGCTGAGATTTGAGGAGACATTAAAGAATGTGGGACTAGCTTTGCAGTGAAAATGTGGTGCATTTACATTTTACTCAGAAGGTTTGCTCTAATTACCTGCTTACCACATGCACTTGCTTGAGTTTGTCTGAATGCATGTAAAAGTTGAAGGTTTCTATGGGTGTCTGCCTGCGTGTGATTGTGCTGAAGCTACCAGAATCTTGTCATGCCACATCAGTGTGCAAGTATTAGAAGAGAAGAAAAGCAGGCCTTCTGGTTGGCTTGTGGTTCAAGCAAACCCGACTTGTACACTCTAGACTGGGTTGGGGAAAAAAAAACTCTATTGTTTTTGTCAGAGCGATACACGAACCAAAGCCACAATGTGTTCTGTTCTTGCCGCATGTCCCTTATGTAAAACAGTTCAAGTGGTGTAACCTTAAAAAAAAAAGGTATTTTTTTTCTCTTTCTTGTTTTTCTTGGCCTCCTTTCTTCGGCGCAACCTTAGGGTTCTGGGTAAGGAGATAGAGGTGTCATCCTCAGTTAGCGTGGGGTTTTCTCATGAAACTGTTTGCTTTTCTGAATGCTCGAGCTTGTTTTCTCTCCCAGCAATAGTTTACAGAGGAATTAGCGGTATGATTTAGACCGTTACCCATAAAGCTAGGGTTTTTCTTCTCCCAAATCCCCAGCTGTATAAATTATTAGCAAGTGCCATGTAAACCATACGAGTCCTCCATCCAGTGCTTTAAGCATTTGCCTGCAAAGCTTGAGATCCAATCCCCATGCATCACACATACCAAGTGTTTGCGCATTGAACTGTGCTCTCCCGACGTGGGAAAGTATCTTGTAGCACAATTGATATCCACATGTGGCTCCAATTTTACCAGTTGAAGATTTCAGCATCAATAGCGGCATGGCATTATCTGTCATTTGTTAATGGCTTACCACTGAAAGACTCCTCTTATCGTCATCAAGGCCAAAAATAGCGGGGCAATTTCTGTGAATGTCTTCCATTTAAAATCAAACCCAAATGCTGGTTGTGAAAGTGAAATGAGGTGTGAAATGGAGGGACGTGGCACTGTACAGAGCAATAAGCTATAGCTTAGTGAGGAGCAAAACAATTTACTTCTAAGGTGTGGCTAATGTCCCTTTTGTCAAATCTCAGCAAGGTTTTCGCAATTAATTCAGAGTTATTTGCTATTGTTCAAGTTTCGCCATCCGACAGTTTTGGAGGTAATAGTGATTTGTCATAGAATCTATCTGTGTCATATAGCGAGTGCACTTATTTCTTTTCCATCGGTTCAACTTTGGCTCTTACTGAAAGTCCAAAGTCACTTTCCATCAGGCTGTGGTAGACTTGGTTCATCTTGGGATGACTAAAAAAACATAGCCTGTGTGTGACTGTGACAAATTGAATAATGCTATAAAACTGAGTAATCACTAATGTGCAATGCCAACATCAATGCAACATTGACGGGAATCATCTTAAGATTTTTGCCATCATCAAACTGGCCTAAATGCTAAAATTTTAATATCATATAACTTGTCCACAAACAATGTCAGAGTTTGAAATCACAGTAATGTGAGTTTAGAGTTTCTACCTACATAACAATGGCTTTCTTGCCAATTTTTACATTTTTTTTCGCCCTTTCCCTTCCAGGTAAGCTTGGTGGCCAGGACTCGTTTGAGAGCATTGACAGCTATGAGAGCTGCGACCGACTGACCCAGTCCTGGAGCAGCCAGTCTTCATTTAGCAGCCTGCAGCGGGTACCGTCTTATGACAGCTTTGACTCAGAAGACTACCCCGCTGCCTTGCATGGCCACAAGCCCAAGGGCACCTTTAAAGACTATGTGAGGGAGCGCTCAGACCTCAGCAAGGACAAACCCGTCATCCCAGCAGCAGCACTGGCAGGATACACAGGTAAGATGTCTAGAAATCACACTTTATATTTATATGCAGTCATTACAGTAAAAGAGTAATATTGGTCTATATGTATTTTTTCTGATCGCGTGCATGCAAACGGTAGACGTTTATGGAAAACCAGTCCGATTGTTGATTTCTGTGAATATAATTTTAATATAAACACTTCTGTAGGGCACAAAATGCAGTGTATAATGTGGTGTAACAAACTTGTTGATGCTCTGCAAAAGTGCCAAATCTTGTGGTGCCTGAATGCAACACTTTTAGACCAAAGAAGAGAAAAAAAGCACACCTTTTACCCAGGCAACCCAAGTTATGCACATCACAGGAAATAAAACAGATTTTACTCATGCCTCCTTTTACTTCACTTCTTTTTCTCTCGCTTTTTTTTTCTCTTCTTCTTTTCTGTCTTCTCATCTACCTTCTTCTTATCGGCAGCCCGCATCTCAACCTATTTTTTCCAGGTCGTCCTAGCAACGCTCGTGAAACTTAGAAATTATGCCTGCCCCTGCACATAACACCAGAGCAGAGTAAAATTATCTCTTCATCTCATGAGGCATCTTCTCACTCATGCATGCTGAAAAAGCTCCTTTATGTATGTTCTTCAAGTTCAGTAAGATGGAGAGATATTTTAAAGGCTCTTGTGCAGCAAATGCACTATTTTAGCATCTGGCATGACTTTTAGTTTCAAAAGGGTGCAAAAAAAAGAAACCCAACTGCTGCTGTTGCTACTTCTTAACCGTTTATCAGCACTGAACCATAAATACAACTTTTAAGTTAATTTGAATCAAGAAAGATGACATAAATAGCTCTGTTTTTTTGGCCTCAAGTTAGCTGTCTTTTAATGTCAATTGCCAAACATACGAAGAGAAAAGTCAAATCCCTGCAAAGGGGTTTAATTCAAGTTATTCTAGTTTAAAGCTGAACTGTAAACACAGCTGAACACTGACACAGTTGAACGCTGACGCTGAATCGACTCTTCACAGAGTGTTTGGGACCTTTTCGGTCTTGTTTAAATTACAGTCACATGGCAGTAAGACTGCCAGTATTGGAAAAAGGGGGAAATCCAAGCATATTTTCCAACGTCACAAACAATGCATACATCAGATCTCTGCAGAGTGCCCCAAAGTTGGTATGCACAAGTTAATTGGTCAGCTGTATGGTCATTAGTTCAAGAGCCACTTTTAGAACAATAAGTCATTTATGAAATGTTGGAACGACATAGTTATGAATTTATAACCAAATGGATTAGACCAAGGCACAGAGCATCTCTAGAATGATCTAAATCTGTTTTCTCCCTGCACGCTAAACCAGCAGAGGCAATGCAAACTGGCTGCAAGCAGTCACGGCGTAAACATATTATAAACGAGTCATAGTTGCATAGTTTCATAATCTGTCTTTTTATGTACTGCATGTTTCAACTCCAAATTGTGTACTTGTAAGGAAAGCATGGCAGCTGCTTTCGGCCTAATGTGAGAAGAGACTTGTTTTGACTATGAAACTATAACCATGAAGGTAATAATGCCACAACACTCCAGTTTTTAAGACAAAAAACAACAACCAAAAACTTCTAACTGCCGCTCTGGACCCTGCTATTTTAAAGAGTAGTGCAAAGAGAGTTGTGGTCTTTCAAAGATGGAAGCATTTTTGTGTTTGCCCATGTGCATGTGTGGGTGGGTGAATAAAAACAGAAGAAGAAAAAAAAGGATCGGGGGAGCAAGAGAGAGAAAGAGACCTCTATCTGGAAAAAAGAAATCCCTCAAAATAAAGAAACAACCTCTTGTACAATTCCAAAACAGTGTTTATGACAGCTCGACAGCTTGCTCTTGCTCGACTTCCTGTTTAAGTCACGGGGTGACAGGTGACACTTGTAACGAGGACAGGGGACCTGATAAGGCTGCAGGGAGATAAGGCTCCAGTTGCCATCTGCGTGGTTTCCTGCGACAATTCATCATTTACACCTCTGTCTGCAATAACATCAGGCCACCTTACAACATAGCGAACTCTCATTTTGGCGCATGATATTTCGCTCTCTGTCTCACTATTGCATGTATTTGCTCGTACACACAGAGGGCTTTTGCATTGCAACGTTGTAAAAAATAGTAATTCGCCAGTCAATATTAGCTGGTCTCGCCTTTAAAATTTTTTATCCACACCTTTGAATTATCGTCCTTTAAATAGCCATATAGGTTTTAGACTCATATTGCCATGGATTCAATACTTATCGTTATGAAGACGAGCCCCAACCTTATGCTTGTTCAGTTGTGAAAAGATTTTAACATATTTTAAAAAGGGTTGCCTACATTGTGGCGTGAAAGCACGAGATTCTGGTATTACCCTTATGTGGGCTCACAGTTACTGCAGCAGGAACACGAGTCAAAGCTTTCTGTATGAGTGACACCCGATGTTGCGGAGCCACTTATTTTCCAAACTCGGAATGGCTGCTGTCATGCACCTTCTTCTTCAGTCCCTGCGAGGCCTTAGAGGGCTCTAAATTTCGAGTTGTTCAACCCACACGTCTGTTTCCCTGAACGCTTTTGTTTTTGTTACAAAAAGGCTACGTTTGGTTTTCTGAGGCACTCGAGAGAGGTGACTTTTGCTTAGCTCCAGTTTTGCTTAGGCGGTGTGCTGCACTGGCAGGTGTGATTTCAACACGCAAGCCTCAAAAGTGGGTGGGTTCATGTGTATGCTGAAAAAAAAAAAAACAAACAAAAAAAAAAACCACACGATCAAAGTGCACTGCAGTGAATCTAGTTCAGAGACAAAACCAGGCTTTTTTTTTATCGCCTTTGTTCTGCTTTCCCTCCTTTTTTTTTTCCATGAACTCTAATACACTTTTTGCTCTGACATTGAAATGATGTTTTACTAGTTTATTCATTTAATGTTACTCTTGGAAAAATGCACCCTCTTAACTTTGCATTGAACTTGGCAACTGCTCTCTTTCTTAAAACAGACTCTATTCAAGTACAGTAGATGTGCTGCTGAAGCCTAAATGCAGCCCTTCTTATTTTTAAAATAGTGATTTCATCAGTGTGGAACTCTTGCAGACATAGCCTCTCACTCTAAATTCACATACTGCACAGGGCAACTGGCAGACAAGGGAATACATGATGAATGGGACTTCTGTGCTTGGGACGACATTTAGTTCCACTGCTGTACTTCAGTCTGACCCAGATTAGAAGCTTTACTTTGTTCCTCTTTTCAAATTAAGTGAATAATTAGCATGAATATGTAACACTTTTCATATATAGCATAAGTACTTAGTGTCGTGCTTCTTCTGGCCGTGACTTTTATCACAGACAGGACATTGTACAGACAGTGCTGTTCCTCAACACATTCTGCATAGCACATGGACTGATGGGAATATATCTCCTAGATTCGGCGTATTGTTATGTGAAATATACTAGTTTAGTTCGATAAAATGTTGAGCAGACTATGGGACTTGGGAGCATTTTCCAACAACAGGAGCTCTTTTGCTCTGAACTTAGCCTCACCTCAATCAATCCCCACAGCAACTGGCATCTGCACAAACAACAATGTGTCCTCTCAGTGTGTATAGCTCTTCTTCTTAAACGAACACCTTCTCCCCCTCCACCCCCATCTGCTCTGCAGGCAGTGGCCCCATCCAGCTGTGGCAGTTTCTTCTGGAGCTACTGACCGACAAGTCTTGCCAGTCCTTCATCAGCTGGACAGGCGACGGCTGGGAGTTCAAGCTTTCTGACCCAGATGAGGTGAGAGGTTGCGACCCCACTGGTCATCTAGCACACGTGCTGGGAGGTCTTAAGTAGTTAGCCAGATGAACAAGATGGCTGCTTGTTCCATGTAGCTCAATTAATTGCAAGTTTCAACAAAAGTATGTATTCTAATGTTTCTGGCACATCTTGACAGGCTTGTTCACTGTGCTTTTTCAGGTTGCTCGAAGGTGGGGGAAAAGAAAAAACAAGCCTAAGATGAATTATGAGAAGCTGAGCCGTGGCCTGCGTTACTACTATGACAAGAATATCATCCACAAGACATCTGGGAAACGCTATGTCTACCGCTTTGTCTGTGACTTGAAAAGCCTGCTGGGGTACACTCCCGAGGAGCTGCATGCAATGTTGGATGTAAAGCCTGATACGGACGAGTGAATCAGATATGAAAGAATAAAAAAGGAAGTGAAGACAAAAAGTTAAGGAGTCACTTGGACTGAGGCTCATAAAGTGGTCTTAACTGTTTAATAGAATTGGTAAACCAATTATTTTGGGGACCAAAAATGTTTTGTTTTGGTTTTTGGGTTTTTTTTGCTGTTTTTTTTAAACGAATAACTGTGGTCTTTGTCAACTTTGAGCTCCTGTCTCTCAGACCATAATTTTAAAACCGAAGGCAGAAGCCTAAAACCTGTATTCTTACCCTGTTGCATTTGAGGTGCGTGTGTGTGCACGCATGTGTGTATGTGTGTATGAGTGACTTATACTGGTGTCATTTAGCAGCTCAAAGCAGACAAAGCGTTACCGGGTAGATTTCAGGTTCTGTTCTGACTAAGTAGCAAAGTGGGGGAGAACTGAGAGAGAGAGAGAGAGAGACAATAAAAATGTTGGGCTAAACGAAGCGGAAAGTTCCTGCTAAGAAAACGGTTGCCAAAAAAACCTGAACTGAACTGAGGAAGGTATAATCTCATACTTGCATACATGCTTACTGTTTTTCCCTTTGGCAGTGACAGACTTTTTTCAGCTAGGACCAAAAAAAAAACAAAAGGAAAAAAAAAGTGTCTGGTTTAAATTGCTGTTTATGCTTGTGCCACCATACTAATGCCGATTTCTCAAAACAGTCGCTGTACATCTTCTGGATAAGTGTTGTAAAGGGTATTTTTTCACATTGTTCTCAGTGACGGTATTACAGTGGAACCAAACATTAGATGCCAAGTTTTACTCGTCTGTTCTCAAGGAACTTTCAACTGAAATGTGCTGATGCGTTATCAGACAACACTATAGACACTGGCCCCTTGCTTTGTAGAGTGTGAAGACCTGGTGAGGTTACTCATAGCAAGAGTGTCTGAAAGACAACTGAAAGTAGCCGTTGCTTTTGAAACTGACACGTTCACCTTTATGTACATGTTTGCCACCTCGTTAGAGACGCATATTGTGACTGAAAGTCGTGCATTTTTTTTTTTTTTTTTGCATATACCACCAGTATTAGCAAACTGTAGACAATCTTATATGGGGAAATTCAGGAGTAAGAGGAGCTGTTTCATGTGCAGATTAAATGCATAATTTCATTTCACTGCCCATGTAAGCTTACTTTTAGACACGTTTCCATATTAATTGCCTAGAGAGTAAAATTGCAAGTTGGTTTGCTGATGTTATCTTGCATAATTCTCTTTCAAATGTGTTGTACGTTTTGGCCATAAGGAAGGGTAGTATAGTGTGAAGGTACAGTGTAGGAAAGCAGGTCAGGTAATAGGAAAACTGACTATAAATGTTGACTATAGAGAATCTGAAACTTTAGAGGATAGATGAAGGTGATGGGTGATGTGGATAATGTAGGTGATCTCTCGTGATGTCTGATGACGACAGGTTGATACAAGTGATGCAAGTTAACTTGCTTGAGAAATATAGGACGGATGGCAGAGGCTTCCATTTCAATTTTACATTCTTTTGCAACTTATCTACATTCAGTTCAGAAATGAATGACTGGTTACAAGCAAATTGGCAACAGTTTCCTCCCAAACAGTGGGAACAGTGGCTGTACACTAGCCTTATGGGAAATGCCAAAGTTGAGTATTATATTAGAATACAATGTTATTGTTTACAGTAGCTGAAAGTTACCCATATGGATGAAAATAGCTTCTGAGATGTCTATTTGTACAGATTCTGTTTCATAATGCTTTACTGAGACCCAGATTACACAAATAAGCAAAAGACAAAGCAGGAATAATAACCAAAGCCCATGTGAGGTCTTTGGCCACGGTGCACCCACAACGTTAGGAGATGGGGACCAGAAACCTCTCACGTATTCGTGAAATGTCGTCTTTTATCTTTTGTTAATACGTCAGAAAGCACACAGCTTAAGGACAAAGAGTAACGTCTTTGCTGATGTTTTTTTTTTTTTCTTTTCATTTTTGATTTTGGATACCGGCTGAGTTTAGGTAAGAGATGATGTATACGTTCATACTGTGTAACTGGTAACAAGCTTGTCCATTGTTATTCAGCACTGGCTTAGTGTTTCCTTATCCAAGATAAAGAATTGGAAGTTAAACAGTTGGTTCAGGAATAAGCTGCACTGTATGTTCATTCCTTTATTGCATATGTTCACACCAGTGTTTTGAAAATCTTCTTTCTCTCTTTTTTTTTCTTTTTTCTTTGGTATTGTTCAGGTATTTTTCTGATGTCAGTGTTCTGTATTAAAGTGAGCTTAAAAGACTTATTTTTTATCTGTTTGTATTAAAAAAAATGTTTTCTTTTTTCCTCCCAACACAAACGTCATAATGTTAGTATGGTTGGCTTCATAAGATCAATGTGCTCGGAGAAAACATTTCTGTTACCTAAAATGTTAATATTTTGACATTTACTTTGTCAGGAAATTATACTGTTGTTAAATGTCAGAGTCTACAGTCTACTGCAGGTCTTATGTATTAATGAAACCTAGTCAGGCAAGTGTACACCTAACAATATTTTGTGGCATATGCATATCTCGGAATGGATTCAGAAGGAAAACTTGTTATTTTGGATGTTTTTTTGTATATTTTATAGTGTCTTTGTATTTTTGTTATGAGATCATTTTTATTGTATTTAGTTCACAAGCATTTGAATATTTTTCAATAATTTATATTTTATAAAAGACGAGATGCAGACAGCTGGTGCTTTCATGGGAATTTAAAGGTAGCGCAGGACAAAATAATGTAGCTAATTTCTTTTTGTTTTTGTTTTTGAATTCATTTTTTATATAGAAAATAGACCTGTCTGCTAGAGGTAAAAAGGCTGATGCTGGCCCATCAATGATTTCTGCTGGAAAGGTTTTATAAACTGTAGCTTCTATTTCCAAAATGTACTTAATGTACTTCAAAATGTTATAAAATATATGTGAAGAAAGATTTTATCACTGTGTGTGGTGTTTTTATTGTGAAAGTTCACATGAAAGGTTAACCATCTGCCTACTTAGTGATTTTCTTCACTTTTCTATATAGTTTAAATATAGATTTTTGTCACAGTTCAATGAGAGTATGGATGGGAAATGTAGGGATTGCATGCCATTATTGAAAATAAAATATATGGAAATATTGTATGTATATAAGTAACGTGCTTTGATTTGCAGAGTCTCTTTACAGCTCCCTATATTCATACTTTGGCTTCAATACTGTTCTTGAACAGCAAAGAACAACTAAATGATGAAATTGAATCATAGTGTTATTAATATTGCTGTTTGCATTTCCAGATATTGTGCTATTGTCACTGTGATAATACTGCACAATAACTGGGCAGTAAAATAACAGCCCTAGTTTAGAGTTTTCAGTCATCTGCAGATCACTTTGTAAAATATGAAGTGAAATTAAGAGAAACTATTAATCATGTCAAAGTACATACCCCACACACTTTATCAGGTACAATTATTGAACTGCTTGTTAAAGTGAACATCTAATTAACCAATCACATTGCAGCAACTCAGTGTATTTAGGCGTGTAGAAATGGTCAAGTTGACCTGCTGAAGTTCCAACTGAGCATCAGAATGGAGAAGAAAGGTGATTTAAGTGACTTTGAATGAAACATGTAACAGGCGGACTGGTCTAAGTTTTCAGAAAATGCTGATCTGCTGGGGTTTTCCCTGCACCACCATCTCAGGGCTTTTCTACAGAACGGTGAAAATGAATCCTTCAAATTGTTCAGAAAGCATCAAATAACCACTGTTTATAACCAAGGCATGCAGAAGAATATCTTTCAATGCATAATATACTGTAACTTGAAGCATATGAGCTAGAGCAGCAGAAGACCACACTGGGTGCCACTTGTGTCAAATAAGAACAAGAAACTAAGGTTACAACTCACATAAGCTCAATAAAATAGCACACAGTAGAAGACTGGAAAAGCGTCGGCTGTTCTGATGAATTTATTCCTGCTGCGACATTTGTATGGTAGCATCACAACTTGGCATTAACAGCATAATAATCTGGATCAATCTCACCTCAAATGTTCAGGGTGCTGGCAGTGTAATGGTATGGGGGATATTTTCCTGGCACACTTTAGGCACCAGCTGAGCATTATTTAAACACCTCAACCTACCTGAGTGTTGCTGCTGAGCATGTCTATCCCTTTATGACCACATTTTGCTCATTTTCTGGTGGCTGCTTCATGGTATCTCACAAAGCTTAAATAATCTCAAACTGCTTTCTTTTAAGATGACAGTGAGTTCACTGCATTCAAATGGCCAACACAATCATCCAATCAATCCAGTAGAGCACCTCTGGGATGTAGTAGAACAGGAGATTCACATTATGGATGTGCAGCCAACAAATCCACAGCTGTGTGATGCTATCATATCAATATGGATCAAAGTCTCTGAGGGATGTCTCCAGCACTTTGTTGAATCTATGCCATGAAGAGTTCAGCCAGTTCTGAAGGCAAATGGGGGGTATCGAATAAAGTCTCCGAAAAGCGTATGCCTGATGTGTTTATTAACGTATAGTTTTGATTTACTAATGAAGACAAACAAAAAAGATGCGCAGAAAAATTGTTTGAGTAAAGACCTGATTCTGTAATAACCTCAAGGTCATAGTGGTACAAATTTGTCAAACACATTCATCCTTTGTACATATTGCTGTGGTGCTTCAAAGGAGGCGTATCGTTTCCCTTTGAAATACATTCCGTCCATAGTGTGTCTGAGTTTTAACAATTGTGCTTCGTGCACACTGATGAGGTGACATAAAAATGAAACCAACACACTGAGGCTCATTCAACCCTTCTAATAAATTCCACTCTAGATAAAAAACATGCAAAGCTGTTGCCTGCTGCCCACAGCTGTTTGGCTCCACTATAACAAGCTAAAGTTACAAAAATAATCATTAAACATATTTTTGTATTTTTTTTTTATTTGATATGTTATTTTTATTATTTCAGGGAGTTTAAATGTATTTATTTAGACAAGTATATTTTATATTGACAGTTGTACTCCTTACAATAGACTGCCATGTAAAAAAAAAAAAGTAAAGTGATAAGATTCATGATATGATAGAGCTGTCTTCTGACAAAATTAGACCCATATTCTTCTCTTGGATCAGTGTTTTGTGTTCTTGGCAGAGGACAAGCTGAGGTTACGCAGGTGGGTCTTCTCTTCTTCCACCTCCCTCTCTCTGACTGGGCTGATGATCCAAAGCAGACACATTCACGAGGCAGCTTTTTAAAATACTTCACCAGACAGTGCATGTTCCAAGAGACCTGGAACGAAATCCAAATCATTATGATACTACTCATACCCACCTCTTCCTCATCCAGAGACACAAAGCTGGCTCACGCAGACACAGTACTCTTCTTTCTCCCCTTTTGTGCCTTATTCAAAGAAACCTTCCACTGATTTAAGCAGTGTCTCAAGGTGAGAAACAGAAAACTGAGACAGAAAAGGAAGAGGCGACCTGTGTTCAAAGTGAGAAGTGTAACACCTGTCAGTCTCAGAAGGATATTCGATCATTTCTCCATTTTTTGAGGTTCTAAAGTAACTTGCAATTAACCGTCGAGCCATTTTGTGTTCAGACGAAGGCTATTGCTTCATCATTACATTTACAAATGTATGAATAATAATGACTGCAATATATGCAAATGCAATGTATGTATTATCTAAAATCTGTAACATGTCAACTGGTTAAATTACAAGATTTGTTTTTGATTTAAAGTAGTACACATTTAAATGCAAGACACACACACACACACACACACACACACACACACACACACACACACACACACACACACACACACACACACACACACACACACACACACACACACAAAACAGTGAGAGATTAGACAGTTAAAGGGCTTACTTACTCATCAATAGCCATATTCAGTATTTTCTAAAATATTTTAGGATTAGTTGCAGAGACATATGTGACACTTATACATGGAAATTTAAATACATACACACAATGTGCCCTTTGCCTTGAATCAAGGAGCAGCATAGCATCTAAATGTAATTACAGGCAGAATAGTTGCTGCGCCAGATTACAGAATCAATTTCAACAAATCCTAAATAACAAGCATGTGACAGATGTTGCAATGTTGTCTGGTCCCTAAGTAACATAGTAATTTTTAATAGATTAAGTAAATCACCCTTTGGCTCATTTAATCAGTCAAACTCCTCAGAGTTTGTGAATGGAACTAGAACAAGTTGTGGTGACGCTATAGTATTTGTACTCTATCAGTTTTTCGTATTAGACTACATGAATACACAGTTAGAACATCTAAATGAACTGTGAAGAAAGCAGTAGAACTGGAACAACCATAAACCCAACACTGGAAGACAAAGCGTGTGTCTACATGTTATTATATGTCATATAATATGGAATATATAATATGTCACTCAACATATTATTGTAGGGTCTTTATCTCAAAATATAAAGTGCCTTAAACTGATTGTTATTGTAAACTGAACTCCAAAATCTTTTCCAACTTTTAATTTCTTCTGTAGCTCAATCTTTAATGTTAATGACCTAAAATTCTGCTGTGGATAGAACATAACTACATCTATCTTCACTGCCCAACATTATATCCTCTTCGTTGAAACAGAATCCCTGTGACGCACGAGACAACAGCTCAGTGGTTCCATTACGCAGCGTTGAAATACAACCAATGTGTCCCTGTGGGTCCTTATGGCCCAAAAGGAAAAAAAAAACTGTTATCAGAGGACAAATTCATGTCCTATTGCCCTTCAAAGTTGTGCTGTCTTGTGTTACTATAGTATGCAGGCACTAACATAAACAGACTTAAAACCATTGTCTAAAAAAGACCCTGCTAAACGATTATGGAGGTTTGCCATGTCATAGAGACTACTGACTACTAAAATAGACTATCATGGAAAAGTGAAGGTGATTTATAATTACACTTCAACTTATTGTTTTTTTTTAATACATATATCTCAAATATTTTCCAAGATCAAGCAACAAAGTTTTATACAGAAATGTTTACCTTATGAAAAGGTGTGTTGATTTATGCATTGATTTATTGATGCTCCTTTACAACAAATTACTGCACCAGTGTGGTGTGTTATGGAGGTGTTACTGCTAAGGTGTTACTGAAGTTGCTTTCATAGTGGCTTTCATCTTCCTCTTGGCAGTTCAGGCCAGGTTAGTTGGGTCAAACACAGTAATAACATGGTTAACAAAACAATGCTAAAAAAGGAAATCTGCATCTCCGTAAAGCTTGTCAGCAGATGGAAGCACGAGTTAATCTAAAATCTACTTGTAGATGACAATGTTGACTTTGGACGTGATAAAACACTGCAAACTGACACCACTGGTCATTGCAATGCAATTCACCACAGAATGCAGAAACTTCACACTGGACTTCAAACACCTTGGATTCTGTGACTTTCCTCTCCTCTTCTAGACTGTATGGCCTTGATTTCCAAATGATGAAATGCAAACTTTATCTTTATGTGGAAAGAGACACTTCTCGTGGCTTTGGTTGAGGAGTGGCTTAACATTAGGAATGCAAGAGTAGCCTTGATGTACTCAAACCAGCTTAGTGCACTCTTTGTGAAGCTCTCCCAACTTTTTGAAATAACTTTTTGAGACAATGTGTACCTTTTGCTACCACACTTTCCTGTCCACTAAACTTTCCATTAATCTACTTCAGTACAGCACTCTACCAACAGCCAGCCTTTTCAGCTATCATTTTTATGGCTTAACCTTCTTGTGGAGGCTGTTGATAACTATCATCTGGACAACTGTCAGATCAGAGTCTTCCCATGATTGAGGGTGTGTGTAATGAACTGGACTCAGAGATACAGTTTTTGCTAGTAAATCATGCTGAATCCTACACACTTGGCCTTTAACCTTAGTATGGAATATATCAGACAAAACATAATGGATTAATTTGCCCAAAGTTAACAACAATGAGGATACAACAGATTTTCTAATAACACCAGAATAGCTTCACTGCACCCTGGTATGAACTGCCCAAGTCTCTGGAGCTACTAGAAATATCACCCATCAGTCTTTTAAAAAACATTTCCTCTTTTGGTGTTATTTTGATTGTGGCGAGTGCTGTCTAGCATGTTGGTTTCAAAATGTCAAATAGGTGTTAAACCATGTTGAAGTCGTTTTCATGAGAACAAAAAATAACTTGAAGAATGGTAAAAGGTTTGTAGAGACCAGTGCTGTTCAATAGCATATTAACTTTTTTTTTTCTTACCCAATACAAATTGTGCATAATGGGGACTTCTAGACAAATCAATGAGAAGTGACAGTGATAAGAAAACTCTTTTAGTTACCGGTGTTATGGTCTCGAGGATAGACGCACACGCTCCCTTCCTCTCACTCACTGTATTGTTATGTTTGAGACGTGTTGAACCGCATGTCTTAGCAGGTGTGTGCTGACTGTATTATGCAGGCTTATGAAGGGCAGATCCAGGCCATCCCCTGCTTTGGATGGCAATTTGCATTTTTATTGCCATTGTCACATCCTCAGTTAATACACCATTGACTCCCGGTGCCACCCCTGGACCTGACGGCATCACCTCGCTATCCCACCCGAAATGAGAGCGCCTGCAGGGCCCTGGATCTTCATCGACCGGAGCTCAGGTACCAGTCGACCTGGCATTCTGAGACGGAAATTGAGTGTCTTCTCATGTTAATGTGGACTTTCCATTAGGAAAGATGATTGATTTGTGCTGTGCCGTTGCTGTGAATAGGCAATAGACTGGCACAATAAAAGAGCGAGATGGAGCTTTGTGTGCAGGTGAGGCCATATGTGAACTAGACTGTGACTGAATCTGGGTGCTGAAGATGGAGTGAGAGGGGGCTGGGGGCAGAGACAAACACAGAGATGAGAGATGGAATAGAAAAAGTTGAATGCAGGAGGGTGAAGGTTAGGAGGTGAAAAGGAGCAAAGGAGCAGTTGAAGGTTTAGAAGTGTGAAGGGATGGGGAGATGATAGTGCGAGGAAACTCTCATTCGCATTCATTTGAGCCGACTAGATGACAGAAAAGAATTAGAGGTCCTAAAGACATTTTTCTTACAGACTATTCTTCTAAAGTTTCTTTTTGTGAGGCAGTTGAATGAATAACAACTTGAAAAGCAATCCATTTCAAATGTATAAATCTGTAACACAGTGCTAATGTATTTACTGTCAGCTTGTACATGCACTGAGAGTTCATCTGGATTAAAACATGCTTTGGTCACTGTCCAGTTAACCAAGCAAATGTTTTCGCTTTCTTTTACTGTGAGTTGAGTGGGATTCAGCAACTTTCCCAGGACATCTGCTCCCAACGCCCACGTTCACGTCTTCATCCAATAGAAGTGCTTAGTTCACCCCAAAGACCAGAGGGTGCTCTGCAATGATTGGTTGCCTGGGCCAGGGCCCAGAAAGGGAAGGCTGAGCCCTGAGAATTTTCCGAAACATTTTCTTTGCTGTCTTGGCTTTCGCCAACATCTGTTTCCAATCAACGTTAGTAAAAAGGCCGCTTTTCTTTCTCCCTGATGTCTGGGGTGCACACACATGGACATATATACACAGACACATACACATACGCACTCTTCTCAGTCATCTGCATTCTTATTTGTTAACATAGAGGAAATTTTATGTTTTTGGCAACATTAAAGATACTTCTTGGTCAAGTTTATTTAATTATACCAGTATAGTATTTTACTATCTTTACACAGACAATTTTATGCTGTTATTTGATAGATAGCAATGATACATCATTATTCTGTTCATGAAATAGATCTCAATGAATTGAGTGAGAGCAAACATTGTATAAATTGGTAACATTTTCAAAATGTACACACTCGAACACATGTTGAACATCCTTGCAACTGCTGTCCTCAGCACAGCATCCTGTCTTTTTCATGATTAGTACTAAAGTTCAGCTTCCTACCGCAAGTTTTATGTGTTTTGCTACTGCTTCTTACTTTCTATCTTTGAGTCACAGCTCTGCCCTCCTGTGTGGTCATTGCTGTTGCTTCTATTGTATCACTTTTGACTGCAAGTCAACAAACTCCAGAAAACCCTGTTTATTATAGCAGGTACTTTCCACAGATATTCAGAAATAACCATAGTGATTCACTGTATCCAAAGAGAAACACACAGTGTAAGCAGCAGTTCCTTCAGTTCTTAGCAATACCTCCCCATTAGTAAGGCTGCCTGTGTTATTTCTGCCAGCAAACTACTTAATAGGCTTTGGCCCCCTTGGCTATACAACCATGGGAGAAATAACTTGGAAGTCATAAGGCTGGTCAAGTGAAATTTAGGAGTTCTTGCAGACAGTTTTTTGGAGCAGCTGGAGCAAACTGTAAAGGCCAGCCCAGCTACAAATCTAAGCATTTTAAACAGGTAAATATGTTACCTTTGATGAAATACACAGTACTGAGATTGAAAGATGATTCAAACATGCTTGAATGCCATTATATTTACTTTTTGGTATTGTTTGAAATTACATTGTAAACAACTGTTAGTATAACAACTGTGTCATTTAGTGTAGATAAAGATATAACTAGCAGCTGCCTGATTTTGAGCTTCCTCCCAATGACCCTTGACCCTGAAGGCTATTGACTTTGTGATCCTGCTCCTGCTGGGCACAGCTTGATTTACAGCGCAGTAGTTACTTGGTCTTTGAATGTAATCCTGGGTCAGACTGAGCTAATAAATCTGAAGTGTGCAACTTTTGTTGGTATTTTTGTAATCGTTTCCATAAAGATTACACTTTTTAATCATAATTTCTTAATTTCATAGCCTCTTTATTTGACTGTTACGGCATTTAAATATCCTGCCTGCAACACATAACACTGGGTTTATACTTCGGAACATGTTACAATGAGTTACATGTCTGTGTTAAAATGAAACTACAGGTGGTTAAGTGTGGAGGTTTGAAAGTTTACATGAGACTTAATAAACGTATGTATAATTCTGCAATGCAAAGCATTTGGAGACAAGAAAATGCCAATCAAAAGTAGTAAGCATTGTGGAAAAGGAGAATTCATATCTCTGCTGACTTCTTGCTCTACAGTAGTGTATAATCATACCAATTACCAATGATTTTTTTTAACAGAGCCTTTATATTGCTGTCAATCTCTCCTTAGTTTGAATGACAAAAAAGTCACTTCCAATTACCTTTGCCCATGCCAGGCATTTCACAGATGAATGCCGAAAGAAAGAGAGGCTGATGATGGCGGAAGAATGGATTAAAAAAGAAAAAATGGCTAAGGGTAAGCTGAGGAAGCGTGAAAGGAAAGGTGTACACTTTGAATTCAATTTAAACCAGTTCCCACAGAAACCTCCCTTTGCATTTCAAAAAACAAAGCAGGTTGATCAAGTGAAGATGTGTAATTTTCATGCTTTATTTGGGCTTTGCACACATGATTTGCACAAATAGAATCTTTTCCATCTCGGAGGTCCCTTTACCGAGGGGAAGGCAGAATCTGAACCAAAAATTGAAACATTTCTTAAAGGTTGCCAAGCAATACATAGTCACCATGCTCCAATGTAGCATTTCTTGTGCTTTATTTCCTGTTGAAAAGGTTTGATAACATCAGTGTTTAGTGGATTTTTACAAATGTATTTACTTCCTAATTGATGGTTTTCATGAGGGTCTTTTATCTATTCTTTATCCAGCTTTTTTTCGTAGCTTCCTTTAACCCTTGTATGGTGTTCGGGTCTGTGAGACCCGTTTTCACTTTTATTCAAAAGAAAAATGAAACAATTAATTATTTTTTCAACCTGAAATTCATTGGCTTTGGCTTATTTTCTGTGAAGAACATAAATCTGAACTAATTTTCAATGACCTCATACGGTACCTCCCCCCACGCATTTACATTACATACAAGGTGTTCAGGTCCACTGGACCCAGGTCTAATAAAAGTGTTGAAAGTGAAGGTCCTGTGTTCCCACACTCTGTCTTCCTCCTTTCTGGTGCTGCTGATAGTGTTTTCTTCCCCTCCTGCTCCCGCGCAAAGTTGCAACATTGTTGTCTGCTCTTACATTCCCACACATTTTACCCTCTTTCTTGAGGGATCCAAATTTTATTTTCTCATTCCCTGTCCCTCCTGCTAATTAGGGGCATAATACTATAAATAAGACTTTGCCAGTGTGGTTCTTTATCACAACTGATCAAGATGGCAAAAGATTATCTGCTGCGAGGGCCATCCAATTGATTTTGGAAGAGAGAGGGGCTTCGGATGATGATGTTGACAAAGAGGTTTCAGAATATTTCACATTTCTGAAAATTCAGAGTCTGACAGTGACTTTGAAGAAGAGGATGAGGTTGAGCACCATTTAGTAACAAAACGAAGACGAGTACCGCATCTGCAGCCAGCTCCAGGACCAGAACAAGCCCACCAGTCAGCAAGTGAAGAAATATGGATGTCAATAACTGGTGAAACTGAATGGTCTTCTTGCCCAAGAAATGCAGAGCTGTTACTGTGATAAGCCAGGGCCAACACGGCTGACAGTTACTCATGTGCAGGACATCAAGTCTTCATTTGAGCTTTTCATCCCAGATTCCATCCAGAAAATTATTCTGGATTGCAGTAATCTAGAAGGAAGGTGTGTTTTTGGAGAGAGGTGGAAGGAGATGGACCAAATTCATCTAAGAACTCCAAAGGCCTACTTTGGGGTTCTTATCCTTGCAGGAGTTTTCAGGTCCAAAGGGGAATCGACAGAATCCCTGTGGGATGAAGAAACCGGCACAAACCTTTCCGTGCATCAATGTCTCTGGAAAACTTCCACAAAATTTCCAGGATTATCCATTTTGATAACCGAGACGACAGACCAGCTCGACGGCAGAGAGACAAGCTAGCTGCCATCAGGACAGTGTGGGATAAGTGTGTGCACCACCTCCCCCTGTTTTACAACCCTGTGCCTAATGTCACCATTGATGAGCAGCTGATCCCATTTAGTTGTGAAACATATTGCTTCACGTGTAAATGTGTTGTGTCTTTCCACTCACTCCACTTGATTATAACTGATTTTTTTTTTTAACATTTTATAAAAAAAAAACAAACGAGAAGCACATGAATTCATAAATATGATCTAACAAAGGTAAAGGGAAAAAATTAACCATGTTTGCTGTTCATATGGTTTGTAATCGGGATGAAGTGAACATCTGTTGAGTAATTTAACATAAAATTGTTTGATAGTGTTAATTTGGAAAGCCAAAACTCTAGCGGGTCCACCAGACCCATGAACACTGGCTGAGTAACAAAAATATGAACACCACACAAGGGTTAAAAGGAGGTAAAGGGGATTGACAGCTGATTAGAAGCAATTATTGGTTTAGCACTCAGCTGCTCATTTGATGGTAAGCTGTAAATAATCAGTGAAAGCATTTCTGTTTAAATGAGATATTTTGAGGTTGTCTTTAAAAACATGGTCAGTGTAAATACACCAAAGTGATATGTAAAGAATAACGGAGAAATCAAGTTTCACAGCACCTGCTGATCTGCAGTTTGTAGTGAGAAATGGCATATGACGTGTTTCATGAGATGTCTCAGGCTCTGTTTTGGCTTACCTTCTGGACAACGGGTCTGAGAAACTGTCTCGTGTGGATGAGCCCAGCATATGATTTTTCTGAAAAGATAAATTAGATTGGCATTAAGCAAGAATGACAATGAGGGAATAATAGCATTATGATTCAAATATATTATTTACTGAGCAGCCTGAAAAGCAAAAAAAAAGTTAAAATAACTAGAGAACTGATCGATTTTAGCATACACCCTTATGCATCTACAAAAATGACTGAAGCACACTGTTTAACCTTTGGCTCTTGAGAGTTTAGAGCTTTGTGTGAAAGGACAGAAACACCCAAGAATTGTGTGAAAGCAAGTATATACAACATGTGTCAAATATCTGTGCTCTGATAGAACAGTTAAATATATGTTTTTTTTAAAGTATCAGTGTTATAACAGCACTAAACAGAGGAAGAGTGCAAGCACTAAAAAGCTACAAGTAAGTATTACATAGGAAGAGGACTCCTAATCAGGTATGTATATGGATCATCACAGCATTATGTTGATACACTCAGCTATAATTTGGTCAACAGAAAATATATTAACCTCCTAAGACCCGACCTCTTTCATGGCATGCATTTTTAATTTCTCTTTGCTATTTGGGCTGATTGGGACCTGATGAATTTAAAAACAAAGAATTATCTTTTTTTTTTAACCTGATTTTTTTTTTCTGAGAAAATGAAAACCACGTATGCGGACATTCGTTTTAAATTTCGATAGAACAATATATAATTTCCTCATAAGTGGATATCAGGCCCTTGCAGAGCAAAATTTAGTATTTTGGTCTAGACAACCCAAAATGTGACGTCCACATATGTGGACGCCAGGTCCTAGTTAATGAATTTAAAAGAAAATGAAGTTAATGAGAACATTAAAGATTCCACTAAATTCCTTCCTGATGTTATACTGTATAGCATCAATCTCAGCTATACTTTGTAATTTATGGCAGTTAGCAATTTTAGCATGCTAGCATGCTAAACTAAGATTGTGAATATGGTAAAAACAACGACAACAAAAAACCCCCACCCTCTTTGTTTGCATTGCTACTGTAACCATGTTCTACAAAGCATGCTCAAAACACCACTGTGCCAAGTAGTCTCGGAGAGCCATTACTGTAGATGTTTGGTCTGCGATGCTTTATGTAATTATAATAATAGAGACATTTAGCAACTTGGATCTTCGCTGAACCGAAAAAAGCAACTTTCCCGGGCCGATAATGTCTAAGCTAAATTATTTCTATCTTGCCAAAGCAGACTGTCTGATCGTGTTCCAGTAAAACAATTATAAAATCTCTATAACTCAGTTGGAGTAAATGCATCATGTCGATTTAGAAGACGTTTTAGGAGAACTTTTAGGAGTAGACAAAGTCCCATGATTCTCCTCTCGACTTCCAAGCTTTATTTTTAGTTGTGTCGCCAAAAGTCAGCAAATACCTGCAAAATCATCCATCCATTCTCTTCCACTTGTCTTTATCAGGGTCATGGTGACAGTTTAAAATATGTGTGAAAGTTTAAAATGAAACGTAATTTCAACATTAAAGTCTAAACAAATATAAGGAAAACAATGACTAACTCCCTTGTTTTCAGGTGTACAGTAAGTGACATCAGTTATAAATATACGTGACTATTTCTCCTTTAACTGTAACCAAAGAACATTAGTCATTTTTAATGAACTACAAATACCCTTGAAACCCACGGTCAGCAACATCTTGCCTGTATATACATGGACATGCTAAAAAACTCTCTGTGGTTGCTATATAATCATGTGTTTACTGCAAGTCTGCAAAAATAGTCTTATTTTTTTTAACAATAATACTGGTGGTGTGCTCACATCCTCCCCTTTCTCACAGTGTGTGAGAGTCATATGACAATGTGCCAAAAAGCTCTTGTTCAGATAACCACAAACCAATCCCCACGCCCCAACTCGCAATCACACACAGATACAGGGGGCAATCCTTGCTTACGCTGCTTCCCCCAAGGCTATGACATTGCATGTATCTCGAAAAATCCAAGAAACCTGAGTAAATAAACTGTTTTCCCAAGAATCCTTCTCTTTGACAGCGCAAGCATGACTCTCCTTGTGACTCAGAACTAATGTAAAGCAGACACTTGGCGATCTGGTGCCAACTGGTCACTCTTTCACTGAGACAATGAAAGTCAAAGATAGCATAAAGCTGTGGAGAGTGTGGAGGGGGAGTTTTTCACATGGCGTGGAGGGGAAAGCCACGCCTCAGGTCACAGAGTTTCCCATACAAGGATTTGCTCCCTCACATATGGACTGTGAATCAGTGCCCCTCTCTCAGCTGAGATAGGGGGTCTGTATGTGAACATATAGCAATCATGACGTCTGATTCCTAATTATCTGCACAAATAATAATAATAATAATAATAATAATAATAATAATAAAAAAAGCCCTTTCCCCTTCTTGATTTGATCTACTCTCATAAACACATTGTGACACAGAAGGTGCAAGCTGTGGAAAAATATTCCCATTCCTATGGCAAGAATTTCTTGTGAAAACATGCAAAAGCCTTAAAATTATAATGCTTTCAAAGCCTAGATGAAGGTCAATGATCTCTTTTTTTCTTTCCTCATGTTTTGGCGTTCTTATCCTCTCTGCTGATGCAAAGTCGATTTATCCGTCATTGTGTGAGCATTTGCGTGTGTTTGGCTTGTTATAGCATTTGACACTGCACAGACGCTCCTGCTCTTTGTCAGCATTACAAGGGAACAAGCCCGAGATTACTCACCGAGCCACCATGCAGGCCCTCACGCTTGCCATGGAGGTTGTGTAACTTTCAAATGTTAGCCACGCAGCTGGAGAAGAGTCATTACACTTGAAGCGGTTGTTAACAATAATGATTATAGCAGTGGCTTGTTACAAAAGCGGTAAGAAGGCAAGAAACGATATGGGTTTCAAAAACTGCAGGTCCGGCCTGGGAAAACAACTCTGAAGCCAAACAGATGCAGAGTGTATGGAGAGCTTTTTAAGTGGTAACACAAAATCACGAGTCACTGATGCAATGCAGCCTTACTCATTCCCACTGCAACTTGTGTGGCAGTTTGTGTTTGGTCTGAGCCACGGTGAAACAACATGGTAAAGAAAACAATCATGAAGTGAGCCTTCTGTAACGAGCACAGCCTGGCCTGCTTGATGCTGCAGCTGAGAGGGCTCCAGTGATAGGTTTTAAGCCCGGGACGTCTGCCTGAGCACACTCAGTGGGACACCCTCCCCGGCTTTTCCCACATCATTGGGGGCCGGGGAAGGGGAGGTGGGGGGTGGTGCGGTTGTGCTGAGGCGAGAGGTGGGCTCCTTGCTCTGCAGCAATCTTTTCGGGCTGTGGCTGGGAAACGCTACGGCCCACTGTTCTCACCATGTCCCCCTGTAGCAACTAACCCAGGAGAGAGTGAACAAGAGGGGGGGGCGGGCGGGAGCGGAGTTAGAGATGACAAGTGACACTGCTCGTGATTTTGGGGTAAATGTTTATTGAGAACTTGGAGGGATATTTGCTCAATTGGATTAACGTCAATGTCTCTCTGTCGCAGACGTTTTTGTGTACGTCTGTTTCCAAGCCGAAGTGAATGACTCACCAGACAACTGCATAATATTATCAACTCAGCGTGCCTACGCAACATGTGAGCCTCCTGCTTACATTTTAGCATGTATTCAGTGTCCAGACAGAAGTGTTGCTTGATTCACTGCATAGCATTTGATTAGTTTGACTTGAGCCTATTTGGCATGAGAGCATTGCGTTCATTGTTTTGTTTTGCCAGGTATACATCAGTTTATCTGCTCGTCCATAACCCTGGCTGAATTAGTGCCTGCATTTATTGATCAGTTTTATTCAATTGAATTCAGTTTTATTTATGTAGGGCCAAATCCCAACAACAGACGCATCAAGGCACTTTATGTTGTAATGACAAAATGTATATAATAATAATATATAATAACAGAAAACCCTGACCCGTATAAGCAAGCACTTGGCGAAAGCGGTAAAGAAAAACTCAGTTTGAACAGGCTCAGAGAGAGGCAGCCATCTGTTGCGATTGGTTGGAGGTGAGGGGAGGGAGACAGGACAAAAGTTAGATTTGCACTCATCTGTAACTATTACATGCTGAAATATGAGCATTAAATCACTCCCAAATTACTCTTATTCTATTTATTTTTATTTCTAAATGTCTTTTTAATGATAAATATGCAAACACTGATCCCTATTGTGATCAGTGGGAAGCTACAAAATCAAATTTTGCCCAGATCTAATTACAGTTTTACAGAGTACAGTAACAAAGAAACTAAAACAAAAACCCTGTGTAGAAGCTTTAATCCACTTCGCATGTCTTTATAGTTTGTTAGGAAAATGGGAAATAGGTGGAGCAATTTATTGAAGTACAAAGTGCAAGAAACAGAGTTTGCATAATGCTATTGCTAAAGAAACCAGTATTGGCTCAAGATTTTTGCACGTCACTGTACTTTTGTCTTATTTGTCATATAGTATGACATAAGTCAGATTGCGTGCTAACTATGAGACAAACAAGCAAGACAGAAAAAACAAACAAAACAAAACATACCTTCTGTTCGACAAGCTATGATTTAAAGTTCACCTTTCACTCATAAACTTGTCAGCTGTATGTCAGCAGAGTGCAGTGAATGGAAACAGTGGTTTTAGGCAACTGCGGCAGTCAGTTTGTGAGTGGGCATGAGCATTAAGTTCAGCTTGATTTGGAAAAATATCTATTGAGGATCATGACAAAATGTAAATTTTACTGCTCGTGACTTTTAAAAGCCTGAGGTGATATCCTGAGTGAATCTTCGTGGTTTACAATGTGACTGAGTGTTAAAAAATGAAGTTCAGTATGCTGCATAAAATCCTTGAGAAGACTGACACACAGGAGTGCCATCTTGCTCACCCTTGAAGTAATGAAGTAGAAATCGATGTGTTTACCTAAAGCCGCTACGGCACTTTCAGTTTCTGCAAACGTGGTCATACCTCCCATGTTGCGAATGAGAACGAGTGGGCGGCAGTGGCAGCACAGATAAGGACTGGTAAGCAGGAGGAGGAGGTGGGGTAGAAGGGTGGAGGGGGCTGTGTTTTGGGGTCATTGACCAAGCAACCATTAGCAACTTGCTATACAAGTTGTAAACACAATGTATTTGCAGTGGAGAGGTCACACATGCATATCAGCATGAACATGTACCTCTATTTATAGACACACACAAACACACGCAAAGTCGCAAACGCACACACAGGAATGACCAAGAGGATATATTCTGCTGATTGCACAAACTCTACTTTTTATTTAGTTAGAACTGCTGTCTCTCCCTCCCTCTCTCTCTCTCCGTGTTCGACACACGCACACACTTTCTCACTAAAAGAAGCACATACAGGAAGTCATATGACTTTTTTTTTCTGCACCCGCAAAGATGAACGCCTTTAACCAGCTCGAGCTAAAATATGAGCATTGTGACGGCCCTGCACCACAAAGCTCTCCAAACAACCATTTCTAAGAAAAAAGAAAAAAAACAAAACATTTTAATTAAAATTCTGTGGCAGTGTAGTGTGACATAATAAGTAGAAGTATTAATATAGTTCCTCAAACTTTCAGATGTCATTAAAAAAACAAAAAATAAAACCTGTTTTGACAGCGACTCACTACCTCTGTCTACCTCCAGAACCTCAAAGCCAATACATTTTCATCAGGACAGAGCTCACAGAAATGACGTTTATACTATAACCTCTACCAAACAGCTTCTGGTAAGATAGTCAAGCCAAGCATCCAAAATGTCAACAGAATTTAGAATTATTTATCACTCTGACAAGACCTCACTAAATGAATGAACGTGGTAACATTGTTGCTTAATGCTGGAAACTAGGCGATCTTGCCAATATAAGTGAAGTTGCCATAAAATTCATATGCAAACTTGCATGCAGGTACGTTACTATATGTAACTAGCGAGTGAGGGAAAAAAGACAGATCAGCATTGTTCGAAAGGAAACTCCCAAACCGCTCGGGGTTTTCTCACATTGCTGCATTTTTCATACCTTGTTAAACATATTTAGAACAACGTTTACATGAAGAAATCTGCACAATGTGCATTCGTCACAGTGCAGAAGTTAATGTTTACAAAAGAGTGATGAATAATAATCGCAGTGTTGACAGTGGTTGTAAAAATAGGGCTTTCGGGTTGGAAAGAGTGTAAACGCTTGTGCGGCTGGGACTCGGGGCTGTGCGAGCAATGGCAATTTCTAAAATATAAAGTTTCTTTTTCATCATGAGTAGATGTCATCGGCAGGCTTTGTCAGAAATGAATGTCTGTGTTAGTGCTGATAAAGAACTGTGCAACTGGAAATACAGCACACGAAAGAAAAATGTGTTGTACTAATGCTCCTGCTATTCTGAGTATATCTTGAAAGATATCTATCAGCTTTTTACAAATTATATTTGACTAGGATCTTTGTTAAAGCTCTTTGGCCATCTACCAAATCACATACGTTTATAAATGTATCTTAGTACTTATTACTCTTAAACCGTATGCAGGAAATTCAGATTCATGGCAAATTCTAAGCGTACAACTGCTGCAGAAATAAGAATGAATTCCAGGGGTGTACATCTAGAGGCAGTTTATAAATGATTGTATTACACTGAAGCCAGGAAGGTATTAATGCACAGCATCTGTGCAAGTCAAGGGGTAAATCTATGTATTTCTGACCCAAGTTGTGTTTTTTATTTACCTATGAATGAATAAAGAGCTGATTTATCAAGTCACCTCTTGTGTTCTACGCTCTTTCATTCCCCTCCTCTCCTGTGGAGAATTAATCACTCGTCTGACACATCCACCAAAGCAGACAGGGAGGTAGACAGAGTGAGGGAGATAGTAAGAATGACGATGATGTGTGTGTGTTTGTGTGTGTGTGTGTGTGTGTGTGTGTGTGTGGGGGGGGGGGGGGGGGGGGGGGGATAAGGGTGGCATGAGTCAAATTGAAAGCATATCCTTTCAACATGTTCTACCTGAGCATTTCATCTGTAAAAAGAGGCCTGGGGGTAGTGCTAGTGGTGTCACACCGGTGGTTCAAAGGCCCAGCTCAATTCAGTGATGAAAAAATCAAGGAACCTAAACCTAAACTCCTCAGAAACCTAAACAACTTCAACAGCTGCCAAGACTCAGAAGTATCGCAAAACCTGATTCCCAGCACCTGCAACCCTTCAGACGGCTCTCATTAAAATTAAAAGAAGCGCATGGGTCAACACCAAGGACATACTCCTCCCCCTTTTAAGAAGAAGGACTTGTGAACCTATGGCCCTCACCTTGTTTCTATATATATCTGTGTCCAGGTGGGACTGGATGTAGATGTGGCACCTGATCACCTTTTTCTTTCTCTTTCTTTTTCTCTACGTGTATGTGTGTGTGTGTGTGTGTGTGTGTGTGTGTGTGTGTGTGTGTGTGTGTGTGTATTTGCTTTGAGCAAGAGTTTCCGTGCTCAAGCCTAACCCTTTCAGTGCCTGCTTATGCCTGATTCCCTGGAAACTCGATGAGGCTGAGCTAGAAATTCAATCAAACAGTGAAAAAACAGCTGCATGCGTGCATCTGAAGAGTGTGAGCCCTGTAATGATTTGGAAATCATATAACCAAACAACAACTGTAATTTCTTGATCCTTTTTTTTTTCCTTGCAATGTGCACAAGATGCTAACATTGCTTGTTTGGAATGGGAGCTCCCCAATCCGTCTTGCAGATCACCTGCTCTTTATGACTGACAACAGAGGTAACTGTGGCATTAAAATAGCTTGGGGGTGGAGGTTTATATTTTTGTACGAAAACAGAATATGATACAATCCTATACCAAAAAAAAAAAGAAAAGAAAAAGAAACTGCTCAGTGATGATATTGCAGCTTGACCACATTATAGGCCCATTCATTTTAAGTGCTAGGGCAACAGGGGGTCATGTCTTATGAACCACTGGCAGGGTAGAATACCCCAGGCCCAGTGGGTTAACCTAACAGGAAACCTGGAGGATACACCCTATTAGGCCTCTACTTCCTGCTACTTTCAGGCATGTACAATTTATGAGCCGAGAGGTACAGTGCACCACTGCAGATCTGATGGATTTCCTCTCCAAAAGAACTGAGCCAGAGCATTCTATAAAAGAAAAATGATAAAAAAAAAACAGTCCAAAAAAAAAAAGAGCCAGATAAGGTGAATAAAAGAACCATCTGCTGGGCACTCTGCAAAGCTTTGTGCCAAACAGTCTGGAAAGAATCACACATCTTGGCAGTACACTCTATAAATAAACTCTGATCCTTATAATTCAAATGAAATGTAGGAGGATATTAAATAGATCCTCTTGCCTCAAAGCCTCTTGCATATTAGTGCCAGTGGTTTTAATACAGCAAGAATCAAGAATAGGTGCTTATTAGAAATAACTCAAAACTAATAACAAAGATGGCTTTAGACCAGCTGCAGTCTTATATTGTGTCTCAGATCTATTTCGCAACAAACTGATACATGTTCATACTTCTCCATTTATTGAAGAGAGTTTCTTTTCTGTGAAAATGCTTTCAAATGAATAAGCAGGAAAATGACATAACTTCAGCATCATAGTGATGCAGGAATAGAAAGCCACAAACACAGCAGAGGAGTGAAAGACATAGGACCCAGTGGATTTCTACAGTAGGTGTTTTTGTGCGCTAGAATGATTACCTACCAATGTTGTATGGCTGCAAAAGGGCAATGAACACCCCCCATTCCTCGCCCCAAGTGTTCCTCTTAACACACATGCCTCTGTTAAAGTTCACATCTTAAAGTTTTTGCAGTTTGCTTTGGGGTTTAAAAAATCTGCATAAACTACCGTGTGTACGGTCCTGGGGTTTTTTTTTTTGTGTGTGTGGGTGACATACATTTGCCAAACCATCAAACAGTGTCTCCTGTAATCTGTCTGAAGCTTTCAGACACTTCACTTTCATGACGAAACATGTGCGTCTTCTCCCCCACCTTGTCGTATAGCACCTCGAACAACAGAGACGTTGTGCTGTGGTAGATTTTCTTTTTTTGTAAATCACAGAAATCGAGTGCATGCTGTTCTGAAGGCAGATGAAGTACTACTGCTATTAGTGCTACTGCTGCTAAAAATAACAATTATATTAATAATGAAAAATTAGGAAAAATAATTCATCAAAAAAACAATGGAAAAATCGAACTTCTAGGAATGGAAATAGAGAACCAGTTCTTGTAAAGAAGTGGTTGGTTGCCAGTTGTTCAGTTCCTTGCAGTGTTAGTCAATTCCAGTTATGAGTTCCACTAATGTCAGGATGCATTTACATGATGACGTGGTCCGTATTTTGGTTCAGAACATATCCAACATGGAGCTGAGGCAGAAGTGCTCTAAAGCATAGTTCTATTTCACAAGCAAAGACAGCGTGACGAATGAAAACATGGACAAACATTTCTCCCCAAAGCATGTAAGTAATTTGCACGAATGTAATGTCTTTGATACACTGCCTAGCGATGTTGGTGACTCTCAAAGTGGAACTTAGAACACAACATCCTCTGTCTTTAGCCTTTAACTGAAAGAATAGGAGAAGGCCGGTTATCCTCGGCAGTCTATGTGAATAAAGCTCAGTGGCTGTAAGAAGAACGTGGTTCTAACAGTGATCTCAATTTTAGCTTTTACAGTTTGAGCTTGGCATGAAGACGCAATAACAAAAATCCACTGACGGGGGGAGGATGGTCTGCAGGTGATCTACTAACAAAGGACTCATTTATATACAATGACATCACAAACCTTTTGGACATGATGCTATAATCACCCCCTACACACTGAGGTAGTACTCAGCTGTAACGGAAACCGAGTCAAGTCGAGTCAACTATTCTTATTTTTTCATGCCAGTTCTAATCAAATGCAAAATGTTTGTAGATACTTTACATTAAACATGTAATGCAAAACAAATCAATTTGTACTACACTTTTTTCTCTAACCCTAAGTGATATCTAAGTGATATCGATAATGAAATCAGAGTTGCAAACTTCTTATCAGTTTCCATCCATACTAACTTTATTACAGCCTGCCACTTCTGTATTGGTATCACCATCAGTAGACAAGCAGAATCAGGATAAATGGACAAGAATAAACGGCTAAAAGAGACATGAGAGGAAGGATAGCAGGAATGAGGTTACGTTGAGTTCGAAGGGGATTTAAGAGGGAGGATGGCTGGTTGGACAGTTGTGTAAAGAAGTATATCAGGAATAGGAGGATGAGACAGGAGATAGGCAAGCAGTCTCCATGGCTGTCAGAGATGATAGACCAACTCGGCATCTCGTAAGAGCCTGTCTCTGACTTTTATCAAGGTGCAGTAAAACACTGATCTCTGCATGGCTTAGATACAAACACGGTATTTCGCTTTTTCTTTCCCTTCTGCAAATGAAGTGGTAGAATATAGCTAGGCCCCAGTCCACGGGGATGCCTTTAAACATTAACCATAAGTAGTGAGTAGAGAGTGCAGGTAAAACAAAAAAATTACTAAAAACTTAATGATAACTTTACCATTGTCCAGCAAACGCGGCTGTTTGAAAAAAAAATTATCATTATAATTATCAAAATAAAAGGATCATGGGAGCACAGCCTGATAGACAGATGAGGCTTTCTCCTGGCAACACTTCCACTATCTTTAAGAATATTTTTTTCTCACTGTGGAATAATGGACTTCAACTTTTTTACAAATGGCCTTATAACCCTTCTCAAGTTGAAAGGCAGCCTAGGCTTATTTATAAATAACTCAGGGTGGATTCACATGATCCAACCCTAACTATACATTTGATCAATTAAAATCCTATGCAGTTTAATTTTATTTATATAGCACTAAATCACAAAAAGGTACTTTATATTATAAGCTAAAGACCCTACAATAAAACAGAGAAAATCCCAACAATCAGAAGACTCCCTATGGCCCTATATTCGGTTTAACCTTGCCACTTGTTATTTTTATGAGCTTTTCTTTTTTGTTTAAATTCTTCTTCAGAATAAATTCTTCTTCAGAAGAATTTCTAGAAGAAGTCAGAAGTCAACATATAGTAAAGTTAAAGTGCAAAGGTTAAAGCTGGTCATGGTCACTGGTCACTGTATGTGAAATTAAAGATTTTATTATCCCATCTAATATCTATTTTGATATTACAAATAACTTGATGCCATCACAGTATTGCAGTTTTTTACTGAATCGTCAATTTTGCTGTTTGTTTTCGAACATGCTAATAATCTGCAAAGGGAACATGCATCAGGGGCGGGAGGCATGAGAACTGAAACGTAGACATGCAGAACTTGTCAGCTCTATAAATGTTGTTTTAGCTTTGTTTCCGTGTACACTAGAATACTTACATACATTCCAAAGCCAATCCTACTTCACACTGTTGTATTAAGATATTTTTGTTGTTTTTGTTTCATTTGTTGTTAACTGAATCTCCATTAACAAGGTTGTGTACGTGTCTAAGCTCTGAAGTGTTTGTCAAATATCACATCAGATATTAAACTAATGATGAAGTCATTTTCCACATCGAAGTCTAAATTAGCACGACTCCCATTGGCTGTCTTCCAAACTGTATCTTAAGCAAACAAAGGACACCATTATTTAATGAAATAAGCAGTGATTGTTGTCACGTAGGCCTCAGTGACTTAACTTCAGTTGTCTGATTCAGTTAGCTGCACCTTGATACAATACAAATACAAGTCCTCTGAATAAGAAGATAATCAGCAAAAAAAAAAGAAAAGAAAATCCTCCCATTTGCCCTATATGAAGGCCAAAGCACTTGCCCTGTATCAAAAATAACTTGCCTCTCCCACTAACAGATGATGACATTTGGAGCATGATTTAGCCTTGTCGCCAAGTTAGTATCAATGTGGGGCCTTAGGTAAACACATTTGATAGGACCCAAAGGTCTCGCACCAGTATTAGGCTGAGAGGACAGGCAAGTGTGCAGGCCCTTGGCCCTACTAAGAATCAGCAGAAGCCAAGCAGGAAACATCTGGAAGACCCAGTGCAAACAGATGTCGGAATGAGATAAGAGCCCATGACTTAGAGTTCAGCCTCCCATCTCTGTATGATGAGGCTTTGTAATATCCAGGTGGGCTGTAGCAGTGACTCCAACAGCTCAAAGGTCCAAATAATCAAACTGCAGGGTTTTTTTCTTTCTTTCTTTTTTCTCACACTAGCATCTGGTCGGGCTGTGAATGTTGTCAGTAACTTGTGTTCCATTGTTCTTATAGTCTCATTTTGATCCATTGTCAGCCAGACTCTCATGAGACTCCCTTTATACAATGTTTTTGCCTCCCCGGGTCACCATTTACATCATTTCCTGCTATAGTTTTAACATCGGCTGGGCAAGAAAGTATGCATGAATAGTTAGCCATTGACTTGTAATGCCAACACTTGAGCTACATTGTTGTGCTGCGGATTGTTTGATTTGAATTCTAGTGTCAACTGTATTGTTTATTTTCAATTGCTCATCTAAACACTTGAGGCCATAGTTTATGAAAAACATAAAAGTAAAAAAAAAATTGGCAAGAAACTAGCAGAACCATGCATGCGTGTGAATGTAAATTCAATTTGAAAGTGTATCATTGTGCTCCAGTTTTTAACCCTTTGCCTTTCCGCTATCACAAAAACATATTCGCATCCTCCTTATCACTGTTGATTACTTTGCGTGAGGAACATAAAACAGAGAGGGAAAAAATAACAGATAAATTATGAAGAAAACTATGTCATTCGCACAGATGAGTAGAAGTCACAGGGGAGGTTTGGTTCCTGTTAAACTATAAAAAGGACTCTCTTGGGACATAAGATCTGAAGTGGAACTCACAGATTGTTCTGCAATCAGAGGCGACTGCACACCACCAGCCTGGATCTTCATAAACTGATAAATAACGGGTCCTTGGTGACATGGAAAAGTTATATAAAAGTTAGTCAGGGAAAGGTTATGAATATATGATTTCAAGAAAGTACCAGGTAAAAAGTTACCAAGTATTTCTTTTAACAGTCAATCAAACATTTATAAAGTTAGAGATAAAAAGCTAATTTGTCTCAAAAGTGAAAGTCTGATTTCATGTGCTCATTTCAACAGCAGTTACAAAAACACTGGAATTGCCCATAAATGTGAAGATATGAAAATTACCTAATGACCCTTTTGTTTCTTTCAGGACTGAAATATCGACTCATATACCTGATATTTATTGTCTTATAAAGTTCTCAGACTTGTTAACATGTTCAAAAGAACTTGATATCAATCAGCATCAATAAACTCCCACCAAAAACAAAATACTGTAGTGAAAAACTGTACAATCCTTTCTATTAAGGATCAGGTTAAACTTGGCATTTTAGTGTCTTATCTGTCTTAACTCATTCAATTCAACTCAGTTTTATTTATATAGCACCAAATCACAACAATAGTTGCCTCAAGGCGCTTTACATTGTAAGGTAAAGACCTTACAATAATACAAAACATGTTACCAAATGTCTGCGTGTTCATTTCTAGCTTGTTCATTGCCAGGAGCTGGAGCTCAGTTGGTAAATTCATTAATCACTAAAGATGGCTGATGAAATCATCATGTTGAGATTCAAGGGCCCTTGAGTAAAACAACAAACCCCAAATAGTAACCAATGTGCATTAAGTCTACAGTATATGATTTCTTTTTTTTTCTTTTGGACAGAAGCATCAATAAAATGTAATGTGCTATAGCACCAATCTGCACAAACATCTGGCATTAGCGTATCACAAACAGACACAAGATGCAAGTTTCTCTGCTTCACACTGTCTCAATCACACCCTTTTACCCATGATAATTAAGAGCCAAACCACCCCGTGATGACCACTGGTACACCACACAAACAGGAAGTAGAGAAGAGGTCAGTGAATGAAAGGAGGAAGCGCTGGCAAACAGCAACAATGCAAGAGGAGGAAACCCTTCCATTATAAAAAGGAACAGACCCCTGCAGTGTGCTGTTCAGGGTCATGACTAGTGGAATGGAAGACAATAGGGGAACAAGGCCGCTGGCTGACCAGCGTAGGTGTGTTGTGTCTGTGTGGCTGAGATAGTAGAACGTCAAGGGTCAATGGAGACACGAGCAAAGCAGTGGCAAAACAACAATGAAGCGCATGATAATTCAAACCCCAGTGCTGAAGTACAGAGTTCACAACTCCTCAATCTTTTTGCTCAAGTATGTAAAGTATATGAGAAATGCAGTAAAACCCTTAACTGACCTTTGGCCAAACATTCAGTTGGCTCCGTTAATGTTTTTCATTCTGTTATGTCTCTGTGTGTATTTGTATGTATATAAAAATACATATATGTTCAACTGTATGCTATGCGTGTGACAGATGGGGAAAAAAAGACACCCTGTTTTCACATAAAGCAGACTGTTCAGCTGTTAAGCGATGGACCTCCACCCAGTTTCAATGAAGCATCATCACAGCAGCAGCCAGACACTTCCCAGAGGAAATCCTTTGCCAGGCCAGACACAACAATATAATTATTATCACAATGTACCATCTGCCTCTGTTTTTTGACAGACTGAGTCAGTATGTGTGTACATATGCATATTTACTCTATGGCTATATGAGTCATGTGAGTTTTTATTTTCTTAATTGCTAAATAGAACCGTTTAAGGTTCAAACATTCTTACTTCAGTCACTCATGTTTTCACGGTACTTTGCATGCAATACATGTTTTTTGCAGAAATGTAATTAACTCTGGGGGGGCGGGGGGCTGAGGAGACAAATGCCGCTGACAGAGGAGACAAATCATACCTGTGGGTGAAGAACAACTCTTATCTTGAGAGGCAAGTCCTCAGATAAAAAATGACAAGTGTAATTTTGACAAAAAAAGAGCACAGGGTCTTTAGGCCTGCAATGGATCACACATCAATTACTATATTTGGATAGATTTTGACAGGTTTAAATGTGGTACATAAGCAGGTAATGGTTTGGGAGATAATGGAAATTTAACTGGTCTGAACACTGCCATACTGTCAAAAAGATAAATTGCCAGGTCATGAAAGGGGCTTAAACAAAAGAGGAATATTAGTTGACAAGCATGCATATATTTAAATTATTATTAGCTTACTTTCTTTACTGCAATCCATCATTTTTAGGTGAGATTACAATGTTTATCTGACATGTGAGATTGAAACTAATCACTGCTAATTGATTAAAAAATACTGAGCTGGTGTGTGGCAGTGAGAAGGGAGGAGGCAAACGTTGAATTATCGGTAGCGTATAAAATACCGAATTACCATTTGTGCATTCAAATGAATCCTTGAAAAGTTGTGTGTTTAATTATATGTTGACACAAACGGTGAACACCATCTTCACAACGTGAAAAAGCGGTAATACAACACCTTGGCATGCCAAGACCTAAGCACAAACTAGTCCTTACACACCAAGGAGGAGGCTGAAGTCTCCAAGGACTTGGCTAAGCCAGGGGAGTATGTAACATGGAGGGCAATGTCCAAGGCCTTTCACCTTGAAGCTGTTAACAGTCAGGCCTGTGATCCCAAGGCCTGAGTTAAAGACCCCCTTGGGTTTAGGACCGTAACCAGAGAGTTGGAATAACAGAGGGGGCAAGCACCATGCAGTGATGTGGTGGGCTCAGTCCTACTCCCTGCTCGGGGCCTGGAGAGAGGTCACAGGGTAAAACTTTTTTCTTTTTTGCTGCTTCACTCCATCTCTCCTTTTCTCACTCTTTTTGACTCTCTGAAACTTAGATCAGTTTTGCATAAGGTTAGAAAGAGGTGGCCTGCTGGGGCTGGTGGTAGGTGGACACAGTGGCTTCCTTAGTCTTAACACATTTATCACTGAAAGCCTTGAAGGTGTGGAAGGAAAAAAGCAGCAAGTGTGAAGTGCATTTTTGTGTCACCGTATATGCATTGTAACTACTTTCTTCAATTGTTACAATTATTACACACAATATGCTCAGTTTCGTGTTTTCTTCTTCAGACACAGGTGATTCAATTTTAGCTTCTGATTAAATCCCACTTTTATATTTGGCCAGCTGCACCATTTAACCTCAATATTTAATATGAAATAATCTCAAATTTTAACAGCATAAAATGTTTTCAGCTAATATATACATGTTTTTTCCATACAGGTATTTTCCTACAGAACAGATTTGATAAATAGATTTTAAAAAAGTTTTGATTTTGTTTTCGTGCAGCACATCAGCAATTCTCTGGGCTCTAACAGGAATGAGGTGAACTTGTTGATTTACTCAGTTTGAGAATTTCAGACTTTGCAATTTGCTCACCAGGGGTCTCAAACTCGCCCGGGAGCCACTTATGGCCCATGTCACCCCGATATTGCCGTGGAGAATTATAATGCGATTTGGCCCCTGAGCTTAATTCTTTTGTTAGGGAGAATTTGTTTGTTGTTGAGTGCAACGTTAAAATAAGTTCTTTAAAAAGCAAAAAATGATTTAATATGAGCAGAGAGTACAAACATGTTGAGGGATTGGTTGTGTTAGTTTAGTGAGAGAGTTGTCTGTAAAGAAAACAATTTTGACTAGCAGTCAAAAACGAATGTGCACACTTATGTCTGCATTTTTGTTTTGTTAAATACGAACAAAATGACAGCAGAAGTGCTGCCACGTGTTTGGCAAGAAGGAGAGTAACAATTTGTTTAGTTGGTAGTTCAATGAAAAAGAAGGCTTCAGAAAAACAATTGTGTTCACATTTGCAGTTTATTTGAAATTTTTTTTAAAAAACCAAACAAACACTACATTTTCTTGTTTGGTGGGGGGTTGTTTTTGTACTACTTGAACACTAAAGTGTCCCTCCAAAGAGATGACAGCAGTGGGCCACAGCTCATTTAAGTTTGAGACCTTTGCATTGCACCATCAGTTCCAAAGCCAACAAACCATGCACTTAATTTCCTTACAGAAAGCAGCCCCTTGCATAGCTAAAACTATCACTTTGAAAGACGAGTTTTCAATTGTGTCATGAAGACGAAACGTGCTTCTTCAGAAGAAGTGACTTGGGTGAGTGACGAAACGTTTCTCCCATTGAAAACATTACGTCCAGATGAACAGAATCAGCCTTTTGGGGCATAAGTAGGAACATGTAGACTAGAGGTTTCTACCGAATTGCACCCTTGTTAACAACTAACTACCACACCACACCTCATCTTTGCTAGTAGGCAAGCTTTATTTACAAATTTGTTAGCTAAATTCCAAGTTGTTTAACATAATAAATAATCTAGTATCGTGCTAGCTGATAAAGGTTCTATGCATGGTAATATTTGTAGTAACATTAGACAAAACAACTAGGTTTAACTTGGCTGTGTTATTTGCAGCTCGCATTCAACTGTTAGTTTTGAAAAGAGCAGGCTGAATAATTTACCGGCGACTCAGCTCTCAGGACAAATAAGCTGAGCCACCATAGCTTGCAATTCAGGTCAGCTAACTTATGCTCACATTAGCACAAAAAAGGTAAAAACATTTAGCCAGACAGGCGTTGCCAGAGAAAACTGGCTGGCACGATTCACTCTTGTTTATTGACCTATTACCCCATTAATGTTTTAGTACTACGGAACAGAACTATAAAGTGCTACCAAAACCCCCAATTATATTTAACATGCATTATGTCACTATCAGTGGACATCAGGGACAGCTAAGTCAATGGAAATATTACTGTTTCAGAATAAAAATGAACCATCAGACTTACTTTAAAAATGGGTCCGTATCACGCATATGTTGCTTCATTTTTATGTCAACATAAGGTGGATTATGAAGCGGTTGCAATGTATGCAGGCTACTTTAGCACAAGTTGTCATTTAAATTCATAATAAACACACTTTCGGTTTCACATCACAGAACGAGGATCAGAGTATGCAAAGTCTAATCACTTTATCCTCGTAGTCTGTCAGCTCAAACCCTTGTGTATCAGTTTAGTTAAACAGAGGAATGGAAAAATTTAAAGGTCAAGTTGAGCGGCGGTTGATTCAGTTCACACAACTTTGGTAACCTGATTTTTTTCCCCCTCTTACCTGATTTGCTTGTGTGAATTGAAGTGAGGTTTAAATAACCCTTAAAAAAAATCTCACACCTTCAAGAGGGTTGGTAAACAAATGCTAAGCATCCCATGGGTGTGGAGCTCGGCGAACCGCAGAGCCTTATTTGCTCCTGCTTGTCTCAGCTTGCGGCTGTGTATTTCTGTCCTTCTGAAGATGCAAAGGTAGCATGGTAGGACACACATCAGTACACACACTTTTGTGCATACACCCTTGCAGAAGAAACACACGCACACACACACATGCAAACACAGCGTACTTAAACACGCAGAGCCCTGCAACAAAGCAACCAAAAATAACAGGCACCTGTTGCTCAAACCACAACGTCTACAATGAAGCCAAATTAGAGCGTCTCCCTAGCAACGGTAATTTCAATCACAAGCTGCAGCAAGCAGCCTCGAAAACAACCCCATTTAAACATCGCTGCTATGTGAGTCACCTGTAAACAATGAATAAACATATGTGCATGCATGTTTAGCCAATTCCTTTATTTCATGAAAGTGGATGTACAGCCTAACACTGAATGATATGTGACCCTCTGAGACATCTGCCAAACCCCTCCACTCTTTGAGGGTAAAAGGAAATCACGCTACCATTAGTGGCTGAAACATGATTGCAAGAATTTCATTGAAGTGTTACGATAAAAAGCTTCCCAGCCACAGACGGCAACTACTCAGACTCTGACCGAGTGGGCTGCTGTGTTCATGTGTTGTAGGAGCTCCTCTAGTGGTCGCAAGCAAAACCTTCAGGAAGTTGATACGTTTTAGCATCCACATTGTGTCTCAATGAGAAAAGCACATTTTTTGATTGCCTGTTTAGGCCGTTTGCAACGGAGACAGGCGTGCAATAGGCATGTTGTATTTACACCTGATAGCATTGTCTGAGAAAAGCAATAAAGGTAAATACATGTGCATGAAACCTATATAACTTAAATCCAATTCAAATATGCAAATGGGATGGGAAAAATATTTTTTACACATTGCTAATGAGGGCAATTTACCATTATACACATGCCTTTTATACATATATATCTCTTCTCATGAACGCAAGAAGGAGGCAGCTTCTTCACAAAACAAAACTTAATCGGAAGCACATGTGTTGCCCTGTGCAGGAGTTTAGGATGGTTTGGGAGGTGGGTGGGGGGTGTAGGGTGCTGCTGTGAATGAGGGTGTTAGTGATGGGAGAGAGAAAAACACAAGAGGGGGGAAAAAAATCTGTTTGTGGGGGGTGGGAGCGAAGGCCTGGCGGTTGGGAGGGCATGAGAATATAAACTCCGACGTAAGTGAGGCGATTTACTCAAGCCTGGGAATTCAATGCGGGGGTGGAGTTGGGGGGTTAGTGTGAGTGGGCTCAATTTAAACCACATTGCTATCATAAATAAGACATGTCTTCTTTCCGTGTCTTCCTTTTTTTCTTTTTTTTTTGCTTCCCTTTCTCGCCAATACCACAGTGATGTACAGCGTCTGTCACTCAGAGCAGCCTGACATTTGTCAGTATGCAGATGGCTCCGATAGCACAAGTGCACCCGGTTTGTTTTTAATCACAGTCCGGCAGCATTAAAGGTACAAGGGAATATAATTCAAAGTTGGATAGGATAACGTGGATTTGTGCAGTAATTATGATTCATAATGGCAGTCGCCTTGTAACTCCCATTCTTCTCCTTAACAAATTGGGTGGAAATGCTTCCAGCTTGAAAGACCCTTGTTTGGATGATACATGAAGCTACTGTAGCACGGACTCTTCAACTAAGCAGTTTTATTTCAGTCGTCACCCCCCTCCTCCACCCCGCTTGTTGCTGCAATAGGAGAATAGGAGACCAACATGAGAACAAAAGGCCATGGGACTGAGCTTATATACATTTCCTCTGTGGCTCAGTCAGATTTATATACTTTCATAGAAGTGGACCCAAAATGTCTGGCTCAGGGCCTGAAATCCCATCCTTGTGTTTGGACAATATCCAGGAAAATAATGTCTTATCATAAAAAGGGCACCTTTTTTTCTTGAAATGTATTATTATAAATTACAGAGGGTAGGCAGGTGAAAGAAGAACAGCATAAACACTGAAAGAGCTGAGTGATGAGCACATGGAAAGTGGGAGCAGGATGAAGATGATTTTTTTTTTTAAAGGAAGCTGTGTACAAGGATGCTGAGGATGATGGGATCAGGAGGAGAAAGATAAGCGTCTCAGAGTTTCATGGGGAAACAGCATTGACTGCGGCTTGAAAACGCGGGGGTCACGTCGCTGTTCTCCACCTTTACTTCCACTGAAAGATGTTTGTGCCCCTCCCACCCTTCCAAATGGTGCTCAATTCTGGCAGCACCTGAATACTGGGTCTCATCAGGGCTACCTGCCAGGGATTAACTAGAACCTGTTACCCCTCTGTGTCAGATGAATGAGCTCTGTCTCTCTTTCTCTCACCCACACCCACCAAACCATGCACACACGCGTGTATTGTAAGAGTCTGTAATAGGAACCAGCTGGGCTTTCAAGGCTGCGCAGTAGGCCAGACAGGCCCATTCATAACCCTCTAGTGAGTTTTAATGAAGGTGGGTTCAGGGGCAGCAGCAGCGTGGAGGGGAAATGATGAAAGAGGGCAGACGGTCTACTCCTTCTTCCCCATGCTCTCCACCTTCCAGTCAGGGAATGTACTGTACTCAAGCTTGAGTAGGTGAGAGGTTCACCTTTAGCCCAGTCATTCAAACTTAGCTGCTGTAACCTGCACAGAGTGAATGAACACTAGTATGTTTGGACAAAAAGCTGAGACTGGAAATTGAGAATAGTTTCTACTCACTTTAAATTTTTATAAAAAGCACCAAATATACTAAAAAAAATAACTCAAACTGAGTCACACTTAGGCATGCTTTGCAGCCCACATATAAAGGAAGTTATTGTAATTGAAGGTATTGTTGAGTTTGTGTAAGTCTTTGAGGTAGCACATTTCATTCAAGTGATGTGGATGTAATGATGAGCTTCACAAACACAATCCATAAATACACAGTAATCAGTGTTCGCTATTGAGACACTATTGAGATCTTAAGATTACAAAGCAGGAATCAGATCCGTTACGGATCATTCTATGTGTGATGGAAACCTTGCACGATGGGTGCATTTTGGGATCTTTTATTTACCTATACATCAAAATCCATAATGAATGCCAAATGCTATGTGGTGCTATGGAGATTTGAAACATTTCTTCATTTGCATACGAGAAAACAGGGTTGTTTCAAGGAATGGTCACCTCCATCTTGGTTTTTCTCAGGCTCGATTGATGGTGCGTAACCTGAGCCGGTGAAGTAACTGTGAAGAAACAGCCCTTTTACACCCTGAGGTCAGGCTGACGTGAACACCAATAAACCGGGCACTGGCACACATTCCATTGTAAAATGCACAGATAAACAAAAGAGCTATTCTAAACCAAAAGTGTAACTGTCTGTATCCCAAAAAACTATTATTATTGAAAGGTTTTGGGGGGGAAATATGGAAAGAAGCTGTCTGGTTTTGGTTACACAGTATGGCCAAATTTCAATAGTTTAAATAGTCCCACTTTATATAGTGCAATAATAAGATTAGCATGATATATTAGATAGTAAACAGTGCTAGTCCAGTGTGATTTGGCATAATGATACTTAAGTCACTGTAAGGAAACATAACCAAATATGTGCTGTATGTTTCATAAGAATTTTTGCTCTTTGTAGGTAATTTCCGCTCTGAGCTTGACGCCTTGGCGTCACACTGTGTGGGTGTTTGAGGTGCAGCCCTAAAATGGTTCAAATCATTTCTTACACATATAAGTTTCATTTTCTATGATGGAGGCTAGGTGTCAGATTCCCCTGCGGCGTGGTGTCCCACAGGACTCTGCTCTTTGGCCTCTGTTATTTATTTCATATTAGCGACCTCAGAGAGAGAAATGATTGAAAGTTCTAATATCTGTACTTATTTGCTTATGATATCCAATTCAAATAATCTGCAAATAATTGTTAGTATATAGACTGGAGGGTACAGTCTCACACACTGACACAAATCAAGACTTCAAAGCAAGTTATTCTACTGTAGAAACATGCGCAGATAGAAATGGTGGCTTGCAGCACTGTAGCTGCAAGCCTGAGTGCTCTTCACTGCTTTTGTTCTCTGGCTTCTCGACTAGGGTTGGCTAGCTTTGTGCTAGCATGCTGTCTTTGCAGATGTTTATTAAGGGCTGAAGTTGTGTTAGCCACGTCGCCCTGCCTTTTTCATGCTCTGTCTGTTCACTTGAGGCTGGTTAACTCTGTGGACTCTAGAATTTCAGGCATTAACATTTGTTCTTTATTTGCATCTTGATGAGGACTAATTAGCAGGTAACTGTGTATATGCAATGCACCCATACAGTCTTTAGTTGCAGCTTGCTAATGTTAGCATGAACTCATAACTCACATTATCTTCTTCTCCAAACATGGCCATGTCTGGCTCGAGAAACACACCAAGATGACAGCAAATGAACCAGTGGGTGTTATTACGGTGGATATGACCATCATTCATGTACAGTCTTAGGGTGTGAGTCGGGTAAACATTATGTTGTATGAAAAAAATGACAATGTGGCCACTTTCAAGAGTAAATTTTAGCATAGGCACAAGTTTCATAAAGTTTACATGACTGTTAACAACTGTCCTGGAGGAGATGAGTTGGGTTTTTTTTTCCATTTCTTTTGGCTTCATTGAAATTAAGTGGAAGTCCACAGCAGAGCAGGCAAACAGTCTCATTAGACACACACAGTCATGCATACTAACTACACTCACACGCACACAAATGCAGTACACAAATGTTTTTGGTGGGCAGATGGAAAGAAATCGGGGGGTATGTCACAAACCTCCCACGCTCTTCACTTCAGCCTTGGTGGCCACACAGCCTTTGATATTTCCCACATAATAACTTGGTGGTTTTTCAGCTAACCCCAGGAATGTTCATATGAAACAAATAGCACAACGCATGATTTCGTTGCGCAGGCTTTTGCTTGGTTATGATAATGATGCAAGAAATATTTCAACAGTGTAGAAGCTTGATCTAATCTTGCTTTCACCTTTGTAAACCATTGTGGGATTAAAAGAGAGTTTGCGTAAGCATAAGCCTGCCTCAGAAAACTGCTGAAACATTAGCCATGCTTATCTATGATGCTATGTAAGCAAAAACGGATTAGCATAATGCTACTTATACCACCTGTCATATTATGGAGGCCACATATTAGGCCACATATGAATAACAAAAATACACAAGAAAAAAAATACTGATTCAAATGCCAATTTTAAATAACCAGATGTAAGCTGATTAGTAACCATGCGCCATGTTGTCTTTTCCTCTTGCTGGACTCAGAAATGCAAAAATTGTATGATAATGGCATCATTTCTGCATTTCTACAATATACCATCTAGAAAGGTACTAAAGCATTGCACGCCCTTAGCAAACTGGGTGTGGCGATATACATTTTTATCATACAGGGCTGAGACTTGAGTGAGCAAGAGGTCATTTGTAGCTGAAAAGAAGATGGCTCTCTTGCTCTTATGGGTTTTCCTCTCTCATCACCATCTGCATGCTGAAGCACCATTCAGTCAGGCTGACGGCCAAGAATGTGGGAGCAGCTAGGTGGCGTGCTGGGTGATTTCCTGTCTGAGGGGTCTTCTCGTAGTCGTAACACGATCCGCCTTCAGTCCAAAAATAACCAATGTCCCTGCAGGAGATGGTGCTGCATAGCTCATGGGGCACTAAGGTAGCCTGACATGCTTCCTTCCTCAGTGGATCCTGAGAGGATGGAGCTGGTAGTGGCTAAGATTTTTTTTTTCTTTTTTCTTTTTTTAGCTGGAAGGTCGTGCAGGGCACCTTTTCATGTGCGCAAAGCAGGTGATTCTTTTCAGAGACCACAGTTATATTCCTGTAACAACAATGAGCCAACCTACTTCTGCTATTTACTGCTCTTAATTGCTGCTTTCATGACTTACTAGCTGCACGCTATTATCTAAAAGTTTCAAAAAGGAAAGGGAGTGAAAATCAAAATCAGCATAATCTCACAAGACCTTAAATGAAACCGACATGCCACCATGTTTATTTTCGCATGAATGTCAGATTTGGGCGCTGTGGTTTCACAGTTTCCCTGCTCTGTGACCTCAGTGTGCACCAGCATTGCGAAGTCAGAATGATAACAAATCAACACTTTAGATACCTGTTCCACATGCAGGAGAGATAGGCAGAAGGAAAGAAAAAAAAAAGAAAAGAGAGATAGGCAGAAAATTAGCTAGTGATGGATTTTTATCACAAACGACTCTAAGACTGGGTGTGGGAATTGCATCAAAGATCATAGCTGAGGGTAAAGAGGGAAAACAGATAGCACACTTTGAAATATCTGACCCTAATAGGCCGATTATTTCCATGAGCGCTTTGCCTCTCCATAAACAGAGCAGCATATTTGTGCAGGTTTGTCTGTGTTGTTTCAGAGAGCCTAGGCTCTCCTGGTGGGGGATATTTCACACAGAGGTGGGACCAAGTCATTGTTTTGCAAGTCTCAAGTAAGTCTCAAGTCTTTATCCTCAAGTCTCAAGTCAAGTCTCAAGTAATGTCAGGCAAGTCAGAGTCGAGTCTCAAGTCACTGGTGTAAAAGTCCGAGTCAAGTCACAAGTCTGAAACTTTGAATTTCAAGTCCTTTCGAGTCTTTAAAAAAAACAAACGAAAAAATAATGTTGCAGTTATGCTAAATGTAAATATTAGACCATGTAATTTTAAAATCTGTGTTTTTCTCAACACATACAAAATAGTGAACTTAGAAAATATACACAAATTGTGAAATTGCACCTCTTTAAAATGCAGCTCAATTAAACTTAGCTCCAAGAATAATTTTCACCGACAGTTCTGAGATACGCTGCATGTTATTCTTGGATGCGGTTGTAGGACCAGCTTTAAAATCGCATGACAAAAATATCATACACATTAAAAAAAACTGTATCACCAACGTAGCCTGGAAAACATTTGCTAGTTAGATGAAGTCAGCTATCTCATCTTAGCATATTTATATGCATATTTATAATCATACGGTTCTTGGAGTGAGCGCATACACTCATGAAGTTTAGTAACTTCCGGTCACTGCAACAAGCCCAGGTACAGTTTACCGACGGATGGGTGCAGGACCTTGAAATGCACCGTGTAGAACGAAAGACCATCGTACGTATCATAAGTTTACCAGTCTCACAAATCGTCTTCATAAATACACATTCGTTAACCGTTTATTAATATAACCTTTGAGCTCAACGGTAATTAATTAGTAGTGGAAATAATTTCTGGTACGCATCACAGAAATGTAGCAGTGACAATAATATTGTATGCTGTAATCGTACTGGGCAATTAGTGATACAAAAAACCTGTTTTATCCTGTGAATAAAAGTATATGTTTTTGTCAATGTACCATAATAACAGAAGCGAAACGCAATATTGTGTCAGGATAATTTACTATTTATGCACAATAAACAAAGGAGCATAGCGCGACAATTTCTGTTCAGCGCCAGACTTGCTTGTAACCTATATCACCAATTATGTTAAGAAAAATGACGCATTAACTACAACAGCAGACTGACCTTTGTGTAAATGCTTGGAGCAGACTAACCTGTGAGCTGGAGTGTTCTGGGACGTTATATTTGATCTTTGAATGGCTGCAATCCAGTCGCCTCTTTGTTACTTCGGAAACATGGCTTGAACAATTTCTCTTCCACGACGTAATCCGATAACAACCGATCTCTTTACCCGTCGGCTTCCCGTGGCTGTCATGCGACCGGCTATTGCAGTTAATAATACAACAGCTTCTTGACATTTTTGTGTTTCTTTTTATCGCTGTGTGACTGATTTTAATTGAAAGCCTGCGTGCGCTAGTACCGCTTGCCACGAGTTCCCAGAATCCTTTGCGGTTCTACCCGTGAATGACGTCACATTTTCAATCTCTATATAATATGCATGTTAAATTTTATATTTGGGGTGAAATATCAAGTCTTTTCAAGTAAACTGGTTCAAGTCCAATTCAAGTCCCAAGTCATTGGTGTAAAAGTCCAAGTCAAGTCACAAGTCTTAGAACATTTTTTCAAGTCAAGTCTAAAGTCATAAAATTAATGACTCGAGTCTGACTCGAGTCCAAGTCATGTGACTCGAGTCCACACCTCTGATTTCACGGGTTCATTATGCAGCAATTTGGGTGTCTGGGCTAGTATTTTTTTCCCCTTTTTTACAGCACCTCACAAACCACAGCTTAAGAGATAGCAACAAGGGTGGAGACCCATAACCAATACACTGGTTTACTTTGAAGAGGATCCACCAGAGTAGCGTGGACATTGCCAGTAGCTCCACAAGGAGCCAAAAGGAATGAGGTGGAGGAATACCTTTGAGAGTTAAATTGCTGTACACGGGGAGGGGGGACTAAACTGAGAGTGTCTCAATAATGAAATAAATCTGCCCACAGCTTTTTTTGTTTAATGAACGTGGAGCTGATTTATTTTCCGTATGGCTCGGCAGATTTTTTTCTAGCGACAGAACAGAGCGCGCTCTGTTCAGTGCCGTGCCCAGCAACCAGGTGTGAGACAGACGGCGTGAAACAGTTAAAAGTAAACTGAGTGCAGTGAAAACGGTTGTGCTTCAAAATTTTGTGGCCCGTTTTTTTTCTCTACTAGGCTTTCCAGGAGAAATAGATTTGCTGCGGCAATCACAAACAGTCTGGTTTTTGTCGCTGCTCAGTTCACCAGCTACGTGTTTGCCACATATCTGAACTGCTGTCAAAACAGGTAGCCTCTTTTTTTCCATATTTTCTGTACAAAGCCCTCTTCTGTGGACCTGGAATACAAATGTGTCCTGATAGGGCAACACAAATCAAGTTTTAGACAATGAATATCATGTGAAATGTAGTTAAATGACAGAGAATAATGACGCAAGCCTTTGAGAGAGAAAAAAAAATAGAAACCCACTATTCAGGATATAACACTGAGAGAAGAAAGAGATAAAAAGAGAATGTGAAAGAGGGAGGGACATGGAGGAGAGAGAGATCGCAAAAGCTGAGAAGAAAGAAGTACAAACAAACAGCGAGGAGGGAAATATCATAAACAGATCTACTGAGACTATCAACCAATGTAAATATGAAAAAATGCCAAGCTCAAGTACATGAACCCTTGTAGGAATGAAACCCCCCTTTGTGCCACAGTAACCTCTGTTTATGAAGACAAGCTATGCTTCTCAAAGGAGCCTTGGGGGACACCATCAAGTACGGTCAGTATTTTAATGTTCTGCCCTCCCTCTGTCTTACCCAACAAGGCAAACAATATTCATCTTGATCAAAAACATTATTAGTTACACAGCAGGTCAGCAAGGACGCTGAGCTCAGAATGAAATGTTGAGATAAAACATTTTTCCATTAGACCGCACTGTAACACATACCATAGTAGTGTCCCGCTATCTACTTATGTGTTATCTTGATTTTTTTTTTCTCTTCAGATTTTGCAAAAACCCAGAAAAATTTCCACGGAGTTCAATTACACTCCACGCACAACCGCTTTCATACTTGCCCAAGCTTCCACTAAAACTGAAACTGTTCGAGTTTGAAGGTTTTTTTAACTGACAGCAGCCGGAGCATTTTGAATCAAGAGTGCATGACATGAACTATAAGTCAAGCTGTGAGTTAATGCGTTTTCATGAGTTTAAGAGAAGGAAACCTAAGAACTTCTACTGCAGGTTGTCACAGAGAAAATGACTTTCCCAGTTTGGTTCTATGGGATGGTGTAAAGTCTTAATGGGACACATAAGGACCATTAGAATCTCTTATATGGAATGCTGAAGTAATAAAAAAAATTCTCAAAAGGCCAACACAACAGTCCCAAAGATTAGAGAGAAAAAAACGTTATGACAAGAAGTTGATGGTGACTTTTAACTCCCTGATACTCCCCTTGTCATGCACTTTGTTGCACAACATCAGGATGGTTTACCCGGCATATTTGCTTATTGCTCAAATTAAGTCATGCTCCAAACTGACATATTGTTTCAATGCAGTAATGTGCAGGCAACCACCAAATATGGCTGGCAGACTTTCAACTATGCTTTGGAGATGGAGCAAATGATGGTTTGGCTCCCCTTAGACAGACAGTTTTCAACAATGAATCAAACAAGCTTAAATTGGACAAATTAGGAAGAGTGTGATCAGCTTAAGTTCATGGCTTGTCTTTGGCATGCGGCTCTGGTAAGAGACCAAAGAGAAGCACTTTTACTTCTTCTTCTGTTTTTTTAATGGCTTACTGCTGCCCTCTGTCAAGAAATAAGGGTTACTGCAGCAAGACATGAAAAACAGACACAGTAGCAAATGTTCCAAACCCTTTAAAAGGGAATAAAACGATAACAATAAAGTGTCCATCAGATAATTCCTGGTATACCGTTTCAGCCGTGACAGTCATTCCCTCTTTTGTCAGCCTGCGAGCCGGCTTCCAGGAATGCAACTGCATGCGCAGCACTTCTGCGTCCCAATGTGTATTTCATTTGGGTTTCTGTCTCAAACACACATGTGGCTCAAATATGTGGCCCAGTCCTCCAACAGAAACAGACTGCGATCCAGCGAGGTCCAAATGTGCAAGTCACTGGAACATGCCATGCTAACACTCAACAAAGTCAGACAGGGCCACGTGTTCAAAAATTCAGGGTACATTCTTCAGAAGCTCTGTCACAGCCCTCTGCAGATAAGTCGACAATGAATCAGAGGGTGTCTGACAAAAATAACTGCCTAATTAACAAAAAAGGAAATGTTTAACAGAGATTCAAAGCGACGCAAACATAAACGTCTGTTACCAAAGCAAATTGAGTCAAAAGAGTCACTAAAACCTCACAACAAAACTGAAACTATTGCTTGAATAACAGAAAGCCAAAGCCTAAACCACACTGTCAATGAGCCGCACATGAGGACCATGTTACACTGCTCTGCACATACCACCAAGAGGATAAAGATTTTGAATTATTTGAATTATTATTATTTGAATTGAAATAAAGTGGAAGAATTTTACATCCTGAACACCCCCCACCCCCATTTGCCGATTAATATACATTCATTATATAAATGTGTCTGAGGCTCTTCTGTAATGGTTTTGTCCAGAGGGAGCCCTATTAGAAGGGAGTGGCATCCCACAGAGCAGGGTGTAGCGTGACTTTATGGGGATTCAACCAAATACTCTTCACTAAATACACAACAGACTGTAAAATCAGACCTATTTGGTATGCTGTGTTTCCATATGTGTGTGTTGTTGCTGTTGTTGTTATTTATGAGTGTCCAGGCACTGTTTTTTCTTTTCTTTTTTTTTATCACTTTAGACTATAGAGAACAGAATGGCTGTGTAGACTTTCTCTATACACCGATATGAATATATGTTGGTATGTGTGTGATATACACCCCACCCCAGAAAGCACTTATGTTTGTTTTATCTTTACCTTGTTTATAGCTGGCGAAATGAGAAAATCGAGCTCAATCAAAGATAACACATCTTCCAAAGGCAGATAAAAGTAAGACTTACAACCCCCCCCCCAAAAAAAAAAAAAAAAAAATCTGTGATAACTTCAATAAACTATGTAATCAACAGTAAAAGACTGAATCCACAAACACTGTGTGGGATTTAAGACAGCAAACATTCACCCTGCAGAAGGAACATTGAACAAGACACTGGAAGCAGACAATATCGGGTGGTTGTACTGTGGTCGACCTCGGATTTAGTTTTGGATGAAAAGCACACACAGAAATTCTCAAAAGACTATTTTCAAAAAAATAAAAACGACTATAACTGCAATGATTGACGTTTACATATTCAGCCTAAAGCCCAGGGGAATCGCTTATTTGTTATGTCCGCCTATATTTTCACATTATCTACCATTCAAGGCTGAATTGTCTACCATGGCTGGTCTGAATTCTGCTTTGCATGGAATTTCACTTTAAGGAACTGTAATCCATAAAAATGTGATAGAGGCCCACAGGAGAGTTTAGAAACCAAGCCCAGCCATATAATTTACAACTTGGACACACTTTTTTGAAAAAGCTCTTTAGAGTGTCTGCTCTCATGACAGAACATATACAAGGATTTAAATGTACTCAGTATGTTCTTGCTATGAACTAAATAACAGGTCATACCGATTAGCTACAGTATTGAAACCACTTGCCTAATATGCTGTACAGTAGGTCCCCATCTTTCGGCAAACACAACTCTGACCCGTCAGACTATGGGCATAGGAGGTTTGAGGGTGTCTTGTAGCCCTGGCATTGGGATGTTGGCAGTGGATTGTTTGGGTCGTGTGGGTTTCAGGTTATGGCCTCCATGGATGAGTCTTGTTCTGGTGCATCCCATGGATGCTGAGGGAAATGTTAATCTAGGGTGTTTTTGAAGGCTGAGTCAACATCTGAGACTCTCCACAAGCCATATAGAAGCCTGTTGTAGGGTTATTTTGTGGGTGGGTGTTTAGGGGATAGGGGCAGGGTGAATTTCATGGAAATGCAAATATTTCGCAATGAAACACTGCATGGTCACAAGTAGATCAATAGCACTGGTCTTCGGTATGCTATTTTTTGTTGTTTTAATGTTGTGGCTGATCAATGTATAAAATATAAACATTAAGAATAGTTAAAGTAAGACTACTGAACAGAAGGCTGTGCCACACCGTTAAAAGTGCTAGTTGCTTGTCGTTTTCTGCTTCACTCCTATGATTTTTTTTTCCTTCAGAAAGCTTTTTACTCTAGCTTCATATTCCAGATGAGTTTGCAAGTTCTGGCATTATCATTGCCATATACTTTATTTTGTTTCCAGGTTACATTCAGGGAAAACTTTGTTTTTTTGGAAAAACAAAGGACAGAGAAGCATGAAGAGAGCCAGTGTGTGTGTGTGTGTGTGTGTGTGTGTGTGTGTGTGTGTGTGCGTGCGTGCGTGTGTGTGTGTTTGTGTGTGTGTGTGTGAGAGAGAGAGAGAGAGAATTATGCTTCCAAGGTATAGCAGGCTGCTTGCCAGATGTACTCCCAGCAGCTGCATAACAGATACAATGAAATTTTAGATCATTCTATAAATACCACTTACAGCTGCTTTAAGTTAAAGTCAGATGATTATTAAAAATGCTACAGATGAACTGTTTGTTAACAGATTTTGAGGAACAGTGCCCCTTTTCTCTGAAAAAACAAAAGCTACAAACAACAACAAACAGCCACATGGTAACAAAACTTGGGAAACGACACCTCTTCCTTTTTAACGTGCAAAAACTGAAGTTATTTCCTCTGTTTCTGTCCTTCAGCTTGGTAAAACAAATGGTTTGTGACAAAAAAGGAGTCATCATAAATAGGGAGCTGCTATGTTATTCATGTTTTTATTTTAAAGGTTTAACTTATTTTTTAAGTCTCAAACTGTGCTTGAACTGACACTTGATCAATAATGGAGGTAATGTAAAAATGAGCAAAATATTTATTTAAAATCTCTTTGTTAGAGATTAAATCATCATTTTATTTGAGCTGAACCATGAATGAGGCATCGCTCTGTCAAATCCAATCTTTCTAACATAACTTTCAGATCTTCAGAAGACAAGATGCCACCCATCCAGATGACAAGCAGCGGAGGTCTCTGCTCGGCTTTGCTCGGGGAGATGAAAAGTAGCTGCACAGTTATGTATGTATGTTGAGCTCAAGAAAAGAACTCATAATGAAGTTAATAGGAAAATGTCTTTTATACACATGTAAATAGAGTGTTGAAGGAATACTGGAACACAAAGCAAGTCTGAGTTAATGGATTTTAAAGGGATTATGAAGTGTTTTGCCTGGTTGCTTCATGGGGTCATGAGTCTCCTTTTTGTTGCATCAGCTTTACAAGGACTACATGGAGGTCATGGACATGGGAAAAGATGCCAAGTCAACCAGTCTTTGGGTTGAACACACTTTTAAAAAACAAAACACATCGTAATATGTAAAGAACAGAACAGATGGATCATCAGTGATTTCTGAAATGATATTGGCTAAATTACATATAGTGTTTCTACATCTGAAGAGGCTGCACCTCATGAGAGGCACATTATGACTGAAAATGCATTCATGTGGTTAACCACGTCCTGCTGCTGGTCATAACCAGCAGGACAGCAACTCACTTGACCTGAGTTGTGAGCTTATGAGCAAGTGCACAATCTTGCTTGACTGCGAGGTCACTCATATTAGATGCATAAGACATATAGTACTGTGTAAAAGTCTTCAACCACCATTGGTTTCCTTTTCTTTTGTTTGAAAAATGGGAAATGGGTGCAGTGATTTATTGATAGAGGCAAACGAACATGGATTCAGCTTATATAATATGACATGAAAAGATGTCCCTCTTTTCATATCATTAGTTCCAACTATATGTATTTTAATTTTGTGCAGTATACTGGGATATTTATAATTAGAGTTATTTGTATTTACTAGAGCAATTTTTTATATTTTGTAATATTGTAATATGTTGTAATATTTAAATTTGTGAAGTTGGTGACTGGTTTTATTATCTTGAAGCAACTGTGACCACATAATTTCCTCTGGGATTATTAAATCAATTATTAATCTGATTCTGATTATAAGGCTAAAATTAAAGTTTTTATTATTCTAACAAGCTTTAATTTTTTGCAAATTTGTCAGGAAGGCATATAAGCCACCTAGTGTTTGAATGAGATTCTCTAACGTTTTGTTTGGGTCTAACTGTGTCACTGCCTTTTTTCAAGTTGGATCCCAAAATGCTGTGTTTGTGCAACTCCTGTATACAGAAGGTCAATGACAGGCAAGGGCTTTGAAAATGTAATTAGAATCCATAAAGTACATTGCAGCAAAAAGAATCTCTCACTTTAATATCATTTAATCATTCAGAATAACACTGGACCAAGACAGCTGAGCCTGTTTTGATTATTTTGTTACTAGACCATCTGTGAATGCTTGAGCTGCCTACAGGCTTGATTCAAGTCTCGTATTTCACCCTAACCTGACAGAGCTGACAGCAAGCTCTGGGGACTTGCATACCCCAAATGCCACTGTTTTGGCAGGGACTAGCTACAGGTAGAAATACATGGGAATACAAATAAAAATTGCTTCAGGCTATGCTTCAGGAGAAAATGGCAAATGTCTATATTGTCTACATCCATTTCATACAGATCCATATGCATATATATATATATATATATATATATATATATATATATATATATATATATATATATATATATATATATATATGCGCACACACACAGCAGTACAAAATTATGGTTTTCATTAGTGGCAGACATGTTAACTGTCAAGGCCAAAATTCCACAGAAAAGCCACCCAGTTGATTGTGGTGATGTGGCTGGCTGTGCGAGGGGTGTGACTAATTTACCCATAAAGTGACACGTCTTCCTCGCAAGCTGTGAAGCTCAAAATATTCCGATGACTCTGTCCTTGTGTCACTAAAGTCTGCATTTATCCTCATGTTACTTTTACTCTTCATCTGCTCGATATGGATGCTTGGGTGCTCGTTCAGGAGGCTCTCAACTTCAAAACATGACACGAATACATAAATAAAACATCAGTGCCAATTTTTCACTCGCTAAGATGAAAACGATGACTTTCCAAAAAAAAATAAAAAATTCAACCATCATCTTATACTCTAGCATTACTGACAGTGTGCTGAAGCCTGTGTCTGTGTGAATGTGCTAAAATTCTGTGGGTTTCCAGCTCAGTAAAAGCTAAGCTTCATGCAATTTGATTGATATTGGCGAGCAGTGCACTGAAAACCCTCAAACGGCTGTGTGCAGACTGTTACCTTAGCCTCACTCTCCACAGCTGTTTCCTGCCCCAAACTGCTGAAACAGTGGTTTAGCAGAACCAAAGGTGGGCCAACACAAATCAAGGGCTCTCTGCCACATGTGCGCACACACAACAATGTGAGCATACCATCCCCACCTACCCGTAGACTGCTACTGGTCACCTTGCAGCACTTCCTTTTTGAGTTGGGTCATTTCCTCTTTCTTTTCTGCACAGGAATGATTTGGGCTTGGCTGAGGTTATAACTCAGGAGGGAAGAGGAGCAAACAAGGTCATGACTTCCTCCCTTTAATCATCTTCAGCCCATCACTCACTTACACATATGCACCCACCCACAACATACCTAGAAAGACATGCTGAAAGGTTTTTGTTCCCTTTTTAAAAAAACATTTACCTCAAGAATATGTGCACCAGTACTAACTCTGAAAGCCACATTTAACTCTCATGTTGCATACTTGTTTAAATTCACATCTGGGGAAAACAGGGCCTTGTGAAACTGCGGGGCTCATATAATTCTAAATAGAGGATCATGGCAGTTTAAAAGGCTGAACAACGGGTTTGTGACTGAATGTTGTCGGTTTAGCCTGGCAGTAGGAAAAATTCTTGAGTCATGGCAATGTACCCGTTGGCATTTACCCTTTAGCGAGGAACTTACCTGATCAGGGATGGGTGAGAGCGTATAATAGGATAAAGTTTCACTGAGTTCCCAGATGTGCAGTCATTCACTGGCAGGAATGTAAATTTCTTTTTCCATGATGAAAATGCATAAATGAAACTTATTTATTTAGTGAAATGAAAAGAGTTTGCATGCAGAATCCAAGGGAAACAAGCGCAGACATTACATTTTGTGTCTTGCTCACTAAATATTTTCCCCTCCATCTCCGATGATGAATCAAAATAACTCTAAATGGACTCTGTTTAAACACAATCCCAGAATGCAGACTGCTAAGATTGGGCGGGGTGGGGGGGGATTCTTGAGAAACACTAGAGAACACTTCAAAGTAGTCCCAAATGAGCATACTCATAACTGGTTTGCTCCCCAAGTGTGCTCAGTGGAATCATAGCAAGAGTAAAGAAATGAGACAAATTGTTTGTGACAATTAGGCTGATGCCAGATACTGCCAGCTATGGCCTGCACAATCACTTGTCCCCATCAGCCAACTCTGTTTATCAGTAATTGCAATTTGGAAAGAACTCTGAGGCGATTAGGTCCAGGGAGTGGTCAGGCAGAGAGCTTGCCCAGCCCTAAACAACGGGGCAGTGTTTGGGTAGAGTCTGCACGAGGTCCCACTGAGAGAAAGAGCAGCAGGGTAAGAGAAAGTGTGAAAGGAAGGAAGGAAGGAAGCAAGGAAGCAAGGAAGGAAGGAAGGAAGGAAGGAAGGAAGGAAGGAAGGAAGGAAGGAAGGAAGAAAGGAAGGAAGGAAGGACAGAGGGAAGCAAAGGAAATGGCAAATATGCAGCATTGACCCCTACTTTCCTAAAACCTATCTGATCTTAACTCATCCTGTCTGATAAGAAAGGATAATTTTATCAGACTTTCTAACCTTCAGTGTTCTACAGAGTGCTTTGCAACGTGTTTCTCTTTGATCCATTCACAGTTTTCATGTAATTCTTCATTCACAAATGTGCATATGTGTTTGCATACAGCGAAGAGTTTTCAACCAGCACAAATACGCTCCCGTGGAGTCCTCCAAAATTCCAAATGCAAATTGCATGATGCCAAAATAATGTAAACTGTGATTGGTCGACTAGTGGGCCAAACCAGGAAAGGAAGTGACAGCAGAGTTTACTGGGAATGGGAGAAGTGTGAAAAAAACCCCATCAAAAATAAATATATACAGCATGAACATTGGCTGCAGTGGATACTTCATTGTTTCTAATGTAAGGTTTCTCTTCTTTTCTTTAAATTTGACAACAAATGGCTGGCTAACAGGCCAACGACAGCACGAGTATGAGTCTGTGTCCCACAGACCGACTGTACCACATCTTTTTTGACACTGACCCCATTTGACAACTGGCAGTCCATAGCTGCTCATGGACTGCCAGCATGGTACCACCGCTGAACCACAGTTACTCCTATAACGGAACTTATGGTTGAGCAGAGAGAGCACGTTTGCAGTCTGCTGGCTGGATGCCCCTTCTACCTGCTCTGAGCTCTGTTGTCAGATGAACTGATTGAATAAAGTCATTCTAAAAGGTGATTTAAAAATCGAACTTATTTCCCTGTAATACCTTAAGTAAGTTGAGTAATTACAGAGTTAAAGATTGCACAATTTAATTTGAGCACAAGTGCCTTTAGAGCCTCAGAGTTTTAAGCAAAAAAACAAAACAAATAAAACTTGTTACCAGTAGTGTCACACTGTTGGGCAAACTGCTAGTAAACTTATACGTCAGGGGTGTCAAACTCCAATCCTCGAGAGCTACTGTCCTTCAGCTTTTAGATGCATCTTGTTCCGACAAACCTGAATCAAATGAATGGTTTGTTATCAGGCTCTTCCCAAACTTGATGGCATGCTGAAGAGGTAATCCAACCATTTGATTCAGCTGTCTTGGAGTAGGGATGCATCTAAAAGCTGCAGGACAGTAGCTCCCAAGGACTGGAGTTGGACACCTCTGTTACACAAGAACCAGAGCTTAAGCAGACTGGGTTCAAACAGTAGTGTTTATGTGTTATTCAGAGCTCAGGTCTTTGATACTGTTTGGTGAAACTCCGATCTAACGGAAAAAAGCAATGAAACAACAACAACAGGAAAAAAAAAACTACGAGAAGAAATTAAACAGCAATAAACTGAAAATTTTAAAGAGCCATGTGCAATCAACATACCATACTGCAGGACCATCTAAAACAGTCTCCCTCTCTCTCTGTCACACACACACACACACACACACACACACACACACACACACACACACACACACTTTTTCTTTTCAGCCCATCTTTCAAGTCATTTTTTTTCTTTGAAGCAGAGAGCATTAAAGGAACATGACTGTCATCTAGTGGACGTTTGCAGTAACTACAAATGGAGTGTTTGAGGTTCATAATTATTTTCGTCGCACTTGCATAATGATGTATCAGTGCATTAGCACAGCAGATGGTGCAAAACCAGCTGGATACTAGATTTCACCATCACAATCTCTGGCTCTTTAATGATTCTCAAACCTGTTTTCTTTCTCTCTTCTCACTCTGTTTTTTCCCTTTATGAATTTAACACATGCACATGAACACATAAATAAAAAAGTAATAATGATTGCAGCCCTAACTGCAGTGTTGTTAATCACTAACATATAAATATGAATGATAAATCTTATGTGACAGTTCTAGTTTTTGACTCAGTATATTAACTTCAGAGTTTTTGCAACACACCATCCCTGTGCTCGGGTGGCATGGGAAACTTAATAGGTAATCATCAATAGATGGATAAATGGAACACCTGAAAAATCACAGGGGAAGAAAAAAACACTACAGTGTTGTTCCAGATTATGTCTTTCAGCTTACTCCAGAGAAAACAAAACAAAGCAAAAACAAAACAAAATATGCTATTTATGTTGTTTCACTTCATTTTTTATTATTACTGAAACATTTCCTGAGGATGTAGTTCACATTAGTGTGGGAAGGGATTTGAGTCAGAATATCCACTGTCAAGTGGGAAACACTGGGGTTACTTAAGGCCTTTTGATGGCCTTCCTGCCCTTGATATACAGTAAGCTCAAAGGATGTCTGTGACTCAAAATGTGGATAGTTTCCTGCAGTGCTTCTCTAAACTGTGTGCCTACAGCATACAGTGGAATAGGAACAGTATGTCAATCGAGCAACTAGAGCTCAGTCCGCTGACATTAATTGAAGTTTTGCACTTAGGATGATGCACTAGATGAAGCAGTCAAGCTTCAGTAGGTAACTGTATTTCATACTTTATTTTCTTTCTTTTTTTTTTTCAAATACATGAAGTTCTACCATGATTTGGACATGTGGTTCAGAATGTGTACCAGTATAAAGTAGGTCTTACAAATAAGTCTTACAAAAGGGACCTTTTGAACTCTCTTAGGCAAAATTTCTTCAGAGTCTTCAGGAATAGTTCTTCATTCTTCCTGAAGGACATCCAAAGCAAATCTTTGGATGTTTGCTGCCTTCTGTTCCATTTTCTGTTAAGATGATCTCACACTGATTCAGTCGCATTGAGATTCTTGCTCTGGAGAATCCAGTCTTGACCGGTAGTGTTGTCTATTCAGGTATGTTTTTCTGCATTGACAGTGTGTTTGGGATCATTGTCATGCAGAAACATTAAGCTGTTGCCAATTAGACACTTTCCAGATGGTAGGGCATGGTGGATCAAAATCTGACAATATTTTTTTCTGTGTTCATAATTCCATCAATTTGGCTCAAATGTACCCCAAAACCATTAGAGAAACTCCAGTGTGTTACAGATGGCTGTAGACACACAGTGTTGGAGGTCTCTCACGGCCTCCTCGGCACACATTGACCAAAAATTACAAATTTGGATATATCCCTCTATCAGACATGTTGCCACTGATTTTGAGTCCAGTTCTTGTGTAATCTGGCATGTTTCCCTTTCTTAAGAATGGCTTCTTGACAGCCAACCTTCCACTGAGACCATTTCTGATGAGGCTTCAGTGAACAGTAGATGGATCAACTGAAGGGCCAGATGCATCTCTTAGTTCTCGTGTCAGGTTTTTGCTGGATTTATTTCCTGTTTTTTAAGGACGTGACTTACATACACTCTTCATTTGCTGTAGCTGTTATGCTTGCCCAGTATGTGCTCTTTTCTGTCAAATTGTTTCATCTTTTTTTAGTATGTTCGAAAAAACAAACTGTATTTTTGCGACAAACTGCTATTAACAAAAACCTAAAGATGCGATTTAAAATAGCTTTTTTTTTTTTCTATCTTTTATGTCATCATCCCTTAGTTCATTTTCTATGCTTAAATGAATCCTAGGTCAGAGTTAAGTGGGTTAACAAACAAATAAAAACACATTCCTCAAGGTTCCTGAATGAAAAAAGCAGGCAATATAAAAAAAACAACAACAAAAAAACCACACTGGAATAGCTTCAGAAACACTGGAGAACTGATTTTCAGGGCCACCTTAAAAATGATAAGAAGGTCTGGCTCCCTGGAAACAAAATTAAAGAAATCGGTGGATCAAGACAGTAATGTATACAGTATTATGCAGTAAGCCGGTGTGTGATTTGCAATAAACGATTTGTCTTGATGCCACAGATTGGCATCCATAATTCACTACTCACAGCACAACAAACAGAGAGCAAATCAAAACCAGAATTGGTAGTGAGTTGCATCAGGTAATTTCAGATAGTTTCAGCAATTCCAATAAAAAATACAATATTAATGTGGAAATTGAATCTGAATTATTTCATGTGATCCATAAAGCTGGTCCCCTTAATTCATGGAAAACTCATTCAAAAATAATAAGATTTTTCCTTTTTTGTCCTTTGTTACCTATGTACACACACACGCACACACACACAATTAAACAATTCGAAGCTCGCGCTAAAGCAAAATTGTGAACTTTCAATGTTCTCACCTAAAAATCAATTTAAAGTCAAGTTATGCTTCAGCAACAAAGCAAAGAAAAACAAACAAGAGGAAGACATCAGCACAGAATTGGAAAGTCAAATAAATCCCCCCTATCACTTTTAAACAGAGGGAACCAGTGAATCATGCCAGTGCCAAACAAGAGCTTGTTTTTGTTCCTATAATAAGATATTTACCTTTTAAAAGTCACCACTTGGCAGCAACATTGTTTCAAAATTGCCAAAGCAAGAACAAACCTAAAGAATGGTGCTTTTAGTTCAGTCCACCAGCTTACAGAACACGTACAATTGTCATTGATTTTAATGTAAGCAGTGTGGAACAGGACACTGGGACAGCTGTTTTGCTTATAGCGCAGTACATGTATGTGTGTATGCTGCCTCACAACTGTGTAAGTTTCAGCTCAGTATTTTGCACCCTTACTCCATACTTTGCCATTGTGCCAGCACATGTTGTTCATCTTTTCTTCCACTTAGCTTCATTAATGTGTAATCTGCTGTCTAATTTTATCCAGCAACAAATGCAACAAAGCTGAATAAACCAATCCAAATATTCAAACATGGACTTCTGCATATAACTTTATATTTTCTTTTTATATTTTTCACCTGTACTGTGTATCTTCCACCAAGTATTTTTTTGTATTTTTCCATTTGTGTCCTCTAGCCTTTGCCCTCCCCAGCCACCCCCCCTCCCTCACACTTACTGCTCTTTCCTGTCTGCAGGCTGCCAGGCACAGATAAGGTGTCTTGGCAAGGAGTTGGAATGCTGTCCTTCGCCTCACTGAATGGGAATCCAAGAACCTGTGTTCACACTGTGTCGCTGGAACAATAGGACAGGGCAGAGGGATAACATTTGGGATAAAAAAGAAAGAAAAAAAATAGCAGACAAGAAAAACAAGTGAGGGACCATGGCAGCTTTGCCTGGCCTGAGCAAGGTCGCAAGCTGCGCCAGTTCAAAGTGGAGATTTTTATATTTCATTTAATTTCTTTGCAGATTTAAATAATATTTTATTATGTCTCATTTTGATAATAGGTTATTGTCAACTTTACCTTGAACCATAAATGCAATGCAAATGCATGAGCTCCATGTAATTTTGTAATCGCACTGCTTTGGAGTTCCTAAAAAGTATAGGATGTGTTGGTAATGATCTAATAGAATCAGCTGTGGCATTTGCCACTGCACAAAGCTGGCATTTTTTTCTTTGTTTGATTGTTGTATGTAGGTATAAAGAATAGAGGAGCATGAAACCATAACTTCCACTGGTGAGCTTTCAAAATCCGTTGAAGCAGAAGTTTAATTTTTATACAGCTTTAAAGCTGTATAGGATCAAATATACTGGACACTTACTGTATATTTCCATAGTTCTGACATGCCACTGAAGAATTTTAGATGTCAAATTGTGTACAGTATATGTGCATGTCTGTTGACAGCTATAGATGTGTACTAAACAGTACGCTATACTGAAGCAGAAGCTGCTAAACTTGCATATGGTGTGGCTGCACAATTTGCCATCACTCCATGTCTGATTTACAGTCAGACATGGAGCCAGGCACATGCACATGAACACACTGTGGGTAACTTTGTTCACATCCTGTCCACGTCCACACAAACACTTTCAAAATCACAATGCCCCACCTTTCTACAGTCCTGTTTCATTTTGTCAACCTCTCTCTTATTCCAGCTAGGATGATTTACAAATATGCAGCATATAAAAATCCAGTCTACAGTAAGGCTATGCTTATTTTAAATGTTTTTAAGGAGACACAAGGAGCAGTGAAGAAGAGCTGCTTGACAGTTTTACCATTATTCAATAACTTCTTGTTAAATATTTTCTATGGAATTATTACTGCAAATGCATTTCCAGCATGCAGCCTTTAGGAGGTGTTTATATTTGTTTAGCCTTGTTACCCTAAGTCATGAGTTTAGCTACTCGACTTAGTTCATAATATATGACTTCAGTTGTGATTTTTTATTCATCATTGTCACAATATTCTCATGACTTCTCCAATAAATAGATGATAAAGCTGTAAAAATTAACAATGACTGGTCATGCTCTCATTCGGTGAATGGGGCGCCTCTTGACTGACAAGGATTATCTCTAGATTAGGAGTAAACTGAGCTTTGAAATGGATTCTTGGAAATGCTGCTGAATGCTGCTGTTTCTGCTGTATCACATCCCAATAATGTTTCCATTAGATGAGGCTGTAATACTACACTCGACTTATTTCTCATCAAGTTTTCTCTGTGGGGAGAATGGCGAGGAAATAAGTGTGTTATTAGAGAGAAAACTTCTCTGGCTTCAAGACAAACTTGCAAGATAGACTCAGAAATTCCAATTATTGTTTTGTGTACCTGCTAAGTGTTAAAAATGTAGTGTCTTGTGCTTCAGAAATAACAGCATTTTTTCATACAAAAGTAAAAATATTGCAGGAACTAAATGGAAACACTAGCAGGTGTATTTAATGATTTTAGCACTGAATATTGATTTCTTTAAAGTAACAATGTGTAGACTGAAGTGCATAATCTTAGGTACGGTGGCTGGGGTGGGACAAACACCCTGGCCATCTTTTATGTATAATGTTTGTAGTAGGTTGTCAGTCCATTCTTATTCTCAGCTGTGAATATGTAGGGCGAGTTGTTAAGGATATTCTGAATGTTTCTGTTTGCAAGTACTGCTATTTTTGCCACTGTTAGTTAGTTGCTGTTAGCCACTGTTAGTTAAAACAGTGAACCATCATTGAGGCGGCTCTAACATTACTGGACACAGGCACTTAAAATGAATAAAAACAGTGTTTTTCAGAGTGAAAGTGTGATTTGGGGGCCTCTGGAGCCTAACATTAGCTGGCATAATGTTAGGTTATGATCAGCTGTTGTTGTAGTTTAGCTGGCTTATTGTCAGCTTATCGGAGACAGGAGTGTCAAATGTCTAATCTGCAAACAATAAGTATAAATAAGCAAACATAAATAAGCATCGTTCTGCACATACTTGTGTGAGCCTTGTCCTCAGATCAGCAGGGCATATATATTGTTAAAAGTTAGTTTTTCTGGCCCACAGGTCACGAATGCGCTTGCTCATAGGGGGTCATGTGACTGTTAGAGTTTTCTCTTTTTTCTTTGTATTATTGTAGGGTCTTTACACTGTAAAGCACATTGAGGCAACTGCTGTTGGGATTTGGGACTATAGAAATACCATTGAATTGAATTGGATATACACCACATACATTTCCAAGGTTGTTCGTCCTGTTTTGCACTTTTCTAAGTAAATTTGTCCTTACTTCATTCTGCCTCCATTCAGATCTTCTCTTACCTTATGCTATCTCAAACGTTTGTTTCACAACAGCCAAATGCTTCTGATGCATAAGCTGATGTAATGCCTCTATTCATAAAATGGGCCCTTTCATTTCACTCTGCTATTATTCTCAAAAAGTATCTGACTTCAGTCTGTCGCATGAAAATAAAAACACTCTCTTGGTCTGTTGATCCAAAACTGCATAAATAGTTGACCAGCTACAGAGATTATGGGGGAAAGCCTCAAATGTGAGAAAGTACGGGGTGGTGGGGGCATGACAAGTGAACATTGTAATTCAAGACGTCTTGGATGGATTGGCAAAAGTTATTCTTGTTGCACATATTTTGGCTGTACTTCATAACTGAGGAGATTCCAAACTAAAACTAAAAACACGTTTCCCTGTAAACAAGACACTTTGTGTCATTATTGAAGTAAGGGAAATCATAATAATTATAAATATGGTTTATTTTTGTGGTTTTGGTAGGTTTATTTCCTTATTTAAATAAAAATCACATCAGTGTTTCAAACACACGGTATCATTAATTCACCTGGTAGCCGATTCTTCTGACAGGGTCTGAAGCAGGTACATGAACGGCAAATATGAGGACTATATAAAATGCTAAAAGTAGAGTCCAAATCTGCTAATGAACAAACATAAAAGCTACAAAGTTAGCAAAACATTTAAGTTTGCTATGTAGAATTAAAACAATCCATGTGATCAAACAAAGCGTCTTTACCAGCCAGCCTTGTTCCAACACTTCTGATAGAGAAACACGAATAATCTTAAGGACACTTCAGTGTTCAACTCTTCGAGTTTTGGCATGCCATACAAATCTTTTAGATTTTCATCAATGCACTTTAGTGTATTTGAAATGGATTGCACTTCCATTTCAAATAAAATTCAGTCTTTCTTCTTTATAGTGCCATATGTCAGAGAAGGGAGGGATTTCTTCGGCACGCCATTTATAATCACTATTTCTGCCATCACGGGGAGGCAAAACAAACAGGAAAATAGGCAGAGGATGTGAGTGCTGCTTTCCTGGAGCCAAACCAGAGAGGCGGTAAATCATAATCCCTGAGCTGAAACTGAATTCACCACACCTATCAAAACCCATTTAGGATCAGAGGCCAGAGGTCCAACCATTAACTGTATGGGAGCGCCCCCTTTTTTCTTCAATCCTTTTCTTTCAGGGTAAGAAAACGGATAAATGAAATCCAAATACACACGGATAATCCTCTGCGTCTTTCCAAAAAGGAAATTATTATATTTGAAGTTATGAAAGTGCTTCCTGAAGTGAAGGAAATGCACCAGATTTTTTAGGACTGTGTCTTGATCTAAGAAAAACATAAGCAGACGCACACTGGCAGGAAAATAATAAATGTGTTTCCACAGGCCTCCCTTTTCTCTTACTAGCTCAGCCCCTCCCTGTGCATTGTGATTTACAGTATATCTCAAAGCAGGTTTTTTTTTTCTTTTTCCAAAAAAAAAAGGGAAAAAAAGGAAAAGAGGTAGAAAACTCTCAAAGGTCCTTTTGGCCAGAGACATGAAGGGAGGAAATTGCACTGATTTAAGCTCAGCTTCTTTTGGCATCTGTCTGCCTTCTTCATTTTTCTGAAAGTGAGGGTGTTTATTCCACAGCCGCTGGTCTAGATGCAGTCCTCTCAGATGTTTTCCCTTCGTCTCTCATTATATCCACGGTAAACTGATGAGTGCAAGTGATTCGGAGCATCGCAGTGCCTTTATAACAGCAACTGTGAACTTCAATTACAATCAGCTTTTCTGTGCTGAAGCCTGAACAGAACTGCTGCCTTCATTCTTTGAATTAAGTATACAAAGGCGAGAACACTGAAGATGAAGAACTGGAATATTAAACCACGTAAACCTGATTACCTGAAAAGAGGTGTGTAGTTATATTCTCTTCACTGTATGAGAGCCATTTCCTGACTGTGTCCTCAGCAGGCTCATTGAAGTTTTTCAGATAATTTTCAGTCTGTGAAAAACATCTAATAATCTTCTTTGTACTACCTGCTCTACACCAAACAGACAGTGAGCACAGTGGAGCTAAAGCGCTAGGATTTTCCCTTAGGATTTATTGAGAACAAAAGCCCGGCTAAAGAGAGTCAAAATCTGAGTTATTTATGCCACTAAGATAAAAAACATAACTCCAGATTAATGCGACGCCTAACTGAGGTGAACGTGAAAATAAAATCTGTTTGATGCACCCGGATCAACTATCTTTAGTACAGAGTCTGCATGATGTCAATTCCTTGCCCACATAAGACTATTCAGTGAATCTCAGGAGCAATTTTCTGCAGCAGATGGACAACCAAAACTTTGCATCTTATAGCAGCACGCACTAATTTGCTCCAATAGCACCTGTGACAAAGTTTAGTGTAAAAGTGAACTTTTTAGCTTTTTGTCCGGAGCTTTTTTTATTTTTAGCACACATTTTCTCCATGTCTTCACAACTTTGGAAAGCTCAGTAGGACAACAGATCTGTGATTCTCTGCTTCAGCGGAGAGACGAGTTTGGGACGACTGATGGGCGCTTCCCCACAGAGCTCACATAGCATCAGCCTGTCTCTGAACAGTCTCCAAAGTATTCAGCTAATTTCCTCATGGTGTAATATCTGCCAGCTTCTCCCTTTGTGTCTGCACAAGGAAGCATAATGCATAATGATGCACTGATTTAATGCTTGGGCAAATCAAAACAAAAGGTTGATTCACTTTTCTATGGATGTGCTTCCTCTAAGTTTTGTTATGGAATAATGTATATATAATTTAAACTTTTCCTTTTTTAAACTGCATATACGCAACCTATAGGCGTACTGAGCTCAGGATCAGTAGCCTGCCTGTTTTGTTTGAGGACCAATTCCCATTAGTTTTCTGTGGTGTGAACATTTGTAGACATTAACTCAAATTTTGTAATTTAAAGGCACTTGTACTTGTGTACAACATCCAAAGTATCATTCCTGCTTAAGGTCTGTACTCATCTTGAGCAGCTGAGATGCAAAGGGAAGATGCAAAGGGAAGATGCAAAGGGAAGACATTCCTCCTCTTCTTTCTGTTTTCCCTATTTTTGTATAAATGAAAAAGCAGACCATTTTAGTGACAAGTTTAAGTTACCGCCTAGAAACACTATTACAGCAGAGAAAATGAGAACGGCGGAGAAGCACTGAGCTGTTACTACATGGAGATCATACAGTGGCTGTGAGACTGTTTTAGGTCTCTCCAAGCCGTCATTTTGAGCCATAAATGAAAGTAGAACAACAGTGTGGGAGCCAGCTGAGCCATTCGAGGCTCAAGGATTTCATACTTCAAGTCTCGGTTTCATATCAAGCCAACACAACTTCTCAGCCTTAACTCCTCTAGCCGTGTACCTGCCTTCCAGTCATTCATTTTCTCTCTAGATTCAACCTACTTTCCTGCATGTCACACTTAAGAGCTGCGCTCAAATCCTGGTCATTTCGATTGTATATTCCCTCTCATTTCTCTTACACTTTCCTTTTCTATGTGGTTGACAAATTTCAGATAGACTGCCTCTTTTTCCTCTCTTTACCTGCTTGCAGTATTATTATTTTTTACATTTCAGGCTCCTTTCGTCGTCTCTCCTTTTCTGTCTCCTCTGCCCCACTTATGCATCCCAGCAGTCTAGATTTCCTTTCCTCGGGTTATAATAGTTAGACTGTGAAATCACCCCAGCACAACACCCCTCCCTTCATCCCTATGCCCTTCTTTCCCCTTCTCTAACATCTTTCTCTCCCTACCTTCTCTTACTACTTACAGCCAATCCTAAATATTTATGGCCTCAGATCTTGTGAAGTAGGTGGGGGCCACAAGGTTTTTCCTCGCCCATGATTACTTGGGTGTTGTCGGGAGCCAAACAAGGTGAAGCTTTGGACTCGGTCCTGGAGAGGAGAACAGGGTCTACCCAATCTCCTCTGAGCCCCTATGCTGAAGTGATTAGGCCACAGGAAGCTGAACCTGACATTGCTGACACTAGGCCCCCTTTACCACATCCTGCTTTGACATCCACCCACACGGCATGACACCACCTCTCTATGCTGACACCTGATTCACTATTGGCAGCCACTGACTGATTTACATCTTCTGATATGGTCACAGAGGATGGAAAAGCAGGCATTATATTAGAGGACATGAAAGTGTTAAGAGAAAACCTGAGACGAGTTTAAAAAAGAAAAGAAAATGCTTTTGGAAAAATCCTCATCTCAGATTTAAACAAGCAAAAAAACAAACAAAACAGTTTTTACACTTAAATGTAAAGAATCTTACCTGGAAGAATGTAAGGCTGGTTTCTTTGCTATCTAAAAAAAGAAAAAACAGTGATTACTTAAAAGCAATAAACGTTGTTACTTTGGTTGCCATGGTCCCAAATAAAGTGGGAATTTTAATTAGTTTATTTTTTTCCTTGTCTGAATTTGCATATAATGCACAATACCATAAAATGAACAGTCGCTCAAAACGTAAATCTACTGACTAAGAAAACCTCTATGACAGAGCACTACTGCCCTCTAGTGTTTTGGAGTGAAAAAGACAGAATCAACAATATAAAAATATGGAAATTACACTTGTGTTGTTGTCTTAATCTCGATGGTGGAAAACTGAGCTGGTTTATGTAATATAATGAGAGTGTGATAAATGTATTGATTTTGCTCAAGATTAGTAACTTCTGCTTATATGTATATGCTTATATTTTCATGTACACTTTATAAAATGTGTGTTTGTTTGTTTTTTAATAAAAAAAAATCCTTATAATAAGGATGGTCGATTAAGTAGGATTAATGTAATATCAGGAATAACAAGAATCACCTCATCAGGACTCTTTGTTAGGAAATTTGAACTCAGATTTGGGTGATTTTGATGGGAGTGGATGTCTCCTCACAGCAGAGTCCACCACACTGCCTGGTGTTGTCTGTGCTTGTATATTCATCCTTGGTTAAATGTTTGGTTTTTGGGTCTCATAGTGGTGCATTGTCCTGGCCTTTTAGGGGTGTGGATATTAGAAAGATCACCTACATATCTTCACAAATGTACATACAGGTGAGGGCATGCACACACCCACACAATAAATAAATACATAATAAAAATGGGGGGAGGGCTTGTGATGCATTGCAGCAATATTAACTGATGGATGTTTCAACTTCTAGATGTTATTACATATGACATGTCAGTTTTCTGCGTGCAGGTGCATGAGCTTTTACTGTCAACTCTTTTCTGAGGGCCCTCCAAGAAAAAAAACAATAAATAAATAAAAGCAGCGCATCATAATATAAGCTGAAGAATTAGCTGAGAAACAAATGTAATGTCTGCTGGTACTGCAATATGAAAAGAGTTGGCGGCTCAGGATCTAGTTTTTGGTCATGCACAAGCTGTTCACGTGCCTTACACACATCACCAAGGCTCACTTGGTACTCTCCATGCCATATACCCCCACAGATGGTGGTGATGGAACAGATGAGCCTTACTCAGCAGAACCACCAGCTTTCAAACAAATCAATATCATTTTTTAGTTACAGCCTGCCTTTTTGCCATGGAAAAGGCTATGGAAGAGCAAGAAAATGTTTCAGAATATTTCAGAACACTTTTGTCCAGATAAGTCAATTCACCAGTATTTTCCAGTATGTTGCTAACAGCCAATCATTCTGCAAAATAGTCCACACCTTCATTTGAAAAATACAAGCACACAGCTTTTGCAAAGACTACAGCCACTCAATCGAAACCAGGGCTGCCTGGAGGAAATGTAGCTGCAGTTTATATTGTGAATAGTATATTTTAATCTTTTTTTAAACTGAAATGAAATGAAGCTGAAATAGTTCTATAAGGAAATTCTGTAATCGCTCATCTGTCTATTCTTCACATAACATTCTCTGAATTGAAGTGAACACTGTATCTGAAACGGAAGATTGAATCATTTCCTCTTCCCCACATTGTGAAACTCAATACTGACATTATTACTCTGTCCAGTCATTTTCTTGCCTGCCTTCTATGACCCAATCAGCCTCTGTTTTGTGTGCTGCAAATCTCAGTGCTCTTCCTTCATGCTGCCTTTCAGACAGTTCGTGCAACCCACCTTTTCCTCCCCATCACTTCCTCCCCATCATCTTCACAACTACCAGCATCCACATAGACTGCCGAAACCACATCCTAATCCCTGTCATTGCTCTCATTGCCATCGCTATGATGGTTCATTGGAGTCTTATTACCAAAAAGGTTATTAATTAAATCCTTAACGTCAAGAAATCATTTTCAGTTCTTCCAAGCAAGCTTTCCTTATTGAAATAAGTCTAGATTTTGAAATTTGGATTTGATCGAAACAATAAAAAATGAATTATTCCATAATGAATTTTGTAGAACTGAGTGGGGAAAAGACATATTTCACAGGTTTGTTACTCAAGTCAGAAAAGGTGTAAATTACATTTATATATTGAGCAGCAGTCTGGGGACAGTCTAGTGCAAGTGTCTATTGGAAACTGGCATTTGTAAGTTATCTCTCCGTCTACTGCATATTATTCTCCAGATTGTTTTACATAGTCCACTACTAGAAGCATCTTAGACTCTGCTAAGGACTTTAAAAAAAATCTCGTTTCAAATATTTTTTATTGAGAGCAAGTATCATGATTGTAGTTTTTACAAATTGACATAACATAGCTTATGCTCCTTTTTTTCTCTAAACTAACAAAGCAAATAATTAAACAACACCAACAACAACAAAAAAAAAAAAAAAAAAAAAAAAACCCGCAGTCACCCATAAGGGGTCCCAATACCCCGGCTGTCGGCAAAAGGGAAGAGAAACAAGTAAACAAAGTTTTATATTTTCCCAAGGTATATGAGTAAAGGGTGCCAGATTAATTCAAACTCTTTTACATTGTCATTCATACTATATCTTATTTTTTCAAGGTGAAGAGTGTTTATAAGTTCAGTAAGCCACATTTTTAATACAGGAGTCTCATTGCCTTTCCAAAGCTGCAGGATCAATTTCTTTGCAATAATCAACGCATATGCCATAAACCTTTTTTGAGAGTGTTGTAAATTTTGTGTTTCGTTGGAAATCCCAAAGATGATTACTGTCGGATTTGGTTCAATCTTACTTTTAAAAATATTAGACATATAAGTAAAAATATCATACCAAAAACCCTGAAGCCTTGGACATAGTGCAAAACAGTGTAACAGATTTCCATAGTGTATCTTACATTTTTCACAGAGGGGGGAACACTCTGGATACATTTTGTGAAGTTTTTCCCTTGAATAGTGTAGTCTGTGTATAATTTTGTACTGAATTAAACAGTGACGGGAATTAATAAAAGGCGTATTTATATTGTGTAAGGCCTCCTGCCAGAAATCTTCTGATAGGAGAGTCCCAAAATCTTTTTCCCACTCCTCTTTGATTGAAGTAGTTGAAGGTATACTCATCTCCTGTATTGAATTATAAAATAATGAAATTCTCTGTTCAAACCCCCTTCCATCACTAAGACATCTGTCCAGAGGATCGGACGATATGTTTTCAAATTGTGGCAGGTATGTACGGATATAGTCTCTTAGTTGAAGATATCTAAAAAAATGACTGTGAGGCAATCCAAATCTATCTTTTAAATGTTGGAATGACATAAAAGTATCATTTAGGTATAAATCTTTTAGTTTACAAATTCCCAATTCCTGCCATATATTGAAAGCTCCGTCTACACATGATGGAAGGAAAGAGGGGTTAGCTGTAATAGATGTACACATTGATAGTTTTTTCAATTTGAAGTGCTTAATTATTTGTCTCCAAATTTGTACGGTATTATAAATCACTGGATTCGAATTGTAATATGAGTTTGTCAAAAGAATAGGAGAGAGTAGTATTCCACCAACACAGTAAGGAAGGCAATCCTCCCGCTCCATCTGTAAGCCGTTAGGGAGTATTGCTGTGTCATCCAATAGAAGGGAAATTATTCTTAAATTTGATGCCCAGTAGTAGTACATAAAGTTAGGTAGTGTAAGTCCACCAAGGGATCTATGTTTGCATAGGTGGTCTTTTTTTATTCTATGTGTTTTGTAATTCCATATAAATGGCATAATGATGGCGTCCATCTTTTTAAAAAAAGATTTGGGCAAGAAAATTGGGATGTTTTGAACCAGATACAAATACTGCGGGAGGAATACCATTCTTATTGAATTCACTCTCCCTATTAAAGAAATAGGAAGTGTCCTCCAGTACTGAATGTTATTTTTAAGTTTCTCCAGTAAGGGAAGAAAGTTCTCTTTCATTAGGGAGCTGTATTTTTTTGGTATTGTAATGCCCAAGTAAGTGATTTTTTCATAGGATATTTTAAATGGGAGAGATGTAAGCCATTGTTTATTCTCTAATTTAATGGGCAGTATTTCGCTTTTTCCCCAGTTAATCTTGTAGCCTGCGAAAGTACTGAATTTATCAATCACGGAGAGAATTGCTGGGAGGGATATTAATGGTTTTGTTATGTATAATAATATGTCGTCAGCATAGAGCGATATAGAATTAGAAGTGTATGTTGTATCATAACCGTGTATATCCATATGGGTTCGAATTGTCTGTGCTAAGGGTTCCAAAGCCAGGGCAAATAATAATGGACTAAGAGCGCATCCTTGTCTTGTACCTCTGCTGAGTTTAAACTGAGTTGATAATGTCTGATTTGTAAGAATTCTGGCTGTGGGATTATTATAAAGTAGTTTTATCCAAGAGATGAAATCTTGTCCCAGTTGAAATTTTTCTAGGACTGCAAAGAGGTAGGACCACTCCACATGATCGAATGCCTTTTCGGCATCCAAGCTAAGTATAAGTAGGTCCTGTTGTACCTTGGGGGAATAGATTATATTAAATAGACGTCGAAGATTATTAAAAGAACTCCTATTTGGAATGAAACCTGTTTGGTCTGAATGCACCAATTTATCTATTACTGTGTTAAGTCTACTCGCTAGAATTTTAGCCAGAATTTTTTGATCAGAATTTAATAGCGAAATAGGTCTATATGATCCCACTTCCTCCGGTGCTTTGCCTTTTTTTGGAAGTACTATAATAGTTGCTTCATTCAATGTTGGAGGTAGGGTGCTCATTTTATATGCATGGTTATATAATTTAAATAGATATGGACTTAATTTGATCTTAAAGTATTTATAAAACTCATTCCCTAACCCATCAGGGCCTGGACTCTTGTTGTTTTTTAGTAATCCGATAGTTTTTGTAATTTCTTCAATTGTGATCTTAGCGTTCAAAATATTGGCATTTGTCTGGTCTAACACAGGAAGATCACATTTATCTAAAAATTCCTGCATTTCATTAGGCCCTGCAGTGGGATGAGAAGTATAGAGGGATTCATAAAACTGTCTAAAGTTGTCGTTAATATCTTTGTGTGATGTGACCAGATTTCCGTTACTTGTTCTGATTTTATGAATCGCTCTGTCATTTTCTAATTTCTTTAGTTGTCTGGCTAGCAACTTATGGGGTTTATCCCCAAATTCAAAATGGTTCTGTCTCACAAAAGTGAAAGTTCTATTAATATTAATAGATAATATTTGGTTTAGTTTATATTTTAGTGCACAAATAGTATTATACTTATCTAAAGAAGGAGCCATTGCATTATTGACGTCCAGTTCGTGGATTCTTTTTTCTAAATTTAGCTGTTCTAATTTATTCCTTTTGTTCCGTGACGCTTGATATGATATTATAAACCCCCTGATATAAGCTTTAAACGTTTCCCATAGTATATCTGGAGAGGTCTCAGCATTATCATTTATATCAAAGAATAAAGACATCTGAGAGTTTATATATTGTTTAAATTCTAAATCGTTCAGTAGTTGTGGGTCAAATCTCCAATTTCTGTATGTTTTAATGGGGTTACTAAGTGCAAAGGAGCAAGTAACGGGGCAGTGATCAGAGATAATAATATTATGATAGGTTGCATTTCGAATTAGGGGGAGCATTTTTCCATCCACCAAAAAATAATCAATCCTTGAATAACTATTGTGTACGTGGGAGTGGAAAGAATACTCTCTGCCTGATGGATTTAAAATTCTCCACGCATCACAGATATTCATATTCTTCATATATGTTTTAATAAAATTACTGCTTTTACACGGTGTGATTTTTTTGGACAAGGATTTATCCAAATATGGGTCTAATACTAGGTTAAAGTCACCTCCAATTATTAAATTACTGTTGGGTATATCCGGAATTAAGCTGAAGACCTTTCTATAGAATTCTGGATCGTCATGGTTAGGCCCATAGACATTCAGTAGAATAATTGGAGTAGTATGCAGCTCCCCAGTCACTAATACATATCTCCCATTCTTATCAACTATAGTGGAGTTATGTTTGAATGGGGTATCTTTCTTAATTAAGATAGCTACCCCTCTAGTTTTGGCGGAAAGTGTTGAGTAGTACACCTGATTTATCCATCTACATTTAAGTTTATTGTGAGCCGCATTTTTCAAGTGAGTTTCTTGTAAAAAAATAATATCCACGTTAAGAGATTTCAAGTACGATAAAACTTTGCCTCTTTTAACAGGTTCATTTACACCCTTTACATTCCAAGTACAAAAAGTTAAATCCACATTTTTTACCTTTCCATTATCTTGCATTTGTATACTTTAGGGCGGCTTAATTCTCGTATTTTCCATATTCGTACAGTCGAGATATGGGTCCCAACCCTCACCCCCCACCCCCCTACCCGTGTATAACCGTGACAAAAAAAAACGTAAGCAATGCATCCCCTTCCGTGTATCCCAAAAAAAAAAAAAAAAAAAAAAAAAAAAAAAAATCGAGGGGATGCTATAACAAAAACTAAGCTTACCAAAATATTCTATCTCAAAACTTCCTTTGTCCATAGCTCCTGGGCAAATGATGATTTTTTATATCAAAGTAAGTACGTGTCATTGGGCCAGATGCAAAGCTCTGGTTTATCTACCTTATGCCGTCCTTATTGAGATCCAAATTTTTCTTGTGCGTAGCGAAGTGCTTCGTTGGGATCTATAAAGACCAGTTCCGTACCATTGTGTGTCACCCTAAGTTTAGCCGGGTATAGAAGTCCATATTTAACTCCGGGTTGGTCTCGAAGCAGGTTTCTTGCTGGAGTAAACGCTGCACGTCGTTTTACCACCGCCTGGGGTAGGTCGCGGAAAATCTGAACGCGGATATCTCCGAGCTTCAGATTTTTCCTGGTGGAGATTCTTCGAAGTATTTCTTCCATAGTATGGCAATAGTGTATCCTCACAATCAAGTGTCGTGGCGGGGCCTCTTCTTCTGGGGTCACTCGTAGGGCTCTGTGTGCACGGTCCACCAGTGGGGTTTCGTCCAGGTCTAGTAGGTCTCGTAGTAGCCTTGCCGCAAAGTCTCTAGGACGTTGACCTTTTTCTCTACCTTCAGGTACTCCGGCTATCCTTATATTTTTCCTCTTTGAACGCCCTTCCAGATCAGTGCATTTTTCGGACAGTTGTTCCACTTTATTAGAAAGTTGTTTGACTTTTTCTTCTAGTTTCACCACGGAGTTAGAAGTGGTTGTCGCTGATTCTGATAGATCTTTCAGCTGTGCATTGTAATTTTCCATTACCGTTTTTAGAGCTGTGATGGCTTCATTATTTTCAGCCCTTAGCGTTGCGATTTCCCCACGTAGGGTGTCGCAAACGTCTATTTTCATTTGAGTTATCTTATTATCCAAGGAAGTAATCGCAGAGAGTACTTGTTTGTTACCTTGTGTATATTCCTCGAGTGCGGAGTTAACTGGCGTGCCAGCTTTGGCGCCGTCATTTTCAGTTGAGGCCACATCAAATTCGGTCGTTTCTGTCGCCACTAGCTTCGGATTTAGTTTTTTTGGAGGCATTTGGAGAAGAATGCACTCTTCACAATCCCTATGTTGCTTTGTGGGAAGAAGATGTATTACTTTGATATTTGTCGAAATTTCGTAAAATCAGGTGCAGGAGCTGTGGCACACGCGTCTTCACCCTCTCATGATCTAACCGGAAGTCCAGGACTTTAAAAAAAATCTACATTTAACATTGCTATTGCATGTCTCATTGAGAGTGATAAAAAAAGACACACTGAAGTTTGAGTGGTTAAAGCATACAGGCCAAGAAACAGCCTTAGAATTGCATTTCAAACGACCTCCAAATGTGGTTTGGATTAAATTTTATTTATTTATTATTAATATTTTTTTTTGTTGTCCAGAATAAATTCTGGCCAGTAATCTGAACTCTACTTGGTTGTGTCTACTAATAGCATACACAAGCAGGCAGGCCCATAAATATTTGGACAGGGCATAGTGTGCAGTTTTTCTTGTGTACACCATCACAACAGATTTGAAACGAACCAAAAGCATTCTGAAGAAAATAGTTTTGGTTATACTCAAAGGGTTTAAAAGTCTTGCAACAGGCATTTAGAAATTATACTTTTTTAATCATTTTATTTCTTCATAAATCTGGACTGTTGGCATGATGCAGAAACTTGATTTCAGAAATGAGCTACACATACTGGCCACAGAAAAAGGGATCTAAACATTCTTCAATGTTCTAAATGCCACATGAATAAGTTGGAACTCATCAAATGTTGATAAAGATGCGATTAAGATTTGAATGAGTTGAGCTCCAACTGTTAATTTCAACTAAATGGGATTCAAATGGAGAAACTACTGATTGGATGACATACCTTTGACGCTTGCCATCTCAAGGCAGCCTTGAGTTCCATACACAGTGCACCCAGACAAAGTGTCCATTTTCAATCAAACTCAAGCAGCAAAAGTTATGTACTGAAACCAAACAGCCGGCAGCATCAGTGCACATTCATGGCTAAAATGGTTTATACTGGCACAAAGGTGGAAACGTACATGCTCATTTTGTCACATATGTCTAAAGTAGTTTGACTCAATTCTTCTCTTTAGCCACGGATGGATATTTAATGCTCAATAAGCATTAATTACCGTTTGCACATAAAATGTGTTTTGCACCACAAGTTGTTAATCATAGAAATTAATATAACAGCATTCTGGAATCCAGAGACTCTGATGGCCTGAAACAATCTGAGAAGTTGATAAAAGGCAGTGAGTTAGTATCTGTTCTGCAATCAAGAACAGAACAAAAAACAGAAAGACTAAATGGAAAAAAGAAAGAGGTCATGCAAGATTTTAAGTTAAAAGCAAAGGTAACAGGCAGGGGTAAAATAAAAAAGGGGCAAAAAAGAAAGAAAGGAAAGGATGAGGGCAACAACAAGAGGTTTATCTCCTCTGCTGCCCTCCACTGCTTCTTATTCAAGGATACAAGGGATGAGCACTGTCTATTTTGGGCCACACAGGCTTTGGCTGGAATTGGTTGCAATCAGGAACGAGACAAAGATTCACAGATGGAAAATGGTATGTCGGCTGCGTTATTAACAGGCTGAAATAAATTTCACCAGTTCTACAGCATCACATGCAACAGTAGCTATTTAAGCCGACAATTAACAAAATGTTTTATATAAAGAAGGGACCAAATCAATTTGTTTTATGCTCTGTATGATCTATTTTTTTTCCTCCATAAATTCTGACTTGACTTTTCCTCAATGCACACAGATGGAAATATACGAGGTACAAATCTTCCTTCTTGAGTATCATTTTATGTGGAGGAAATGGCACGTGCAATGTATTTTTGAGTTTTGTGGTGCAGTTTTACATTTGGACCCAGCTAGAACGAGCACGCTACACTGATGCCTCACAAGTGAATGACTGAGTTTTACACGCTGAAGCGTGGCCATCGGGTTAAGACAGAAAGAGAGGCATAACAAGGAATTGACTGTAAAAACCGATGAGCCACACATCCACGTCTAATGCACTCTCTCAAAAAAATAGCACACAAACGACCACATTAAAAACAATGTTTCTTTTATGCTTTTTGTCTTGCTTTATTGGTTTCTTAAATGAACAGAAGAAAAGCTATGAAAGTACACTATTGGGTTCTTTTGTTCACAAGAGAAAGGTAATATTTATTCTCTGGATTCATAACGTCTAAGAATATAGATTTCAATGTTTAATTCCCAGAACAATTGAAGTGAATAAGGCACATTTCTTTATATATGTTAGATCCATGTTAAATTATACACATTTAGGCACAGAATAATTCCTGTTTCCTTCAAGAGCGCCAGCTTTCAATTCGACTGTTATTTATTTTGTCTCCGTCTCATCCGCTCTTTTGCTAATCAAAAATCTCTCTCTCTTTTTTTAATAGTGATTGGTCTCTGTTTGACTCCCATTTTTGGTGAAAGTGTTTCATTTCTCTAACGCAGAAGTAAAACTAGCTCCATTAAAAAAATGAGAGTTTCACTCAGTACTCTAGGGGCTGTGAGAATAGTCACAACACTGCGAGACCCAGCAAGGAATAGAAACCCCAGTCAGGAACAAAGGAAATGGAAATCAATGGCAGGATATGCAGATTTTTTTGACAACTCGACACACAAATAATCTTTTGGGAGTTTGCTCTCTCTTTCTTTTGCAAGGTTAAAATACCAACTAAGCAGGGAAAGAATATAAAATGCAGTATGTTGAAGAAAGGGCAAAGCATTACATCTACTTTTGTGTGAAGGTGTTCCAAAACAATCAATAAGGAATGCATTGCATTACAAGCAAGGTTGATTCGCCTAAGGCATGGTCATATCTTAAAGTGCACACTACCAACCTTAAGAATTAATTTAAAGCTAAGCACTGTATTATTTATTAGCTGCAGTTTATATTTTATGCACAGTTGTATTTGTCAGCTTGACGACACTTAAGAAGCTTGAGGAAAGTCTCCATCTTATGAGCATCCTTTTTAAAGCAGCTGAGTAAGGTATAGTCTCTCATAACAGATTCCAGCATATCTGGCAGAGTATCATACTGAAATAGGCCTTGTTCATTGTAGGTTGTAGTAAATGTCCCCTCATCCAACATCTGTGTAGCAAGCATATAGAAATAGTCAGAAAAAATACAAACAAAAGGATATAAAAAAATGATTTTTTTGAAGATTGCGCTCTTCTGGACAGAGATCGTAGGTGTCATTCCTTCTTAGCTTGGTTATTCTTACCTTGGGACTTCCAGGCCGTACTCTGCATGATGTTAATGTGGATTACACCAGCAGCTTGGTTATGGCATAACGCAATCTTGCACCCTGCTGTTATGTACTGGATTGTCTCAGGGGAATCTTTGCATAGAGCATAGACCCCAGCATAGATATCTTTATTTATCTATATATTTATTAATCCCTATAGAAATTCCTCAGGGATTAAAAAAATAACCTTGTGTGTGAGTGATATGTGATTTGACCCACCTTCTTAATGAGGGCAACCACCCCTTGCTCCAGACTGACCAGTTTCTCAGAAACCCATTTTGTCTTGTTGACCAGCATTTCAGGAGCATGATCGTAGTGATCCAGTGTCGTCTGCAGGTAGACCAAGGGCTCGATCCATGACTGAACCAGCATCAGCACAGAGTGGAGCAACCATTTATCCTGCAGGACAGAAATGCTTTACAGTCCGCCTCAAAGAATATATATATATATGTGTGTGTGTGTGTGTGTGTGTGTGTCTATATATATATATATATATATATACATATATATATATAGTACTTCTTTTAAGAAATGGATCATTAACTACAAACCATTCAGCAACAAAAGTAGCCTGAAATGGCATGTGAGCCTCCTTAAATCTCCCTAAGCAGAAGAGAGTCTAAAGTATGTGCAAATGACCACCATACAAATGGCCATTAAATGGCAGAGCAGGCAATATTCCAACAGAAAGAGCAGAGGATAAATTACTCATAAAATGGGAGGTTGCAGTATATGCTGTTTCAAAGATCACATTTACTGTTATGTGATGACATAACTTTTAACCAGCAGTTTCAATATTGCTAAAAATGATCCTGTGAAGAAATTGCTGCTATATACTATGGCCTTTGTTAGTTGAAGGGTGATTATTGCAGAACAGCCAATTCACCCTTCACAGGCCTGCTAAGCAGCTCAGTCTAGTTTCCACTCTACTGACCAAGCTGGTATTTGTCTTAAATAGGTAGCTAGACAGCAGTCAAAACCTCTTGTAATGCAATTACTGCAAACATCACATAATGTATCAAACTGCAAAAGAAGGGGAGGCTTAACTGAGCTCAAGGATGTGCATGTGCAACAACACTAATAATGCATTAACAACACTCCAAATCCTCCACACTCTCACTCACATATGTGCGAGAAGCAGACAGATTGTTGAACCCATTCAAATCCACAAAAACATGCAAGCGCCTCTATAAGCACGTAATATATATGCATCAATACATAAAAGCAAAGGCGTGAACAAGCAAATAAAAGCAGTTTTTACACATTATGATGTTAGCAAAGAAAAAAAAAGAAACAACAGTGGTATTCAGCCATAGTGTGCTTACAGACATCTGTTCAATTTCACTTTTGGAGCTGGGGATCGGTAATGTTTTGGTGATACATGCAAAGCCAGCCTGGTTACTCTGAAGTCGCAAAGGGAGTGGGATGAACATCTCTTCCTGTAGCCCGTGCAGAAATGGTGGTAAAAGAAAGAAAGAAAGAAAGAAAGAAAGAAAGAAAGAAAGAAAGAAAGAGAGGCACTGTTTAATTTTCACATTTAAAATGATAGGCATACACACCAGTATTACCTTCTATATTTGCTTATGAATTCGGTTTGTTTTCAGCCAGTATGACAAAATAGTTACGGCCTAATCCTAACCCCTAAGAACTACTGTCTACAGAAGAAGGGGTAACAGATATTCAACCATTTATATAAAAAGATCAATCAGGAAAGCAATGACAAAATCTTTACCACAAGAGAAAACCCCACAGAGACATTTTGTTCTCTAGCAAACTCTTCGCTGTAGATCCTGTGCAGCATATTTTTTAGAAAAGTCTCGTTTCAAAGATCATTTTGACTGTGCAGCCACAAAGTGAAGGATATTTAACAGACTGCCAAACCTGTGCTTTTACTGTTGCAGTGTATCATTATCACAGACATATTACCCCATTGTAGACCTGCTTCTTCAGTTAAATATATCTTTTACTCAGAAGAGAGAGAAGATTGCTCTGAACACTGGCAGTGCGGGAATGGTCATGCAACGAATACTCAGTATCTAAAAGTTTCACAGGTCTGGCATTATCGTCAAACAGCCAACAAAGTTCAAAGCTTCACATTTACCAAATTATTAAAAAATGTAGATTTAAAGGACTAAGATGTTTACTGGTGAGCAATGGCTTTTTACCTCTGACATGCAAATAAATAGTATCATTCCCACCTTGATGTCTTAGTTTTATTGCACTTATGTTCTGTATAAAAAGTAATAGCAAACTTCTTTTCAAATGGAAAAAAAAAACATTGCATTGCTATCACTGTGGCCTTTGCCTAGGGCTATGTTTTTATAGCATTGCTTTTCAGAGTGCTTATTTTGCATTCATATCTCTCTTTCTCTCTCTCTCTCTCTCTCTCTCTCTCTCTCTCTATATATATATATATATATATATATATATATATATATATATATATTTAGAGAGAGAGAGAGGGGGGGGGGGGGGGTATTTTCTCAGATTACAGTCTCTTTCTAGTGACAAAATAATTCTGCATTAAGTCATCTTAGTGTGAGAAGTGATTTAGAGCTATAACTCATTCTAGGCTCCGCCAATATTCTTTTCAAGCATGTGAATACAGAAGCACTGGTGAACAATCAAAACTAGTTTGGGGTTTTTTTTTGTTTGCTTTGTTTGCTCTTGTTTTTTTTTTTTTTTACATTAAAAAAGTGAAAGAGCAAAGATTTATTTTGGAGTTACTCACAAATAAAGAACACGATTCTTCTGAGACACGGTAGATGAGCTCAGCATGATGGATGACTCTGTCAAGAAGTTTCTCTTGTGAGATGGAGGGGCAGCGAGTAAGGCTGCCCGGCTCTTCTTTACAGTCTAGTGGCATGCTTACAGTAAGAATATAGGGCCAGAGCAGTAGACCCCACACACCTCGCTGGATGACTGAAGACGCATATGGTATATACAGATGGAACAAACGTTAACAAGTAAAAACAAATATGAGCATTTATATATCAAATATGTTATTTATATATATTTTATACATTTCTATCAATGCAATTACAAAGAAAAGCAGAAAAGAAAATTACAAAAAAATTGGGGCTTTTTTTGATACATTACCAGTCATGCCCATTCTATCTGTCGTCTTCAAGTTTTTCTTGCTATTGTGTTATGCTGACTTCTTTATAAAGCCTGATCAGGCCATGAATAAAGAAAAAGACATTTGAGTCTTGCGTAGGTTGTTGTAAAAAGATACCGGTCATCCCAAACCAAGACATTTCTTTTCTCATGCATAATACCGAGATGGGACACGTTGTATTCCCAAATAGCTTTGTTCTTCATTTGAATGATGGTGGCTTATAGCTCAAGAAAATCTGATGTCCAGAGTCTTTTTATTTGAATATTTTCTAAAATCAGTGAAAAAAGGCTCTACAACAAACAAATAAATACAGATACATGTCTGTTGATCAATAATCCGGCAATAAAGACTGATTAGATACATCGAACAAAAGTTGAAAGAGAAGGGAGGTTAAAAAAATCTTCCTTTTATTATATACAGTGTACGCATTAACCCATTAAATGAGTGCCAGCATAGGTAGGTGTAGAAAACTCCATTGAATGCTACAGTTTTCTGTTTTCTTCTACTGCCTGAGACATTTGCTGCACTACTTACACCTGCCCCTTAAATTACCTAATTTTAACGGTAATCAGATTGTAGGATTACTGGATATGAGTTGCAAACAATTTCTGTAAATAAGTTAATCTGTGTATTTTGATTGCATGTGATATAAAATGTTTGAACTAAATAAAAATTATTTATTATCATTCAGTAGATCATAATCATATTTTTAATTTAAAAAATATAGATACAATTAACACTTTAATTAAAGGAGTTTTGGTTTTCCACCACCCAAATCACAGAAATCAAGATGACATTTAAGACACTGTCCTCACATGTTTATTTCCACACAACAGCATGTTTAAGCATAAGCCACAGACAATCAGAGGCTCAGGAAGTAGCATCTGACGGGTGTTAAGTTACTGAATTCAGCGTCACAGACGTGGTTGCTATTCAAGATACCTGGAGCCTCCTTTTATGTATGTGAGCCTGTTTAATATAAACCTCTGTTCTTTTCTTGTCGCCTTTCGTATACACCTCCTCTTTTTCCTTCCCCATGTTTTCCCTCAACATACTTCTCTGCTTTCTTAAATGTCCTAGTTGTAACTATTGATAAAATAAATTTATTACAATCTGTTGGGTACATTGGGTACAAAAGATTTTAATTTATATGATACTGAATGACAGTTACACTCATGGCTTTTTGACATCAGGGTACTTTCACTCAGTTTGACATAATTACCCAAAAGGAATTTGTGGCCATTTTGCAGAATAAACTTTCACAGATTCACCTTCAATAATTGTAATGAAAAAGCTACATATTCACAAGAGACAAGCATTTTTTGTGCACCTGCACTGATGAATAAAACTGAATCTGGTTATTCATATTACCAAAACAGTAGTGCTAACATTTTTTGCAACAGCAATAAGCAGTCTTAATTTAATTAGAAAGTAATTTTTATTTAATTCCCAATACCAGAATTTTTTTCTTATATACTGCTTTTCTACTCTATCTGAGCGGTTTACACAAATTGCCTCATTCGCGTATTCATACAGGCACTTTTCTCTATGCTTTTTCTATCTAACATTCTCATGCATTCATACAGTCATATATCAGAGATTGCACAAGGATATTAGGTCTGCTCCAGCATGCAGACTGGAGCAGATGGGGATCAAACCACCAACCTTCCGATTAGTAGGTGTCCTGCTGTGCTTCCTGCACTACAGCCAATTACTGATGAAAATATAAATGCTGGAAACTGTTTGCGTTGTTTACTGATAGTTGTCCTGTTATCAAGCATAAGGGTATTGTAGCAAATGTTAGTGATAACAGGTACACTGGAGAAGCAACAATAAGATATTCCCAAAAATGGTTTTGCAGGTGGTGGCTAACAACTGCTGCTTTCCTTTTATCCTTCCTGAGTGTCCCTTACCGTAGTCTCCAAAAGATCCAAAAATGGGCACAATCATATGGAAAGTTGGGTATGATCATAGAAGGGCATCAACCCAGGATTATCACCAGCTCTGTTTCTTCAGGCAGGGAGAAACAGGACTGCTAGACCCATACAAAATTATTTTCAGCAGTTAATGAACATGTTTCTGACCACTCCACTCCACTGACTAGCCAATGGCACCCTGAGAACTGTTAGTTATCAGGATGCAGTGTTGGGGAGTAACGGAATACATGTACCGCCGTTACGTATTTAAAATACAAAATATGAGTAACTGTATTCCGTTACAGTTACCGTTTAAAAAGGTGGTATTTAGAATACAGTTACATTGTTGAAATAAATGGATTACACGGCGGTATTTCCCTGTTTCATATTGTTGCGGGTCAGGACTGTTTGGGTTTTGTTTGACAGCTACGTTCTGTTGTTCCAGGCGGCAGCGTTATGGTTGCCATGGTTTCAGGATGGCCCCGGCTCTTCTGCGACTGTGTGTTTCCTGGGTGAGAGATCGCCTTTTTGTTGTTGTTGTTGTTGTTGTGCTAAGCTAATAGGCAAAATGCTACAGGCATAGCCCTAAAGAATGTAGCCTCATAGGCAGTGTAGTCCGTGCAGGGAGAATGGACTGCCATACCCGTTATGTGTCTGTGAGCGAGGGAGGGAGAAAAAGGAGAGTGGAAAAGTAGGAGTTGACATCGAGCAGAAACGGGAGATGGAAGCATGTAAATATAATAATAACCACTGCAGCCAAGAAGAGTGCCTGACGAGCCCAGTTGTAAGTAAGCTATTAAGACTCGACTGTACACCGTGTTCGTGTTTTCCTCCGAAAAAATAAGTTCCGTTGGAGCAGAGGAGGAGCCAGACATTTGAAACACCCGGGGCTTAGCCCTAAAGGGTAGTATGCATGTGGGATTTTATTTTTTTTTTTTGAGGGGGGGGGGGGGGGGGGGGGGTGTAGAAATGACTGAAAGATTAATAGGCTCTGTTTTGAGTTTTGTTCAAAAAAGAATGACTTCATATAGGGAAATATATATATCACACATGCAGGACACCTTAAACTAGTTTTTTAATTGAGCAGCAAGACAGAACGAAGTCGGGGCTGTATCAAGACACAGGGACTAAACCCCAATTCAACCAGACCCAGAACTGATCCAGAATTAAAACAGGACTACAACAGTTCAAAAGCAGGATTACTGAGGACTTAACCAAGACATAACCACAATCAGAACTAGATGATAGTAGCACTAAAAATCATCATAGACCTGCACTACACTTATTTATTTAATTCTACCAAAGTACAATATTTAGATTGAGAAAAGTTTATATAATTATTTAGCCTTGTTGTGCAAACAAGCCTGCAGAACTTAATAAATATAGAATTTGAAAAATAGCAAACCTAAAAAGAAACACTAGGTACGAGATACATGAGTACCTATGATACAGTGATACTTTTAGTAAGCAACCATTTGACTAACATGTGTGTCTCACCTGCTCTTGTTCATCTCTGTTCTGTCCTCATTCTCCATCTCAATCTCTGCTCCTCTTTCTCCCTCTTTGTGCTGACAATCATCAAATATACAGTTGAAACCAGATATTTACAAACTCTTCAGATCAAAACACAAACACTTTTTTAATTGTAACATCAAATCAGACTAAATGTTTATTTTTTTAGATTGATAAATATAAAAACATATTTGTTAACTTTAAGAGTAAAGAGAGAAACTGTCTGTGTTTTTTAATTGCAAATGGCACCAAATTGTATTCAAACTGAGCCACACTTATGGAGCTCCACGATTCTTTTCCTGGTGTTTTGGTTGACATCTCTTGATTTTCCCATGTCAAAGAAACAGGCTCTGTGTTTTGCCTTATATGCATCCACAGCTGTGCCACCAGTTTACTCACATGGACTCTACTAACCTATCAGAAGCTTCTTCAGCTCAGAATGGAATCGTCTGGAGTTTTCTTATTAATTAACAATAAACTTAGTGTACATGTACTCCTAAATTTAATGAAAGTGATAAAAAAATAGACAGCTCTGTCTCTCTTTATTCTGACATTTAACTAATTCAAAATATATTTCAATATTTATCTAAAACAAAAGTTTACTCTAAATTAATGTTGTACAGTAAAAATGTTTTATGTTTTCTCCCTAAAGTGTAAATATCTGGTTACAAATGTGAATATCCTGCTGTGTACTGAAATCCCTCTTGTTTTGCATAGAAATATACTGAACAACATACAAAGCATAATATATAAAATAACATTTACCTGAGTTTTTTCTTTGAAAGAACCCTCTAATGTCCATTCTTATATTTCAGTACATAACTGAAACCGAATTAGTCGGGGAGGGTAAGAACTGAAAATATGAAATAAACACACGTAAGCTAAGACTCTCTAAAAAATAGCATTTGTTCGGCTTTTCATTTCGCCATTTGTTGATTCACTTGAAGAGCAAGTAAAATAATATTGGTCAAGTGATCAGTTTCATATCAATCTTTCGTGATGCACCGTCATATTTACATTATTTGTACGGTACGAATGATTTGCTTTGGTACCTGCTCAAACTTAAGCTCTCCTTAGTATGGCTGGCTCCGTCTCTCCAACAGCGCACTGACGGGCAGCAGCTGCCCCGCCCCCTCGCTCAGTCGCTTAGTGCCTGAGCTTGGATCATACCAATATCAGGGGGGGATTCACGCACAGTCGTAAATTCCCACAGTGTGCACTATGTGCTTCGAATATTGTGTGTACTTTTTGTTTTATACAGTTGTCAGCCAGGCATCTAACTATGAAAAAATTACACTCCAAAATACCCCGGGCTTCTGACAAAACAACCCGGGCTTAAGCCCCGTAAGCCACCCCCACGCTCCGCCCCTGCGTTGGAGCAGCCTTTCGACGCCTCTCTGTCTCTGGCAAGAAAAGGTTCAAGGTTCAAGGTTCTTTATTTGTCACATGCATAGTTATACAAGTATAACACACAGTGAAATGTAGCCTGACACGCTCCTCGACATGTGCAAAAATTGGGGGGGGGTGTAGAGGAAGAACATTATATATATATATATATATATATATATATATATATATATATATATATATATATATATATATATATACATATAGTATATACACTGGGTGAATGTGCAGTAGTAGCAGCAAGCAGGTGAATTCTGTACATTAATATGAATAGACATCTGACTATTTTACAGGATAGACAATATAAACATATTTAAAATTAAAGGAATTGAAATGTACATTGTGCCTTGGTTTAGAGTGTCTGGAAGAGAGTCCTGTCTCAGTCAATTATAGATGATGTGAGAGGGCGGGTGTGTGTGTTTAGGGCACGGATGGCTTGGGGATAGAAGCTCCTCTTGAGTCTCTCTGTCCTTGCCCGGAAGATGCGGAACCTTCTACCAGATTGCAGAAGTTGGAACAGTTTGTTGCCAGGATGGGACGGGTCCTTCAGTATCTGCGCTGCTCTAGTCCGGCATCTCCTGGTGTAGGTGTCCTGAAGCGGGGGGAGAGCAATCCTGCAGCAGCGTTCTGCTGTACGGATCACTCTCTGGAGAGCTTTTTGGTCCTTCACACAGCTGTTCCCAAACCACGATGTCATGTTCTGTGTGAGGATGCTCTCCACAGCGCCTGTATAGAAAATCCTGAGGATCTTTGGAGAGACCCTGAACTTCCTCAGTTGTCGTAGGTGATACAGGCGCTGCCTAGCCGTTTTGGTCTGGACCTGAATGTGGGCAGCCCATGTCAGGTCTGAGGAGATGTGGACACCAAGATACTTGAAGGACTGCACCCTCTCCACTGGAGCTCCATTGATGATGATGGGCTTGTAGTCTCTGTGCTGACCCCTTCTGAAGTCCACCACCAGCTCCTTGGTCTTGCTGACGTTCAGCTGGAGGTGGTTGTCCTGGCACCACGATGCCAGATTCTTCACTTCATCCATGTAGGCCGCCTCATCGTTGTTGGAGATGGCACCCAACACCACTGTGTCGTCAGCAAACTTCACAATAGCTTTATAAATAGCTTTACTTTGTTGACCCACACAACAAAGTAAAGCTATTTTTCGGCTACTAGCCGACACAGACCCCGCCGTATTAGTCAGAGGTCCCTTTACTAAGGTTCAGCGCCGCGGACCTTCAGTAATAGTAATAAATCACATTCATGTAGTTGTAAACAGTATGATAATATATTAAGTAATCCAAAGTATTCAGAATACGTTACTCCCATTGAGTAACATAACGGAATACGTTACAAAATACATTTTGGGGCATGTATTCTGTAATCTGTAGTGGAATACATTTTAAAAGTAACCTTCCCAACACTGTCAGGATGATAGCTGGGTTTCTCCAGCTGCAGTAGGATGTGCATGTGGGATCTCGATAGGATCGATGCCACTGACTGGTCCTCATGTTCTCCAGACCTGAATCCAATTGAAAAAGTCCTTATTGTTATGACATGGCCATAGAGCACCATAGACTCATTGGTGCTCTTATCCAGGTCTGGGAGGAGATCCGTTAGGGCAACGTCCACCATCTTATTAGAAACTCGCCCTGAACACATATTATTTGAACATGAGATAAATTTGCATTTTCTTTGATTAACTTAGTGTGTTTTAATTGTTCCATGCACATGATTTTGTTCTTTGTGATTATTACTTCCTTTTTGCATTTTGCATTCATATCAGCATAATCTTTTCCAAATCCAGCTCTTTCCTATCAAAACCATTCATCGCTTCAGCACTTGCGTTTTTAATTTTGAACAATGTAAAATGAACTTGAACTAGCCTCAGCGTACACCAGAATTAATTTAACTTAATCTGTTTAGTTGCTAGTGGCTGGCAGCTTTTGGGTCTTACGAGTCATCATCTAAATGAATTGCTAACTGCTGTAAGCAGGTTTTTCGATTTCAATGCCAGACTAAAGGTGTCACGACCTGCGGGGTCGGCAAGGCACTGATCAGCAATCTCTCTCCCCCTCCCCTGTTTTGCCGGGGCGGAACTCATGGCGGGTTCACGCCCTCGGCCCACGCCCTCCCGGATCATGCACACCTGGGCCTCATCAGACCAGCTGGTATATCAGAAGGAGGAGATCAGCTGTTCAACGCTGGATTGTTGTGAAGACTCCTGTCAGTACACGTCGAGCCCTAGTTTCCCACACTTCCGCCTCAGAAAGTAACATTTGTCTCTCTGTTCTAGATTCCCCGGACCCGTCCCCGTGTTTCCCCGTGTGGAGCGTGTAAGAGGTGGCTGGTCACTAGCGGAGAGAGGTTGGCGTGAGCGTGTGTGTGATCCCCTTGTTTTCCCTGGAGCCCTGGAACCCGTCCTCGCACATCTTGTATATAGCACTGTCCTCGCACTGTTACAACACACTCCGGAGTCCTGCGAGTGGATCCTCAGAGCAATCCGTGACAGTAACAATCCAGCGTTGAACAGCTGATCTCCTCCTTCTGATATACCAGCTGGTCTGATGAGGCCCAGGTGTGCATGATCCGGGAGGGCGTGGGCCGAGGGCGTGAACCCGCCATGAGTTCCGCCCCGGCAAAACAGGGGAGGGGGAGAGAGATTGCTGATCAGTGCCTTGCCGACCCCGCAGGTCGTGACAAAAGGACACTTGCAGTCCCACAAAATGAAGGGCTTGAATGCTGTTCATCTGGCACCAAGTCAAGGATTATTTCATTAACAGCTATCCTGTGCAACTTAAATTTATGTTGATTAAATTTTGACTGCAAATATATTTTATTGTGCTTATTTTGTCCTGTCTTGGTAGTCCTACATGTCAAATATATCTGAGGATGTGTGTAGTTAGCAATAGTTTGAATAGAGAGGAATAGTTCTTTATTTGAAACTCCAAAGCAAATTAAACTGATGAGTAGGGTATTGTTGCTGCAGCCAAAGTTTGTGTTGTTTGTCATTTAAAATATTCAAGGAGAAAGGTTTAATGAAAACTTAGTTTGCTAAGTGCAAGATAAGAGGAAATGCGGGTTTGCTGTTTACAGAGAGAACTCTGAAGTAGCAGTAAGTGACTGCCCTACTGCTCCCCTCCTGTTACGCCCTTTTTTTCCTTCAATCACACAGTCAATATCACAACACATATTGGAAAGTGATACTTAGCAGAAGTTACTTTTTATAAACATGCATGAAAAAACAGATTTTCAGCTCTGTCAGTGACTGTAAACGTCTCAAAGTTGAAAAACTTTGTGGCTGTGTAAAGCCTGTGTAGCCCCATTTCACCTGTGGTAATATTTGTTAAGTATAAATCATTTGTGGTGATGGCAAGGAGCAGTGGCAAAGGTGTGATCAGCTGTAATTAGCTGAATAGCTTTGACTAGAATTAGCTAGAACTGACCTCACTCCAGCACCGGATCATTCAAGAAAAATAATTTTTGACAGATCAGTGGATCTGTAAACTCGTCCCTTACTTTTTTATAGTGTGGCAGGACTACTGTTGGGGATTTGTGTTGCAATCAATGGAGATGTGCTTGCCCTAGAGCAATGTTAAGCAATGTTAAATGCAACACTGTTAGATGGGAAAATAGGAAATTAGTTCAAACATAAATGGAAATGCAGCATATAATTCTAATGAGGTTGGCAGTAAAACATGAAGAAATAAGGGGTAGCTCAGGATTTTTGGGCAAACCACTTTATTCTGATCTGATCACCAAGAAATAAATGGTAGAGTGAGCATGGATGTCAACTGTGTGCCAAAAGCACAAAAAATGCCTTCTGCCATGTCCTGACATGGCACTAATACAACACAGTATCCTGCATTCACACAAAACTCATAGATCACACAGTTAAAGATTCTTTTGGGCAAAATGTCCACTTGCTCTGCCGGCCAATATTAAGAAGGCAGAGGACTAATCCTATTGACAGAAAAGCCATGGTGAGAAGTATGACGGGTACACTGTCCAAATCCCAACTAGGGGCCCCGCATAACATTAGCAAGAGTTTGAGCAAAACATCCATGTGCTTTGGCAGACACTTCTGAGGAAGGGAAAAAGGTACAGTTTACTTTTTAGTGATTGTTAGTTAATCACAACAATAAAGAGAGAGAACATAGAGACCAAGTCTCGCATACAGCTGATGACAGACTTTTCACCTAAACAGTGCAAACAACGACAGCTACAACTACATGAACACACAGTCAAAACATCTGTCAACAGGAAAGACAGTAGAGAACAGGATGAAAAATTAAATAGTGATATTTAAATCAGCTGACTGCAGAGCTGCAGGCATGGCAGATATTTACAACTGTGTGATTTTCACATTTACCAATAATTGTGATAAGTAGCTGTGACCATTTTTTAATATAAATTGATTGGAAGAAATTGGCTTCTAATGACTTACTGTGCCACATGTGTAAATGTGTGCATCGCTTTTTTTTCTGCATTCTGTGTGAGGTCTTTATCAAAGTTAGTGTTACATATTGTGAGATTCTGACATCAGTCTAATACACTTGGTCTGTGCCCCTCACTGATGAGGAAAAATCACTCACAGAGGGGGCAGTGTCACTTTAGCTTGTTGGTCCAGTGAATCTGACTCAAACAGGTTCTCCTTTACACAGTTCTCACTTATAAAGTGTTCTACAAACACAGCTATTACAGCCAACAGGTGGATTTCCTGTTACAATGAACAGCTACTTACTGCTAAAGAGACAGAGTGAAAGTCGACAGTATTAATTCATGTTTTTTTAAAACACAAAATTCATCAACCTGAAATCACGGCAAAACGTGTGATAGGCACGCTGGTCCATTGTGAAATGGACACGCATGCAGAATGATCTGTGCATTACAGGGTCCTTATTTACTGGTAACAGTTAAGCTAGATATTTACATGTAAATATCTCCCTCTGTTGTTACTGCAAATTACTGCAACTTCAACATGCGTGTCTGTTTCAACATTTGGAGAGGCAAAGCGTGAAATCGACTCAGTGTTGAACGCATTGCTGCAGCAATGCAAAAGGTGACCCTGATAGACTTTTAGTTTCCTTGTTTTCCACTAAATTATCAGTTCTGTCACTAGCTAGCTAACATGAACTAAAGTAAGTCTATTAGCAGCAACCAACCAGCCAACTCAGTGACTTCCCAATCTGTATTAGCACAAGATGGCGCTGCACATACATCACAGACAGTGTTAAGTATATGATCATTTTTAAGAACAGGATTCTATGGTGTAAATTTTCCTTTACATGTTTACTGTTTCATGTCCACTTTAAAGATGCAGATATACCAAATTCTCTTCATTTAAAAGTAAAAGTCAAGAAAAACACGATCCTCCCAATGGTGCCAAGAGGGATGATGTTTTGAAAGACTAACCTGATTGTCGTTGTATTTTTAAGAAAAGGTTAAGGAGTCACACTTGGAATGAGAATTGAAGATGCATCTTGGCTGTACCTTGTGGAGCTTTCACAATTACTTTTATAAAATTGACTGCCAAGAGTGACACAAATTTATCTCACATGTTTAGTAATTAGTTTACTCAATTCAACAAAATATCTGTTTTTCCCCTCTCTCTGGGGTTTTAAAGAGTAAAAGAGAGGATCTTGTTTTTTTTATCTTTTAAGCTACCTTGCAAACACCAATAGATTATTTGAGTAGGTGGAATTTAATTAACCTTTATTGTAATTAGATGGCAGGAGGAATTTCTTGAGGCAATTCAAGAAACCTTGTGTACGCTAACCTAAAACAGAGATGAAAAACATATCTCTGATGCTTTTGTTTCTGTCTCCCAGCGACTCCTTGTCTCACAGCTGCGCAATTCTGGAATGTATCCAGTTCTACACTTTTTTGTCTTTCATCACTTTTTTGCTGTAGTAATAATAATACAAGTTGCTAAGGGGCTCTACTTCACATTTTGAAGAAGCTGTGGAAGATAAATATGGATCCATATCACTGGACATGTCTATACAAAATGTATGGGCAAGAGTTCAATTTAAGTGTGACAGGTCAAGAGACAAGGTACATTTCGCCCAGGTTAGCAGTCCATCTCAGGGTGCACGCATAGCGACAGACAGCCACACTGTCTTAATGAGTCTCTGGATTTGTTAGCTCAATGATTTAAATTGAAATGCAATGTCATCCTGCTTCTGAATGAGATGCTTATCACAGTGTCTCTTTCTTCTGTGATGATTAGTGTAATCGTAGATTGTGACATACATATCATTGCATTTATTTACATACTTGGTTTGTATTGACTTGTTTATTGTTTTCCTCTTAATGTACCCTGTGGATATTTGCTCTAGCACTAACACTTCTTAGTTCTTGCACACTTAAACTCCCTTGACAAACCAAGGTTACTGATTCCTCTCCAAACCCCCTATCTATATAGGGCCACATTGCTAAGACACTATGGGCTTCTAGCCATTTTCTGATGCAAGCACTAATCATCCTCTGTACACTCAAAAAATGATTCTTGGCCCTCAATAAAATGAAGCAATAACTGTGAGTAAAATGCAAATGAAATATATAAAATGAAAGGCTTATCATCTAAATAATTATTCAAGAAGAAAACTATGAACTGATATAAACTCAGTGTTTACCAATCAAACTGAATTTATTTGTCTAGATTTTGCCTAGACCTCATCATTGAACTAGTGGGACAAATGTGGTGCAAAAAAAACAAAAAACAAAATCAAGTACGTTCAGTCATTTGCCACTTGTTGTGTTACTGTGCTTCAGTGTGTTACTTTGGTAGTATAATAATTTTAAAATGCATTTCTGTCTTTGTACAGCTTAATATAATTGCTATGATTTTTATATATTCATAGGCTGGAAAATTTGCTATCACTTGGTTTTGCATGACAACGTAGCATATCTATGGGCAGAAATCTGTGCCATCAGAAACTGAATTTGAATAAGTTCAATTTGAATTTGAATTGCTCCGATTGAATCTGAATTGTAACTTGAATAAATGCTTTTGAAAACTGAATTTGAATTAGTCTAATTTGAAATGAATTGATTTGCTTTGAAACTGCATTTTATCCTTTAAAAATTCAGCTCTCGAATAATTTCAGTTTCACTTCTCACCATTCAGTTTCAGTTCTACGATTCAATTTCAGTTCCAAAATTCAGTTTTTTGGAACTTACATCCGGTTCCGGTTCAAGCGCAGATTAATAGAACTACGTTTTACTAGCGGACCGAAAGTGTTACTGACGGGAATCTACAGCGTCTTGAGCTGAATTAAGACTTCAGAAGTCATTCGTCATGTCGAATGACCAGCGGATGAACTCTCAGGTTGGTAATAAATGTACTACATGTATAAGAACAAGCGTCATGTTAACAAATGATAGCCGTACGGTAACTTTTATGCTTATTGTAGCTGTTAGCTAAAAACGCTAATTTAGCGTAGTTTGCCCTGAATTCAGCTTTGACAAACAAATATGATCAACTGTTTCTAGTAGAATTCCAAAGTTGTCATCTTGGACCCTCTCAGAGTACCCCCTCTGTATGCTTGCAGAGACCCCTACAGTAGGGAAACATGCAAAACGGTGTCCAAACCTTTGTGTTTTAGCTTTATTTATGTCTTACACAGCATCCCAACTCTTTAGCTAACTGAATAACTTTAGCTAAAGTGAATAGTTAGTCTAATTCATTAGTGCAGCATTACTGGGTCACCTCTGTTTGAAGTGATATAATATGATATACAACTATCACTGAAACAGCAAACTTTGTAAATAAACAAACAACACTTCTCATTCTCTAAACGTTTGGCCACAGCTGTAGATTACACTATCAGTGCTTGTTCACTCTTGACAATAATTACATTTCTAAATTTACTTTGTGCATTTACAGGTAAACAATATCTAATATTTTATCTAAATGACTGCTTTGTCTTTGAAAAGGGTGAAGAGCCTGAGGCCGGTGACAGTCCAGTTCTACTCGAAGTACATCCTTACTGTGGCTCACAGGACAAGGCCACATTCCTGTCCTGCCAGAAGAGAAACTTCAGAGTCTTCATGCAGTTCAACCACACCTGTCATATTCCATATGACAGGGGTCTCAAACTCCAGTCCTCAAGGGTGGACTGGAGTCATGCAACTTTTCCATGCCCTCGAGGACTGGAGTTTGAGACCCCTGCCGTATGGTGTTCATGCTGTTTTCTACCCCACAGTTACAGCATGTCTGACTGCCTGTTCAGCATATGCAAAAATATATGATGAGTTTAAGCATGTGATGACTAAGGCCTTCCATTATGGTGTTTGTCATCACATGTCACAGACATCTGGATGATCATTTGGAATAAACAAAACTAAAAACTTGTTACTTCATCTTTTATCTTTATTATTATTATTATTATTATTGTTCTTATTTTACACTTTTCATTGTTAGGCATTAGGTTTATTTGTAGTAGTCCTTTCCAACGTCTTTCCCTCTTCCATGTTACTGTGTCAGCTTGTCAGCATCTATTTGGGTTTGGAAGTGGAACAGAAAGTCAGGAAATCCAAAGTGCCATTAAAACCAGAAGAGGTTCTTATATTTCAGAAGAAGGGATTAATTCAAAAGAAATGACCTCAATGCCATATTTTATTTAGGGACACTAGAGAGCACTTTGCAAAATAACACATTCTTATAATTTCACCCTCAGATGAGCCAAGCTACGACTGTCAGGGAATGTGATGTAGGTACAGAGCATGTACACCTGTAAAAGATGGTCGATTTAGGAGGTGACCCGACAACTTCAGCCTGTCAAACATAGTAATGGAGCAGTATGTTTAAAAAATATATCTAATTAAGCATGCACTCAGTACCCTAAGAATTATTATGGTAGTTAAACACAGTGATAGTTGTATATCATATTATATCACTTCAAACAGAGGTGACCCAGTAATGCTGCACTAATGAATTAGACTAACTATTCACTTTAGCTAAAGTTATTAAGTTAGCTAAAGAGTTTGGATGCTGTGTAAGACATAAATAAAGCTAAAACACAAAGGTTTGGACACCGTTTTGCATGTTTCCCTACTGTAGGGGTCTCTGCAAGCATACAGAGGGGGTACTCTGTGTCATGGTCTGGGTCTGATGACCCAGAGCTCATGTATTTCTTGTATATGTTTTTCCATATGTTATGGTGGTTTTCTCTCCCTTTTTGTCCTTTCTCCCTGGGTGCTCCCGGATGTTTTGGGGTCGCTGAGGGGACTGCGACCCGGAAGTGTTCCCGCACTGGGGACTGCCGCACCTGCCGCCCATTAGCCCTCACCAGCTGCAGCTGATGGCTTCATGAGGGGCGCCTTATTTAAGAAGGTGGCGGAGCCCCAGTCGGCGCGGGATTATACTAAGTCGAACCTGTTAAGTACCTCCGTAGATTAGTGTGTTGTGATCGGCTTCGCTACTAAAGGCTGCCTGCTGAGCTGTGTGTGTTTTTGTGTCACCAGGAGTCGGGAGTCAGGAACGTCGTCACGAGGGGAAATCACAGAGTGGAATCGGGTTTTTGGAGTTGTCACCTTTTCACTGCTATGGACACGTGCACTGTGTGGGATTCTTGGAGGAATCGCCACAGGAGTCACAGTGCTTGAATTGTATATAGTTGTCGTTTCTGTCCACTCGCCATAAATAAATCCACTGTCCTTCACTTGAGTCTCGCGTTTGGGCCCTACTTTCTCTACAACTCCACGGTCTGCCGTCGCAGCCCGTGACACTCTGAGAGGGTCCAAGATGACAACTTTGGAATTCTACTAGAAACAGTCGATCATATTTGTTTGTCAAAGCTGAATTCAGGGCAAACTACGCTAAATTAGCGTTTTTAGCTAACAGCTACAATAAGCATAACAGTTACCTTACGGCTATCATTTGTTAACATGACGCTTGTTCTTATACATGTAGTACATTTATTACCAACCTGAGAGTTTATCCGCTGGTCATTCGACATGACGAATGACTTCTGAAGTCTTAATTCAGCTCAAGACGCTGTAGATTCCCGTCAGTAACACTTTCGGTCCGCTAGTAAAACGTAGTTCTATTAATCTGCGCTTGAACCGGAACCGGATGTAAGTTCCAAAAAACTGAATTTTGGAACTGAAATTGAATTGTAGAACTGAAACTGAATGGTGAGAAGTGAAACTGAAATTATTCGGGAGCTGAATTTTTAAAGGATAAAATGCAGTTTCAAAGCAAATCAATTCATTTTCAAAATATAAATTCAATTTCAATTTAGTGATGATCATTTTCAAACCATAAATTCAATTTCAAATTAGACTAATTCAAATTCAGTTTTCAAAAGCATTTATTCAAGTTACAATTCAGATTCAATCGGAGCAATTCAAATTCAAATTGAACTTATTCAAATTCAGTTTCTGATGGCACAGATTTCTGCCCATACATATCTTTGATACATTTAAAGGCCACTGTTTTGTTTTGTTTTGCTTTTTTACTAAATATGACTCTGACAAGAAAGCCTAATTTCTGCTGTTCAATACTGAAGAAATATCAGCTGTTACAAATGATGCCAAATTGCAAAACTCCTAACTATGTCTCTAATAAAACCTCTATAACTTTGCTCTGCTTTACTTTTGCAGCATCAGTCTTTGTACATGATTTTCTTATATGCTATAAAAGACCAGGCTGGGAAAATCATATATTATTATTGTGTGAATATATTATTATATTCATATATTTTAGTTTTTTATCATCAGTTACTTTGACACAATGGCATCTGCTGTGAGGCTTGCACCTCTAATGAAGTCTCACAAGTTTCAGCTTTGTTTTTATACTTAAATAGCTTACACTATATGCACAAAAAGTTTTTCGTTAAGATATTTTTTCAGCAAATGTGACATTAGTCTTTTTTGTTGTTGTTTTCACGTCCTGAACTTTCCATTTTTGCCCAGTCTAGTTATTATTGTTCGTGAACACTGACCTTATCTGAGTAGAGTGAGGCCTGCAGTTCTTTAAATCTTGTTGTCTGTGAAGGTTCTCAGTCATCCAGGTCATCGTAGTCAAAGGAGCTTGCAAAGAAAAGCGTCTGGACTTCTTTAAGTTGCTTGAAGATGTTTCACCTCTCATCCGAGAAGCTTCTTCAGTTCTAAGGTCAAATGGTGGGGAGTCCCAGATTTAAACCTAGTGGGAGTATCCCCTCGCAGAGGGACAAAAGGACCCCCTGATGATCCTCTAATCGCCTGAGCCAAGGTGTGAAACTGGGTGTGGGTCCCAATCAGCCAGGGTTTCGGGTGAGCTCATTGTTAAACCTGGCGAATTCCTGAGATCAGATGGCCCAGGATGTGAGTGGGCGTTAAGGTGTCTGGGGAGGGATCTCAAAACTGGATTATAGATGGCAGACAGTTGGTGTCGTAAACCCCCGCCTCTGTTCAAAGATTGTCGCTCACAGTGGACATAGATGGCTTCTTTCACTCCTCTTTCAAACCATCTGTCCTCTCTGTCCAAAATGTGAACATTGGCATCCGCGAAAGAGTGTCCTTTATCCTTAAGATGCAGATGGACTGCTGAGTCTTGTCCTGTGGAGGTGGCTCTTCTGTGTTGTGCCATGCGCTTGTGAAGTGGCTGTTTGGTCTCTCCAATGTAGAGGTCTGGGCATTCCTCGCTGCACTGTACAGCATACACCACATTGTTAAGTTTGTGTTTTGGAGTTTTGTCTTTCGGGTGAACCAGTTTTTGTCTGAGCGTGTTGCTGGGTCTGAAATACACCGGGATGTCATGCTTGGAGAAAACTCTCCTGAGTTTTTCTGATACACCGGCTACATAGGGGATGACAATGTTGTTGCGTCTGTCTTTCTTATCCTCCCTCGCTGGTGTCTGAGCTTCTTTTCTGTGCCTCTTTGCTGACTTTAAGAACGCCCATTTAGGATAACCGCACGTTTTGAGTGCAGCATTACAAATGGTTTTGTGACACTTTTCAGACTGACTGATGTCAAAGGCTTTGTTTCTCAGATTGTTTCTTTCGGTTGTAACATGATGTGCTGCTTTTTGAGATCTTTTACCCAATTTACTTTGTCAGACAGGTTCTATTTAAGTGATTTCCTGATTCAACAAGTCTAAACAAGTTTAACCTCCTAAGACCTAAACTCTTTCGTGGAATGCATTTTTAATTTCGCTTTGCTATTTGGGCTGATTGGGACCTGATAAATGTAAAAGCTAAGAATGATCTTTTTACCTGATTTTGCTCTAAATGGGCCTGATGTCCACATATGTGGTCGCCAGGTCCTAGAAGGTTAAATCAGCATGGTTTATGATATTTATGGCTTTTTTCTCACTATTTGCACTCCACATGTACTGCTAGTCCTTGGATGCACCTATCTATACTACCAGTCAGACACACCTTCCCATTTAATGTTTTTTTGCTTTATTTTACTGCTTTTTACACTGTAGAAACATTGTGAAAACAAAAAATGTATGAAACAAGAATTATGGAATTACAAAAGAAAATCAGAATATTATAAATTACTCTACATATGTCATATACTAGATTCCTAAAAGTAGCCACCCTTTTCTTTGTTCACAAACAAACCCTTAGTCTTCTCTCAATGAGCTTCATGATGTAGTCACCTGACGTGGTTTTCATTTGACAGGTGTAGCTTGTCATGATTCATTTGTGGAGTTTCTTGCCTTGATGGGGTTAGGACCATCAGTTTTGCTGTGCAGAAGTCAGGTTTGTAGAAAGCTGGACAGCCATATAGCCCTATAGACAACTGTTAGAAATCAAATTATGGCAAGAACCAGTCAGCTACATAAAGAGAAACAACAGTCCAACATTACTTTAAGAAGTGAAGCGCAGTCTGGTACGATGCAAAAAACTAGAATGGATGGTCTCCCACCATGAAGCATTGGAGGAGGAGGTGTGATGGTTCATTGCTGGTGAAACCTTTGGGGATTTATTCAAAACTGAAGGCGCATTGAACCAGCATGGCTACCACAGCATAGCAACTGCATCCAAACTTTTGACTGGTAGTACGTATATTGCTATCTTTGTTTTTGGCCCTAAACATACCCTCCCTACCCTTTTTCATTACATCCACAAAGTTTTCCGCTTCATATTTTCAAGTGAAATTCAACATATTCTTTGTCTTAACTGTTCCTCTTATTGCTTTAAGCAGACCAGTGACTGTAACTGCATAACCTTTTTTATTCATTAAATAAGCATAAAAACTCAGTGTCACTTTCAGTGTCTTTCTGTCCTCTATTTACTTTTACATAGCTATACTCATTCACTAATTCTCTGGATATTTAGTGTTACCTTCTGTTGCCTCCCCAGTGACAAAGATCCTGATATCGCCTTCGTCTAGTCACAAGGACAGACACGCATTTGTCTTTCCTCTTCCTTTGGTGCTGTGTCTTCCAATTTTCTTCCTTTTAATTTTGTTCCAGAGTCTAAAGGAAGGTGTACAGTCTATGAGTCATGCTCCACTGCGCCATTAATTTCATGTTCTGTTTTGCATTTTCATATTGCAGTATGTATTACTGTTTTTCAGTATCTTCTATTATTACACTTACTCAAGTCATGAAAATGAGATTTTAATCTCAGTAGAATTTATCCGAGTAAAAAAGCTCTACACTCAGACATCAGGACTTCATAACATGCTTTACAAATATGTTTCAGTCCTCTTGGTTGCCTACATCTTTGTCCATATGGTAGCACATATGATATGGTTCACAAGGGAGCAATTGTATGTAAATTTGTAGTAGTAGTAACTTAAGATTCAACTTGTGATTGCTCATGTCGATTCAAGCTAATTTTCTATAAATGCATAGAAATCAATAGACAGAATCCCTGGAGGTAACCACCATGACACCAGATACATCACTCAATGTTTACAGCTGACAGCAAATTAAAGTAACATGACACTAAACTGAGGGTTGTTTTTTTTTACTTTTTAGTAATTAAATTTGGTAATAATTAACTGAGTTGTCCTTATTTGTCTGGTTTGATAAATTATTATTATCATCATTTATTTAGCATTAGTATTCATTTAGCAAAACTGCTGGATGATTAACCTTGAAACTGTTCCAGGGCTATCAGATTTGTTATTGGGCCCAATGAAATGGAGATAACCGAGTAGGTGGGCTTTTCTAATGAGGTCTTTGATATACAAAAAGAGAATCAATTCTTTAGCACAATACAGTTGTTGGATAACTAACAAGATTATTGTGTTATTTTATGTGTCTTTATGACATGTACCCGTGCCTGCTGTCATACATGTGGTGTGCACATGCTAATGTGTGTATATGAATAATTAATGAATGACAGAAGAACTGTGTGGTCTTTAATGATATGATGTCATAGCATGTTTTTGGATTGATGTATCTCCAAAAGTTGATTCTGTTCATCTGGACGTAACGTTTCCAGCGATTGATGTATTTCACAAATAGAGAGAAAAGGAATAGTAATGAACCAGTTAAATAACCTGGTCATTTTGCGTTAGTGTTTTAGGCAATAATTTCTTTTTTTTTTTCAACAGCACTGTCTACAAAAAGGACCAACAAGTCCCAGCAAGCTATTTTTACTTACAGTGAAGAGTTGAAGAGTGCACAGCCAGCATACTGAAAATAGATCTGCCGATAAGGCAAAGAAAGTCTTTAATGCTTCAGAATGCAAAGTTTCTGGTTTATACCAATTTAGTCTACTGTACGAAATTGCCTGTAAGTGTGTTTGAGTGTGTGCATTTGTGTGCGTCTGGATTTGACTGAGCCTTTAGGGACACTTAAACAACTTTTGATTAGTAAAAGATGAAATTGCCAAAGTCTCTTCATTTGTGATATTCATATCCACAATTTAGAATTCATCCATAATTTACCTACATTTATAGTTTACACTTTCTTAATATTGCATGCCGTGATAACTTTAGCTTCTAGGTACAGAGCTAATTTCAATATTTTTAATTAATTATTTATTTGATGCTTTATTTTTTTTTTTAAGTTTAGTATTAGTATTTAGTATTTATTTATTTATTGTCATTGTCAAGAACAATGAAATTGCGTTTGGGGCTTTTGTTTTCTTTCTCTTTTAAACTATATTTTGACATAGTATGCTTTCTCCCTTGTTAATATTTTGCACCACACAGTTGCTGTTTGACTTGGGCCAAATGAATCGTTGAAGTTTTTATTCATTTTTCCCACTTTGATTTCTGTGGGTTGACAGAAAACCGTTCCATCATCAGAGGCAAGCCATAGTTACAGATGACAGTTCTGGGCTGATCCATTACCACTTTGCCCCAGGCTTAATTACCAACTCCCTCCAGTAACACGCAACACTCTGTGTTTCAAATGCAATCTTTCTTTAACTTCTCAGTCTGGTTACAGCAATAGCAACACTTCTGTTCCTCCTGCATTTACACTCCTGCACCCATGGGATCTATGGTGAAGCACACCTGCAAGAATTAAAGAGCAACAATGATGATCACTGGAGATGAATTCATCTCCCAAGTTTGTTATTTCCCAGTGGGATTTGATGCTGCAGAAGCGCGAGCAGCTGCAGCAGCAGAAGTATGACTGCCTTGCAGTGATGCCACGTGTCATTTTTGACAAGTCTCAAGGATAAAGAAAACAGGCATAAAGCTTTAAATCAAATTGGTCACACGGCCTTGCCAATCACTGTGGACAACATATGCAGGCTCACAACCAAGGTGAGGCTTCTCTTATGCGTCTAGGCAGCAAGCGATCTCACTGTGCTCTAAAATGGAAATGAAGCTGTTACACACCCACAGCTATTGAGGAAGGGATTTGTGTGGGCTGAGGTACAACTATACTAGATCACCACTGTGGGAGAAGCTTTAGCTTTGCCCTTCTTTAAAGTGAGATTTACAAAAAGGAAATGCTTGGGTTGGTTTATTCAAAAGAAGCTCCTGATGGTGGGAAGACAAAAGGTACTTCACACTATCCTCCCCGGGGCACATGTACACCAAAGCTCCACTTCTCTGCTTTTACTCCTTATTCTAAATACATGTTCCCGCCTAGAGTGCACTGCACTCTCCCCGGCTCCTGCCTCATCTGCTCAATCTTTTACCTTCTCTGTTTTCTATATTTCTCCATCCTCATTTCCTTCACTAAATTTCACCCATCTTCTCCCATCCCGCTGTCTCTCATGCTTTGCTTGTTCTTCTTCTTCTGTTCCTCCTCATTCCTACTCTCACCTTTAAGTCTCTCTTTTTTACCCTCTGCTTTCTCCTCTCTCTCTGCTTCCACTCTTCCTCTTTCTCTCTCCTACAGTCTGCAACCACGTGTTGGCTAGCTCAGAGCAAAACCCCCTATTAACAGAAGCCAAGGCCAGATGGTAGCTCAGAGATGAATCATACAAATTCTGATGATTTCTTGGGATTTAAAGACATGTTTGTTTTTTTTAATCTCAAAAATAACTTGCACTTTACTATTTTACCTACAAACCCATTAGGTATAAGCTTTGTGACACACACATACATATATGTCCTTTGTTTAGTGAGCCAGAAACAATGTAAAGAAAGTGATTTTCTCTTCTTTCAGTTTTTGGACATCTCTTTCATTACAAGATAAATTCCTCCGTGCGCCCTCACTAAAGTCTGTCAAACTGTGATGGGTCTTGTTAACATAGAGACTTAAAATCCCCATAGTGACAGAAAATATTCCCAAAAGGAATGTGTGGCTGTAGATGAGAAATGTAACATGTCTATGGATCCCAAAAGAAGAAAAACAGGTATACCTATGGGGAGAAAAATCCCGCAGTTTGTCTAATGAGGCATAGCCAGACAATATAGTTTGGTCAGTTCAGGAGATGAGCATGAAATTCCCCATTAGATAATGTGAATCTCACATTAAGAGGCCCTCCTGAGGCAAAGTGACTGTAGTAGGGATGACTAACTCAATTAATTTAACTTGCCTCCGGAAGTTTCTTTCTGAATACAGGACTTGTTTAAGGTTTTGTATGTCAAAATGCTCATTTGTCCTGTCTCCATGCATATTTTACTTATTTATGTATTTATTTGGTTTTTTTTGTTCTTTTTCATTTGGAAACTAAAAATGAGTGCACTGGAGCAAAGATGGTTAAGGCTGACTGACAATGGCTTACCCCCGCTACCAAAACAAGTCATCAACTTCCTGTTTTGTGAATCCACGTCTTTGCCTGCTGCACAGCAATGATTGTCAGGTAACATTTAGAAACCCCCGTTCCCTTTCTTTCTATTTGTTTGCCATGGTAAAGATCCACTCTTGCCATTTTTCCTCCTCCATCCTTTTCTTGCTGAAGAAAAACAAGTTCATTGTGATTCAGAATGCAGTTCCATGGCTCAATGGGTTCTGTTTGAAATGAGATTTGAAGGAGTGAGCATGAGAGAGCAAGACAGAGAACCTCCAGCCGCCTTGCGTCTTGATGAATAAAAGATGGAGGCACTAGCATCTTATAAACAACAACAGAGCATAATTAGTTCAGTTCTTTTTATTTTTAGGATCACTTTATGTGACATTTCCTTTGTTTGGCTGCTTTCATCACACACGTCCTGCCTGCTCTACATGTCTACAACTTCTCTCTTTCTCTCTCTTCCTAATCAACAGGGATGATATTTACACTGTATGCAAATGTAAATGATCATGATTCGAATTCTCCACTTCACAGTTTATGGTTGTAATCTGCCCCTATGTATACAGTCAACAGTGAACTTACACCAAGCATAAACCTTTGGGGTGCTTAAAGTATGGAACTTGCCATACACGAAGATGACATGAACGCTTCAGGGAAAAAAATACTAAATAACCTCGCTGCTTGGTAGCAGTGTGACTCATATATTAAATGCTGAATAGGTTTTTTTTCTTTTTGCATTTGCCGTTTTTTCAAGACTTCACGATGTTAAATATTGTTCGTCTTAGCTGCTTTTAAAAATTATTAATTTCTTTTCCCTTCCACCAGTAATTGCACCAGTAATTTGGGCACAGATTATTTGTCCTTTTTAAACCTTCAACGGCTATCCAGTGTTGCCTTTAAAAAGTCACATTAATGGGCTATTTGTCAGATCTCTTTCAGCAGACTGCTAATTGGCTTTTAATGTAATATTACCTATCTTCAGCTGTACTCGTGATTGTAGCAAGGATACTTCAAAGTTCTTTTTCCGTGAAGTGTTCACATAATCTTCGTCAGTGTGTGTGCGTTTTGATGATTGACAGCTTATTCGACATTATAGAAAGTATAGGGAGACAGTGAAGGTTCATGTGATTAAGACTTTGGAACATGAAACAAGTGCTAAAGCTGAAAGATCAGTTTAGAAGTCAGGTCTGCACTGTTGTCCTTTGATGCTTTGTCTGCAGTTTCTCTACATATCATCTACTCTGCTGTTTGTATCCCAGTCTAATGGCATCTATGGTATCCCTGGAGCACACTATGAGAAGCTAATGACAGTGCTTTTTTTCTCCCTCACTTAATTTTATGTCTCCCAAAGGCACTAATAGACAAACACACACATGGTGTGCCTTCTTAATCTTCAACTCGCCTCCCCCGTCCATTGTTGATGCTTCAGAGTCAGAGCCCTATTAAGTCTTTAGCCTCAAGTATCGCCTCAGGGTCTGAGCAGTGGTGAGGCCAAGCACAGGGATAGCAGAATCAAAGACTGATTATAGCTAACATATTTGTATTTATACGTGTTTCTCAGTTGTGCGTTTTTTTTATAGTTTTTTGCTGTTCTCACTTTCCATCCTCTTTACAAGTTTTCTCACCTCTTAGTTCCACGTTTCTGCTCTTTAAAGACTAAAGAGTGCACTGCATTTTGAAGCAAACATGCTGATCTGCACCACAATACAAATGCATACAAAGGTGACCAGATTTACACTCGTCCACATCACAAAGGTTATCATGGACATAAAAATCTTTTATTCCATTTTAGACTCCGGTAAGATAAAAAATAAAAATGCAGATTTTTTTTAACCATGTACAAGAAGAGCACTTTAATGCCTTAATCACAGCTTATTCCTGCTGCAAAGATTAAAATACCAATTATCAAGCTCCACTGATGGAGCTAACAGCCTACTTTTCCCCCACTTTTTTTTCTTCTTCTGATGTTGTGATAATTGGATTAGTTTTGAACACAATTCTCAATTCAAATTTAGACTGCTTGAACACTGGAATCAATTAAAGAACACGGCCTTCACTGTTTAACAAGAAAGGCACGCTGCTTGGAGACTGTTGCTACTTTGAGAGAGAAAAATCACAAAAGAGAAACTTCACACGGGCTGCTTACATGTCACATTTTCATTTAAGCAACTCGTCACACTCGAGTTTGCTTATTATTACCATAGGTTCATACAGAGGCAATGATGCAGAATTACTACATCACATGCTATATACAACCTGGGTATTTTGTGTAAACAGCCTTAAACATATCTGGAAGACCCTTCACTTTATATAAGGATGAAGCAGAAAATCAGGGCTTTCTGAAATGAAGACATAAGCACATTATTACAGATTATGCAGCAGTGGTGCAGTCAGTGAGGGTTAATTGCACATGAGCCTGATGAAATACATAACTGCACAGCTTCACAAACAAGCCAGGGCAGACAATGGGAGGTACTTGCTTTGGGTTCACGGAGGTCACTGCTGATGCATTTCACACTATTTTTTTCTGCCTATGAACAACTTGTAGTAAGGTCCATGAGAGTATTTGATGACACCGATTTTCAGCAGGCTGTGGAGTATTCTAATGGCAAAAGCCTCAAAGGCGAAAAGCAGGTGGCAAAAATTTTAACACTGACTTCATACAACTAATTTCCACAACATGCTGGCGCAGTACTGTTTCATAACAGGAGCAGTTAAGTCACTGGAAAGCAAAGGGGCAATGTTGGAGGGCAGTTGTACATTAGCAGGAAAAGTTGTAAAAAGCACCAAACATCAAAATCAGACTTCTTAAAATGTGTGTGCTTATTAACGTCTAGATTTGGGGTGTTTCAGATTAGGACCATTTTAATCAAAAATAATGTTTTTATAGTGCAACTAGAGATTAAAGAGGCAGCAACAATATTTTCCTCCCCAGCAATTTGCTGTATTCATTTAATTTTGATATCACTAATTTATCGCGTTACAGAACTCTGTGTCCAGTCATCACCTAACAAAACCTGTTTTTCACTGCTGTAAAGTGAAACAACCCACATCCTTCCTCATCTATGGTCATGAACTTTGAGTGGTGACCGAAACAATAAGGTTATGGGTACAAGACGCTGAAAAAGGTTATTTCCAAATGGTGGTGATAGCCTCAGACATTCAGGACATACTCAGAGTAGAGCTTCCACAGCTGAAGTTATTGGCATTTGACCAGGATGCTTCCTGTACACCTCATAGGTGAGGTGTTTCAACATGTCCATCCGGGAGGAGACCCCAGGGCAGACCCACGACACGCTGGAGAGGTTATGTTTCTTGGCTTGCCTGGGAATACCTCTGTATCCCCGTGGAAGAGCTAGAGGCAGTGGCTGGGGAAAGGGAGGTTTGAGCATCTCTTCTGTCTGCACATTCTGGACAGAGGAAAGTGGTACAAAACCAAACAAAAAAAGAGAAAAAAAAGCTTATAATGAGATTAATCTCTGAAAAGAACCTCAAGTGATATCTAAATCATTCTGGGTGTAACACATCAAAAATATGAGGACAACAAAAGTACACAAATGCTGGTTGGTTTTGTTTCTGACTTGTTTTGTGGCCTGAGGCATAATGCTTACATTACCATCTCCTCAGGGACAAATAAATGCAAAATAGATTCAGATAGAGTGAAAATGAGTCAAAATTGTGAAGAAAAAAAAAAGCAGAAAATAAAAGAAGAGATCAAGATAAATAACGAAAGAGACAATCATTTGCTTAGGCTGCTGCCCCCGCGACCCGGCCTCGGATAAAGCGGATGAAGATGGATGGATGGATGGACAATCATTATTAATTACCCATGTTCAAAATGAAGTACACTATCTTCTCTCAGCCACGAGCCACTTAATACGGCTTTGATTGACATTTAGGGTCCAAGATATTTTTGGCCAAGCTTCTGCAAAACAGCCGTGTGTAGACGGGCCCATGGACAGCATGACACATGACAACCTTGAAATAGCCAAGGCTTTGTTTGCCTAGCAGAGACCCACCCCTGACTATCTATCTCACCGTTTTCTCCCTCGTCTCTGTTGCTCTCTCTGTCTCACCTGGCGTCAACAAGTGGTCTTTGTGGAACCATGGGCCGCTCATAAGGACTAGCCGGAGCGGTACCGCCACCAGCCTATTGAAAGCCTTATTATTACAGCGAGCAAGAAGCACGCCTCACTGACAAAGAAGCCAGAGAGACAAAGGAAAAAGAGTACCGTGGGGTGAGCTGGGGTGGTGGGAGGATACTGAGAAGGAGAGGGCAGAGAATTGGTTGATGTAGGCGATTTATGAGGAGCCGCATGTGTGTGTGTGATTACTGTGTGTGTGTGCGCCCCTGTGCAGCATGTGGGGGAGGAGCGGGTTTGCTCAAATGTTGGCAGCTTTCTTGGCATATTGAGCAGACTTTGTAAGGATAAGGTGGACTGAGTGGAGGAAGGAATGATGGTGCAGGTGGATAAATGTGCATTGTTTTAGCAAATGAGTAAATGTTAAACCGTCCCCTTTTGAAAGAGTACTACATTGACCTTGCACTCCCCCCCAGAATCCACGTCATGGCTCTATCTGAACTGGTGAAAGCAAGAAACAGTGTAGATCCTGAATGGGGTGCAGGACTTTTTCCAGAAACAAGCTACCACTGTCAAAACATGTCCTTTAATCTCTTTTCCCCATGCCCAGCCCCCTTCTTCCTCTGAAAATCTAGGACATTCTTTTTCATCATCAGTGTGTTCTCTGGTCTCTGCGGTACGCTGAGCCTTAATGCCAAAATGAATGCCGTAGTTAAGGAGTCTCTTTGTTTTTGCTGTCTTTGGTTTTGGGCAGTATACAGGGGTAGTTGCCATTTGGATGTGACTCCTTTTGCATCTACTCACAAAAAAATAAAATAAAATAAAACACAAACTCAGATATATTAAAGATGAAGTGGAGTATGTGTGGTGTTGGCTCCCACAATGACACTGCTGTCATTACACGGTTGCATTTGCAGCAAAGAGAGGCAAAACACATTTCCGAGTAAAATCAACAATTCAAAGACAGAGATGTTTGCCCGCTCGTCGGTCTGTTTGCGTGTGTGAGAAATGACTCTTTGTTAGAACTCGTTAGATTAGGATGGACTTCTGGAGTAAGTCTTAAACTGCAAAATGACTCAGGATTTTGTTTTGTTTGCTTTTAAAGAGAAACTGCTCATTAAGGATGTATAAAATATAATTGCTGGAGAAATAAGACATTATCAGCGGCGCACTATTTGTGGTTTGATGATATACCCTGGAGAAATACAATGCACGTCAAGCATGTATGATACGATAATGTCTTCTCTTATCATTTCTATTGCTCGTTTCGCTAATGACGGATTCATGCCACAACATTTGGCTTATGAGCCATTATGTTGTTTCCTTAATGCCTTTAAGAGTAATGAATAGCAGTGGCAAAGGTGATACTCCTTCTTTCTCAGCACTTCAAACTTCTCACTGCTTTTCCTGATGGCGATCTTAACGGTAAAGAGAGAACTTTATCTGATTCTACATATTCTAAGATAACACATTGTAATAGGAACCAACTATCTTTTTTTGGCTCATTAATAGGGAGAAATTCTAATAGGAAGCATCTTTTACCCAATTCACAAACAATGCTTTGTTTCAGAGGCTGCCACTAGGTGGTGCTGAAATCATACCCTCCCTAATCCACAACACCCCATGGGTTTCCTTAAATGAGGCTGCCTCTGCTGCTGTGGAAGGAGTTTGGCAGGCACAAGGATAGAGTTAGTGTCCCAAGTTTAATTGTGTTTTAAATTAAAGGGAAAAAACAGCTATACTAACAGAGGAAACACAATAAAGCTAAAATGGACTCCAGAAATTCCACCTTAAACACTGAACAGCAGAGCAGTTGGCAGCCTACCATTTGGTACAAGCGATAATGTGAAGATAAAGCTTAAAGGGAGCGTTCTGTTCTCTTACCCCGTTTTCAGATTTAGCCTTGTGATCTATTATTCATTCTGCTGATTCTTCTCATTGCAACTGGTTTGCATAAACCCACAGCATCATTAAATGAAAGAAGCTAACTGATTAGTTCTGCTGTAGTACACTTGGTGCTCACTGTGTGTACAAAATATCACAAACTTGATTTTCTTCTTTTTCTTTTTCTTTTTTTCTTTTGTCCCGTAAAGCCCTTGTTGTTATTTACCCCCATTAAAATTGGTTTTGACCATAAACAAGAGGAGACAAGCTAAATAAGTGTTGCGAGTCTGGAGACTATTGGTTTATCGACATGACAAAAATGAATCCAGATCAATAGTGAGGGGGTGGACTCATTAGTGTATCTTTTACTGATCCTACACAATATGGTAAACCTTAGCAGTACAAAACTTACAAAAGGAAACATCTTTCAGCTCCCAGCTATGTGGGAGAAAGAAAGACAGATTGTATCTGGCAAGAGGCTATGATCTATAAAAAGGAGCTGAGGAAAGGATAGACTGACTCTGCAAAAGCAAACAGATATATTGGTCTCCACAAGAAAACCTCACCTAAGGCTCGAGTATCAGCAGTATTTGCTTCTCTGCTGTTTCCCAGCAGTACCACCAAAGTTTTACCAAGTCCAAGATTGCCTGGGATGCAGTCTAACACACAGTGGCATTTGACTGCCGTTGGAGAATTAATTAGAGAATGGGACAAGGTTAAAAACACATAATGAAAGTTATTGGCTATGTCACTTCATCACCCCCACAACCCTATTACTTTCCATCGGGTTAGCCAGCCATGAAATAGGGGGTTCATATGATGCAAGGAGGAGTGTGCCACCACACCTTCACCAACAACACCTCCCACCCTATTCTCCCAGAGGGTTTGCACATGGATGATCAAGGCACTTAGACTAATGTGGATGGTGCAAGGCGATCAGGAGGGACTGAGCATGTTAACCCATCATTTTGCATTATTACAGCACATTTCGGGATCATTTTTTATCAAATGGCTGCTTTCACAACCAACTTTACCCTGTATCCACCTATTAAATCTATCGTCACCTTGGGCTCATCAAAAGGGTCTTTGGCCATAACTTGAGTGCCCTCAACACACATACGGTAGTTGGGCCAATGTAATTGAATTGCCATTCATAATTAAAAGATGAATGGGCATATCTTTTTCAATTTGCTCCTAAGAAACCTGAAAGATTAAAAAAAAAATGCATCTCTTTTCCAAATTGTTCAGCAAAGGTGAACGAGTGCATATGACTCGTGTTTAAATCAGGACACCTAATTTCGAGGTTTACGGTTACCTCAGATAGTTAACCAAAGTCAATAACCTCTGCAAAGACAGCAATTCTATATCATATCCATCTTCAATTTCACACCTGGAAAATGTAGAGCGTTTAGCCTGAGCGTTAACTGATGTTCAACACTTTTGTCTCTCTCTAAAGAAACTATTAAGTTGTACATGTGCATTGTCAGGTAAATTCTGCATAGGCTCCAGCACTGGGTGTTGCTCTAATCACATTATACTTTTCTTTAATGCACTAATGTAATACATTACTGTGCTAATGTTGGTAATCACATTTCAGTTACTAAGCAAGCAATAATGCCATTACTTGGATTGTTCCTAAATTGCCTGCATGAAGGGTGGATATAAAAACCACCCTTTTTATCCTGCTCCTTTTTCCTAGAGCCTGAGGCACGTAGCCTAAAGGTTTGTTGTTAACTCCTAAGTAAGTGGCAATACATCTCAGACTATGTTGTAAAGTAACGCAAAAGTAATATATTGAGTTTACTTGGTGCAGAGAGTAAATATGTAACATAATACATCACTTTTTTTTTGAGCAAGAGAGCAACACTGACAGCCTGCATGTGTTTTTGCATATTTTCATGCATCATTTTTAGTGCCTCATTTGCCTCCTCTATCCAACCCCAGTCCAGTCAGACCAGCCCAAACAAGTCTGATACAGTTAGCTTCTCCTTACAAAGCAGACCATTTGTTCATTTTCAAACTAACAATGTTGAGTCTTTTTCCCCCTGACAGAACACACAATGATAGAATGAAATAATGAGGGACTACACACACCCTCAACTGAATTAACAAGTCTTATGTGCTGGATATGCATCGACTGGTTTAATTTTGCCTTGTGTTTCACCCTTGCGATTGAAGTTGTTTTTATTTCATTTATTTTTTTCTTCAGCTGACATAAATACATCCTTGAGAAAACAAACAGGGAGAAAACAGCCTATCAGCGCGCTGCCTGCACATATGAGAACCAAGATGCCCATATCAATACACACAATATAAAAAAGATCCAAACAAAAGGCAGTTTTTTGTTTGTTTGTTTTTTTACTTTGATGCTACTCCAACATCATGGGAAAGTTGTAATTAAATAATTAATTGACTTCACCAGGAAGACCATCTGAAGTACTGTAAAGAACTGAATTAGATTAAGCTTGTCAGGTGAAAGCTTTCCCAGCAGCAGAGCATATGGAAGGCACATAACAGATTATTACATCGTACTTGTGCAAAACACCTTCAAATGTGCACACACAGATATGCATTTTTTTGCAGTTTCCATGTGTTCTGTGCTTCAGTGGCCACCTTTGATGTGAAATTTGTTTGAAAAATGAATACAGACCCTTTTTGTTTTTGAAGACGTAATGGGCAAAGAATCTGCAACAATGGTAATAGACAAAGAGATCAAAACCGTAAATGAATCATCAAAGAAAACCAGAGCTATGAAAGCATTTACTATGAAATGACCGTGTGAGCAGTTTAAAAAGTTTCAAAACTGTATATCTCCTGCTTTTACTCATTCTGTGCTCGGTATTTTTTTTTTATTATTATTATTTGTTTTTTTGGTTTGTTTGTTTTTTAGCTTCTGTTTAAGAAGGGCCTCATCCATCACGTGGGCATCTCAGACTCCAAATCAATGGCTCATTGACTGCCCCAGCAGCAGACATGGACACACGTCTGTCTCCCTGACAGCTACAAAAAAGAAACAGGAATACAAATTGGGCTTCACTGTCTGATGGAGGGCAAAAGAACAGATCATTGACAATCATAACACAAATCTATCTCTGATTCTTAAAAAAACCCTTTTCTATTGTTTGCCCTGGTTCCCCATAGTCCCTTGCTTAGTATCTGTCGATATAGGCATGGAATAGTCATTTTGTTTGGTTGTCTCTGCAGGAGTTCCAACACATGTACTTTAGAGGACATTTTAACAATGGGGGAAGAATTGAGGCGGAAGCCTGTCAGTGGCTTTGCTGTTTATTGATTGCAAATGTGGTGAGAGCTTAATTGATTCACACTTTGAGATCAACACGATAATCTCTTAGCTTTGGGACTACAGTGGGCTACGCAGGTAGGAAACAGACATCTGGGAAGGGCATGGAAAAGTGTGTTTGTGGTTGTCGCAATGATGACTGACCGTTACGTCCTCACACTCTTGAAGATCCGACAGTCTGCCTGCACCAGATCCAGCCTGAGTGAAAAAGAAAAAACGAATTGCTCATGCTGTAATAACTTACTAATACACACAGCTGTCTTGTACTTTCACATTCTGTTGAACTTGCCAAAGATTTGCTTCTCTCATTTAGGGGAGTTAATTTGCAAGTCTTTATTACTTTATGTATTACATCTATGCTGAACTACTGTAATTCATTATTAGCAGCGTGTCCTAAAAACTCCCTGAAAAGCCTTCAGTTGATCCAAAATGCTGCAGCGAGAATACTGACATTCAGTAGAATGAGAGAGCATATTTCTCTCATATTGGCTTATCTCCACTGGCTTCCTGTTAACTTGAATTGAATAATCAAGCCCCATCTTATCTTAAAGACCTTATAGTACTGTACCACCCCAATAAATTAGTTCACTCTCAGAGTGCAGACTTACTTGTGGTTCCTAGGGTTATTTAAAAGTAGAATGGGAGGCAGAGCCTTCAGCTTTCAGGCCCCTCTTCTGTGGAACCAGTCTGGATTCAGGAGAAAGACATCCTTTCTACTTTTAGGATTAGACGTAAAACTTTCCTTTTTGATAAATATGTAATTAGGGTTGGATCAGATGACCATAAATCTTCACTTAGTTATGCTGCAATCGGCTTAAGCTGTGTGTCGTTGTTTTTCTGTCATGGTCCCCGTGTCTGCCCGGCTGACTCAGGTTGGCTACATATGTTTCTTGTTTACATCTACCTCTCGCACGCTTGCTGTGTCTCGCCGGGGCGGAGCTCATTGCGGGCTCCCGCCACTGGCCCTCGCACCTGAAGTTAATCACACACCTGTGGCTCATCGCCTAAACTCATCCACTACTTAAGGCAGTGGCTGGAAACATCTCGCCGCTGGACTATTGAGTTACCTCGGTAGTAAGCTCCGGAGTACTAGTCTCTTGTTGCCTTTTCGTATCACTGACCCTTTGGATTAATCACTTGTTGTCTGTAAACAAGAATTCCGTTTCCCTGGAACCCTTGGTGTGCAGGCTTGCTGGTGTGCTGTGTTTTTTGTGAAGTCCCTCGTGTGTGAAGAGCTCCTTTCCCGGATTTCCCTGTGCCCTGGATTCCCCTCGCCCTCTCACTTGTATATATTTGCATGTTATATTTGGTATATATTTCGTGTTGTATAGTAATAAACGGAACTGTATTCTAGCTGCCTTGTCTGCGCTTGAGTCCATCCCACTTCGTGACATTTTCATTCACCCTTTTAACTCATAATGTGTTTATACAACTCTGCATTTAATCATTAGTTATTCCTTGGCTCTCTTCCACAGTGTCTTTGTCCTGTTTTCCTCCCCTCACCCCAACCAATGGCTGCCTTCATCTGATGATGGTTCTGCCAGAGGTGTTTTCCTGCTAAAAGGATGTTTGTCCTCCCCACTCTTTCCAAGTGTTTACTGAAAGGAGGTCATTTGATTGTTGGGGTTTTCTTTGTATTATTGTATTACATTACAATAAGGGCCCCGAGGCAACAATTGTTGTGATTGGGTGCTATATAAATAAAACTGAATTGATTTGAAATTAAGTCTGACAAGTCTCCTGCCCTTAAATTATTTTACTAATCTCTGCCACGCTCGTGAACTGATGAAAATATTGGAAATTTGGAAAATATGTCCCCCATAATGTCAGTAAACTGAGGTTATAGACATTATGATATTACCAAAACGTACTTAATAACCATATATAGATGAACACACTCAAACCTGTTTTCTTTGACCTGTACTTATGGATTGTGCACTTAAATTGTCTCATTAGTGGAAACAACTGTGATTTCTTTTTAAATTCAGATGATCTTACATTAACTACTCCAAAGTCTCTAATTCATAGGGCTTGAGTTTTTAAAGATCATCTATTGGTCCATTGGTCCTTTCATCACAGCTCTTTCAGTTCTCTCTTATGCATTTCATCCCACACTAAAACAGCCCTTAAAAGAGCCATTTTCATTTCATTAGAAATCTTCTAACAGTTTTTTTCTCTCCCCCATCAAAACCAAAGGGCCAGTTGTTCCTCCATCAATATGACTTCCCAGGGTGAAGCCTTGAATCTGACAGGAGACAGAAGTCACTGATGGGATTGCTGCTAGACCCGCAGGCGGCTAGCCAGGCAGACTAACAAGTAAGTAGATGGACACCTAAAAGAGTTTGTCAAAATGAAGCTGCTTTTTCAGTGGTGTTCTGGGGCTTAAAATGGAAAAGGCAGAATGAAAACAAGGCTACATGGGACCACAGCCATTTCTCTGTGTTCTGTAGATGAAGAAAGGATGCCTGATCAAGCGCAGCAGGGGAAGAAGGCAGGCTAGGAGGCCAGAGGGATTTGTGCTTCTGTTTGTCTGTATGTGTGTGTGTGTCTGTGTGTGTGCATGCTTATCTTGCCATGTGTGTAAGTCTGGGCATAGAAGTCATATGATTTTCTGAAAACTACAAAAAGGAAATAAATAAAAAGCTTGCAAGAGGATACATACTACCTATAGGCCAAGCCTGCAGAGTCCAGAAAAGTTTAAACTAGAATGAATATCCTGTAATTAAGCTGCTCATTCTGACTGAAAATAAAATAAAACAACCAGTGCATGATTTATATATAATGTTTGAACCCACTGTGTTGAATGTACGAATCATCCAGTGAAACAGAAAATGTGCCGGGCTTGTTGTTGTGCTTTCTGTGGTTGACATTCCTGTCAACATGTCCGAGCTTTTATAATTAGACTTGAGATTTAATTTGCTGCAGTCCATTAAAAAAAAAAAAAACATAGAAAAACAAAACACTGTGACAGGAAAGACGCCGTAATCGAAAGTACTTTCGACTTTCCTTGAAACTTGGGTTTGGCCTGAAAAACTTGAGGGAAATACAATAATCAAAGCAAAATTTCATATACACGTGAATCTTGCTAGTAGCAATGCACATCAATAGTGACTGATCAATATTTTGTCTCCAAGGCCTGAGCTGGTGAAAGTGAGCTGAGTGAAATGCATTCATTATAAAAGCATATTCTTGAAGGCAATCTATTGAATAAAAGCCTCAGTCCTATAGGAGATGTACAAAATTCTCACACATAAAGAGAATGTTTTTAGAGAAGAAAGAGTAGATGTAGTGTACTAATGTGCTTCACAGTATAGTTAGTTGGCTAAATAATCTGTTGTGGTGACTTTGTACCTTGCTTTTTTTATTACATAGATTTAATATAAATGGCAGAGAACACTGTGAAGACCAATTATATATTTATCCCAAAAGCTGCAAATTAAATGTGTTCCAGCAAACACAAAAAGGTAAATAGATGAACATTTTAATTCCAGTATGCAAATGTAAGTATGCAAATATTGTGGCATGTTTTTTTTAGCATGAGCAATGCTAAAACGGTTGATAGAGAAAATATTTAGCTGCATGTCTAATGTGTGGTGCACAGTATGGTCAGGCTCCATCAGCCGCAGTCATTTGGATGAGATCTTTATCAGCTGATGGAGGAATTCAAACAGCAACAACAAGGGTAAATTCAGGTGCTGATTAAGAGAGCGTGTCATTTGATTTTGCTTTGCTGTTCTATTACGTACATCTTTAATATCATCATATCATGCTCATTTAATTGTGGGAAGTCTAAACAGTGACTTAGATTAAAATTAAACTACTGGTATCACCCCATGGCATGGTTGCTACAATTTGTTGGTGGCACAAGGCAATATTGTAAGGACTAGTTAAGCACCAGCTGTGTAACTGATGAGCATGAGCTAATAGTGGGACAGCATTCCTCTCTTACAATGCCATATTTCAATCATTTTCTCTCCATACATATAAAAAAAAATACAACAATTTTCTGTTTTCATTAAGAATACAAAGTCATGTAACCCAAACTCAGGGTGACATGTCAGAATGATGCACCAAACCCGTGAAAAGCATGTGAGATATATCAAGAATGAGAAATGCACTTAATTGATATGACGTGACAAAATAGATTTTATCCTCAACATCAAGACCTCCTCTTACCCGTCATCTGCTGTTGCCTGATTATGTTTTCGCTTTTCCTCTTCACTGCAGGTCTCAGCAGTTTTCCAGTCCGGCGCAAGAAAGATGTTACCCTCAGGTGAGACATTGCTGCATTCCACCACTTCCCATGCTTCAGGATTAAGGCATGAATGTCTGTCTTGGCTGCTACAAGTAGTACAAGAGTTAGCTGCACTCTTACAGCTACTTGACTGCCAAAATGCATAAACCAGCACTAAACTCTAAATAATTAAATATAGAGGTGACATGGCTTAGCAAGAGCACCACATTGCTTGATTAAAACTTTATCACCAGACACTGAAAAGTTTCCAAAACAATTAATTACCGGGGTATTAATGGTGTCGCTATGTAAAACACGATAAAATGGGCGACTTAATTAAAAAACTCATTATACTTTCTTTTTCTGAATTTCAGAGTTTTAAAATGAATATGGCATGGTTCTTCTCTCTCTGTAGCTCTCTCTTCTTTCTTTCTCTTCTCTCCTTTTTTACGCACAAGCTGAGACACACAGACTTTCCTTTAGTGCGTATAAATGTGCCACTTCTGTGGGTGAGTGTGAACTTTTGCATTCATTGTCATAATTATATATTTAAATCCCAGCTTTTTTCAGTCTCACTCACCTTTAAAAAAAATGAAAAATTAATTTCTGCTTTACTCTGGTGCAGACACTGATCTACAAGTGAAAGCTGCTGAGTCTCTCCTGTGAGGACATGAAAGTGATGAACACCTCAGTGACAGGTGCTCTTTTCTTCTGTACCTCTTCACACACCCTCACTCAAACTTGCCCGGACCCAGTCCTCATCTTTTATGGAGTAACACTACATCAGCATAGTCTCTGAAAGAAGCCTCTCATTGCACCTGACCTCTATCTACCAGGCATATTCGGCCTATGGCTGCACCCCCATTTAAATATCTTTTGCAGCACAATGGCCAAAGTACAGCACAAAAAAACACTGGCTCCTCACTTAGGGTATCCTGTCATAACAAAAGTCATCTGAGGGACCTCGACCAGACAAAGGGCTCATGACAATGCTAAACATTTTGACAAATGCTTGAACAGAGATTGCTGGTGGGTCAGAGAACCCCCCCCAGAAATAAAAGAAAGCACCACTAAAAGGGCATCTACATAAAAGGCTGGACAAGCAAGCTTAAAATGGGGAGGTCAGATTGAGGGTAGCCTGCACTGTACACAAACAGGAAGATGATGACTCACACACAGACTCATTCGTGGACTTGGCATTATCAGTCATAAATGCAGGCAAAAACACCGGGTTAAAAAGCACAAGTTTTATTCATACTCAAAACAAGCAAACATGAAGCCGAGCAGAAGGATATTTTTTTCAAAACTCACTCTCGGTCGTGTTGTGAGTTTAAGCAGCTGGGGTCATCTCAGCTACAGCTCTCGAGACGGCATTGTACGGCGCTCAATAGGTCCAGCCATTAGTGGAAAGAAGAGGTAGCTGTATATCTAGGCTGTGAATTGCTTAGTTTAACTCCTCATGTTTTCTTAGTGGTTGGTTTAGGAACAAAGCATGGGTCTGGTGGCCAGGTAGTAAAAAAAAATAAAAATAAAAAAAATCTGGAAACGGATGATCCTCTTTCATATCCCTTAGAATTTTAACTAGATGAGCTTAGAGGACTGTGTGTGTGTGTGTGTGTGTGTGCTGCGTGTGTGATATTCATGAGGCTGAGGAACAGAGCAGGAGGGTAATTTTCTGCACTCACTGAGCCAGGCATTCCTCAGGACAAAGAGACTGGGGAGACACATAGATTACAAGGTTGAACAGGAGTGATGAGGGGCCCTGTGTGCACACACACTTGCATAACCACCGCCGCACACACAAACGCACAGATGTACACATTCGACACCCCCGTTTTCTCCTCTCGCAGCTTCGCCAAATCCGACTCCACCCCACTAGCTCGCGGCCGCCTGCTCTCTCAAATCCCTCTCTATTCCCAAATTGCTTGTCAAAAGGACGAAATTAGAAAATAAAACTGTGCGGCTGACAAACAAGATTACATGCTGTTTGCACCTGGCCGTGGCAATTAAAGCTCTGATAACAAGCGAGGATGGCCTCCTAATGTGGTGTCTCAAGGCATATCAGCGTTTTCACAACAAGATTGCACCCCACGTGACTTTGTGGCGGCGCTGCCAAGCCGCACAGCCTGTCATTCTTTGGGCTTTTGTGCTGTCTGTTGTGAGCACGTCTAGGATATGCTACATTGAGATATTCGTAATTAAAACTGTGGCAACAGATGCGGCTGTACAAGTGACACTAGATTTAAAAGCTGATTTAGCCAATCCAATAAGAAATGATACCAAAACCAAATACTCACATACACACACGCAGAAAAAAAACAAAAGAACCTGCGTTTCTGGAGACGCAATTCACATTTAGCAATCCAAACTGCAGATGTGTTTGAATAGCCGGAAAATATTGTTGTAGGCACATATTAGAGCTCAAATATGCACATCAAGTAATTTCTAAGTACACTGTAATTTGATGTGCTGTGTGCACTGTGTAAACGGTGCATTCTGGTGCTTCCACTCCAGCTCCTTATGCTCAGCGGCTCCGACTCAAGGGAATACTCTGAAAGCCCCCTTTTCCTTAAATGGCCCCTTTGAGTGACAGCAGACAGGCAAACAAAATTGTTTAAATGTACCACTTACATGAGCTGATTGCCTTTTTTTCCTCTTATTTGTGCCAGAATAATAAAACGGACCCTTTGCGTAAACAGACACCAGATCATTATTTCATAAGTTTGCTGAGTTGAACGATGTAAATTATGTACACTTTGCTTTCTTGCAGAAGACAGGCTTTTCCCTCTACATCAGTGTATAAGGTGCCTCAATGGGGACAATGTCTTTGCACCATATGCTGCCAAATATATCAAGCCCCAGAAAGAGGATTCAATTTAAGTGCCTGACTTCACAAAAATAATAGCTTCTGGAAAGTGTAAATCTATGGCTATACTCTGTTTGAGGTCCCGTTACTCTTAGATTGCATGTCACCGTATATAGATAAAAGCACTAAAGAAATGCATTCCATTATTTTTAATTGCTCATATGCTCTGTTCGCCACTTAGAAACCTTTTGCATTGCTTAAGTTGTGTATTCAAGTCATAAGCACAATACTGAGTTGTCTAAAGGAGCCCTTTTCTTCTTTGACTAGAAATCAAAAAGATAATGCTAGCTTTCCTTGTCCCCTTTTGGCTCCTTGACTGTCTTTTAAGGTCTATCATTGACTGTGACTAGCCTGTAAAGAGCTCAACTCTCCTCATTAGCAGTCACTCTCCTCCTGCTATGCTGGCTCTGTGTGGTACCTATCCCTTTAGTGGTTTCCAGTGTCTCTCTGTCAGTATGTGGAGAAGTATTGGAGAGCTGGGGGCTTCAGAGTGACAGATGGAGCCTGCTTTGTGACCCGTAGAGATTGGCAAGCCCTTCTGTCCCCTCTTGATTGAGTGTCTAACTACCGGTCGCTCGCCTCACGTCAAACAACCCTGCTTTATGTTATCTCAAGCCGCTCCCACTTGGCCTACTTGGTGTGATGGCAGTGTCACATCCTGACAGCCGTTGTCATCTGCAGCTAACAGTGATGCCGCTGAGGCTTGATGAATGGCACTTTTATGAAAGTAGTCAACAGGCACAAGTTTGAATGAAGATATGAGGAGTAAGACAGAAAGGTGTGAACAGAATTTGCAGGTAATTCCTGGTTTGTATTAGTAATGGCGACTGTATGTTGTGGTTGCTACAGTATCTAATTTCTTACACTATGATAACATTTTCTTTATGTTAGGCCATAATGTAAGCTTTTTCATAGACTTACTAGAGTTTTATTGTGTTTTATTTATTGTGGTTATCAGTAGTCCAGTAATTCCAACCATGTTTATGTCTTTCCACAGTGCACAAGGTACACAGCTGCCAAAAAACATACTACTAAGATTGGTGTAGCCCTTGGGTACTCCAGGGTCATTTAGCCCACTTCCCAGGTGGGCTAAATGATGAGGCTCTTCAGCTAAATGGCAAGAGCAGCCTCAAAACGAGGTTCTAAGACAGCAGCATTGACAGTGGTGCTAACTGGCCTACGACCCTCATAATTTATCTTTATTTATTATTTCTTTTTATTTTTTTAGTTATGTTTTGTAACTGCTGACAAACAAAGTTGTAGGGCAGATGGGAGGGGGGCAACACTTCCATCTCCAGATAGCTGCCAATAAGCCAGCTAAGCAATAACAACAGCTGGTTATAAGCTAACATTATGCTAGCTAATGCTAGGCTAGAGTGTCCTAAAATCACTCATTCGCTCTGTTTCATTACATTCTCACATCGTATGTATGGGAGTTTATTCAATAAGTGTCTGAGTCCAACAATGTTAGAGCCACTTCAAAGAAAGTTTCACAGCATCTAACAGAAGCCAACAGCAGCCAAAACCGTACCAATTACAGCTTTTTATAGCCTCCTCCAGAATAAATAGATGTGGACCCCCAACATATTGACAGCTGACTTAAACATCAGACTGACAGCGTACACTCACTGTAGTGACCACAATAGCTAGGATTATGTATTTGATTTTTTTTTTTAAACAGAAACGAAAAAATAGTTTAATTATGCTATGTACCATCTAGTCTTTAATGTATTTTTATATCTGAATCTCTGCTTTCTGAATGTATGGTTCTGTGGCATACCAGCTATATTTTTTGTAGTTGTTTCCAGTTTGATTTTGAAATTGTTTATATCCAATATGTTTCCATTATTGTTTTACACCCAGCCTTTGTTTTTCCTGTCACCTTTACATGCCACCTGGGCCCCAATAGCAAGCCAGTCCTTTCTGTATATATGGTCTGTAGTGACATTTGTTAGTTTCCAGTCATTCTTGCAACATATTTCCCTTCTTTTGGATGACCTCTTGCCAGGTCCTCATTTTTATAGCAGCATGTCTACAGAAATGCATTTTTATATCTGTTCCTGTCCTTGCTTTTGCTTATAGTCTCAAACCCACAGGCAAAGTTCTGCTGTCATTTTTTCATGCATTTATTTATTGTTACGTTTATTGGGTTTCAGTTTCCTTTGTAATCCTTATGTTTCAGTCAGTTCCCTGGGTATCAGTTGTTACAGCTGGTCCAGTAGCGTTGTATAAACATAAAAATGTCAACTGCACTACAGAAGCGGATATTGTTCTGCTATGCTAATAAATACACTTTACCTTTGTTATGGATGCATATACACCAGAGGCTGTTTATGCCCCTGTTGGCAATTTACAACAGTCACGCTACTTTCAGTTGGTTTGAGCTCCACTGACTGACAGTTAAGAACATCTCTCTCTGATGTATGTGTTTCAGGATTATTGCAGTTACAACTAAGTGTAAAAACGACAGCGTTCCAAAGAGACTCTCAAACAGATGTAAAACACATGACTAAAGTTGCACTTTGACCTTAAAGTCCCTGTTCTATTTCATATCCTATTTTTCCCGTTCCATTGAGCAAAACAATGAAAAACTAAAATCCTAATAGTTTCTGACAGCATTGCATATTTATTTTTATGCAGTGCAAAACATTTACCTCTGAGTTTGTAAATCTTTTGAACATTTTTTTATTTTTTTTATTTGATGCACTGCTGAGATGCTAGTTTTCAGCTCCTGCACAACCAGTCACTGAAGTGGAGAGAGTGTCTGGTCTACTCAGGATTGAGAGGCAGCCACAGATGGAGTGTTCTGCCTGGTGGTGAAGATCAACAGACCAAAACAGAGTAATCTAACGCAGAGCGCGAATGCGTAGTATCCCACCTTCATTTTCTTGGTGTCTTTTCCTTTCCTCTTTATTACACACTAAATACATAAATATTATGTACAAGACTTAAACAGTGCTGAGGATTAAAAACAACCCAGAAACATGATATCTAAATCATGATTCATCCAGCCTATGCCTCTGCCAGCTTGTTGTGTTGCTCTCATTTTAATGGTACCGAACATTCTCCTGTCCGTACCATAGTGTGTACCACAGGAAGACTAAAAAAAAAATAAAAATAGAAGTGAGTTCAGTTATACATGGGCCTCTTTTTTCTCAGATAATATTTTGGCATCTCCAAAATAGATGCACTTTGCCTTTCAGCCTTGCTGAAATTATCTGCTGCTCTGTAATTGGCAACAGAGAAAAGAGGAAAAAATAAATCGATATTCACATATGAGTTTCTCAGTCTATTTCAGAGCAGCCTTGACTGATGCAGAAATGACCTTTCTGTGTACACAAAGTTATACAAGGTTGGGATCTTCATGTGCTTTGTTTGTTTGTTTTTGTGCTTAAACAGATAGTCAGGCAAAGCACATAGTGGGAATACTAATTCAGCTAATCAGATACCGAAATAATCAGCTACTTAAAAGAATGTTTTAAGGGTATAAAAAGTTTGCCTGACACAACAAACTAACCCCCCCACCCCACCCCACCCACACCCACACACACACACACACACACACACACACACACTTATACAGTTTTGAGGCCAAAAATATCAATGTTTTTATACAAAATGCTCCTATTGCATTAAAATCTTGTACTTTTGCAATGCACCACACTGTTCTGCGATTGGGGTAGGAGACAGTAGAACTTGTCTAGACAGTTACGATGAACCTGTGCTCTGCAAGACAGTCTGTAAACACTGTTTTATATTCATTCTGTTGTTCTATGACTGTATGTTCAAATATGATGGGAATACAAATGATATATAATATATTTTCAGACTCGGAAAAAGCCTTTATATCCTGTACTCAAGATATTGTGTTCCATTACAACAGTTGTGTTTAATATTTCATAGATAGATAGATAGATAGATAGATAGATAGATAGATAGATAGATAGATAGATAGATAGATAGATAGATAGAATGTTATTCATTTCATATTAGTAGGTTATGTTGTGTGTGTTATGCACATTGCATCACTTTCTAATGCACCTGGTATTCTTGATCATCATTTGTTCAGTTATTCAAATGGGGATATTGATATGATCTTTTCCTAAAATTAAACAATGTCTTCAGGAAAATTTTAAAAAACACAACAGGTAAAAATTAAACTTTGTCATGACACACAGGAGCATTTACTCTCAGTATCTAGCATTGCCTTAGCTGTTGCATCACCATCGCCAAAGGATACCTTGACCATATCTCTTCCCAGTGGTAAAAATCAGAAAGGATATGCAGTTTCACACTTATTAAAAAGGAGGGAGGTAGCTCTGGCTATGAGCCTTGCCAACACTGCCTGACTTTATACTTTTAATCTGCATCTGAAATAGAACTAATACAACAATATTATCTCTTATACAGCTGGATTTTCAGGATAGTGTGAAACAGGAACTTCCACATGCATATGATAGAAATCACCAGAAGGAGAGATGTTACAAAAAATGCTGCAGTTGTAACAGGGTATTCAAACAATAATTTGCTGGAAGAATGACAAACAAAATAGACTCTACTAAAACCCAACTGAGACACAGTTAAGAATATGAAAATAAGAATATTAAAAGAAGGGGAACTGAAAGCACAGCAGCAATGCCCAATAATGGGAGAAATCTGCAAAGAGGAAGATTAGCTTCCAGTAGCTTCTTTCTGATAAATCAATCAGGCCTTCCATATCTAAATAGCCCTTTTTTCACACGTTACCTTTGTGGCTGGCAACCTGAATTTCAAAAAACCACACCAGTGAATGCATGCCTACACAGACTGGCATGCATGCGCATTTTATGATGGATGATGAATCATCTTCCAAGTCATCTAAAAAATCACAGCATGGAAATTATTGGCAAACACAAAGTTTGTCAGGTTGATGCATTTATGCATAAGGCAGCGGCTATGTGAATAGGATATGAGGAGGATAACTGGTAGACTTAAAAGATAAATGTGAAAGTTAGAACACCTTTAGATTTCTATATTTTTTTTAAAATCCGCCTCCTCGGTGGATGAGCATGAAAAAAATCTATATCTCTGACACATGATAATAGAAAACACAGGGATACAAAACATGTATAGGTAACATTGAGCCATATTATACAGTGGTAACTACTGTCTCAAAAAAAAGCAAAAAAAAAGCCTTAAGATCCCTTTCATTTCTTGAGATATATGAGACATTTCTTTATAGCTTAGCGAGGCTATTTGAAAATGGGATACAGCATTTAGATGCAGAAGCGCATAAATATTGTAGTACAGTCTGAAAAAATGAGGGAACAGTAGCATACATTTAAACAGTTCCTGCCATACGTAGGCGAGTGACTTAATCAATAATGCGAGTCACTTTTATCATGCACAAACATCTGCATCTTCAGCTGCCAATCTCTTTTTCTCTGATCTTAACCCCCCTCCCCCCCTTCTCTCTCTTTTTTTTTTTTGCATGATTCTTCAGTATTATATAAATGTCACTCAGAATGTAAGTGTGGACAGCAAATACTGTCCCTGACAACCAGTCGCTTAATATACAGTCTCGCTTTTATCATTTTATTGCCTGGTAGTTGTATATATGAACAGTTTCAGTTTTCCCATTACACCCAGCTTGTGTAAGCCACCATGAAGACAAGTGATTAGTTTTCCTTACCTACCTTTGCATCTCTTGGCATAAATACAAATACAATAAATCTGAATGCAACCTCATGTAGCTCCATCTCTAACAATATGCTGTAAAAATGCAGGCATATATTTCTTCATCTATACTTTCTTGCTAGCTGCTGCTATCTCTGTGTCCATACCTTGCAGTATCAGGTTCTGAAACATCCTGTTGCTTAAGTCTAATATTGTAAAACTTTAAGACTAACATGATGGATTTAAATCAGATCAAGTAATGCACTTTCTTGTATTTGTTTGCTTTAAATGTATATTGTGCCTACTCATATAAGGAATCAGTCTCATGCATTGCCTGACTGAAAGAACAGGAAACAGTACCAGTGTGCCATGTTTGATGATAACAGATGATGATTATGTTTCATCACTTATGATACATCACTGATGTTAAGTTAAGCTAACGGGACACTGTGAAATGAAATGTGTTCAAGAAGGAATGAAAATCCTATGATACAATTATGATTTTTAATTAGACATCAATATGGCATACAGGCTGATGAGTACCACAGCATGGGATTGTCCATTCAAAACCTAGAGCTATTGCATCTCTCGCAGGAAAATGTCTCTGTCCATGGTGCTGAAGTCATCAGTGCAAAAGCCTTTGCTGACAGAGTTTAACCCTCTTGAGGCAGGCGTTGCCGATTTGCAACAGTTAAAAACTAACAACCTGAAAACCCCACATACATATTTTATGCGTTTTGTTTACTCAGAATTACCACTGCAGGACTTGGTTGTGCATTAGCGACAAAAAGTTTCAGTTTGAGTTGCATCATGTAGTATATCCACACATAATTGTGTCTGATTCCATTTTTACTGCAGGTCACATAGTTCATACTGAAAATCGGAAATCCTGTGTCAAAATAGGTAGAGTAATGCAGCACATGCTTACCTCAGGGTATGTAATGTTATAGTCAAAAATTTTATTTATCTGAAACTGCTTTTCAAACAACACACGTTGTCTGTGTGTTTCTCTATCCTGCATCTTTGCATCTTAAGACAAAAAGAAGAGGATGTGAAAATGAAGGACAGATAAATGAAGACAGTGAGAATATGTCCTGCTGTTCATTCGTTCTCAGTGTCTTCCCAGGTCCAGGAGGAGCTCTGTCACATTTTTGCCTAAGAAGAGCTCCCACAGCTCCCTCTCCTGGGTTTTCAAGCCCATCCTTCTCTTTGAAGACTTTTTTTTTTTTTTTGCAACATCTGCTTTTTTTCCCTTCCCCCAGCCCACTGCTACATTGCCTCCCTGCCTCTTTTCACACTTTGATTGCATGTATCTCTCATCGGAGTCCTCTGGGTAATTGCATCATTCTAATGGTCTTTTTCATGATCCTGCTCTGTGGTAAGTTGACGTTTCATGCAGCTTATTAATTAGAATTAGCGAGAATAGGACAGAAAAGTGAAGAGAAAGTGCTGATCAGTAGTTTAGGTGTAGAAATTGCAATTGTCTTGGTTCAGGGTATTTGGGACCGAGAGGGGATCAGGAAATGAGCTCGAGATCTAAAAAGTTTACATCATTCCTGGCTAACCCCTTTATTTCAAATCCCATGATATTCCCAACATAAATAACCACTCAGTCTGTGCTCATACCAGCAATCAGCCAACTGTAGTAGTGCTCTAATGTTTATTGACAGGCTATCTGAATTGGCTGCAACCATTATCAGCAGCATCCACACACCAACACGACTTGGCCTGCTAGTGAAGAGAGTAGGTGTCAGAGGTGTGGACTCGAGTCACATGACTTGGACTCGAGTCAGACTCGAGTCATTAATTTTATGACTTTAGACTTGACTTGAAAAAATGTTCTAAGACTTGTGACTTGACTTGGACTTTTACACCAATGACTTGGGACTTGAATTGGACTTGAACCGGTTTACTTGAAAAGACTTGATATTTCACCCCAAATATAAAATTTAACACGCATATTATATAGAGATTGAAAATGTGACGTCATTCACGGGTAGAACCGCAAAGGATTCTGGGAACTCGTGGCAAGAAGTACTAGCGCACGCAGGCTTTCAATTAAAATCAGTTATACAGCGATAAAAAGAAACACAAAAATGTCAAGAAGCTGTTGTATTATTAACTGCAATAGCCGGTCGCATGACAGCCACGGGAAGCCGACGGGTAAAGAGATCGGTTGTTATCGGATTACGACGTTTAAGAGAAATTGTTCAGCCATGTTTCCGAAGTGACAAACAGGCGACGGATGGCCTGGATTGCAGCCATTCAAAGATCAAATATAACGTCCCAGAACACTCCAGCTCACAGGTTAGTCTGCTCCAAGCATTTCCACAAAGGTCAGTCTGCTGTTGTAGTTAATACGTCATTTTCATAACATAATTGGTGATATAGGTTACAAGCAAGTCTGGCGCTGAATAGAAATTGTCGTGCTATGCTCCTTTGTTTATTGTGCATAAATAGTGAATTGTCCTGACACAATATTGCGTTTCGCCTCTGTTATTATGGTACATTGACAAAAACATATACTTTTATTCACAGGATAAAACAGGTTTTTTGTATCACTAATTGCCCAGTACGATTACAGCATACAGTATTATTGTCACTGCTACATTTCTGTGATGCGTACCAGAAATTATTTCCACTACTAATTAATTACCGTTGAGCTCAAAGGTCCTATTAATAAACGGTTAAGGAATGTGTATTTATGAAGACGATTTGTGAGACTGGTAAACTTATGATACGTACGATGGTCTTTCGTTCTACACGGTGCGTTTCAAGGTCCTGCACCCATCCGTCGGTAAACTGTACCTGGGCTTGTTGCAGTGACCGGAAGTTACTAAACTTCATGAGTGTATGCACTCACTCCAAGAACCGTATGCTTATAAATATGCATATAAATATGCTACGATGAGATAGCTGACTTCATCTAACTAGCAAATGTTTTCCAGGCTACGTTGGTGATGCAGTTTTTTTTTAATGTGTATGATATTTTTGTCATGCGATTTTAAAGCCAGTCCTACAACCGCATCCAAGAATAACATGCAGCTTATCTCAGAACTGTCGGTGAAAATTATTCTTGGAGCTAGGTTTAATTGAGCGGCATTCTAAAGAGGTGCAATTTCACAATTTGTGTATATTTTCTAAGTTCACTATTTTGTCATGTGTTGAGAAAAACACAGATTTTAAAATTACATGGTCTAATATTTACATTTAGCATATAACTGCAACATTATTTTTTCGTTTTGTTTTTTTTAAAGACTCGAAAGGACTTGAAATTCAAAGTTTCAGACTTGTGACTTGACTCGGACTTTTACACCAGTGACTTGAGACTCGACTCTGACTTGCCTGACATTACTTGAGACTTGACTTGAGACTTGAGGATAAAGACTTGAGACTTACTTGAGACTTGCAAAACAATGACTTGGTCCCACCTCTGGTAGGTGTCTCCATCCTCATGTCATAGCACACACATGCCCGTAGATACACACACACATACACTCACAAACACACCCACACAAATACACAATGTGGTAGTGAGGATGTTGGAAGTCTCCTCCTTTAGCTGGAGGGCTTACCTCTCTCTCTCCCTCTCCATCTCCCTCTCTTCTTCCACTCTCAGTCACTCCGAGATGCTGCCACGTCAGTGCAATTTAACAGTTCTTTGATCCATGTCCTGAGAGTGAATGGCAACAAATTAAGCAAATTATCTGAACCACCCACGGGCCTAAGGCAAAGAGAGGGAGGTGGAGGGAGGAGGGACTGGAGGATGCCATAGTTGTCAAAAGGAGGGTCGAGTGTGACTCGTGAGGGGAGGGAGAGGTAAAAGAAAAAAAAATGAAAAGAATGTATTGAACAGTTAATAAATGACCTGAATGAATATATTTTTGAAGGCAGAAACACAGTTACTGATGATCTGACAAATATAAAAGTTGTTAATTAATGCGCTGCCACATTTGGAGTGCCTGCAAAAACATCTGATCAGCTTTTCAGATAAATTAAATAAAAAAAACACAAATAATTACATGTATTCTCAAAGCATTTCACAGCAGTTACAGTTTGTTAGAGGTGCATATACTTGTGGAGGTTGAAAAGAAATAAGTTCATCCTATAGGAGTTAAACATTTAGAGCAACTAAGAATATCACAGACTTGTTCTGTTGAGGGCAAGTAAGATGGGAAAGAGTGTTACTTAGTATGATTCACTGGAAACTAACTGAATTCATTATGCATCTAGTCATCACATCAAAAAGTGCAGACAAACAGTTTTTTATGTTTTTTATGTATTCATTTTTTTTTGCATTGTCTTAGCTTTACATGCTACATCTGCTGACATACTTTATGCTGCAGCAGTTACAGTTACTCCTTACATTGCTTGTAAATTCTGCTTGCCGAGTAAAAATAATGAAGGTGATGTAAATCCAAGGCAATTTTTCATTGACCCAAAATCTTTCTTTCCAACGAAGCCAAGTACGCCCCGCAATATGTCAATCATTCCTTGCCATTATTTCTTTTTCCAGTGTGCCCACTCCTGAAATAACTTTCCTCCATAATATTTGCCATTCCAGCCATCATGATTATGTCGCTCTTAGTCTTCAAAACTCAGAGAGTCTCCTGCCCCATATCCCTCCACTCAGTCATCAGAATTTTAAGTTAGATGAGATGTCCTGGTCCTCTGCTCAGTTTTCTCAAGTTAACCACAGGAACTGGGGAGACCGAAGCCTCCTCTATTCATAATGTAATTTCACAGCTCATTAGAGTCCACGGACCATTCCCTTCAGATGGTGACAGTGAAACTAGATAACCTTGCAGATCTGGGCCAGTATTTACAAATCATTTGTAGCTTTTTTCTGTCCAAATGTTTATATAAAATGTTATGTCCTTTAAAAAGGCTGGACAATTGCTCCTGAAGATTACTTGAATAAATGCATGAAACAGTAAAGGTGATCATGCCAAATTTTGACTTTCAAGCTCATTAGAATTGTGTTTTTGCCTTATATTCTTGATTTCCGTGTATGTTTGCACCTGCTAGCATTTCCCCATAAAAAAGCAAAATATAAAGAAAAGAGGGGTGGCTTAGACTGTTTGCCAAGATTGATGATATCTTGGCAAACAGGTGCTCTGTGCTCTGTGTAGGGTAAAATAAACACCATGGACTAGCCTAAAACATTGTGTTATATAATGTGTGTGTTAGCTTTACAGTATTCCTGCCTAATGAAAAACACAACAGTTTGTTTTTGTCTGGAAGTAAATCTGACAATTCACAATGGTAAACTAATTAATGCTTAATGCCTCACATTATTCTAATGAACCTTAATGAAGCATTTTCCCAGAGCCATTAAGATAAGATTGTAATGGATTCAGCACACAGGTGTGCTAACATTTATCTTCAAATCAATGGATTCTCACTGCCTGAGCTGTAATTAGACTGCTAGACTCTGATAAGGGTCATGCCAAACTAGTGTTGTGTGGACTCAGCAAGTGCCTGTTAGGGAGTAGTGTGTGTGTGTGTGTGTGTGTGTGCGTGTGGGTGTCTGCCTCCATGCATGCACTGTCTGTCCACTGCTACTTCAGCTAAAGGTGGCTTTGCAACAGGCTTGTTATAAATTATCTGATTAACCTTGTGAGATTGAGAGTAAGTCTTGATTTTCACTCAAGGTGCAACTACTCTTTTTATGTTCCACGGCAATGGAAAAGCCCCCGACATGTAGTCTGAAGTAATTTTCTGAGGTTATTGTATGTCAGTAGATAGTTTACTGTATTGTAAGCCTAGTAACAAGAAATGAAAGCTTGATTTAGTCCTTGGTGTAGTGCATCAAGCTGTTATACACTGCTCACATACAGACACACACACAAAAAAAAGTGACTAGACTTCTTCAGATCTCCTGAGAAAACACAGGTCAGACACCCGAGTTAGGATTAAGAAAATAGAATCAAGTCAGAAAATGCTTTGAATACAGATGAGCTTAAGTGCTGTATACAGTTTGAATTGATAATGGCATTTGCCCTGTTTGACCAAGTGAAATGTAATACAAAGCAGTTAATCATTTACATACACTTCAGAATGTAATAAGGGCAATGTGAGTGCTCACTTTAAAAAGCAGTTTAAACCATCAGAAAAGATCACATCAATATGTTTACTGCCTATTTAAAATGAATCTAAGGAATTAAATGAAATATTTATACTTGAATCACATGCTAGTCTTCCTTTTTAGAAATGAAATGATGGGAGGCCTCTGGCAGGGTTGATCTTCAAGAGGCCATTTACTTGATGGCAAATGCCTACAAGTGCCAGACTCAGAAATGTGGCTCCAGATTAGTTTGGCTACAAGAATATAATATCAGTGCCCATCTAACTGCCAATTAAATTATACAAGGGATGTCAGCATGCCAGCTATGCGTGTGAGTTAAAGTAAATACATTCAAAACAAACATTCACATCCTTTAAAAATGAAAAAAAAAAAAAACATGAAGATGAAGAGCATAGCTTATTGCTATATCCTTATGTCTATACCTGTGACCTGCTTTCTTTTATCTAAAGAAGTAAAATCTGCACTTCTATTCCATTAGTTGGTCAAATGACAATAATTAAAAGACCCCAACACAAACAATGCAATACCTGCAATACTTTTCCTTTTAAAATCGTATGGCATCCTCAGCGATATAAATGTTGTCAGTAAAGAACGTGAGACATCTCACGCCATAGCCCCACAGACCAAGGGACTGTTTGGCAGTGGTTGATGAAGTTTGATGATAATTGCTGTGAAATTTAAAATGTAATAAATCTGCAGTCCCTAACTGGTTGACAAGAAGTAGCTCGCTGACTCTTCTTGAAATTAGTCACAAAGGAGTATACAGCACTTTGCCAAAAAACCTCCTTGCAACTGCTTTGATCACTAGCAGTTTACTGCAGTCAATTGTACTTTTGTATGGAAGACCTACACAAACTGCAAACATCAGTGAGTCTGTGAAGAGTCTAATGCGAACAGGAATCAAAGACAGTTTTGGGTTTTTTTTACTTTGACAATGAATGTTCTCCATTTCCATTTTCCATCACACTTTGTCAAGTTTGCATGTGTCTTCATCTTACATGGCAACTATGGGCAATCGTGGCAATCTGCTAGTGACCAAAGCAATCACTAAGATCTTATTGGTGCAGGAATTTCACGTAATGACAAATAGCAACCACTTGCCAACTTGTAATGGATTAGGCATTTTTCTTTCGCAACCAGAGGTTGCCAAGGAGTCACCAATAGATCGTTAGGCCTCTATAACTGGGGCCTAGGTAAACAGTAAATATATGGATGGTAAAAAAAAATAATAATAATAAAAATGAACAGGATCAAAGGTTAAAATGGGATTTGACAGGTGGCTGAACCCTAGGATCAGGTATAGTAATGGGGAAAGAGTGGGAAAAATAAACGCTGAGCTACCCTGTGGCTGTAGCTCTGTGCTGCTACTTCAATATTCAGTGATTTTTGTGGATTTAGGGCTCTAACCGAATTTGACAAGATATAAGCAGATATTTCACAAGCTACAAGAAATGTGGCTGACTTCCAAACCTTTGATAGTGTCATGCTACTACAAAAGGTTGAATCAAGTGCATGAATCTAACCAAATCCATATAGTAACTGATAATATGTTTAATAATAATTTAAGTCTGTTACCCTTAATGTAACTTTCAGCAACACATCATGTTGTTAAATGATGTATCGGTTTTAAAAGCTCTAAAGTGAATAGAAAATTTCAAGTTTATGAAACGCTACATTCTGAACAGTTCTTACCTTTAAAAAAATCATCTGTCATCTTCTTTTTTGTCTCCTAAACAAAATAAATATGACATTATCAGAGATGGAGAAAGTTGAAAAGACAGTAGGTCTTTTCAACTTTCTCCATCTCTGATAATGTCATATTTATTTTGTTTTTTTGCTCATTTGTTTATTGTTCTCCCTTTGATATGCCATAACTGTAATTTTAGCTAGCAGATACATTTTGTGAAAAACTGCAGAAACAGTTTTTGTGTTTGGTGATATTTTGAGCTTCTTGAAAACTTGCACTTGAAATTACCTTGTATCTTAAAAAAATGTTATTCCATTTTGCTCATTTCTCTTCTATGGCACTAGCTAGATGACCGTGACCAACTAAATTTTCATCATTTAGGAATTTTCATAATTTAGGAATGAGACATCATCACAGGAATGAGAAGAAAAAGGGATATACTGAGTGTGTAAGTGGGCCGTGGGATGTCATTATTTTCTTATTACTGAGCAAGTATCTCCATGCTATCACTGGAAGCAGTGCCAGGCTGCAGGACACGAAAAATGAACTCTTTCGACAGTAATATGCATTAACATGCCTATCAGATTTAAATGCTCATTAACTGAAGGTGTTGGAACAATGTTCCACATCATTCTGGCCTCTGGATGTGATGAATATTAGCTGGTATCACCAGTATATTTGATACCTCTTTAATGTATTTAAGAAAAAAAGAAAAAAGAATAAAGAAAAACTTTAAATGAAGGTGGACCTGTTTGTTCTTTCTAAGCCCATAAACTTTCCTCCTTTATAGTCACATCACTGTACGCAAATTATGGACTCGTTGAAATGAGGAGAGAAAAACTGAATCTGAATCAAGTTCTACATAGCTTTAAAATAGCACTAGTGCTACTTCACTGGGTCACATTTTCAAGGGGCTTAATAAGCAGCAGTGTTCACTCAGAAGTGAAAGTATTGGTACACGCATCACATAGTGATCAAAGTATGTAAATGAGCTTAAAAACATTACAGTAATTTGTAATTTGGGGGTGTGGGTGAGTAGATGTGGGGGATTCAAACCTTCTGTGCACCCTGCTTCACTTCATTCCTGGATGTTAAGGCTTAGTCAAGCATTATGGGAAAGGCAGTAATTACATGTGCCCATAATCAAGGCGTCATAAAATATTCATTCAGAAATGCTGTTGTACTTGAGGCAGCAAGCTCTCCTTTTCGTGCATAAGGTTAACAGGGGTGTTTGCTTTTTCTTGACTGACAATGGCTACAGGTAGAGCAGCTTCATGCCTGTGAGCATATTTTTGAGTCACAAAGCATTTCTAATTGGTCATGACAGGAGCTTCTGGTTGGTAGACTTGATGTATATAGCCACTGGAATATTTATTGTTTAACATTACCCTACAGTGTGACCTAAATAAAAAATAACTACACTTTTTAGACCAAGTGGAAGGGTCAACCAGAAGCACATAAGTATGATAACAAATTTCCAGACAAAAGAAAAGTAGGAATAACTTGCACTCTTATTTTATTGTCATTTTCTTGCTTTATCTTTAGAACTAAAGTCATGCAGCTGAACAGCGTGATTAATTAAATTCCTTAGCATGACTAAAATAGAGAGAACCCTGTACAAGCAGCAAGGGCCATGGATATCAACACACTAAACATTTCACAAGGCTTGACTACAAATGTCGGTGTTGGGTGATATATTTTTTACAGTAAAAAATCTGTTTCTGTCTAAATTTAGTATTTACATTACAGCTGCAATTATATTGTTACTTGTGTTACAAAGGTTCTTCAGTTTTCTGCATGCTGGGTAGATAGGGAAAAAAAACATACAAAAACTTGCGCAAAAATCATCTGTAATCCCATTACTTTACTGATTACTTATTTTCAAAAGTAATTAGTTACTTAGTTACTTTTTAAAAACATGATTTATCCCCTAAATAGGTAATAAAGCGATAGATCTTTCAGCCCAATTCTACTTTTTCTGCATAATCCATCATATAAAATGTAATCAAATGGAAAAGTCTCTTTTTAAAACTTGTTTTATTAGTTTTAACCTTTTAACTTTATGCATCAAGCAAAAATTTAATTATATGCAACGTTCTCTGACTTGAAGAAATTTGTTTAACATTTAAACCTATTTTCTGCACATTCCAGTGCATTAAAATAAAATAGGTTTTTGTGTTTACACTCAGTTTTTCAAATAAATGCAAGTGAAACACAGCAGAAAATAAAAATCAAAGACTCAGTGGTCCTTTTGCTCTATTTTCACCTGTATAGCAGGAGTGGGGTAGCCCCCCCCCTTCCGTCATCTGTTTCTTCCTGGTGCAGGTGTGCCGCAGTGGACAGTGGAAGTTTCTCTGTGAATTTCCCATTACGTGGCAGCGTACTCAGTGCTTTAAGGGGTTTTTTCGTTGTAAAAAGTTTTCTTCCCACACAGTGAACAGCAGACACTAATGTTTTTGTCACCTTTCACGGACTCAAACTCAAAGTAAGGTCAGTACTTCCACGCGTTAAACGCTGCACGCTCATACTCTCTCCCACACTCGATATATTATCCATTGTTGATCTGCACACAGCTGTTGCCACGAATGTCGCACTCGCTTACGTCATTGTCATGATACACTCTCGCAAAAAAAATCGCGGCTTTAGTAACGCCGTAACGCAGCGTGCTTACGGGAAACTAGCAGTAATCTAATTACCTTTTTTGCAATAGTAATCCCTTACTTTACTCGTTACTTCCTAAAAGTAATCGGCTTACAGTTACTGCCCATCTCTGGTGGTAATATGGCAACTACATTTACTGAACAAAAGAACAAACAGCATGATGTTGAAGTAACAGCATAAAGGTGCAGGAAATGCTAACACACAGCTAGAATGGTAAATGGCCTGCATTTGTATGGCGCTTTTCTAGTCCCTAAGGACCCCAAAGCGCTTCACACTACATCCAGTCATCCACCCACACATTCACACACTGGTGATGGCAAGCTACATTGTAGCCACAGCCACCCTGGGGTGCACTGACAGAGGCGAGGCTGCCGGACACTGGCACCACCGGGCCCTCTGACCACCACCAGTAGGCAAACATGGGGTTAGTATCTTGCCCAAGGATATTTGGCATGCAGCCAGGAGGCAGCCTGGGATCGAACCACCAACCTTCTGATAAGTGGCTGACCTGCTCTGCCACCTGAGCTACAGCCACCCCATACCCCATAGAAGCTGAGTGTATGCTGACCTCTAGTTCAGCAGCCAGAGCCTTATCTTTAACAGTTAACATAGGCAGAGATAAGCAGTCAGGCTCGCAGCCCCTGTTTCTACCTGTTGATGTTTTTATAACATAATCAGTGAAGTCTGTTTAGGCTGACATTCATCTTTGCTTTGTGTTGGCGGCTTTGTGCTCACATTTAAATACTAAAAGAAAATTTCTATGTGCATCCTCATTAGGATGTGAATTTGTATTGCGGTGTGTGAAGTATCCAGAGGTTTATAACTTTAACTGGTAATTGTGAGTCAATGCATTTCAGATCAATTTAACAGAGTAACAAGAAAGTAATGTAATGAATAGTGTAAAAAAAATTACTTTCTCCTGGTGAGTAATTAAGTAACATACTGCAATACTTTTAAGAAAAGTAATGAGTAATGTGTACATGACTTTTCTTGAGTAACGATCCCAACACTTCACCTAATATAGGGTGACTCACAAAAAAACTAAATTTTTAAAGAGAACTTTTAAGTAATTTTTAAAGTTAAGTCTGATAAGTATGTTAGTCCTTCTTCAAACTTATTATGTTTAAACAAAAGATTCCTTCACACTCATTGTAGAACCTGCTCTTGAATTTCTAGGAACAGTATGTGAACTAGATATATCATTCTTTTTATACCACAGAATTAAACAGACTTCTAATAATATATGAAATCACAGAATCATAAATCCAAAAACATGATGAACACACATTCTTTTAGTTTATTATTGCATGTTTTACATCTCTGTGACAGAGCTACTTTGATCCTATGTTGCTTCTTTAAATAAACTGCTTGTAGTTCAGATCAAAGTCCAATGAGAAGATTGTAAGTGAACCTGGTTTATAGCGAAATGGTATATTATATTCCACTGGGGCATGTGCAAGCTATTGTATTTATTTTAAAATTTATGGATGTGTTTTATTATCATCAGAGCATAATTCACATTAAGGTTGCAGCATTGGTTAAGGGGTCTATTTATGCAAACAATACGCTGACCGAAACGGCCTGTTGTATACAGCTTTCATTCAAACAAGAACTGCTGCTCGCCAGCAGTACATAACAGATGGTTACCAGTGGGGTTTTGTCCATGCAAACAAAATAATGTTATATTCCTGTGTGCATAATTCAAGGGAATCAACCGCATTATGCTAAATTATGTTCAATAATAACAACCCTGGTCAGCTAATGTCAAATCTATTATTCACATTCTGATCTCATCCTCGCTAATTTTAATATTAAGGGTTAGACGAGTTGATGCATAACAAAATATAGCGTGACATCTGGCCTCTCTTTAATTGGTCTTCAAAGATTATTATCATGTAAAAACTGAATTCTAAACATTGACGTTTGAACATGGAAATGTGACATTAGATGGTAGAAAAGGTGGCATTTTGAGCAGACTGAACCTGAATAGGAAGTAAGTTCATTAGGAAAGTCAAAGAAGTGCTCTGTATGAGACATGCTTTTTTGGAGAGCTAAAATCAGCTTAGATAATGTAATGTCAGAAAATCCCTATCATTAGTGGAAATATGGTGATATCCTGTCTAAGCTTCACTTTCCACTATAATCTGACTGACAGAAACAGTGTTATAATGTGACAAAAGTTGTGTTCAAGAGGAGCACCTGAAGTAGGTTCCAATAAAAGTCCTTATCTGCCAGTAACCCCATGGGCTGAAGCATAACTTTATCTTTAATTAAAAATATTGAATATTTTATTTGGTTGACCTGTGACACTGAGAATGATCAAGACAGCAACAACAACTGGGAGGCATAAGCTAATTAGGGTAAGTCTGAGTGTGAAATATCTTTATATATGTGGTGCACATACACTAAGAAAACACATTACAAAATTCCAAACAGCTTGCCTGATGTCAGCACATTGCTTCTGCTTCCTGTAGGCTTTTAAGCAGCACTATGCCTACCCAAAGCAGAAATTGGAAAAAGCTTCTTTTAATTCCCAGGATGCAAAGTGATGGAGCAAGGGGAGTTTTCTAAATGATGAGCTCTTGCAAATTGATGACTAGTGGAGATCACTGACAACTTCAAAGCTGTGCGGATCCAGGTCAGCTGAATTAATGTGTCCTGGTTAAAGATGAACCTGCATTGATCCACATCCACTCAGTCAATGATGCAGTATAATATTAAGAAAAAATACCAAAATAAAAATGATGGTCTTACTCAGAAATAAAACCAGCCAATCATCCACTGATTTCTAACATATAAGAACAACTGCCTCAATTAGGCACCGCTTTGTTTTCTAAATTTGTAAATCCCAGGCCCAACAGTCTTTGATTTCTTGTTTTGCATAGTTGATGCAAATATACAGTATTTGCTGTGATGCTTGTCTGGTTTTGAGTGTCTCGTAATCCATCAAGTAAGCAGTGGACCAAGAGGCATGTAGTTTTCCTCTCATTTTCCTTTCCAACACAAGTAGTTGGATTGCTGACATTCTTTGACTGATACACAGCGGTAGAAGTTGTTAAGATGGTTGAATAGCAGAAAAGTGCAGTCATGCAATTAGCATGAGAGGATGTTTCATTCTTTAGCTTTAGAGAAGACAGAACTTTTAAGACCACCCCCCCGTCCCCCCCCCCCCCCCCCCGTCCCCCGTCCCCCGTCATCTGTTTCTTCCGCCATCAATTTGATCTTTTAAAATAAACACAGCATTCCCATGTGTTGGAATTCTGCATCAGAGATAAATCTCACAGACATGTCCTGCTTGGTTTATTTATTTTCATTTACAGCTTGTCAGTGTATTTTTTATGTGGATTTCACTGTCACTTCTACTCAATTAAGTTTTTCTAATTGATATTAGAAAAAAATGCTCAAACTCTGTCAATTCTGTAGAGTATGACTATTAACGACTGAAAACTTAATCACTTCACTTTCAGTTTCAATTAAATTTTATTTATATAGCACCAAATTAAAACAGCAGTCACCTTAAGGCAGCGGTCCCCAACCCTGAGCCTCGGACCGGTACCGGTCTGTGAGTCATTTGGTACCGGGCCGCGAGAGTTGAGGCTCAGGTGTGAAATGTATGGTTTTCAGGGTTTTTATCGGTTTTCAGCGTTATTTTGTTATCGTTTTTATTGTTAACTCGGTTTTCCTGGGTCTTTTCACGTGTGATATGAATAAATCTTTGTTTCGGTACTGGTACTAGTTTTATTTTGTTGTACTTATCCGCGACACCTTAAAGGCCGGTCCGTGAAAATATTGTTGGGCATAAACCGGTCCATGGCGCAAAAAAGGTTGGGGACCGCTGCCTTAAGGTGCTTTACATAGTAATGTAAAGACCCTAGAATAATTGAAAACTCGACCCCCACTGAGCAAGTACTTGGTGAGAGTAGGGAGGAAAAACTTCCATTTAAAAGGAAGCAGAACCAGCCTCATCAAAGTGCTCTATTGGGATTATACAATACTATGGGGTCCTTAAGATAAGATGGGGGCTGATTATTCAAGCTCAAATATGTGAGGAGATGGATTTTAAATCCAATTTTCTCTCTTTCTAGTGCCAGTCAGTACACTCCAACATTTTGGCTTTTCAGGGAGAATTAGTAAATGTTTGTTATAAATGTTTGTTGTTTGGGGAATTTAAATTGTAAATTATGATATATTAGCCATAAAAATCAATCTAATCGCAGCAATGCTGCAAATATTCGTTTGACTTTAGAAATGTTCTTATTCACAATTTAGAAGACTTGATAACTGGCTGCTAGTAGGCAATAAGCCAAGATGACAGGAAAGATTGCACATGGACATAAAGTATATTGCAAAAAGTATTCACTCACCCATCCAAATAATTGCATTCAGGTGTTCCAACCACTTCAATGGTCACAGGTGTTTAAAATTAAGCATCTAGGCATGCAGACTGCTTCTACAAACATTTGCCAAAGAATGGGTCGCTCTCAGGAGCTCAGTGAATTCCAGTGTGGTACCGTGATAGGATGTCAGCTGTGCAACAAGTCCAGCCGTGAAATTTCCTCACCACTAAATATTCCACAGTCAACTGTTCATGGTATTATAACAAAGTGGGTAATTTAACAAAGAGAGGGGGAATAACAGCAACTCAGCCACTAAGAGGTAGGCCATGGAAAATCACAGAGCAGGGCCAGCTGATGTTGAGGCGCATAGTGCACAGAGGTCACCAACTTTCTACAAAGACAGATTAGCTCAAGAGAGCAAATCTCTTAAGGGAGAGCTTCATGGAATGGGTTTCCATGGCCTACCAGCTCCATTCAAGCCTTAGATCATCAAAGCACCAGATGCAATGGTGTAAAGCATGCCAACACTGGACTCTATAGAAGTGGGCTTCTTCGTTTGGCACTCCGATGGATGAATCTGGGTATCACGGTTGCCACAAGAACGGTACTTGTCTGACTGCACTGTGCCAAGCATATAGTTTGGTGGAGGGGGCGTTTTTGGTACGGGGTTTTTTCCTGTTTCAACATGACAGTAAACCAACACACAAAGTAAGGTCCATAATTACATGGATGAGAGAGTTTGGTGTGGAAGAATTTGATCGGCCTGCACAGAGTCCTGACCTCAACCTGGTAGAACACCTTTGGAATGAATTAGAGTGGAAACTTCCCAAAAATCCCACTGAACACACTCCTAAACATTGTGGAAAGCCTTTCCAGAGGAGTTACAACTGTTACAAATGCAAAAGGTGAGCCGGCATCATATTAAACCCTGTTGATAGAGATGTTACATGTGTGTGAAGGCAAATGGAATATAGTGTGAGTATTTTATTTAATACATGTTTTTATATATGTAACTTAAGGTAGTAATTAGTGAACTTAAGATGTGGTGATTCTCTGACTAAACCCACACATTTACATTACAGAAATGAAAATCCTATCAATCTTCTCATTGAACTCTTTGCAATTAATCACATCAACAAACTTCCGATTGTCAAATTATTCTTTTAAAGCTCCATGACAGTTACTGGACAGGAAGTGACCTGTGAGTAATTTATTTCAAAATACCGCTTTCAAAGGAACGTGTGCACAGCTAAATCTATGGACTTTCCGTACTTTCCTTCAGAGAGCCAGCCAGGAGTGTTTCTGGCTAACAAAGATAACAATGCTTTGCATGCGCAGTAACACATCCAAACATACAGGCTGAAATATATTGCAAACTGGAGAGAAGCACTGTCAGGGAGTTACAGTAGAAATGGCAGTCGTTCAGCTGGGTTGAGTACTGGGACACAGAGAACAAAGGAGGCCTCCGCATTCTGTGCTGGGAGTTTGCACTGTGAAAAGGAAAGGATGGCTAGTGTTTCCTTTCCTTCCATTACCCAAAGGTCTTAATTAGTTTAGGTTAATCATGCACTGCTATAATTGACTACCGTTGTTTCTTCTTTTCATCTATCAATTCACTGCCTAGAACCAACCTGGAGTGGGGCACCTCATTTCACGTAACAACACTGATACACCCCAATTCCCTAATATGATTGTTCTAATGCTCCATTCCTCCTTCTCTCTCTTTCTTTCTTTAATCTCTCATTCACACATTTCTCTTTGTGTCTCACACAGACACCTAATTGCGGACACAACAAATATTGTACCAATATTGCTTTGTTTTTTTTCAGTCTCTTGTTTACAGTTTTAAGCAGGAGGTCCATGACACAAGATTTGAGACTGTGTGATCATTAATCATGAATCAGTCCAGTCTAATTATAATTCACATTTGCTGCAGAAAATTGCAATTTGTTGATGGTTAAAATAGGTAATCTAGTCTCGCACTGTAATTTTTTTTTTTCGCTTTAATCAGAAATGCTAATTTCTTTCAGTTTTCAGGTGGCATGCTCCTTGTATGGGTTTAATCTAAGCTATTTGTAAAGTTAATGAGCATCAGTTTTATGTAGTTTATGACAACTTCAAACTATTCAATATTTGGCTGTTTCAGTATCTACATAGTTTTATAGAAAAATGTGTAGGAACTTAGAAATATTATTCTGTTGTTTATTCACCACAACAATTACATATGGTATATACAGATCAGAGTTCTGGTATTATACAAAGTGTTGATTAGCTAAAAGTCAGAAACAGGCTATCACAAAGCTGGTGAAAATGTTCACCTGCATGCCTAGTCTAGGGATCCTTATCCCTTTGTTTTTGCTAGTCATTTTAATTTGGATATTTCAAAATCATCCCAGTCACATTGCTATAGAACCTGGTGAGGTGGTTCACAAAGCAAGCAGACTGCAATAAGGAGAGTTTTTGCATCATTACATCACTGACATCATTCTTCTCCTATGGCCAGCTTGCTTTTCCAGCTGTGTAACTGATGACTGGCAGCACATGCATCTTAATGGATTCAGTATTATTCCTATTGTTTTGAGCTGTATTTATTTCTCTGGCTAGCTGACCAACCAGTGCTCTGGCTGATCTCTGTGCAGTTGGCTTCTAGTCTTGTTTTCCACAACGTCATTGAGTTCATGACGTAGGTAGGTTTTAAGCAGGAGGTAGCAACTTGGACGAGAAACTATAAAGTGATGATAAAGCTTAATGGAACACCAGAAGAGGCTAAGGTGATCACGATTAAGGATCTCGAGGAATTGGATATATATAAGTGATAATACTACTGGAGTTGACTGTATGGAAGAGGACCAGAGTCAGGTTGTAATTTGGGCATAGGACTGTGATAAGATCGCTGGATTTTCTCTATATGTTGGTAGACAAATGCACGATTGCTAATGTTGTTTCGTTTTTTGTTTTTTTTTGGGGGGGGGGGGGGGGGGTTTGTGAGAATAATAGTCATTTAAAGAATACTCATTTATAAGGAGCGATGATTTAGATTATAAATCATATGATTTTGAAGCCAATATTGATCTAGAAGGGAATATGCTTAACACAATTAATGAGACATGTGAATATTATACGGAGGAGCAATTTAGAGATAACGTTGATATAAGTAATATATTTTCTTTAATTCATTTTAATTGAAGAAGCCTCTATAAAAATATTGCTCCGATTAATGATTTTTTGCATAGTTTGAGAGGCAAGTTTAAAGTAATTGCGTTATCTGAAACATGGCTAGATGAGAAAAGGGGCTGTGATTTTTATATTGATGGGTATGAGTTATATTACATAAATAGATCTAATAAGAAGGCAGGAGGGGTGGCACTTTTTGTTAACTGTGATCTGAAATGTAAACAACTTAAAGATATGTCTATGGTTATTGACGACTTAATGGAGACTGTTACAGTAGAATTAGAAATGGAAAGAAGAAGTAATATAATTGTTAGGTGTGTATATATAGAAAACCTGGAACACTGACAGAAAAATGTATAGGTGTAGTGGAAGATTTATTAAGTAGGGCTAAGGGAAATAAGACTTTCTGTTTGTGTGGGGATTATAATATTGATTTTCTAAAAGAGACTAATCACATGGCATCAGACTTATTAGAATTACTACTTGGAAATGGATTATACCCTCTGATTTCAAAGCCAAGTAGAATAACGGATACATCAGCAACATTAATTGATCATATTTTTATTAATAGTTTAGGGCAGCGATCACCAACCTTTTTTGCGCCACGGACCGGTTTATGCCCGACAATATTTTCATGGACCGGCCTTTAAGGTGTCACGGATCAATACAACAAAATAAAACTAGTACCGGTACCGAAAAAAAGATTTATTCATAACACACGTGAAAAGACCCAGGAAAACCGAGTTAACGATAAAAACGATAACAAAATAACCCTGAAAACCATACATTTCACACCTGAGCCTCAACTCTCGTGGCCCGGTACCAAACGACTCATGGACCGGTACCGGTCCGAGGCCCGGGGTTTGGGGACCGCTGGTTTAGGGAATAATATTAAAAGTGGCCTCATTATAAATGATATAAGTGATCATTTACCTGTTTTTTTTACTTTAGATTACAATATGAGAAATCATAAGGAGGAGGAGGAAGAGCAATTGGACAGATGTATAAGGATAAGAAATGAGGATGCAATAAATAAATTTAGACATGATCTCATAGAAGAGGATTGGAAGGACGTTTATGTAAATGATGTTAATGTCGCATATGATGCGTTTTTAAATACTTATTTGGCCTTGTATGGAAAACATTGTCCACTGGTACCGCTTAAGTTTAAGAAGAAGAAAACTAATTTTAAACCATGGATAACTAAGGGGCTAGTAAACGCGTGCAAAAAGAAGAACAATCTATACAGCGATTATATAAAACTCAGAACAAAGACCGCTGAAATGAAATATAAAGTCTATAAAAATAGGCTAGTATTAATATTGAGGAAGGCCAAGAAAGAATACTATAACAAACTATTTCAAGAAAAGAAAAATAATATAAAGGGTATTTGGAATATTTTCAGAGAGATATTAGGCAATAAGAATGTTGCCTTAGATTTGCATAAGTATTTTTATAAGGAAAATAATATTATAAAGACATGAATGAAGTGGTAAATGAATTCAGTTCCTTTTTTGTAAATATTGGCCATAATTTGGCAAATCGAATTCGAAAACATGATAAGTTAGAACAAAAGAATGATTGGAAAGGTGAAAGCAGAGTAGTTAAGTCTATATTTTTAGCTGATATCACTGAAAACGAAATTGCAGCAATTTTAAATAAGACTAAAAATAAGACATCTACTGATTGCGATGGTTTAGATATGGTTGTAGTTAAAAAAGACATTAGACTGTATAATTACTCCTCTTTGTTATATTTTCAATCTTTCATTCCATACTGGCGTATTTCCTGACAGAATGAAAGTGGCAAAAGTGATACCTCTGTATAAAAAGGGAGATAAACATAGTTTTAATAATTATAGGCCAGTGTCACTTCTGTCACAGTTTTCTAAAGTTCTTGAAAAACCTTTTGTGGAAAGACTTGATAGCTTTATTGAAAAACATCAATTACTAAGTGAAAATCAATATGGTTTTCGGAAAAATAAATCAACGGCATTAGCACTGACGACTACTATTGACGATATTTCATGTGCAACAGATAATAATAAATATACAACAGGAGTATTTATTGACTTAAAAAAGCTTTTGATACGCTGCAACATTCTATTTTGATTTCTAAGCTTAATACTTATGGGGTGAGAGGAATTGCATTAAACTGGTTAAGTAGTTATCTAGAAAATAGGACTCAGTATGTGCATTATTTAGGCATTTCCTCTGAAAGACTGAAAACTGAATGTGGGGTTCCTCAAGGGTCTGTTTTGGGACCAAACCTTTTTAATTTATATATAAATGATATTTGTGATGTGTCCAAAATGTTAAGTTCCATTTTGTTTGCAGATGATACAAAATTTTATTGTGCTGGGGATAAATTGAAAGAATTGGCTTCTGAAATGGAAAAACTAAAAAAATGGTTTGATGTAAACAAATTATCTTTGAACTTGACAAAAACGAAATTTATGATTTTTGGAAATTGGGTATGTTGTGGAAGTTTTCCATTAAATAAAGCCTGCAGACGAGCGGTGAGCGGAGCTAACATTCTTTAATCCAAACACACAAAGAACAGAAAACCAAGCTTGTGGAGAGCCTACATGACCGCGGGGAAGACGGTCAGCAGAGTCTCTCTGAGCCTAGCATGACTCTCAGTTAAATACCTTCTTCAGGAACAAAAGGCAGTACACAGCTGTTTCACACATAAGGTTCACACTCCCTCCCAGAGTCCTCAAAGAGACAAAAGATTCTTCCTGTGGAGCTGTCTGCCTCCCCCAACTTCCTTACTACACCCCCACCATTTGTCTTAATGTATGAGTGTGAGACTTGTTAAAATCCAGTGGCACCAAGGCATTATACAATAAACTAATGTGATTAATACATAAGTAAAAGAAATTCCTATACAGGTAAAAGAGGATGAAGTAATTTTGTCCATTGATGGAGTTCCGATTGAGAGAGTTACTGAACTCCATTTTTGGGGGGTAGTATTGGATGATAAATTAAAATGGAAATCTCATACTGAACATGTTAGAAAAAAGATGGTTTAAAATATTTATATTCTGGGTAATGTTAGAGATATATTAGATTATAAGGCAATGCGTATTTTATATTTCTCACTAATTTTCCTCTATCTCAGTTATTGTGCTGAGGTGTAGGGGAATTCATATGCGACTTATATAAATCCTCTATACTTGTTACAGAAGAAAGTGGTACGAATGGTTCATAATGTTAAATATAGAGAACATACAAATAATCTGTTTATAAAATCGAAATTGTCGAAATTTGAAGACTTAGTGAAATTACAGACATTATTATTCATGTGCAAGGCAAGAAATAATACATTACCTGTTAAGTTACAAAGTTTATTTGTATTGTGTTCAGGAAGTGGGGACAGTAGAAGGAAGTTTGACTTTAAGCACCAGTTTGCTAGGACTACACAAAGGCTAATGTGTCCGACAGTTAAAGGTATAAGAATATAGAATTCTCTTCAAGATAATTTCAAGAGTTGTACAAACATGCACCGTTTTAAAAAAGTGTTACATACTTAAAAGGATAAATCAATATGAAGAACATGAAAGTAATTTAGGCTAAATGTGGAAGAAAAAAAATCCATTGCCATTTAGTGCTGTATATTGCTGATTATATTGATTTGTTGTTCAGTTTTGCATTGTTACATAAAAATAGATGTTAGAGGGTTTTTGGGGGGTTATTGGCACCCTCTTGTAAGAATATTTGGATTGTAGATAGGGGGCAGGTGCTAACAAGAATTTATTCTTCTTCCTGCTCCTTTTCACCCATGGGTGCAGTGTTATATTAATGGGAAGGAGGTTCTGTATGTAGGAAACGAAACACTGTTGGACCATGTGTGAAATAAATAAAGAAATGAATGAAATGAAATGAAATGAATGTTATCAGTTCCATCTCAGTACCAGATTTACTAAGAATGGCTATCACAAAAACATACCATTGGTAGTGAAATGTTCTGCAGGAGATACTAACAATGGGCCACCCTATGAACACAGTTAGACTGTTCAGTTCAACAGTGACCAATGCAATGTACAAAGAGCAGCACTATTTAGAGGGCCAAATATGAGCAGTGAGTAGTCTGTTTGGTTAGCAGAATTCTTGCACTCACATATGTCTTTTTTGGAAACAAGATCAAAAACAAATCAGTTAGGCAGCTGAAGGATTGATACATGTTTTTATATAAAGGCAAACTCTTGAGCACGTTTTGGGGACTGTGTGTGGGACAATAACATAACAAAAACACAATTTAACGATAGATGAAGGTGATAAATGAATGTCTACAAACCAGGACTTGCGTGTAATTATGCAATATCAGAATAAGCGGTAACTGACACATCAAAAGCTGTTGATGATTGCAGTGGTGAGTTTGGGATTGCATTTAACAACAAAGTATTTTAAAGTTCAGAAAATTGAGGGGGTTGGACATTGGCTTTTTTTACTCTGATTTTCAGTATAGTCCTCGTACCTGACTATTTTGAGAGCTTTTTTCAAATTTTGATTGTTAAGCCACTGAACCCTGAGCTATGAATCATTTAAACACAAAACAGGCTTTTTATTCAAAAGATGAAGTAGTATTATGTCTACACATAAGAGATGACTTTGCAAAGAATCAATTTAAATGATATTTTTTGGCACTCTGTTTGTTTCTTAAGTTTTAAGATGAATATAAATAAAAATTCCAAAGATAACAGTTTGACAGGCACAAAATATTAGTTTTGCAACAACTAAGTGATTAGTGAAGAGCTCTTAGCTGAAAACTTGTCATATGAGTAACACGATCAGAAGGATCTTTATTTGGCCACACAACCAGAAATTTGACTCCTCTTCCCATTGCTCTCTTCATGATAGATAGATAGATAGATAGATAGATAATGTCAAGAAGCTGTTCAGCCTTTATTTTGTGATACAGTACTGTATTTCCATATTTCTATAAATTGCTCTCCCATTTTCTGAGCAAAGCATACTGAAATGAGTTGTAGTTCAAGACTTTTGTACAACATTGTGGGTCAAAACAAGGTACATAGATCAAAACTGAGAAGCCCGAGCATTACCTCCAAAAAAGTAGATGTAACAATGTAACTAAAGAGTGGGAGAATATTCAGAGCTTACTCTAGGACTGTAAGGTTACCGGAGCTTCAGTTGCAGGTGTGTCAGGTGACAATTGCATACACCCCAGGAAGTCACACTTTAGCTGAAAGGTAGGCACAAGGTGAGGGGGAGGATAGAATGCAAGGGAGAGGTGTAAGAGGGAGAGAATATATATTTTTCATAGGGATATACCATAACTAGGGATAAAAGAGAGAAGGGGGAATGGAATGTTAGTATGAGTCTGTGACACAGGTATAGCTAAGGTCAAGAAAGAGAAATGCCAAAAACTATTCTATATTTAAATTTTCATGATGTCCCTGTTCTGAAGTGAGGTGTAATTCAGAACGAAATTAAGAAAAGGTGTTTGTGGTTTTCTTTTTTCAGTCTTGTTTCACCACATGGTCACGTGTGTGGGGACTGAAACGATTTTCTTGAACTTGTGATAGTAGTTTTCCTTTATTAAGTAGTGGGGGACCTGCTGCTTCTTAGTTAATGTAGTCACTATTGGTCCTCTGGTCATCCACAGTTCTCATATATGTTGCATTTAACTGTTACAGGAGGAATCAGTTCTGTAATCTGAGTCATGGTCCATGTCCTCATTCTGCAGCCTGCATCTCATCAGGATTGTCTTAGTTCCTGAATACTTTACTTGAAGCTTGTTAATCCAGATGATGACTGTGTGATGACTTTAGCTGAGTTTCTCTCACTCAGTTTCAGAGATTGCACAGCATTAGAGGGTGGAGGCCCTGGTTTTGAGCCTGGGGCTGCTTACTGGAGATGTGCTTTGCTGTAACCTCATACTTTACTAATATGCATTTTGACCATCGTAACAAATATTAAGAATACTCCCCGAGTGGAGTTAATCTAATAACCGGTTCAGGCAATTTTACTCTATAACTTAGAGCTCGGTTAGCGATGCCGTTGAAATTCCTATTACTAACTTGCGAACATGAAAACTGTGCAACATAATAACCTACTAGTAAATCAATACAGCTAGGGCCCAGTCCCAGAAATCTTTAATATAACTTTACAAGTCATCACTAAAAAATATTTTCTGACCCTTTAAGTAAATTCTGCCAACCTTACAGTTAAGACTTAATAGATAATTAGTTTAACCTTGAAAATCCATAATTAATAGAATCAAAGAATATTTCACTAACTTAAATTTCAGCTGCACATCAGGCCATGAGGCAGCATCAGCTTCTGAGCAAAACATACTGATGCACCTGCACCCTACAGGGTGCAGGTGCATGCTTGTGAAGGTGCATGCTTGTGAAGTTATCTCCAATGCAGTTTTGGTCTGTTTTTACTACAGCTTCAAATCACACTGGGAGTTTTTCAGATGCAGAGGGCTTAGTCTGCACTGATTCACACACAGACCAACACAGAGAGACTGAGGAGGAGCTTCTTCCCGCAGGCGATACGGTCTCTCAATCACACCACCACACAGTACTGACCCACACATACAGTTCTTACACACACTGGACATTCTGGACATTGTTTCACTTCATTACTTAAATCACGCTGCTGTTATTGTGTATATGCTGCTGTTATTGTGTATATATTTATTTATATTTCTTCATACATTCTTATATAGTTCTATATTGTGTATTTTGTTGTACAGTTATTTTATTTTCAACTTTAATTTATATATTTTATCTTATTCTTCCCAGTTAAATTTACCCTTCATTCTAATTTGTGTTGTACAGTTATTTCATTTTTAACCTTAATTTATATTTTATTCCTTCCTAGATAAATTTACCCTTTTTAATTTTTCATATTTATTTCCTATCTTATTCATAGCCTTTTCCTTTTTTGTTTTCTTTAGGTCACGAGCAGTTGTCCAAGCATTTCACTACATATCGTACTGTGTATGACTGTGTACGTGACAAATAGAATTTGAATTTGATTCTTTTATGCCAAAAATTGACTGAATTCTTTATGCCGTTTGTCTGTCTGACTTCAGCGCAGGTTAAAATGACGCCCATAAAAAACAGTCCCATCCCTGTTTTAAGCATTAGTTGAGTGAAAAGCTGCTCCTGGGGCGATTGGAAATGCAAGCATTCTCTGATTCTCTTGTGTGAATGCGATCAGCTCTCACAGCTGCATTGGAATTATAATGAGATACACAATTTTTGACTTTTACCCATAAATGTATATATAAATTGCTGATCAAAAATATGTCTCTCAACTTGGTAACACTGCCAGTGCATTACACAAGTTTGACTTTTTCTTTGTTGTTAAATAAAATAAAATACAAATAAAGGTAATATCGGACGCCAGTTCATACAAACTCTGAATCTGACTTTGCCAACCCTGCTGGGAGGCACGGGGTGAGATAATAGCTAGTCTGTGCACACTGCATATGTGAGAACATAAGTGTCTTTGTCAGTGCCTCCCGCCGTTTCCTTCAGGGCTGAAGGGCATAGATGCAAAACAGAGATTTTCCTTTTGAGTATAAAAAACAAAACAGATGTGTTGTGGCATCAGAGAAGGTTCTACTGCAGCTGTGGATAAAGTAAATTTAGACTCAATCGATTTTGGCAGATTCTCATATTTCCAACAATTCAGGAGAAAGATTAAACAGCTGCAGAGCAGCTGATGTGGTCCCTCTTCTCTTGGCACCTGCACTCTTATCAGCAGCCCACTGCTTTTTCCCTTTTTTTTTCTATGAAGAAAAATTAAAATTATCACAGAGAAACACTCTGAACATCCTGAGCTCACCTAGAGTTGATATAAAATAAATAAAGGAATTTCACACCAACTGTGCAAAGCAAATGTGTTTGTTTGTTTTTTTATTTTTTCCGTCACATTTTAATGGTGTCTGTCCCTCGAGGGGGAGCCGTGCCGTGCGAACCTGTTTCCTGATTGAGGCATATCTTGGTGGGTTTTCATATTCCAGTTTATGGTGCCCTCAAATTGTTCATGTCTAATTTTGGTGTGCCACTTTCTGTGTTTATTCAGGGCTAACAGCAAGTCTTGGATTGGATGACAAACCAAAGAGACAGGCTGACACTGGGCTGTCAGGGTGATGCCAAGCCATCTGCTCCTCTGGTGCTTCCAAGTGGGAGTGAGGTAGGCAGGAGTGGAGAAGAAAAAGAATAAGAATCCTAACACTAACCCTGCAAACTGTCTTTTGGCACACCCACAGTTCAGACGGTGCAGATATCAGTTGACAAAACATAAAATTATTTTAGAAAATATGAGAGGTGAAGTCTTCGGTTTCCATTGGAAGGCTGCTTAGAATCCTAAAGGACTAAACTTTCACAGAGATATTGTGTTGCTTGTGGAACCCTGAGGAGAATCCCAGATGGCAGCACCTCAGCAGCCTGGAGTAGTCTGGTGTGGAGCGAATAAAGGTCACTCCACAAAAAGATGAAAGAAAAGATGAACAAGCTGATGACACAGATGTACAACAATCAATATTACTCTGAAGGTATGTATAGCATGTAGATAAAAGATGATAGTAATTCCTCAGTACTCACTGAAAAAAATGACATCACTTACTACTCATCAAAGTAGTGTGTTACGTGGCCGATTACTCATTTCTCTTGACTGTTTCTTACTCACCAGTGCTTTGTCTGGTGCTTCTGAAAGAACAATGGCAAATGCTTCACATCTATCCATCCAGATCTAGCTTAGCCTTTGTGATGTCCAGAAGTCCTTAGCATAGCTGTGCACTCTTTTTAACTCCAAATAAAACAATTTAATGCATGATTACCTGGGGCTATTAGCAATAAACAAGCTGACAAACATCAGGCAGAGCATTAATGAAATAACAATACATTTTACTTTTTTCAAACCGTAATCCTGCGCCTTCTTCTTTGTTTGAAATTGTTCCTCATAAAAATTTGGGGTTATGCCACAAATTATGCCATGTTTATGTTTGAGTTAATCGGAAACACTGCTCAAAGTTTGATTGACACGGGAAAGATGTTACGCTTTGAACATTTTTGTATTTCTGTTTTTAATAAGACAAAAAAAAATCCTGGTGAGAGTAACAACATTCGTATGCGCCTTCTGTTACGCCTTATGTTTGCAAAGAAACAACTATACATCTTCACATCCCAAGTCAGCAGGCACAAACAAGTCTTGTTTAAGAGCAGCAGTGCTGTTGTGTTTCTATTTTGGTTGCCTATTTGTTAATCTGTACAAAGACTTGCAGTTTTATTTCCGTAATGTCCTGAAAGACAGTGTCACTGGCGTGCAAACCCTGGTATCAGTTACCTCCATTGCACTTCTACAGCTCCTTTTCCTTTCAGTTCTTTGCCTTTAAGAAGGAACAAACAGTGACTTGCAGGCATATGAAGTTCTAGTTCAGTGATTGAGTGGATGACAGGCAATAACAGGTATAAAACAAATGCAGTAGAACAGAACAATAGCAGACAGAGAGTGTGAAGACTGGCTTACACAGAGGAACTTTTTCCATTGTTAAATATAATCATCCTCTGTTCTTCATGCACTCTCAAGAGAAATTCCCCTGGGAGTTCATTTACATGAAACTTGGCAGATTTAGCAACTCCTGAGATTCAATGTGTTTTTGAGGTTAATACATCCCACTAAGTGCACTTGGGACTACTTTATTCCTATTGATTGCTATTCAAAAGTGTTCAGAAGGAAACTCTGTGGATATTGGGGTTACAATATTTTTATGCATTATGTGATATTTTAATAATCTTTGTATTAATGTAACGTCGACAGTAGTGATTGTCATTCATCTTCTTCGTCAACTCAAATGTCTTTACCATGAAAGTACCTTTTGAAAATGGGATTTCCTCTGTAGATACTTTTTGGTATAAAAGTGAGCACTAAACATTAAGGAATAAATAAAACATGGATCCATGGCGAGATATTTGCAACAAGTATTTTTCTTTTTTTTTGAGGGACTATTTCCACTAAACTCTTTCAAATGCTGTGACTCACAAACATGTCCTACTTACAGCAGCTTCAGATGTCAGAATAATTAGAAAACATTTGTGAAAGCAAGCCAAAGAAGTCCGCAACTGTGTTGTTCGCTGGATTTCCTAGCAACTGAAAAAGATGCCTGTTTTTGTTTTTACATAAGTACTAATTAAACATTTATGAAGGAAATAAGATACACAAAACATAAGTCTACAAATATATATATTTAATATCCAACAAAGTGGAATATTGTCTTTTTTTGCAGTCGTTCTTTTTCAGGAGCAGGTTAAGTCTGTTGTGTTGTGGGTTGCTTATCTGATAAAATGCTGAAATGTCTCGTGTCCAAATGCATTTAAATTGGTATTCTGGCTAGCTTTTAAAGTTTTATTGGGTTTCTTCTCTTTTTAAAATTTTAAATAGAAAAGTAAGGTGGGCATTTGGGTCTTAGTTTGTTCATCATCACTGATCGACACAAAATGTTATGCAAACATCCAAAGGATTAACCCTTCTGACCTCAGGGGTCTTTTGACTTTTCCCGTAGCATCAGAATGACATTTAGGATTTTGAAAAAATTCCTATCAATTGTTGCAGCCAATCATGCCACCCTCAGATTGACCTGTAAATGATAGTGATACCCTGACATTTCAAATAGCATCATCATCAGCTTTGCTTAAACTTCTGGTGACCAAAGGACCAGAAAACAATGACATTCACCTGCATTATCTTTCTCTTGAGTACACTGCTAACTCAAACAAATCGTAAAGCAATATATTGTAAAGAGGACCAACATTAAAGCTGCTTCACATGTTAGCCCTTAGCCACATTGTATTCGCATTATTGGTGTTATTAAAAAACAACAACAGCCAAATCAACCAATAACAAACTTAAAAAAAGAAACAATATAAAAAGAACTATAAAATAATTTTATAGATATTGCTTGATACACTTTTTTCAGTGTGAAAAAAGTGTATCAACAAATCTTGAACAAATCTTGCTCCATCTGTCAGCAGTCACATGATCAGTACGAAGCAGTGGCCCAGTTCCAGTGGTATTCATACATGCCCGTACCATACAAGTTCATTTTGGTGTCATCTGTCAGTGTACCAACCTCCCTGAGAATGTCTTGACTTGGCTTGACTGGTTTTAAGTGATTTTCCTTACAGACTTCAGGTCTGTAAGGAAGGTCTTCCAGGCCTCTTGGTGTTTCTGAGGTGGCCAGTATATATTCATTGATGTTAAGATGTATTCCAGTGTGAGCTTCATCAAGCTCGAAAGATGCAATGAGTTCACAAGACCTAGAGCAAATTTGAAACATGAAGTAGATTTATTTTTCCACTCTAAAAACAAGGTTCATCCAGCGCCTTCCCATAGAAAGACTTGGGCACTGTTTAAGCTGCATAATAATGAAACCTTCATTAAAAAGAGTTTCTTTGTCACACAAAAATAAATTTTTACATAAAACCATTTTCGAAACTATTTACAAGCAAGCAAAATGCCTAATAAATATCAGTGAAAACCCATAAAGAAGTAAATGTATCTAAGAAGTAAACCCATACACCCTACTACCTATTACCCACTTAATATTACTCAGAACCCTGATGCTCCTAGAACAAATAAAAGGCACTTGCACCCCAATTATTTTGCACAAATACTTTGGGAGAATGGAGAACAGGCAGAGGTAAGTTTGTGCACTTGATGGATCATATTTTTCTGCTTTCCATTATATTAGCATGAATCTTTTTACTGGACAAACATCTAGCAAACAGTAAGTCATACAATACGTTTGTTTCTAATTCACAGGCCACCAGCCAAGTGGAATAATGCTGAGTCGCTGTTGTGCCCATGTGACTCAGCTACAGTCTAACATCCAAAGAAACCAACAATAAATGTCTTTATGCATGCCAGTGTATCAGTTTTGCTCATCAGCACTTTCATGAAACCCCTTGAATTAAAGTTAAAGGTCTGCACTTCAATGTTATCTTGACTCTTAGGTTTAAGAGCCACTGTAGTAGTGTACAGAGGCAAAATTAAAAACATTATGACCTCTATAGTCTATAGACCTAGAAACTTAGCTGCATTTAAACTGAATGCTGGTGGTTTACAACACAATCCAGTTATTTTCCATAATCCTAATTTAGCATCTTTCCCTGAAGAGAATGAAATTAAATGGGGGCAGCAATTTCATTGTTGGTGATATGGAGACTTTATTTGCTTTCGCATCACCACTTCAAAGGAGCTAAATAATAAATTCTACATTCAGCAGCCTTTTCAAAACAGTGTTTAAATGCAGCAGTTGCTGTTTATGTACAGGCGAAGGAGTGTGCACTACAGAACAAACTCAATAAGAGGAAAAATAATCTTGTCATTTTCTTGTTTGGTCTTCGATATTTTTCAACAAACTGTCAACAAACTTAGCTGCAGTGATGCTATTTTTCTCAAGAAACATTGTTTGTGCGGGATATCATAGAAAAACATGGATCCAGGCTGTTTGTGCATTGTGTACTCATCCTTCTTTCTCTCGCTTTGTCACACACACACACACACACACACACACACACACACACACACACCCCAAATGCGTCCAGATCCAACTTTGCTTTTAAGACTTGTGGCTTGACACAAAGGGGATCTTTCCTTCCCTACACATCATCTGAAAAGAAAGAAAATCAAAAAGACACAAAGAGCCGTCTTGCTATTCAGTGGGGAGAAAACTCATTCTGTCACTGCTGCCATTCTGAATGAGATTACAGTGGGGACCCAAGGCCCATGTTGCCTTTGCATCCCTCTTGCATCCTGTCATTGATGGTTTGTGTGTGTGCATAATGAATGCTCTTCTGGAGGAGGTGTCAACACGTTTGTCTTACTTGTTGTGTCTATATGTAGGTAATGCCAATATGTGCTATCCAGGATATACACATGTACTCTATGATTCAGATTATTTCAAGGCTGCATAAATTTTCAAGGATGACCTACGCTGGTTAGCATCTATAATTGTACAGTGATTTTTTTCCGAGTATTAGCACTGATCATTTTCATTTCGTCCACGGAATTTGAAAAAGCAAACTATAATATTATGCACAATCTAAACTGAATGAACGTTACAGAAAAAAGAAACCAAGGACTCAAAAAGTTGTTTAGCTCTTTTCCTCTTGCTGTCAGATGAAGTAAGATCTCCTGTTACTGTGATGCTATTGTATGGCTTAACCAATAGAAAGTAAGTGAAATAAAATTGTGATTCTATACAGGACTTAAAAATTCTTGTTGACATTTCAGTTTTTTGTTACTGACCTGAAGTAGAAGTAGCAGAATATTTATATCTGATGATACTCACACAATATAGAATCTTCTAATGCATTATCCATGCACATACCCAGCAAGGCTTGACCAGCATTTTGCAGGATGTAATGTGACCTTCATTCACAAAACCAAACCAAATTTTAGAATGAAATATAGACGACAGTTTCTGCATTCAAAATGATCAGGCATTTTGATTGATGTTTCTCTCCAAAAAGGCTAATAAATAATGCTTTGTGATTAACATAGTTAGAAGAAGTCGTGGGCATGTGAAGTTAGACACCAGATTTCTATTCTGTTTTCTAGGACCTTAAAACGAATCTTTTCGGTAAACCGAAACAATTTCTTTCTATTTTCCTAATCCTATGTATTTTGTATTTATTACAATGCCACAGAACAGCCGGTTTCTTGTCGGATACAAAGAACATGGACTTTCCTTTGATCACAACAAAGGTTTTTTTTTTCAATACAGCCTCATTATACATATGTTGTTGTATATTCAAACATTTCCTTCTGCTTTTAAAGCTTCATCATACTAAAGCCTTTGATAATATGTGAAAAGAATCTGTTTATTTTCTCACTTTACATCCATCATAAAAAGTTCATTGAAATGGGATTCTTAACTTTTCAGAGTACAGTATAAAATATTAATGCAATGCCAGTCTCAAGGTAAGGCAGGCGAGGATTTTTTCATATATTTATTTTTCATTATTATCAAATATGATTATATATCAAGTAATATCATAAAATTTTAGATGCATCCATCCATCCATCCATTCGCTTCCGCTTATCCTTTTTCAGGGTCGCGGGGGGCGCTGGAGCCTATCCCAGCTGTCATAGGGCGAGAGGCGGGGTACACCCTGGACAGGTCGCCAGTCTGTCGCAGGGCTAACACACAGGGACAGACAACCATTCACACTCACATTCACTCGCACATTCACACCTAGTGACAATTTGGATTATCCAATTAACCTATCCCCACAAGTTGCATGTCTTTGGACGGTGGGAGGAAGCCGGAGTACCCGGAGGGAACCCACGCAGACACGGGGAGAACATTTTAGATGCATGTTTTATGGAAATCTTTGAAATAGCAAGATGAAAAAAAGGGAACACAATTATTTTTTTTTTTTTATTTAACCTTTATTTAACCAGGAATGTCCCGTTGAGATCAAAGACCTCTTTTTCAAGGGAGTCCTGGCCAAGAGGCAGCACATTTCAAGACAAATACATACGAACAAACAAAGTTAAAATTACACAAAACAATTACACATTATTGAGGCAGCCTGTAGGCCTTTGAGTTTAAATTTAAATTAATTAAATTAGAATAAGTAAGTAAAGAATAAGGAGTAAGTAAAACTGCATGCATTACTTATGGTATTTACATTGCTGCTCTAAATAATCAAAAAAGAAGAAAAAAAACACAATTTCGAATTTTGGTTACTGATCAGCAGAAACTGAAAAAAAAAAAGAATATTTATAATATTCATGCACCTGATGACATAGCTTTTGTTGAACTGTGGACTTTTCAGTTTATTTACTGTCTGTTGTCACAGGTTGCACACACTTTTCCTATTTGCATTTTCTTATGCAAAAGCAATTATGCTGGATAACAGAGTAAAGCCAGCAATTCAGAAAGGCTCTGCTGTGTTAAGACTAATAAGAGATGTGACAACAACCTCCAAAATGTGATCAAAACAGAAAAGATCTGATGTTGCTTGTGGGTGGAAATGTGTCTGCCATTATTGTCTTCACATCATTTTAATGTTTTCACTCATGGGAAGAAAGTATGGTTGAGATATATTAAAGCTACAAAAGGTTTTTAAACCTAACAACAGCTACAAAAGTGCTCAAGAACACCAGAACTTTCAAGTCCACCAACTGGCACCATGTTCCCTTCACATATAAGAGCTGGTTCAGACTAAGAACCTGTGACAGACATGAAAGAATCTGGATACACTGTGACAAATGTTATGCTCCCTACAACATCATCCAGCACGGTGGAATCCATGATGGTCTCTGGCAGCATTCTCAGTGCTGGGCTGTGCTCACTAAATGACATCTCGACCTCATGCCACACTCATTGAGTCTGTTAAGTGTCTGTCACTATGTAATTATGTATATACATATATGATAAAAAAAACACCCAGCACGCCCCTGCGGGCGGTTTATCCTTCAAGCTCGGATCCTCTACCAGAGGCCTGGGAGCTTGAGGGTCCTGCGCAGTATCTTAGCTGTTCCCAGGACTGCGCTCTTCTGGACAGAGATCTCCGATGTTGTTCCCGGGATCTGCTGGAGCCACTCGCCTAGCTTGGGAGTCACAGCACCTAGTGCTCCGATTACCACGGGGACCACCGTTACCTTCACCCTCCACATCCTCTCGAGCTCTTCTCTGAGCCCTTGGTATTTCTCCAGCTTCTCGTGTTCCTTCTTCCTGATATTGCTGTCATTCGGAACCGCTACATCGATCACTACGGCCGTCTTCTTCTGTTTGTCTACCACCACTATGTCCGGTTGGTTAGCCACCACCATTTTGTCCGTCTGTATCTGGAAGTCCCACAGGATCTTAGCTCGGTCATTCTCCACCACCCTTGGGGGCATCTCCCATTTTGACCTCGGGACTTCCAGGTTATACTCGGCACAGATGTTCCTGTACACTATGCCGGCCACTTGGTTATGGCGTTCCATGTATGCCTTGCCTGCTAGCATCTTGCACCCTGCTGTTATGTGCTGGATTGTCTCTGGGGCATCTTTACACAGCCTGCACCTGGGGTCTTGCCTGGTGTGATAGACCCCAGCCTCTATGGATCTTGTGCTCAGAGCTTGTTCTTGTGCTGCCATGATTAGTGCCTCTGTGCTGTCTTTCAGTCCAGCTTTGTCCAGCCACTGGTAGGATTTCTGGATATCAGCCACCTCCTCTATCTGCCGGTGGTACATACCATGCAGGGCTCTGTCCTTCCATGATGGTTCCTCGTCTCCCTCCTCTTTCTTGGGTTTCTGCTGCCTGAGGTATTCACTGAGCACTCGGTCAGTTGGGGCCATCTTCCCAATGTATTCTTGGATGTTCGTTGTCTCATCCTGGACTGTGGTGCTGACACTCACCAGTCCCCGGCCCCCTTCCTTCCGCTTAGCGTACAGCCTCAGGGTGCTGGACTTGGGGTGAAACCCTCCATGCATGGTAAGGAGCTTTCTTGTCTTTATGTCAGTGGCTTCTATCTCCTCCTTTGGCCAGCCTATTACCCCAGCAGGGTACCTGATCACGGGCAGGGCGTACGTGTTGATGGCCCGGATCTTGTTCTTACCATTCAGCTGACTCCTCAGGACTTGCCTGACCCTCTGAATTGTACAAGATCAATGGGACCCTAAGATAGATATATATATATAGATATATATATATAGATATATATATATATATATATATATATATATATATATATATATATATATATATATATATATATATATATATATTAGGGGTGCAACGATATTCGTATCGATATTGAACCGTTCGATACAGTGCTTTCGGTTCGGTACGCATATGTATCGAACAATACAACATTTGTAATTTATTTTATCAATTTTCCTTCTGACGATGCTGTCTGTGTTGAGCACTCAGTGAATCTGTGTTCGACTACTCCGCCTAGGCTGCACTGTCGAGCGCAGATCCACTGAGCGCTTAACACAGACAGCATAGTCAGAAGGAAGAGCGCAGGGCAAGCTAGCGAGACAGAAGTTAAGCTCTCCTTACAACAGGCAAATTGAACGTCATTCAGATCTGGCGTTTGGAATTATTTTGGTTTTCATGTGACGTATGGTAAATGGTAAATGGCCTGTATTTATATAGCGCTTTACTAGTCCCTAAGGACCCCAAAGCGCTTTACATATCCAGTCATCCACCCATTCACACACACATTCGCACACTGGTGATGGCAAGCTACATTGTAACCACAGCCACCCTGGGGCGCACTGACAGAGGCGAGGCTGCCGGTGTTCCAGATCTACTGGCGTTTAGATCAACTGGCGTTGGTCGAACAGATGTGTGGCAGACTTGCGTTTCAGGAGCTGCTACCGACAAACCAGCAAAAAAACGCCAAATGTGTCACCTGTGACACTTGTGAGGTTATCTCAAACACACTCCGTCAGTCTTGATGCTGTTGAACAACAAAATGTTTAAAAATGTGGCGAGTTCACCTGGTGATATCCTCATGCGCGACGCGATCGCGAAAACAGCAAACAAGTAACACCACGCCGTTGTTGTTCACAGGACACAAAGAATAAACGATCGGGAGACTCTTGTCGTCGTTATCGTTCCCCTCGCACGGTTTATTCCTCCGAATTCAGCGTTTTTGCTTCACAACTACAGCGTGCTGTTTACTTTGTGCACTAACATGGAGTCGAGTCAACCAGCGCCACCTCTGGCCAAGTGCCACAGCCTACAGCCAGATCAACCTGTGACACACATCTGCACCACGTTTGAATTCGTGTCATGCACATTTGTACCTTTCAATTGTGTCTGTTTGTGCGTCATGCAAACAAACCTTTGAAATGAATGAAATGATATCATATATTTATTATCAGCCTACATTTGTACAAAATGCCAAATGACATACACATAAGAATCACCATCCTGATATCAATACTTTTGCCCATACGAAAAATGTCGTGAACACACTAATATTTCACCAGTGTTGTAACATCACATGTCGTTAGCGTAGTCTGTCTGTGTCTGCCCTCTGCAAACAAACATGTTAGAGTTGGTTGTGATATACAGTCTGCATAAGTGTGGTCAATCTAATAAACATTTGTAAGGAGATGGCAGTTACTGTGAATGTACAGCAGGTGATTAGTAATAAACAGCCAGACAATGACTCTGACAATCTCATTCAATCTTGCAGATTGCACCTTCTGTGGAAAGTGGTACCACACGGTGTGTGTGGACTTCCCTTGTGCAGAAGGCGACTACAAATGTTGTGGGTGCTAAATAAACAGAAAAAAGTGATCCCTGTTTTCTTTGCTTACTGATTGTTTTTAGTGTTGACAATCCACATTGCTGGCATTGCATCTTTCAACATGTTTGTGGGCAGATTTGGATGTACCAGGGGTAAGTGCAGCCACTCAGCCTCTACTCACTGTGATCATAGCAGCAGGTGCAGATGTGTCACAAGTTAATCTAGTAGTGGGCTATGGTCATGTGTTAGTGGTGGGAACAGTCATATCCACTCACTCTCACTGGCTGTTTATTACTAATCACTGTGTAACTGCTGTGAATTCACAGTAACTGCCGTCTCCTTACAAATCTTCATTAGATTAACCACACTTATACAGACTGTATATAACTCCAGCCATGTTGATGAATTGCCTATATTGGCTGGAAATATTCATTTTCAGGGAAAAGACACAGACAGACTATGCTAGCGACATGTGATGTTACAACACTAATGAAATATTGATGTGTCATATTTGTCCAAGGCGTATTTCATTGTTATGGAAAAAGAGAATATCAAAATCATGATGACCAATTGGAGTGGTGATTTCTATGACTTTGTGTATATAATTTGGAATTTTGTACAAATGTAGGCTGATAATAAATATATGATATCATTTCATTCTTTTCAAAGGTTTATTTGCATGACGCACAAACAGACACAATTGAAAGGTACAAATGTGCATGACACGAATTCAAACGTGGTGCAGATGTGTGTCACAGGTTGATCTGGCTGTAGGCTGTGGCACTTGGCCAGAGGTGGCGCTGGTTGACTCGACTCCATGTTAGTGCACAAAGTAAACAGCACGCTGTAGTTGTGAAGCAAAAACGCTGAATTCGGAGAAATAAACCGTGCGAGGGGAACGATGACAAGAGTCTCCCGATCGTTTACTCTTTGTGTCCTGTGAACAACAACGGCGTGGTGTTACTTGTTTGCTGTTTTCGCGATCGCGTCGCGCATGAGGATATCACCAGGTAAACTCGCCACATTTTTAAGCATTTTGTTGTTCAACAGCATCAAGACTGACGGAGTGTGTTTGAGATAACCTCACAAGTGTCACAGATGACACTGGTTGCTGGTTTGTCGGTAGCAGCTCCTGAAACGCAAGACTGACACACATCTGTTCGACCAACGCCAGTTGATCTAAACGCCAGTAGATCTGGAACACCGGACACTGGCGCCACCGGGCCCTCTGACCACCACCAGTAGGCAACAGGTGAAGTGTCTTGCCCAAGGACACAACGACCGAGACTGTCCGAACCGGGGCTCGAACCGGCAACCTTCCGATTGCAAGGCGAACTCCTAACTCTTGAGCCACGATCGCCCCATGACCCTGAAGGTAAGCGAGTCATGGACTAAAGTAAAACAGTATGTTGAATGTGCCATGCAATGCTCAATTACATTGGTGTGAACTAGTGTGTTAGCGCAGTTAGCTCGTTAACGTGTTGGCCATCTAGCCCCATGCACGGAGTGATCGGCGGTAGCTCGTTAACGGAGATTTGCCGTGTTGTGGCGTTAAGGTCATTTCAACGAGATTAACCTGAAAGCACTAGCGGGAACACAACGAATATGACTGCACATTTACGCCGACATCATCCTAGTGCAAAGACAAGTGGAAGCAGACAAAAAAAAGCAAGCATGCTACTAACTTTAGCCGAGTCATTTAGACAGCTGTTAGCACATGATTCTCCTTATGCTGCTGAGAATATAGCCCAGAAGAAGCGGACAGTATAGCTTTTATTTTGGAAAGAGACATTTCTCTGTAATAAACTCTCTTTTCCAAAGATGAGTGATTCCTCAATCAGATACAGGGCTTGCAATATCGCTAGCCCGACGTCCCGGAGCTAGCGATTTTTTCAGTCGGGCTACCAAAATCTATCTCTGCCCTGCCCATCGGGCTATTGTAGGAAGGAAAAATATATGTCAATGCTTTTGCATTCTTTCGGAAATGTAGCTGGGTAATTATGTCATTGGCATCGGTGAGCCACTGTCAATATGTGACATATTGAAGTCGCGTTTGAATTTGCGCTTGTTTTTTTGCTTTCACTTTGCAATCGTGCAAACTGTGTATAGAGAGCGACAGCACTGATCTGTGAGTGATGATAATTTGTGCACCAATTCCTCTGACATCGTCTTATTAATCGTTAGCTTACTATGCAAACATGACAAGTGAAATCTCCCGCAGCAAGCTTAAACATGTGAGAGGTTGATCGCGCAGAGAATCGCTGAGCTTATGTGAGTGAGTGTGTAAAAGCATTTCAGTTCTGCTGAGCCAAATAAGACAGGTCCGGGTGAAGAAGTGACAGCCAAAGAAAAGCTTACCACAAAACGGAGAAGTTATGACAAATCAGACTATAAGGCAAAAAGAAAGTGCAGCTTTATGGTTTCATGGACAAAAGAATTTCTGTGGCTGCGATATGATGAGCTAAATAACCAGGGCTGCACATAAGTGGTCCGCAGGTGCGCATTCGCTGTCAAAATAAAAAACACGCACAAGGGTTAGGGTTAAATTCAAAAACTGTACTTTTGAGTTAAAATATATATTTATAATTTTAATAAATGACAAATTAAAAATGCATGAACATTTTTTTGTATCGAAAAAATATCGAACCGTGACACCAAAGTATCGAACCGAACCGAACTGTGAATTTTGTGTATCGTTGCACCCCTAATATATATATATATATATATATATATATATAGCTGGATAGCGTAGTGGTTAAACTACACGCCTTTGGAACAGAGGATCGCAAGTTCGATTCCTGCCTGGGGCGTCTGTATCCAGTAAGGGTCCTAAGGCTAGACCCCCTATGCTAAGCAAGCCTACCGCAGACATGAGCGAGACAGATAAATATGAAGGCATGCCGGCTCGGACGTCGCCCGGATCAACAAGGTCCGCGTCAGGTGTTGAGGAACCAGGGCACCCTGACGAAAAGTGGGCTACTGGAACAAGAAGGCATCGGTGGGCAAGGGACGAAAACAGGGCGTTGTTGGAATGCTACTACGCAAGTAACCCCGGCGGAAGGGGCTACATGAATAGGATGAGGGACCTATGGATTCTTCGATACCCAACATCCAGAATGACGGCGAAACAACTAGTAGCTCAGTGTTCCAACATTCGAAAGAAGGGACTGCTCTCACAGCTAGAGATTGACAAGGTACAACACAAATGCTACGGCAAGGAGGAGTCAGGACGCCAGGTCAGGGGGGAGATATCATCACCCCCACCCGAGATTGGGTACATAGCCCCAAGTGCGATAGGAGAAGGATCGTTGAGTGCGAGAGGAACTGACCTGAAAAATAGGATCATGGCCAAGCTTGAAACCTGGATCCCCCGTAGCCGGTTACCAAGATTACGTGAAGTACCCTCAGAAGGTCTGCTAGATGATGTTAATGCAGCACTACGGGCAATACCTACAACCACGATTACCGACACTAACAAGCTGATCTACAATACGGCAGCAGTGATCAGTGAGATGCTTGGCTACAAGTTGAACAGCCACAAGGGGCAGTACCCTCCATGGAGAAGGAGGCTAGAGGGCAAGATCAAAGTAGCACGGAGGGAGGTTAGCCAACTAACAGAGTTGCAGAAAGGTGCGACGAATAAGGTGCCTAAGAAATACAGCAAGCTGTCCATACCTGAGGCCTTGGAAACTGCCAAGCAAAGACTCACAGCCTTGGCCAGCCGCTTGAGGAGGTACACCAGAGAGATAGAAGGCAGGAGAATAAACCAGCTGTTCTCCACAGAACCAGCAAAGGTGTACTCTCAGTGGCAAGGGAACAATAAGAGAACAGCACCACCAAGGCTGGAGACGGAGCAATACTGGAAGAGCATATGGGAGAAGGATGCAACCCATAACGGCAATGCTCAGTGGCTAGTGGATCTGAGGGCAGACCACAGCGACCTCCCTGAACAGGGTCCAGTAACCATCACAGTGGCAGATATCCAAGAAAGGGTCTCCAGTATGAAGAGTTGGACAGCACCAGGGCCCGACATGGTTCACGCCTACTGGCTGAAGAAGCTGACTGCACTCCACGAGCGTCTGGCAGCACAAATGAACCAGCTGCTAGTTAACGAGAGACACCCGGAATGGCTAACTGAAGGCCGGACGGTCCTGATCCCCAAGGACCCCAAGAAGGGACCGGTCCCCTCCAACTACCGACCAATAACCTGCCTCAGTACTACATGGAAGCTCCTGTCAGGCATCATATCGGCTAAGATGAACAGGCACATGGGTCAATACATGAGCGGGACACAGAAAGGAATTGGCAAGAATACCAGAGGTGCAAAACACCAGCTACTGGTAGACAGAACAATCAGCCGAGACTGCAAGACCAGACTGACCAACCTGTGCACTGCCTGGATTGATTACAAGAAGGCCTATGACTCAATGCCCCACAGCTGGATACTGGAATGCCTAGAATTGTACAAGATCAATGGGACCCTAAGAGCCTTCATCAGGAACTCAATGGGGATGTGGCGTACAACACTAGAGGCCAACTCCAAGCCCATAGCACAAGTTACCATCAAGTGCGGGATCTACCAAGGAGATGCTCTGTCCCCACTGCTGTTCTGCATAGGCCTGAACCCCCTCAGTGAGATCATTAACAAGACTGGCTACGGATACCGACTACGGAACGGAGCAGTTGTCAGCCACCTCCTGTACATGGATGACATCAAGCTGTATGCCAAGAGTGAACGAGACATCGATTCACTGATCCACACTACCAGGCTATACAGCAATGACATTGGAATGTCGTTCGGACTGGAGAAGTGTAGTCGGATGGTAACAAAGAGAGGGAAGGTAGTCAGAACTGAGGGGATTGAACTACCAGAAGGCAACATTGCAGACATAGAGGACAGTTACAAGTACCTGGGGATCCCGCAGGCAAATGGGAACCATGAAGAGGCCGCTAGAAAGGCTGCAACCACCAAGTACCTGCAGAGGGTCAGGCAAGTCCTGAGGAGTCAGCTGAACGGTAAGAACAAGATCCGGGCCATCAACACATACGCCCTGCCCGTGATCAGGTACCCTGCTGGGGTAATAGGCTGGCCAAAGGAGGAGATAGAAGCCACTGACATAAAGACAAGAAAGCTCCTGACCATGCATGGAGGGTTTCACCCCAAGTCCAGCACCCTGAGGCTGTACGCTAAGCGGAAGGAAGGGGGCCGGGGACTGGTGAGTGTCAGCACCACAGTCCAGGATGAGACAAGGAACATCCAAGAATACATTGGGAAGATGGCCCCAACTGACCGAGTGCTCAGTGAATACCTCAGGCAGCAGAAACCCAAGAAAGAGGAGGGAGACGAGGAACCATCATGGAAGGACAGGCCCCTGCACGGTATGTACCACCGGCAGATAGAGGAGGTGGCTGATATCCAGAAATCCTACCAGTGGCTGGACAAAGCTGGACTGAAAGACAGCACAGAGGCACTAATCATGGCAGCACAAGAACAAGCTCTGAGTACAAGATCCATAGAGGCTGGGGTCTATCACACCAGGCAAGACCCCAGGTGCAGGCTGTGTAAAGATGCCCCAGAGACAATCCAGCACATAACAGCAGGGTGCAAGATGCTAGCAGGCAAGGCATACATGGAACGCCATAACCAAGTGGCCGGCATAGTGTACAGGAACATCTGTGCCGAGTATAACCTAGAAGTCCCGAGGTCAAAATGGGAGATGCCCCCAAGGGTGGTGGAGAATGACCGAGCTAAGATCCTGTGGGACTTCCAGATACAGACGGACAAAATGGTGGTGGCTAACCAACCGGACATAGTGGTGGTAGACAAACAGAAGAAGACGGCCGTAGTGATCGATGTAGCGGTTCCGAATGACAGCAATATCAGGAAGAAGGAACACGAGAAGCTGGAGAAATACCAAGGGCTCAGAGAAGAGCTCGAGAGGATGTGGAGGGTGAAGGTAACGGTGGTCCCCGTGGTAATCGGAGCACTAGGTGCGGTGACTCCCAAGCTAGGCGAGTGGCTCCAGCAGATCCCGGGAATAACATCGGAGATCTCTGTCCAGAAGAGCGCAGTCCTGGGAACAGCTAAGATACTGCGCAGGACCCTCAAGCTCCCAGGCCTCTGGTAGAGGACCCGAGCTTGAAGGATAAACCGCCCGCAGGGGCGTGCTGGGTGTTTTTTTTTTTTTTATATATATACACATACACACACACACACATATATAGTCCAAGTTAAGTTTTACACTCCAAGTAAGTGCCAAGCAGATAATTTCGTATTATCACAGCAATAAATCCCCTTTTTCTTGAATTAAACACCATGGAATAAACACTAAGGCAGTCTAAGCCATCTATAAGCCTGTTTACAAGTTTCATGTCCCCATAACAACATTGTAATGTGCAGCAGAAAATGAACGAAAAGTAATTTCCCTGAGAAATCCTTCAGCAGAAACTGAGCAAAGGGATTCACTTTCTAATCCTCTTTCAAAATGTCCATAAATGCTTTGGCATTGCTGACAGTGGTCATGTATGTCTAATCTATATGAAACTCTGACTGCATGTTTTACAGGCCCTGCCCTGCTCTCATTCCACTGTTTCCACGGCAACATTTCTTCCCCAGTAATCCCACCAATCTCATAGCCTGACTGTGTGGTCAGAGCGTAACCTGGGCCGCGTTACAGTTATCAACCTTGGCCACATTGCGTTGGAAGACTGCCACTTTCTTTGCACAGCCAGAAAAACAAAAATTCAGATCTCAGTAGATTCAACACACACGTGTGTAAGCAGCAAACACAAAACTGGCATTCCATATAAGTCAAATTTTGGTTCCATTCTTCCGGATATTGGCATGTCTATCACTTCTGAAGTGTTACGATAACTCTATAATTCAGATTAATTGTTAAGTTAAAAAAATATGTGTAAAAGTTAAAAAATGCTGCACTGTCTCCATTAGTATAGTCCTGCTGAAAAACAGCTATACACAAATTCAACCCCATTCCCACCTACATACACACACAGAGTTACACATCCCACTCCCTGTATTTGTTAATTTGGGTCACTGTGTCACCTCAGAGGAGACCAAGGTCCTCTCATTACCACTATGGTATAAGCTAATGCATCAATGTCCACCACGGGGGAAACAAAATAGACCAAGTTAAAAAAAAAATAATGATAAAAAAACCCTATGATTGTTTTAATGCAATTATGGGGGTGTTTCAACCTAGATGATACAGAAGAACTGTTTTATTTTACGGCTTTCAGTATGATTATGGATGGGGCAAAGAAGACAATGGAAGGCTGCTCTTATTGCTGAGAGGGTATCATTTCATTTCACAGCCTGGCGAGCACATTCACAGGTGTCTTGATAAGGACGGGATAAAAGATCAGAGGAGGTCAGCTCCAACCTGGGCACCTGACAGCATGGCGAGCATAATTTGGTCTGAACCACTGACCACAACATTATCATATCACAGCAGCAGTTATCATTCTTTGTGTTAAACTTGAGTATAAATGTTAATGTATCAAGAGGCCGTTACTAGCCGATGCTTTTAGAGGTTTGGAATGAAAACTGCCATTGTATTGTAATGCGAAGCATGGCAAATAATTAGCTTCCAATGGGAAGAGTTAAAAAATTCCAAAGGCAATGCAAGCAGGATGGATTATGTCACAAATACTGAAACATAAATAATGGAACTTCAGGAGTTTACACCTACAGCCAAGCATGTCTTTGGACTATAGGATTAACACAGAGAGAAACAACATGGGAACACAGGGAATACATGCAAGCTCTACACAGAGTTCAAACTCAGATTTGTGTTACAATCTAAAATGTAAGGACACACTTCATTCACTTGCTTGGGCGATTGAGCTGCTGGGCGGAAAGATAAACATCACATGATGAACTTGTTGGGTTTATAATGCCTCTTAATATTTTTAGAATTTGACCTAAATTGTAAAACTACCAAGGCAGCAGTAGGTCTCTAAATGGAAAGCAGAGTAGGTCTCAACCATGAGAAATTATTATGTTTGAGTATGAGAAGTTATTTTGTTATCGTTTTTATAGTTAACTCAGTTTTCCTGGGTCTTTTCATGTGTGTTATGAATAAATCTTCTTTTTTTCGGTACCGGTACTAGTTTTATTTTGTTGTATTTATCCGTGACACCTTAAAGGCCGGTCCATGAAAATATTGTCGGACATAAACCGGTCCGTGGCGCAAAAAAGGTTGGGGACCGCTGAATTAGAGTACCGTGAAGAATTTTCTTCTATTCAGTTTAGACCATCTACTGATATTTTTGTTTTTGTTGTACAGCTTGTGGTATTTGCTCAAACCAGCATTAATTGTATTTTGCAATGTGACGATTTTCATTAGTGAGTGATCAAATATGGGACTCTTTTTTTCATATTTTAACTAGTCAATATTAAACTGTTTATATAGCCAAGAACATTTTTTGACACGTATGTTTCAGATTCACAAGTCCTGAAGAGCCTGAGCAGAGGCCAGTGAATCAGGCTTTTATCTTTAATAGCTTTTGTGATATTATTTTTCAAACATTGTCTCAGATTTCAATGTGTGAAAAAAAGGCCTGAAAGTAGGTCAACTGGCCATTTTTCAAAAAGTTATATCTTGAAAAAGATTCGATGTATGAAGCTAAAATTTCATAGCAATCATTCTATGTGTTTAAACTCTGGATCATATAAACGTTATGCAAATCTGAGACAGTTGTGCAGAAGGCCCACGTTAATTTGAAATGGAATGACCCTACACGAAGTGGCACTATTAATAAGTCAGGCAGGCAGCATTTGTAAGTACCGAAGACGTAACACAATGGAAAATACATTTACTGTCCAAATTAATAGTAGTAACGGGGTTCAGTTTTGTACTACTAATGAAGAAATTTAGTCACTGTTTCATCATAAAAGACCAAATGTAGTGATCCTTTAGCTGACCTTTCAGCAATTCTAAAGGCTGCAGAGAGAAAAGTTCATAACTCACTGAGTACTTTCACTAGACCTGGCCGGGGAGGCTACTTTGATTTCAAAATTGTAAAGTACAAAAGAAATACGTGCGACTAATTGCTGAATAATAAATGAGGAATTATAAATGAGTACTACCTGAATAATCCTGAATCAAGAAATACAAAGATTAGAACGAGTTACTGGAGAACAGACTGTGAGCCACTACTATATTAACAAACTGTTTTTATGTACCGTAACTAAAACAAAAATGCCGAACTTTTATCAACACATCACCTGCCCCACCAGAGGTGAAAGGACACTGGACCACTGCTACACTACGGTCAAGGACGGCTACAAGGCACAATCTCGCCCTCCGTTTGGTAAATCCGATCACGCCGCCATCTTCCTCATGCCAAAATACAAACAAAGGCTGAAACAGGAAGTTCCGGTTCAGAGGAAGGTCGCGTGCTGGACGGATCAATCGGTGCCGCGTTACAGGACGCACTCGATGACGCAGACTGGGACATGTTCAGAAACAGCTCCGATGATAATGTCAACGTGGGATTCATCGGGAAACTAGCAGATGATACCGTGGAGACAAAGACTATCACAACGTTTCCCAACCAGAAGCCGTGGGTGGATAAAACCATCCGCGACGCTCTGAGATCCCGCACCGCTGCCTACAACACGGGACTCACGACGGGGGACATGGACCCGTACAAAGCCGCGTCATATAACGTGCGGAGGGCGGTGAAAGAGGCGAAGCAGCGCTACGGGAGGAAACTAGAGTCACAACGCCAACAGAGTGACTCTAGGAGCCTGTGGCGGGGACTAAGGACAATAACGGACTATAAAGCACCAACAACCGGTATGACGAACGCGGCCGTGACTCTGGCAGACGAGCTGAACACTTTCTATGCTCGCTTCCAGGCTGCAGCTAAGGACTCCAATGATGCTAGTGCTAGCGGCGCAAACGGCTGCAGACAGGAAGATACTGCCAGCACCGGAAATGTGCTCGTCATCTCCGAGCATGAAGTAAGGAGAGCCTTCAAAAGAGTGAACACCAGGAAAGCAGCAGGACCAGACGGCATCCCAGGTCGTATCCTCAGAGACTGCGCATACCAGCTAGCTCCTGTGTTCACTGAGATATTCAACATCTCTTTATCTCAGTCGGTGATCCCCACATGCTTCAAAGAGTCCATGATTGTTCCCGTCCCAAAGAAACCCCACCCTGCTTCTCTCAATGACTATCGCCCTGTAGCCCTCACCTCAGTAGTGATGAAGTGCTTTGAACGCCTGGTCAGAGACTTCATCATTTCTTCACTACCAGACACACTGACCCACTACAGTTCGCTTACCGTCCAAATCGTTCCACAGACGATGCCATCTCTCATCTCCTCCACACATCACTTACTCACTTGGACACTAGAAGGGGGAATTATGTTAAAATGCTCTTCATAGACTTCAGCTCTGCATTTAACACCATAATTCCCTCCACACTCACCACCAAGCTGGAGCATCTGGGACTCAGCTCATCTATGTGTCAGTGGATCTCCAACTTCCTAACTGGCAGACCACAGGCAGTAAGGATGGGCGGACATGTCTCAGCCTCCACCACTCTCAGCACTGGAGCCCCCCAGGGGTGTGTTCTGAGCCCCCTGCTGTACTCTTTGTACACATATGACTGTGTGGCCACTACCAGCTCCACCACCATCATCAAGTTTGCTGACAACACCGTCGTGGTGGGCCTGATCTCTGATAACAACGAGACGGCCTACCTGAAGGAGATTAGGAATCTGGAGAACTGGTGCCAGAGGAACAACCTCCTTCTAAACGTCAGTAAGACAAAGGAGCTGATAGTGGACTTCAGCACTAAGCAGGAGAGGAACTACCAGACCTCCGTCATCAACGAGTGCCCAGTGGAGAGAGTGGACAGCTTCAAATACCTCGGAGTTCACATCACGCAGGACCTGTCATGGTCCTGTCATATCAACACCGTGGTGAAAAAGGCCCGTCAGCGTCTCTACCACCTCAGACGCTTGAGAGACTTCCAACTGCCCTCCATGGTGCTCAGGAACTTTTACTCGTGCACCATAGAGAGCATCCTGACGGGAAACATCTTAACCTGGTTCGGGAACAGCACCATGCAGGACAGACGAGCTCTACAGAGGGTTGTGCGGTCAGCTGAGCGCACCATCCGCTCCGAGCTCCCTGACCTGCACTCAATCTACAGCAGGCGGTGCTGGACCAAGGCCAGGAAGATCGTGAAGGACCTCAGCCATCCCAACAACAGACTGTTCTCTCTGTTGAGGTCAGGAAAGCGATTCCGCTCCCTGAAGACCAACACAGAGAGACTGAGGAGGAGCTTCTTCCCGCAGGCGATACGGTCTCTCAATCACACCACCACACAGTACTGACCCACACATATAGTTCTTACACACACACACTGGACATTCTGGACATTGTTTTCACTTCATCACTTAAATCACTTTAAGCATATTTGCACTACACAAGACATAATGTGGACTGCACAACACTGGTCACTATATTCTTCATTTCCAGTTAATACTTGTACAGCTGCTGTTATTGTGTATATATTTATTTATTTATTTATTTATATTTCTTCATACATTCTTATATAGTTCTATATTGTGTATTGTGTATTTGGTTGTACAGTTATTTTATTTTCAACTTTAATTTATATATTTTACTCCTATCTTATCCATAGCCTTTTCCTTTTTTTTCTTTAGGTCACGAGCAGTTGTCTAAGCATTTCACTGCATATCGTACTGTGTATGACTGTGTACGTGACAAATAAAATTTGAATTTGAATTTGAATTTGAACAAATTACTGTATCACCAGTGCTGTTTTTGGCCCGTTTTGTATTACACCCTTGTTGCACAAAATAATTTATGCCATCTGCGTGGCATGCATTATCATTATCGTTAACAAAACCACCATCTCCTCCACTCCAAGAATGGATGCCAACTTGCTTGTTCACAATGGATCTCCGAGGAACCATTAACCCCAATAGCTGCAATTTGTAAATACACTTCCAGCCAAAGATTTTCATGTGACAAAAGCACAAGAAAAGAATAAAATACATACTATGGTTACTAAGGTATTTAGGCGATGTCTAAGGTCTGGTGCTTTTGTGGTCCCAGCAGGATGGCTTGCAGTTATCTGCTGTTTACCTTGCTTAATTAACCAAATTCCCCAGCCTTCCTCTCCTGAACAGCCACCTGTACAACGCACCTAAGAACAGACGCAGATTATGGTACTGAGTCCCGAGAGCTGCTCAAATCAACAGCCTGTAATGCCTTCTCAGCTGGGACACACTGATATTTGCTCTAAAAGCCGGAAAAAATAACAGCAAACATCCTCCGACTGTCACACAAGCACACATAGAAAGACATGGATGCATCACATGCACAGATGGATGTACACTACATTACCTTAAAACATGTAGAAAAACTTACGCATGCACTCACACTTGTATTTGGATGACGCAAAACCTGTGCAATACACTTAACTTTGAAATGGATTCCACACCTTTATTACACATTTAGGATTAAACAGAAATACTGAACAACAAAAAGACCTTTCTTTCAACAAACTATAAATTATTAAGTAGCATGAAGGAAAAACAACTCAACCATGTGATAGATAATGCAGTACTTAGTACTTGGAAGCATCGCCTGTGCTCTAATTTAGTTAGATTACCATCTGTTTATTTGATTTTCTTTGCCCCATAAACTTGGGGTGGCACAAGCGGATTAAAGAGTGGCTAAGCAGCCTAAATTGCATGTCAAGAAGTCCATTAATGGCCAGGAAAAGGGTTTGGGGAAGAGTTATGTGGATATGAATGGATCCATAACTAAAAGACATGTTTACAGCCCTCCTAATGGATCTCTATTGTAAACTCATTTTAAACTCCACAGGATATCACTGCCTTCACGTCTGCATCTTCTGCTATGCTTCCTCTGTCACAGAAGATGTGTGTGTGAGTGTGTACGTGTGTGTTTAATAATTACAAGAAATAACACAACTAATATTACTTCAAAATGTAATTAAAATAGACTGGATATTCAACTGAGTTAAACTTTAAATTGCATTATTTATCAACAGTCCCCCAACTGATCTTTTTAATAAAAACAATTACTTGAATTTATGAAATGAAAAGACAATTTCATACAGTTTAACAAATCTCTTGAAGAAATGAAATGCTACTAGATAGGGTGTCAATGCACAACAATCCGGACTAGAATGGTATATTATCGTTATAAGAGTTACCACTATATATCATTTCAGAGTTGGACTGTCAGATGATGACATTTGTCCATTTGGCCATTGTTCCAGTCTTGCAAATTAATTTGTGTTTCAGCATCCCGCTGCAATTAGTCTGAAATCCATTGACCTACTAATGCCCTCCGCTGGGCTCAGACACGTCTCAGACACGGTACCACATTTGATCCTATACTCTTGAGCAGAGATGTTAAACTCCCTTTTCATCATGGGCCACATACAGCCCAGTTTGATCTCATGTGGGTCATTCGAGTGAAGTTTAACAACACATTTAATCAACAATAACTCAACTGCATGTCTCAGTTTTTCCACATGATCAAGAAATGCTTCCATAGTCCAAAATCTATCTACTTTTTCACATATTCCAAAAGCATGACCCCTGAGCCTTATGTTTTGACACTGCTGCTCTAGACGCTTACTCAGTTCAGTAGAAAAAAAAAACAACGTATGCTTGATCAAACATCACATTATTTCTTGAGAAATAATAAAGAACACAATTAAAACCAGTGTTGGTCAAGGTACTTGAAAAAAGTAATCAGTAACTAATTACTGATTACTTCCCCCAAAAAGTAATCCCTTTACATTACTGATTACTTATTTTCAAAAGTAATGAATTACTTAGTTACTTAGTTACTTTTTATAAACACAATTTACAACCTGATTAGATGATAAAGCGAAAGATCTTTCAGCCCAGTTCTACTTTTCCTACATAATCTATCATACAAAATGTAATCAAATGGAAAAGTCCCTTTTTAAAACTTGTTTTATTAGTTTTAACCTTTTAACTTTATGCATCAAGAAAAAATGTAATTCAATTTTATATGCAACATTCTCTGACTTGAAGAAATTTGTTTAATATTTAAACCTATTTTCTGCACATTCCAGCACATAAAATAAATTTTCTTGTGTGTGTTTACACTCTCTCTTTCAAATAGATGCAAGTTAAACACAGCAGAAAATAAATAAAGTCAAAGACTAGCGGTCCTTTTGCTCTATTTTCACCTGTAAAGCAGGAGTGGGGTAGGCGGAGGTTTACCCTGTTGCAGGTGTGCCGCAGCGGTCAGTGGAAGAATCCGCGAGTTTCTCTGTGAATTTCCCATTACGTGGTAGCGCACTCGGTGCTTGCTTGGAAGTTTAGGGGGGTTTTTTCGCTGTAAAAAGAAGTTTTCTTCCCACACACAAAGGACGCTAATGTTTTTGTCACTTTTTATGGAATCAAACTCAAAGTAAGGTCAGTACTTCCACGCTTTAAACGCTGCACGCTCATACTCTCTCCTGCACTCGATATATTATCCATTTTTGATCCGCACACAGCTGTTGTCATGAACGTCGCACTCGCTTACGTCACTGTCATGAGACATTCTCGCAAAAAAATCACGGTTTTAGTAACGCAGCGTTCCTACGGGAAAGTAACGGTAATCTAATTACCATTTTTGCAATAGTAATCCCTTACTTTACTTGTTACTTGAAAAAAAGTAATCGGATTACAGTATCGCGTTACTGCCCATCTCTGATTAACACACATTTGGTAGATTATTATATAATACAGCTACGTATGTAAGTAGGGCTCTTTCTAAATGTGCGAAAAACAAAACATTTCAGCTTGGTGTTCTAGGTAAATAAAAAGGTTCTTATGTAACTCTTTTCTACTCCAGCTGAGCACTCATCTATCTAATGATGAGTGCATCTATCTGACTTCACCCTCTGATGAATGCATTAAGAGCAACGTGGGGTTAGTATCTTGTCCAAGGATATTTGACACGCAGACTGGCACAGAAGGGAATCGAACCACCGACCTTCTGATTAGCAGGTGATGGTTTAGTGTGTGCAGTCCCTTATGAGAGATTTACGCAGTATAGTTGTCAGTGGAAGAAGTGCCAATATATGTGGCCACTGGCTCATTTGATGGAATAGGCGTAACCATTTTCCTACTTTTCTATTTCTATTTCTATTTGTCTTCTGTTGTGCACCTCCAACCGGTAGTACTCGCATTAAAATAAAGGGAGACTAATTTCTACGTCTGTGTAATTCCCAAAATAAGGCAAAACTTTGGGCTCACCTGCCAGTCTTTTATGGTGTCTGGAGTTTCCCACATGCATGGATAATTACACTCTTTCAGTGGTTAATTACAATCACTTTAACTACCTTACTTTAATTAAAAAGACACACACAAAAAACAGATAATACAGAGAATGTCATTTATGTATTTTGACAGAAATACATACTGCATTTTTTGTTTGTCTTTTATTCTGAGGAGAAGGACATTTATTTAATGTAATGATTTAAAAAAAGTAATGAAGCAATTATTAATCAACACATCCGTTCAAGACCTTGAGTGCTGATATGCTTAGAAAAAACACTATAATCCACTGCATGTGTGTTGAGTTCTCAAGTGTATAAAACATACAATTGTCTTTAGTCTTTCTGATCCATTCCTACAGTGAATATAAAAAAGCTATTTATTTTGTACTTTGTTCCCAATGGGTCATAATAACAGATTTTTCTACTTCTTGGTCCGGCCTGAGAAATTTAGCATGGGGATTGAAAAATTCTTTATAACGGCAAAGCCAGTCTGGTAAAACAATTCAGTGTGCTGCTTTTTTACAAATGCACTGAATACCATTTTCTCCTCATTTTTGCCTTGCATTTATCTTTATTTACGATAAATGTGCTTTATGTGTGCAAGTAAATAAGATCTTGACTCTGTCAGTTCTTTGGATATCATCCATCCATCCATTCGCTTCCGCTTATCCTTTTCAGGGTCGCGGGGGGCGCTGGAGCCTATCCCAGCTGTCATAGGGCGAAAGGCGGGGTACACCCTGGACAGGTCGCCAGTCTGTCGCAGGGCTAACACATAGGGACAGACAACCATTCACACTCACATTCACTCGCACATTCACACCTAGTGGCTTTGGATATCAGTGGGGGAAAAAACAGGCAGCGACGGTAGTGATGCATGTATGTGTGTGTGTGTGGTTTTGTGGGGCTGAGTGGAGCAGGATCTTTGTGTCTGTAAATGTGGGCATTAGAACATGGTAGAGCTTTCTTGAGATTTATTTGTTTGGGTAGCTACTGCACACATCATGCACAAATACTTTGTGATAAAACGCCTAACAGTGATACGTAAAAGGCTGTTTATTGTGCTATGTTCTTGGACAAAGCCTTGGGTAAGCAGTTCAATACAGCTTCATCTCATCAGACTTTGGCACAACCACCCCACCGAGGTGCACTAGGGACATAGAAGAGATGCTGTCAACTGTACACCATGGGAAGCAGGAGGGAGAAGGAGTGTTTGTCTTGTGAGGACACAGAGCAACAAGTCGCAGTAAGTAATTTGCTCCTTTTGCCACCTAATCAATGCCTCCTGAGCCACAGATAAACAAATGGGTTCCTCCTAAAAGGTCACGAAAGCCTTTACAAATTTCTGTGTTTACTGAGTTAAAGATCAATGTCATTCATTTTGCCACATAAGTTGGATTCCCTGTATGCACACAGACAGGCATATAATGCACATGTAACCACGCATGCAGTGTACATGCAAACACACAACTGAGTATTTGTGTGCAATCTTGCCTCCAAGGAACTATATCAGTGCCAGCATCTATCTTCTTAAAGGTGAAATGGGCAGAGCAGGCAGTGTGCTGTCAACTTATTTTTCAGAAACCATAAATTCAGTGCATAAAACTCACTGGAGTAAAACTCTCAAAAAGGAAAAGTACATTTTCTTTGCAGTCAGACAGCAAGATTTAAAGTGTCAATAAATGTTCAACAAAGCCTTTTCTTCCCCGTCTTTTACTGCAAAAGTGGAAACATTAATTTACATTTAATATTCATACAGGTATTGCCAAGTAAATAAATAAATAAACATGACAGCGGCACTAGATTCAATTTTAAATCATTTGCAGTAGATAAGTCAAGTTTTCTCTTGTGTTAAAGCCGATGCTCTTATGCTTCCAGTGGCTGTTGCAGTCAAGGGACATTTAATTTGAGGGTATACTGTACATTTAAGCATTATGTGTGAACTTTTCTGGGTGCCATGCTGTAATAGATTACTTCCACTATGATGTCAGCTGAAATGATAAAGTGTTATCATTCGTCCATGACCCGGTAATCAATCACCACATTCAATTTGAAGCTGATGACAGGGGAGGGGCCAGTGAACTAATGCCACGACGAGGTAAATTTAGGACACTCTTTCCTGTTGGCTGAATACAGATGACCTCAAGAGGATAATGTTGGAATCAATGTTGAGACAACAGTTATAGATTGTCTCTGCTACCACAGGGGGAATGGTCAGCCGAGACATGCTTTTACCTTATCGAATGCCAATGCAAAAGCTTGAATTGTGACTAAGACATTGTTTAGTTTCCTCCCTGTTCTCTCAACTTGGGACACTGATAATGATTTTCACTTTGACACAACAAGCCCTGTGTGTATATCATGAATAGAACTTGCGGTAGGGCACGTTCTACCACCTCAGCAATTACAGAAAAGTAAATAGTGACCATCAAACAGAGCTTTGGTTTCACAATTAGACAGTTTGGTAATGAAAGGCGTGATTCTCGACAAGAGGACAGAATGGTAGGAGACGACTCTGATGGGTTCATCTTTCTCATGACATCTCTCTCTCCCTCCCTCTTTCCTTAACTCACTATCTTACCATCGCTCCCTCTGCTTCATTTTGTCTGTCTGCTTTTCGTCCTCTCCAGCAGAGCACGGTGTAATCTCCCGCTCCCCTGTGGGTGCGGGGAGTAAATCAGCACAGCTGGATCACAGGCATCAATCTCAGGCAGCCCTCGGGATGGGCCACTTGTGAGCCCACAGGGAGGCATTTCCTCTTCATTTCAAATGAGAGACAAATGTTGCAGGGAGAGAGCAGCACACCACGGTAGGGGTTGCGGGAGTGAAGGTGAGTGAGGAGGAGGGTGGGCAGGGCTGACAAAGGTGGCGGTGGAGGGGTGGGGAGGTTTAGACAAGATTGGCAGAGAGCAAAAGTGACAGGGTGTGGAAAGGAGACGAGAGGGCGAAACAGGAAAGAAAGTATACACTGCAGAAAAATGTACAGTCAGCACTAACTCCCTGTCTACTAATGAAAAAGTGCTAGTAGTATGAGGTGATTTTACTTGTTTTCAGTGCAGCGGACTTTCTCCAAAACTGCAATGAAACTGAACGGCATCCATGAGCAATTCACCTTTATGGCACAGAGTATTTTAGTAGAGTGGGGGCTGGCTGCAGGAGATGGAGATGGATATGATCTCCTTTGCCCTCTCAGATGAGAAGGAGAGGGGCAGAATGTGAGTCAAATATACAGGACATATCCTACAGCACAGATCAGAAACCCCAAAATACACCAAAACAGCACTAAGTCTGGACTTAAATATCAACAACAAGATGACTGTGAATGTTTGTAAGTGAACAAAAGAATAGATTTTAAAGTTGAGCTTCAAAGTGTGGAGCTATTTTACTAATTTGACATCTTGTGTGTCTCCCGTAGATGGTCATATTTAGATTAGCAGTGACAGAAAATTGAACTTTTCATTAGCTTTTGTCGTTTTGGGCACTTTTATAACCCGGTGCTGTGTCAGTATAGATTAAATATAGTAGACATTAATTTCTGAGTGTGGTACTTTATGGCTTCAAAGGTTTTCTTTAAATGATGGTAATGCTACCTCACTTAATAGCCTTCATTATAATTAATTTTCATCATGAGGAAAAGTGACAGGGTTGATGTGGCACTGTAATAGCAAACTGCTGTTGCCTCATTTTGGCTAACAGTGATCTTCAGAAAGAGAGCAGGATGATGTTAGAACAAACTGCAACTGACTGAAGTTATTTTGACCTTTTGCTGAATCTGAGCAGGCTGTCATGTCTGTCCGTGCATGAGAGTCAGAATGTCCACACCACTGACAAGGGCATAGCTCTACATTAACACGTTATTGTTTGGAATGTGATTCTCATTATGAAAGCTTCTGGGGCTTCTCGCTGCAGTCGGCACATTTGATAGAAGAATTCAAGGCTGGCAATAAACTTTTAATGTAATTTGTTCTTTTAGAAAAGTGTTTCCAAACCTTTTGGTCACACTGTATATTATTTCTATTATTATGTTGTGAGAACTGGTGGTCTAATTTCCCAGCTGACCATACAAAATGAGCAAGTTCCATATTCAGTTTATGCAATAGCCACCAACATATAAATCACATAGTTTCAATATGATGCTAAGAAGGGACAAAAATAACTACTAAGCGGAAACAATGGCAACCACTGCAATGCGGTTTGTGTCATTTAAACTGATTAGGGATGTACAGTAAAAGTATTATTCTTCAAGGAAAGATGATTAAAAAAAGAAACACAACTCTTTACAACAACTATAGCCCATACATTGACAGGTAAACTATCCTTGAAAGTTATCTGGATGGTTATTTTAAAGTTGCTAATGGTTTTCAAATTGGTAAACAGTAAATAAATTGTGTTTGGTGCATGTTCAGCGAATATTTTAATGGGTGTTATAAAGTTTTGAAAATATTAACTATACCTATTTTCAAGTACAAAAGTTATGCTGGTCAAACATTAATGGAATAAATCACAGGTCTGTGAACCTAACGACACAGTTTCTGTCCTAACTTATTCACTGTTAATTTTTTACTTTTGCTGTGTGTTTGTTTAGATTTAACTACCTCATTTAAACCAGGTTAACAATAAGACTGTACAGTAGTTTGGGTTAAAATATGATAGGTAAGTTTCCCTGTTCCCTTAATTCATACACAAGGCAACGCACCAAAACTAAATACCACCTTGTATGTAACTCTACATCTTTCACTTAACAGCTTGATTTGCTGTCCTGGTAATGAGAACTGGTACACTGATAAGTAATTACGAAACCACAAAGACATTTGGCCATCACTAACAAATACAAATGACAATATTGTTGCATTTGACAAACACAACAGTATTGTCATCCCTATGTAGCAGGTTTATGAGAGAAACTCAGAAAGTCTTCTCCAAGCACGACATCCCAGTGTACTTCAGACCCACCCACACACTCAGACAAAAATTGGTTCATCCCAAAGACAAAACTTAACAATGTAGTGTATGCTGTACAGTGTAGCCGGGAATGCTCAGACCTCTAAGACCTTGGAGAGACCAAACAGCCACTTCATAAACGCATGGCACAACACAGAAGAGCCACCTGGACGGGACAAGGCTCGGCTGTCCTTCTGCATCTAAAGGACAAAGGTCACTCTTTTGAGGACGGTAAGACAGATGATTTGAAAGAGGAGTGAAAGGAGCTATCTATGCTCACTGTGAACGACCATCTTTGAACAGAGGCGGTGGTTTACGACATCAGTTTTTGAGATCCCTTCCCAGACGCCTTAACGCCCACTCACATCTGGGCCATTTAACCTCAGAAAATCACATGATAGGGTGGGCAAGGTTTCGCAGTCGGTTCACCCAAAACCTTGACTGATTGTGACCCAAGCCTGTTTTCACACCTTAGCTTGTGAGATTAGGTAGAGGATCAATAGAGGGTCCATGACCCTCTTGGGGACACTCCCATAGGGCTTAAAATCTCTTAGAACTGAAGAAGCTTCTCAGATGAGAGGTGAAACGTCTTCAAGAAACTTAAAGACTTCGACTTACACTAGAGACTTAACTACATTAACTATGATTCCAGTGTTTGTTAACATTAATAGAATAGATACTAGAGATGGACCGATCCGATATTACGTATCGGTATCGGTCCGATACTGACCTAAATTACTGGATCGGATATCGGAGAAAAATAAAAAATGTAATCCGATCCATTAAATATCACGAAAGCACCTCACAAAACTTGCAACACGCCGTAACTCACCTCAGAACGTATGCATCACGTGATAGAGCAGCTGTGGCATGCAGGACCTGTCGTGGTCTGGATAGCATGTGGAGCTTCGCTAGCAACCTGGCATTTCATCTCCGACAAAGTTATCCCCGAGAGAAGTAAAGCAAGTGTGTAAGTCCATCTCTGAATGTTTGTAAAGCATTCCCACGTTAAGCTTAACAAGCGACTGCCTCTCGCTCTCCGGCTGCTACTTCAATCGTGAAACTGCTTAAATCAGCTGATCGGCTTTTCTGTCGCGAGTCTGTCTCTCGTTTGTTTTTGGTCCACTTTGCGCCAGAAAGAGCAAACCAGCGGCTGAACAACAGCAGCACGTTTAAGCTTGATAAGCTGTTGTTAGAATTTATTTAATATTAATTTCTACTCAGGAGCTCCCTCTGCAGGAGGGGGAGATACAGGAGAGGTGGAGGAAGATCTCAGCCTGGGTGTTTATTGTCTTATGTAGTCTGGAAGATGAGTGGATGGTGGGGTGGGTGCAGTTTTCTCTGTGGTGGGGTTGGGTGGACTGTCCCGGGCTCTGTGGGGCCGGGCGGCGCTGCTGCACTGGGCCCGGTCTGGATGGGCCTGGGCCCCCTTTCCCTGGCGGGTCGCGGAGTATGGGGGTGCCTACTGGGGTCAGCGGGGGAGCTGGCCCCAGGGAGGGGTCACTTGCCCCTCCCTTCCTTCCCTCCCCATCTCCAGCTGCCTCCCTCTTCCCGCTCCACCACAACCACCCACACATGCAGGGCCTTGGAGTAGGGGTATGTCACCAGGGTGCAGAGGAGGCTACCCCCCCCCCCCCCCCCCCCCCCCCCCCCCCTCTGTCCCCTTCTGGCTGCCTCTGCCTCAATTTTATCCCACAACTTAGACATTCACATTACTCACACTCTCATTACACATACATATAGGATCTTGGGGTGGGCACGATACACGGAGTCCAAAGTACCATCAGGGTGTACACCCCACCCCTGGCATCGTTGCCCACCTCTCAATTTTAAATACACGTAGTATAGTAAGATGGAATTTAATTCCTTTCTTTAGTTTTAATTCAAGAATTGATTCTATTAAAATGAATGTATTGCCAAGATTTTTGTATCTATTTCAAACCCTACCAATAGAGATTAACCAAAGTCAATTTAATGAGTGGGATAAAATGTTATCTAGATATATATGGCAAGGTAAAAGACCAAGGGTTCGCCTTAAAACACTACAGCTGGCTAAGCAAAAGGGAGGATGGGGCCTCCCTGACCTCAGATATTATTATTTTGCAGCGCAGATGAGAGCAATAATATGCTGGTGTAACCAATCATACACTGCCCAATGGAAAACCATTGAGGAACAAATGCTGTCTATACCTATTCAGGCAACTCTAGCTGACAATAACTTACAAACCTATATAAAAAATACTGATAACATGTGGGTGAAAAGGACCCTTAAAACATGGAGAACTATTATAAAGGAATATAAACTCGAGACCAATATTACAGTTCTTAAATGGTGTGCTTACGACTCAGAGTTCAAACCTAATGAACTGGATTCTAGATTCAAGGACTGGACAGGTAAGGGCATAACAGCCCTGTGCAGTATAATGAAGGATGGAAAATTGTTCAGCTTTGACATGCTTAGAAAAACATTTTCATTAGAAAAAGAAGACTTCTATCGATATCTGCAGTTAAGGCACTATGCCGACACGAAGATGAGAAACGTAACAATGATAAACACACGCTTGATGGAACTGTTTATAAAAAGCTATAACTCAGAAACTATTGATAGAATTGTATCATGTCTCTATAAGGGTCTAATGGATTTGAAACCACATTCGACTTCATATATTAGAACAAAATGGGAGAAGGAAGGAGGGATAAAAATATTAGAGGAAGAATGGACGGCAATATGGAGATATCAGTGGATGTGTACCAGCTCACAAAAGTGGAGGGAATTTGGCTGGAAGTACCTAATTAGATACTTTATAACACCTTCTCAGAAGTCTCATTATGATGATAACCCCCCTGCTTGTTGGAGGAACTGTGGAAATCAAAGTGCAAATCATTACCATATTTTCTGGGACTGCTCAATCTTGAGGGATTATTGGAGAGAAATACATAATGCCTTACAGGATATCTTTAAACGTGAAATACCTCTCGAGAGTAAGACTATGTTCTTTGGATATATACCTCAGGAATGGCCTAAATATGATAAACATTTAATAAATATTTTATTGGTGGCCTGTAAAAAGAATATCACCAGAAAATGGTTATCCCCAGAGAGCCCAAACATAAGTACATGGATGGAAATCACAATGGAAATTTATAACATGGAAAAGATAACAGCTTCTGTTAACCACAAGCTGGAGAAATTTACATCATATTGGGAAAACTGGGTTAAATATATCACGCCTCATAGGCCAGATTTTACTATTACAAACCAATAATTATGATGTATGTATATATATTTATAGGATCACCCCATACCAACACATCCGTCTTTTTTTTTTTTTTTTTTTTTTTTTCTCTTTTCTTAGGTTTGTTAGTTTTGTTTTTTGTTTTTTGATTTTCGGATTATGTGATGGTTTCAATTACTTCTATCGTTGTAAGTATTCTTCCCTTATGACTTGGATGTAAATTAAAATACTATTTCAGTATTTAAGGCAGATAACCTAAGTATGAAGAATGCTTACATGATGTACATACTGTGAATGCCTGCTTTTGAAACCTTAATAAAAATATGAATTAAAAAAAAATAAATAAATACACGTAGACATTGAGGGCTAGCAGGAGGGACCATGCGCTTACCTGCTGCTCTCTGGCAGGTAGCTCCAAGCCCTCCTGGGTTTTAAATGCACCTTAGAACACACATGCATCAACATTACAATGAGCGGGTGGAGGGAGGTTTGGAGTCTTCTCTCACCCCCATTCTCTGCGACCTGCTGGAGCAGGGGGGCTAGGACTAGGAGGAGGAGTTGGCCGTCCGACTGCGGTCTGGAGTGTGGAGCCTTCCTGCTGCTGCGGAGTCGGGGCGGTCTGCCTCCCCCCACCGCAGGGAAAAGGGAAACACCACCTGGGTCTGGGTGCAGTTCCCCCCTCCAGGGGCGGGGGCACCTAGACCCGGTTTGTAGAGTACGCTTGGGGAGTGTGATCATGTGTACAACGTCTCTTTATGTCTGTCTCCACGTTGGTTGAGTGTGGAGTAAGTGCATATGAGAGCATGAGGGTGGGAATGGATGTTTGTATCTGTGTGTGCCTGTATGTCTGTGTCTATATGTCAGGTTGGGTGTCAGGCGCCACCTCTCTGGGGACATCTCAGGCCCTCCAAGGTTTGGAGGCCTATCTCCCCCTACCACCACTTCCCCTGCCAGTGGCGGACCCCCTCAGACATCGGTGCGTTGGTGGTTCTTTGTGTCCGGGGATGGGCGTCCAGGTACACACCGGCTCACTCCTTGGCGGCCGCTTATCGGGGCCTGGAGCCTGGGGCTCGCTCGGGCCACTTCGGAGGTGGGGTGCCCCCGGCCTCTCGGCCTGGGGCTCGGTCACTCAGGCGCAGCTGGCTGCCGGCGGAGCTCACGGGCGCGTCACTGCAACTCCCCCTGGCTTCTGCTCCGCGGCTGCTGAGTGAGCCCTCATCTGGGACTCTCCTCAGCTCTTTCCGGGACAGTGGCGCAGCTGCCCCTCTGTTGGTCTTCCTTGGTCTCTTGTGTTCTGGGGGCCTCTGGATGTCTGGAGTTTTGATCTCCTCCACACCTGCTTCACGCCCTGGAGGACGGGGCTGTGGCCCCCCCACACCCTCTAGCAGATTATTACATGAAGGAACCTTTTAAAAAACAAAAAACAAGCGCGTCCATGCTCACAGGTGTACACACGGGTGATCACACCCACAAACTACACCCTTTTTGGCTCCTACCTCAAAGCACACTGTGTTCTGTTGATCTTATGTGCTGCACAATAATGTTTAATATTTAGTATTTACTGTCATATTCCCATATATCATTGTGATGTTGTTTATTCTATTACTCTTGTTCTCTTCTGCTTGCTTTCTTTTTTCTTTCTCAGCAGGTGATCCAGGTGATTGATATATGCATTTTTTTTTTCTCTGCCCGTTCTGTTGGTTTTTGTCTTTTGCCCTTCTCCCCCGTCCCTCTTCTCAGCTGTTTCTCTTTCCCTCTTTCTTTCTCCCCTTCTTTCCCCCAGTCAAGTCTGTCCCGTATTCAGTAAGTGAAAATAAAATAAACAATAAAAGGTGAATCAAATGGACCATTACGGCAAGGCTGGGATGGTCAGTTTGGTAAAGTAAATCCGTTGGGCATCTTTCTTTGCCTTTAGACAACAATTCTGATGGCAAAAGAGCCAAACGGGACAGGCCAAAAAAAAAAAAAAAAAAAAATTAATTTCTACACCAGGATCTTTTTCTACGTAGCTGACGGCTGGTAACTGTGCAGGGGCGGATCTAGCAAAGTTTAGCCAGGGGGGCCGATAGGGCATTAACTGGGAAAAGGGGGCACAAAGACATACTTTTCTTTCTTATTCTCATTTAAAATGTCTAGCTTTTAATAAATAATTATCTGACACCCAAAGTTTTAATTTGATGTAAAATGAATAGAAGTCAATTACTGTACATAGTGACTATTAAGTCTAATATATATACCCTAGTAAGCTATAGTACTTTTTACTTTGGGAAGGTACCATCTGTGCAGTCTGCAATTTTGTTGAAGAAAGATGTTGAATCTATTTAATATTTCTTGAAAAATAATTGATTTCTGTGCATTTTTTTTTCACACTGCATCAAATTAAGGTTGATTACGTCGATTAAGCATCATGAGGTGGCGCGTGAGGGGTGGTTCCCTATTTTTTATTTATTTAATTTTGTTGTTGCTGGGAGTTGGAACCCTATTAGTTAGGTTGCTTAATATTTACGCTAAGTACTCTTTAAAATACCAGAATAGGGAGGATGGTGTAGGTCTAAGTTTATTAGATTGATCAGTATTGCTGAACTATGAAATATTTTTTTTGTATACAGGTATAACAGAATAGCTTTAGTGTAGTTGTTGTTTTAAACTTGAGTATGAACTTGCAGACTTGCAAAATGCAGCAAGATATTTTAAAAAACAGTTTTGTTGATTAAAAAACACTATATCGGATTCATATCGGTATCGGCAGATATCCAAATTTATGATATCGGTATCGGTATCGGACATAAAAAAGTGGTATCGTGCCATCTCTAATAGATACTAAGTTTAATTTACTATTAATTTATAATGGATGTATAAATTATTCATTTTATATTTAGTATAACATGCTCCATCCTCCCTCCGGTACATATGTTTAGTTGTACATTACTAAATATTAGTCAAATGACTTTGAACGTGCCATAGTTATTGATATGCAACAACCTGCCCACTAAAGAGTCCAACACTGAAGCAGAAGACAAAGTCACACTCCTGCCAACTAAGAACAGGAAACTGAGGCTACAGTTCACGACTGGACAATAGAAGATTGGAAAAACTTTTCATTTCTATGTATGAATCTACACCACAAAGAAATAACGCACTTAGTATTAGCAGAGTGTAACTAATAAAGTGGCCAGTGTGTGTGGGTAGATAGAGAGACATGGATGTAGTGGAGGACATGCAGAAGGTTGGTGGAACTGAAGAGGATGCTAAGGTTAGATGGAGGCAGATGAGCCACAGTGGTGACTTCAGCTAAAAGAAGAAGAAGAAGAAGACAAAAAGAATTATATAAAGGTGAAGCTCTTGAACCATGAAGAGCTCATGCTCTCATTCAGCTGCAGCGCAAGACAAATGGTGAGATGAGCCTGGGGTTCGGGATGGACAGGTTTAAGGATATTACGGTGGTAAATACCTATCTATTAACCCAAAGTCCCGAATTGGCAGTCAAGAGCTCTTCCATTTTACTGATTAAGAGGCTCAATATTTTATGGGTTGTCATCACATAGCGTAAATCTGCTCGGCGCTGTCATGCTCAGATCTTATATGTACACTGAGAAGATTTAGTGGTCCACTTTGTACCACATTTTTCATGTAAGACGCAACTGCTACATTGCTACCTTTGGAATGTGAAGGCATTGACCAAAGTGCTTTTAACTGCGACAGCACAAAGCGCATTTTTCTCAAGAGCCTTTTCAGCCTGAGCCCATTATCTGCAGTTTCAGTTTCTCCAGGTGAAATTTATTGAAGCGAGTTTTTTTCTTTCTTCTTCTTTCTCTTGGTCTCCCGTCCCTTTCTGTTTTCTCCTCAGCAATTTTTTTTCGTGTTTATAAAAACAAGTAAAAACAATGTGAGAATAACTAAAAAATGGCCACAGTGACAATTTGAAATGTAATTATTCATTCCAAAGATCCTTTTAGTCATTGCTGTTTAAAGCTTCTAGCTATTTACTATTTCAAATTTGATGTGAAGGATGTGATTTCATAATCCTCTACCAATAATAAGGAACATGACAATTTGCACTAACTAGTTCATTAACTAAGAGAAATGTTTGGAGAAGGAAAAAAAAAAGCTCACTGTTATTCATACAGTGGCATTTTAACATTTTCCAAAAATGCAGCCTTCAAAATCTAGATAGAGTACAGCTTTTCTGATATGTATTGTCTTTTTTTTTTCTTTTTCAACAAAGAAGCCGTTAGCCTTGGGTTATGCTTGTAAATCACCCAAATGACATTTGTGCAGAGACGCCCGACTCTTGTCACAAGCCTGAATTCTACAAAGTCTATTTTCATTTGTGAAGGAGTTCATTCTCCATGTTTTGAAGCTGTCTCCAAAGAGTTGAAGTGCTTCAGCGGCACAGCCATGGGATGTGTTGACAAGTCACACAAAGAGCATACCTGTATGCGGGAGATTAGACTCCTCGGCTCAGCAAACACTAGATGGGTAACAGTAAGCAAACAAGAGGTAAAGCCATTTTTCTAAAAGCGACATAATAATGTTCAGCTATTACAAAAATTGCATATGGATATAGAGGTGACTATGCACAATAAATAAGTCTTAAATGCCACAGTGTCATTTAATAAATAGTAATCTTTCATCTTCTACAGACAGTGAAAGGTAGACAGGGCAATATGGCTGCTATCAGTAATGAGTTCTGGTGATAACTTTGGACTTTAATGTGTGTTTAATTGGAAATTGGCTTCTCATAGTGGAAAACAATACCTCAACTGCTAAGCGTTTGCTGTGGCTAATGCCTTATACAATCCAACATTAGTTATACTTTGTAAAAATTGTGATGAATGCTTGTTTGCTAAATGCTGCCACTGTACCAATATTAATCCATCAGTTTCCCTGAAGCCTTGCCTAAATGGAAATTCTAGACAGGAGATTGTGTGTAATGCAGTGCAAGGCTTTGAGGGCCCTCAGAGGAATCACAACAGGCAAGCTGCGGGTTCTACGCTGAATTAATCAGCTGGTACAATCTGTGAATGAACAGTCATCCCGGTTTAGGAGGGGCCCCGAGCAGAAAAAGCACATTAAGGAACATTGCCTTTCTTTTTGTCAGTACATTTTAATGCCTTGGCTATATCTCGGTAAAACATATCCTCCAAAAAGCTCTCCATAAAACAGTTTCCCAGAGAGATCAAACTCGCCTTCTCTGAGTGATATTTACCAGTCACCCAATTATTTTTAGCATGCTGTCAATGTGTGCTACACTCTCAGAAATAGAGGTACGAGAGAAGAACATTTTTGTACCTATAGGTACATTTTTTTAAAATGTTCCCTTAAAAGTACAATACTGGTCTTTAAAAGTCCAGAAATGCCCCTTTAAAGGTACAATTTGAAATAAAGTACAAATCTGTACCATTTTGACCTGTACTGCAGTGACAGTGGCAGAACGTGGTAATGGGTCAGCATGGGAAAATCTGGATGGGCCTGGTTAATTGTAAAATTCATATGAGATGTGAGTGTGCTCATAAAAGCTACATGTTATAATCAAATCTGTTGGTCCTCTCCTCTGTACGTAAATTATCCTATGATGCAAAGAATATCTGTAACCTACCTTTGTGTAAGTTATGTTAAATTATATTTAAAAAAAAAAAAACACACAATGACATGCAGGCACAACCAAATGATGTTAAAAAAAACTGGTCCATTTCCATTTTATTAAGTTCCAGTTATAATTTTTTAACAAAAATGTTTTCTAAGCAAAATTTATCGCATCTAACTTGTTTCCCGCTCAAAGGGATTTTAAACAATGGAAGGTACACATTTGTACCATTTCACCTACTTAGTGGGATTTGGGATTTTCGAATATGAGAGCTGTAAGCTCTGTGCAGGGACACTGTCTGCAACCCAAGAATTGTTAAGATGATTGGGGAAACAGCTAATGATTTTTTTTGTCTCTAAATCTGATTATTATTATTTTCTGTACTAACTGATTAATCAATCTGTTTATTAGCTTTAGAATTTTTTGTTCAAGGGTTAAAGCACTTTACATTTATCTCCAGTCTGTGTCTTTAAACATGTCAAAAGTTTAAATCCTCAATGTAAAATGTCATTCTTTTGTCTATTCTGCTCTTTTCATTTCCAGTTGTGTGATGAGGTTGATTTAATGCATCCCTGCCAAGACAACATCTGTCGCCGCTTTAGCAAAAACTTCACTGCTGTTCTTCAAATGACCAAGGATTTGCCACTGAAGAAGGTCTACATGGAGGCAAGAGAGAATGCACTGGCTGAAGACATTACAGGTGCTAATTTGACCTCATACAAATAGTAAATTTTGTGACAATTCATTTGCTCTCTCTTCCAAAGATAATTGATGTACCATAGTGTCATGTGAAGAGCATGTTAATGGGAATTTGCATGCTATCAAAATCTAATGAAGTGCATTTGCATCTGTATGACCTAGGAATTGACTTCAAGGGGGCACTTCTCTTGCCATCCATCTTCAAGGAGAAGATAGAAGATTTCATCATCCTTGGAGAGGTAAATGCATGATGCATAGCCTTTGGCCACAAGTTTCATTCTCGGTGTTTTGTTGGCATGGAGCTGAATTCAGCTGCGGTTCAGCATCACAGCTAAGCTAATGTAGGGGAAACACTGCTGTTAATCCACAGTGCTGCTGTGCTCTTGGGTTTTGTCTGGTGTTTATATAGATAGATAGACCTTTATTGTCCCCTTAGGAAAATTCTTCTTCACAGGTACTGTCACTGTCAGGGGTGATTGCTTTTGCCCTTGAATATTATGTCAAACTTTAGCAGCTTATCAAACACTACCACAACAGTCATTGGTCAAGAAGCTTTTTGTTTGGAGTAGGGGCCATGTTTACAGGTTATCAGAATAGACAGTTTTGTTTTGCAGCAAATAAAGAAGGTAATTTGAGGAATCTGTTGAAAATCCACTTGGCACATATTGCTTAAACATACTGTATACTAATGTTTTTCTTCCTCTTCTGCAGAATACTCCCACGAGTCCATACCCAACCATTCGAATGAAGGATAAGAGTTGGACAACTGCCCTCTTAAGACAGTGTCGCTGTGTTGTAACAGTTGAAGGAGTGGATGTTTGCTCGTGCCGCTCGCTGGATGAGGCCTACATCTCAGCATTCTCCACCTTCTTCGTGTTCAACATGACCTACCCTGCATACTTCAAGAAAACACTTGTCTTTCTTCAGAACTGCATTGTCAACATAGGAGACCAGGGAGACAAACCCCTGCCAGTAAGTGTCACCAGGGTACTTAACCAACATGGTCCTCTTCGCCCTTTGTGGTGTATGGGATATGAAAGCAAGCATCAATATTTCAAAAATCTAGCGAGTAAATGCAAAAACTTTGTAAACATCACTGCAACTCTTAACAATCGTCATCAAATGAAACAGTGCTGGGAGTTTTCTTCAGATAAGTTGCTTGTTGACTTTGAACATTCACTCAGCACAAGTGTCAGTGTGCCATTTTCATCTCTGCCAGGTGACTTACAGAATGCTCTGGAAATGAACAAAAGTTTTACAGATGTGCATTTTCAGGATAAAGTGCTTCAGTGTGTGTCTGCTATATCTGTCAGCAGTGTCAAATATGAACTTGAGGATGTTTTTGTAGTTGGCCATGTACACACTAAAGCCATACCTATATTCCTTAAAATCAAGTATATTTTGAATGTTGATACTTGTTGGGTATTGTGTGGGAAACTGTTACTTCCTTGCACTTATGAATGTCATTTCCATGCTTACCAAGTGGCAGTTGACAATGACTGGATCCTGTTCAATCCAGGAAATGAATTAGACTTTCAAGCTCTAGACACGTATTTAGTTGATGATAGGCTGTTTGTGTCCTTGAGGTATTCTGTGTGACGTGATTGCAAGCACATTTTCCATTGTGTTCAGGTGTTTAATGTCTTTATGTGATTGTTTACTTTTTTTTTTTTTTTTTTTAAATGAATGTATTTTTCTTGACATGTCCTATGGCAATATACGAATGTAATCAAGGATGTATTTCTGTGGTTGTTTAAATGCTTTGATGTGATTGTATTATCGAAAATAAATGGTTAAATAACCAAATATTTTGGACTATTGGGGGTACATTTTTGTCTCTTTAGGTACGAAATAGGTTGTCGCTGGGGGGGTACCCTCATAGGTACCCTATTGTACCCTTTTCAAGGGAACATTTCTGTACTATAGTTTCAAGGTATATTTATGTCTTAGGAAAGTACATGATTGTACTTCAGATGGTACAATTTCATAAGGTACAAAAATGTACCAAGCCTAAAGGGTACAGAAATGTCCTTCAAAAAGGAACACCCCCAGCGACAAGCATTTGTACCCTTTTTGGTACACTTTGGTACCCCTATTTCTGAGAGTGTACACACACCCACGTACCAGGAGACAGGGTTGTGGAGGGGTGTTTGATTGCGGCCTTAATACAGGAACCTTTGCGTCAGATGCAACAGCTGTCAAAGGAGCAGCTCCCTTCATTAGCAGTCCTTCCAGAGTGTTCCAGCAGCTCTGCACCAAAAGCCAAGAGTTGTGCTGGAAAATGCTCTAATCTTACAGCAAGGAATGATGGGGAGAGAGAAAGAAATAGAAGATTTGGAAAGGATTTAGGCAGGGAAAAGATTAGAAACCCATATCGGCCTTATCGTGCAGCCTCCACACTGGGGAGTTGAATGAAGCAGCTGTCAAATTTGAAACATACAAAAGCAGTAATCCTACAGTAAACAGAATGCTGGGTTTTAAATACAGCAAAATCCAGAGAGGGAGAGAGAGAGAGCAAGAGAGCAAGACTCTATCTGCATCTAAACAGCCTTCCTATGGTGAGTGCACTCTGCTAGGGTCTTCCAGTACACGGGCTTGACTGTCAGCACTGGCAGGAGATAGCTGGCCACATGGGGAGTGGGTGAGAGTGAGAACGTGCAAAGTCTCCCACAGAACAGGACATTTGGAGACTATTGATGTGTCATCATGAGTGACAGAAGGGTCCACAGTTAAGTTCAAGAGAGGGTTGTACATGGCCTGACAGTGGAGATTATTTGAGTACTCACCACCCTCTGTGACCCCAGTAGAGCAAAAGTGATACAGCCCGCGGAACAAAAGCGCAGGGGCCTGAGGTAGCCAATTGAGGAGATATCGTGTTGTCCCTCTACAATTGCTATTTAAAGTGGCCTTTAGTAACAGAACATTAGGAGGTGTGTGTTCACGCACATGAGTATGTGAAAGTGTGCATGATTTATTTATTTATTTACACTATTGACTGTGAAAATCAAAAATTAGAATACACTGCCTCATATAGGGCATATGAGGCAGTGTATTCTAATTTTTGATTTTCACAGTCAATAGTGGATTCATTAACTAAGAAAAAAAAGTATTAAATGCAGTGGATATTTTTCATACTTGCTCATCTTTCTCATCTTTAATTTTTCAGTCTCTGTGACTCATCAGCCACTGATATTATCTTGGATGATTGTGAGGTCAGATAAAAATAATGCATGGACAGAAAGACAAAAGTGCAAATACTTAAACTCTCCTGCAATTATTTTCATCTATTTTTTTCACATCTTTAGCTTTGAGCACCTTTGCACCTTTGCTTTAATATTAAACGTACTCGGGTAGCATAATCAACAGTAGAAATATTGAGTTGATAAAAAAAGAAAGACAAAAAGGGGGAAAAAAAGGTACTGAGGAAACAAAGAAATGTAGAGATGTAATGATAATAAAAGTAGTGGCTCTTTAGAAAGCTTTTTCACATCCACACTCAGAGGCCGCAGCGACAGTGCTACAATGATGTCAGTAGTTGAACTGACAGTTTATTGCCCCATCCCAGGAATACTTAATCCTTTTTTTGGAGCACATATTTCTAAAAGTTTCTGTCCTGGTTTGACAGTATGCATAGCAAAACAGAGTTCCATTACTGGCCATTATTTGCCATCTTTTATAATACTGAAAATACATGCATACCATATGCCCTCTTATGCTATATTCTCTACAGAAATCTCTTTCATTATGCGTGGTTGAAAAAGAACCAACACCATTATCATAGAAAAACACATTTTTTTAACCTCACTGCAGAGCAAACAACCAGGCAACCAATCAAACCTAGCATGCTAAATGCTATAGGCACCATGGCTGAACTACTGCACAGGCAGAATATTAAGTTGTAATCAGAGTTGGTGACCCTTTGAAGAAACAAACTCTACTTCATGCCTGTGCAGGAATTAAAACATTTTGCTCACAGAACACAATTTGAGTTTCTTTTGTATGCGTAGAGAAATGCCTTCAAACCACTGATTTGAAAGACATATTTGTGGGACTAATGGGGCTGTGGCCCAGCTGTGTCAAAACAGCCCGCAGACACGCTGCTGTGCGGTTGTTCGTGATTACTGAACAGGTCATTTATATATGCATATTCAGCAGCGCGTTTGATACCCCTCTCGACTTCTTTGGCCGATTGCTTTTAAAGCAGACTTGCGCTGCTTGGTATGCAACCCACACAGGCTCTCCTTCAGGGCATCATCAGTGGAGGCTGAAGTCTGATGAGGAAAAAGAGAGGGTGAAGAGAAGGAGAAAGAGAGAGAGAGGGAAAAAATGAAAGAGAAAATTCTTTACACAGCGTACCAGAGAAGGCACAGCATTTCCAAAAGGCGTCCATGTTTGGACCACAGTGTTTTGATTTGAACTATAGCTCAAAGGCAAACGGCTCCTTGGTCTCTCATCATACCAGTCATCGATTGCTGAGTAACTTCTGGCACCAATCTCCGACAACTACTTAACTGGTACACAAAACCATATCTTTCTGTGTTTTATGGCAGATAGCATCTGAAAATGAGTACCTTGGTTGCCTTTATCCTTCCTAACTTCACCTCATAACTCCTTTGGGAAATGCGGCAAGTTGATTTGCCATTTCTGAGCCAAGGCCTTAATTATGTACTAAGTCATGGCTGGCACAGAATTCTCATCTCCTTCTGCCGTATTTGGCCGACTCCCTGTGCTGTGCGTGCAGATTGAGTACTGGATGCAGTGTGGATGCAGTTTGGACTTGGGCCTTGATGGTCTCCAATCAATCCTGATGAGAGAAATTTGAGGTCATTGCTGTGGATGTTCGCAGTCCCTGCACAGCGCATACCTCCACATACAGTAGAAAAATCTCTCTACAGCTTCAAAGGCTATGCATCTATAATGACATACTGAACTAATAAAGGGAGTCAATCTGTTTTGTAAATCCCACTTGTGCAATTTTAGAATTAAAGGAAAATTAGAGTGGAGGAATGAAGAAAAAAAAAGCAAGAAGGGGAAGAAAGAAATAAGATTGCCTTCAATTGCCAGAAGCTTTCCAAAAACCCTTTCTTTTTTTCCCTCTCTTTCCTCTCGCTCTCCCTCTCTCTCTCTCTGAGCTTATTGGTATCTTATTAGATATGTCTCTGCCATACAAAGTTATTGTGCTGGGAGTCTTTTCAAGGTTCAAATCCCAGCAAAGCCTGTAATAATCTGTCAGCTGAAGGAGATACCCCTACAGACAAGGGCCTCCTAATCCACATAGATCAATAGCTGTCTGACTGGCTAACTCCCCAGTCCACTGTACCACTGTCCACCCAGTGACAGCCTCCTGTGGCTAGTGTCTCCCTCTCTGCCGCTGATCACATTCTCAAACTCTGAGTAGGCTATCACGAGGTTAATGAGTGGGATAATGGAGACATATTAGAGTCAATATATGACCTTTGGATACGGGTCAGGAGAGGCACTACGTAACACAGCCAATAAGCATCACTAGAACTAATAGGACCTTTATGGAATGCAGGCTTTCCAATTACATTGCATGCTTCAGCACACATCTGCATAAAGCTGTCCCGGTTTGTCAAAAAAACAGAGGATTTGCCACAAGATCCAGCAATTTGAGTTGTAATTTTCCTACGTGGAATGAAAACAACATTATATGGCAGGTCTCGTATTTTTAATGTGGTTGAGAGTCTCTGGACTGACAGATTTGCATCTGAGTGAACTAAAATGAACTTAGAGGAGAACTGTATCTCAGTATCACCCTCCTTCATAAAAGACAAGGAAAAATGCATGCTGTCTTTCTTTCCTTCTCTCCTACCATCCTCCAAAAACCACAATCTCTCTTTCTGTCTGACTCCCTTCAGTTCTCCCAGCTCGAGGACAGAGCAGACAGTCTATGCCAAAAGAGATGGACTTGGAGAACGGTGAATGACGGTGATTTCATTCATTAGATTGTTGAGATCACTGCTAGATTATAACCTCTGACAACGAGCTGTCATCTTTGAGACAGGAGACCATTGGTATTTTTGGTTCTTAATATGGCTATCTCCTGGGATGTCCGAGCCAATCTTGGCTGTAATGAGGGGCAGACAGAAGTGAGGAGCAGTACAGGATATTGTTCCTTCAGGCTGGTTAGCCTGCTTTATAAATCAGTTGTATGGTGAGTGAAGACACATGTCAAGTGCTCGCAGTGCTGTGGAATAGAAAATTGCATCATGACACGTCTCATATTTTTACTGAGAGCGACAGCAGTACCCAGATGAGACAGTCATTTTTTAGCATCATTTATGAGTGTGTGTACATTTTCATCTTGTAAGTCTAGGTACTTCGACACATCACTGATGTACTTGCAACAAGTAAATAATATTCCCCAAATGCCCCCAAAGTTCCAATAATACCTTTTCAAATATAGAGACCAACATAGTTATCGTTAAAATTAAGATATACACTTTGTGGTAGTTCGAATCATTTACTCCTCTGATGTTTTGAAAGTCAAAAGCAGCTCACATAATGCATTATCAAGAAACAATAAACACTAATAGTACTGTGAAAACATCTGTTGAGAATGTGTGAAATGTACATTTCTAATACTGGAGATTTACCATATATTTTGAGTTTTAAAAAGTGTGTTTAAAATACCGTTCTATGGCATTGATATTACAGTACACTATTTTGTTTATTTGGCGTCGGGTACAGAGAATTTCACGGAGGTCATGAAATTCACAGCGTCAGCTCTCTGGGGAAGAAATTGACAATGCAGTGGAGAAGAAAACTGATCTATTTTGCTCTAGGTTCATCTACACAACATCGCTGTCAAAGGATAAAGCTTCTGCTCTACGTATGCATGTGGACCTCACTGGATATCTGATTGCAAATATTCAAATATGTGAACATGTCTATGTTTCTGTCAAAGAACATTATTTGTAACACATAGGAACAAATTGTCAAGTGATTTTAACCCACCCCCCCTCTCCAATTAACCCTGTTGCAAGCCCTTGTTCATTCCTGACTTGGTGTAGATGTACATTTGTAACAAATGTTGTGAATTTTTGATTTGTGGCTTGAGGCAGTGGATTTCATATGCAAGCTTCAGTACTGATTATTTTGGAATAATCATTCCATTACACGAACATGTCTCCAAGGCATACTGTGTGTTGTGTGTTTCCTCAAAGTAAATATATTTTTATCAATGCAATAGTTTCAAACAGAGTAAAATATGAATTTCCTCCAAGCAATGAAAAAAAATTATCTGAAGGATGGTCCTAAATGAGGAAATGCCCACAACAATTTAAAACCTACAATACTGTAGGGGTTTGCTTTATCACAGCAAGAAGATGCTGTTAGGAAAATCATTATTCAAATTGTGTAAACAACTGATTAATGACAGACGATAACTGAACGAATTAAAACAAAAACAACTAGTTCTATGTTATCACACTATTATGATATTTGTAGGGTGTGCAGATTATGAGCATCTTTGGTAGTTTACATGCTAATCAACATTTATTTACCGTACCAATAGCAACTACATGCAGAGCCATGGCTACAGTGCTATAAGGCGTAATGAGAGTGGCTTGCAGTTCAAAAAACACAAGAGCAGAAAGGCCTTAACTTCATAAGCACAGCATGACTACCGTCTCATATTTTATGATTCCTGACACAGCTAAGGGGAAAGACATAATAATATACATATTTCATAAAGAAATAACACAAAAAAAGTCTTCTTAGCCTTGAAGGAAAAAACAAAACAAAACAAACAAACAAGTAAGAAATAAAATTGAATAGAATAAAACATGAAATATGAAACACTACATGCGAAATTGCATACAAACATACATAGTGTTGTAAAAAAGAAAATATACTCCCTTTCAAATCAAATAATTTCTGTATCAGGGTATAATAAAAAATTATCTGGTCCTTATCAGGTCTTAAAATTAGGCAAATGAAATGTCAGTTGAACCATGATGTACCGTGATTTACGCTGTGGCATTATCTTTTAAACAAAGAGCAAAATTGTCTCAAAAATAAGTATATCCCTAATAATTCAGAGAAATTAAGAGGGTAAGTAGCAGCCAGGTGCTGCTAATCAAATACACTTGATTAATTGACCGTAAGCACATGTAAACATCTCAATCAAAGAAGTTGAAGAAGTCTGCTGGAAATATTCAAGTGTGTGTTAATAAAATGCCATGGAGTAGATGTTCCAACAAATTCACCCCAAGGTCGGTCTGTGCAAGAGAAACTATGTAGACTGCAGTTGGCATGTTAAATGTTAAAGTTCATGACGATAAAATTAGAAAAAAGACTGAACAATATGGCTTGTTTGTATTGCCAGGAGAAAGCCTCTTCTCTGTAAAAATAACATGACAGCAAGACGTAGATTCAAATCTGAACAAACAACAAGACTTCTCGTAGAATGTCTGTCGGACAGATGGTATCAAAGTGGACGTGTTTAGCCATAATCCACAGATGTGATGTATCACAACAAAACAAACACAGCATATCATCACAGACAGCTCACATAAACTGTCACGCATGGTGATGGAGGGGTAATGATTTGGGCTTGTTTTGCATCCACAGGACCTGGGCACCTTGCTGTCATTGAACTGACCGTGAACTGCTCTGTGCACCAGACTGTTTTCAAATCAATTGTGAGGCCATCTGACAGATTTTGGGCCAAATTGCATCATGCAAGAGGATAATTATCATATGCACAAAATCAAATGACTGAAAAAAAAGAAGAAATCATGATAATGGCCCACTCAGTCCAGACTTCAGACTGAAATGTCATGATGGGATGTTGAAATTTCATGTCCTGGTGCATAAAACCTAAAAGATTCTTACATGATGCAATTTAAATTGTAAATATAAATTGTAAATTCATGCCATTTATATACATATATACAGTGGCCTGCAAAAATATTCGGCCCCCTTGAACTTTTCCACATTTTGTCACATTACAGCCACAAATATGAATCAATTTTATTGGATTTCCACATGAAAGACCAATACAAAGTAGTGTGCACGTGAGAAGTGGAACGAAAATCATACATGATTCCAAACATTTATTTACAAATAAATAACTGAATTTTGGCAAAAAAGTTCCATTTTGGTTTCATCTGACCAGAGCATCTTCTTCCATATGTTTGCTGTGTCCCCGACATGGCTTGTGGCAAACTGCAAACGGGACTTCTTATGGTTTTCTGTTAACAATGGCTAATAGTTGTCCTATGGACAGATTCCCCCACCTGAGCTGTAGATCTCTGCAGCTCGTCCAGAGTCACCATGGGCCTCTTGGCTGCATTTCTGATCAGCGCTCTCCTTGTTCAGCCTGTGAGTTTAGGTGGAAGGCCTTGTCTTGGTAGGTCTACAGTTGTGCCATACTCCTTCCATTTCTGAATGATCGCTTGAACAGTGCTCCGTGGGATGTTCAAGGCTTGAGAAATCTTTTTGTAGCCTAAGCCTGCTTTAAATTTCTCAATAACTTTATCCCTGACCTGTCTGGTGTCTAAATCCAATCGAGAATCTGTGGCAAGATCTGAAAACTGCTGTTCACAAACGCTGTCCATCTAATCTGACTGAGCTGGAGCTGTTTTGCAAAGAAGAATGGGCAAGGATTTCAGTCTCTAGATGTGCAAAGCTGGTAGAGACATAGCCTAAAAGACTGGCAGCTGTAATTGCAGAAAAAGGTGGTTCTACAAAGTATTGACTCAGGGGGCTGAATAATTACGCACACCCCATTTTTCAGTTATTTATTTGTAAAAAATGTTTGGAATCATGTATGATTTTCGTTCCACTTCTCACGTGTACACCACTTTGTGTTGGTCTTTCACGTGGAATTCCAATAAAATTGATTCATGTTTGTGGCTGTAATGTGACAAAATGTGGAAAAGTTAAAGGGGGCCGAATACTTTTGCAAGCCACTGTATAAAATGCAATAGTATTTGTATTTGGTTAGCAAAGCCTTGTGACAATCGACTCTCAATTAGTAAGTATAGGTTAAGTGTATCTGTTTCCAAATAAGATCAAGGCTATGTAGCAACATATACCTGACATGTGGTTTGGAGTGTTTGAGTGGAAAGCACAGAGATTTTGCAATGCTTTCATCAGGGTCCGCTCTGGCCTCTCTGCAGCGGCGCTAAATTGAAACTCTGCAGGGACACAAAGACTGTACAAATCACAATCACACAATCTCATCAGTGTAATAGATTGGGGAGGAGGTAAACCAGAAACTGGCATAAAATTCACTGCAAAAGCCACAGGTGCCCCAACAAATATGCACAACCCCCACTGAGGCCACATGAAGCATAGCTGAGCTTATACTTTGTATGTAAAACAACGCTTTGCTGAAGAAAAGGATGCATATTTACCTACTCCTATAGATAAGTAAAAACTAAATATAAACTGAAAGGTCATGCTGTATAGTTGCAACAAGCAGAAAAAGACTCAGTTCAAATTGAGTGCTGCTGTCTGTCTCTGGGGGCAAACCAAACCAAATATTTCTCAATTCATGAATTAAAACTTATTCCTCTCTCACTCTCTCCATTCCTGCCCTACGTTGAAGGCTAGATGATGAATTGGCCAAGTGTGAGCATGTGACGGGAACTGCATTGTTCATGGACGATCAACCCTTGCTGAAAAGTCTGGGGCAATGATGTGTTAGCACATCCTCCTGAGATGAGTCACCCTGATGCCTTCTGACAGGCCTCATTCCACTAGTGAGCGAGGCTAACCAGGAGTGCGCCTTAGCCCCAAACACATGCTTCAGGGTAGACTCCATCTGAGAGCAAAGGAAGGGAGTTTAAAAATAACCAACAGAGAAGGTGTCGCAGAAAGACAACATGAAAGCATGCAAGCATGGTAGTCGGCTGCCATTGAAGCAGAACTGTACACCAGCCTAGAATGAGCAAAGGAACTTTATTAATTTGTTTTGTTTTATTCAGACAGAATAAAGTTCAATGAAAATGTTATCCCAACAGTGACGCCTATTCGAATAATATACATGACATGTGTAGCAAAAGCTAATCCACTTGTCAATTCAGAGAACTAATAGTGCCATACATGTGACTTTTCACAGCTTTTTCCATCAGCTCAAACAATATCATCATGTTGGAGGGACATATGAATGGCATTTTCATAAAGCAGCCCGGATTAATATCTAATCTTTCATTTTGAGGGGGATCAAAGACAGTCTCACAATTATGGCTTCCTTTTTTTGGTTATAAAAAAATCGCCTATTTTTGTTATTTAAAGCAGAAAAGGTAATGGCCATCAAATGCCATCAAATGCCATCAAATGTAACTGCCATCAAATGTAACAGAGAACCATTTTAAGAAAACCAATATAGCAAAGTTTATTTTAAGATTGCATGAACTGAATCTTACAGTGGAAAATTCTTTGTTTTCCTTTTTGAAAGCTGCTTGTCTTTCACACATATCTTTAAACGTGTTAATCCTGATTGCTTTTGTGGTCCCGTGAAGCTGTTCTTTTGAGAACCCAAATATAGAGCTCCGCCCATGTCTCTTCTCTCTTCCATGAGTTCTTATCATCTCACCAGACTGTAGGCAGAAAACCAACATCAGAAAGAGTGCTCGTTTGAAGACCTGCTCTCTGCTGTCATGCTTCATTGTGGAGAGATATCTGTCCATTTCCTGTAAAAAAAATAAAAAATAAAAGTTTACGGTTCAGTTGGGATGCGTGGACCTGTGCCTCAAGCTTGGCATTACCCCCACCCACCCGTGCCTTTCTGATATCTTTGTGGTTGGTTAGTTGAACTTTGATGGAGAGGGAGGGGATGTACTAGGAGGTGCTGGGGTAAGAGGTTGGCTGGGGATGAACTGACAGGTTATTACTGGCTTTGTGGGGGATTATTCCATAAAAGCCCCCTCAGCCCTGTGGCCAGCATGGCCACAACCCCCACAAATAAGATAAAATAATCTCTGTAAAAGTGGTCTGAGAGACAGGGAGAGGGACTGTCAGACAGTTAGGCAGAGACAGATACCCAAATACCCTGGTGCTCCTGAATGAGAGAAAAATCTTCAATCTGTCCTAATTTTTTTGTTTCCTTTTTTTCTGAAAAAAACTGTGCCTGGGGATATGTCAGTTGGAATGAGATTAAACTCCCACAGTATAGAGATGGAAAACCAGAGTGGAACACATCTAAAATGCTTAGAGCTCCTGTTTAGAGAAGCTGTATTCTCTCTTCTGGTTCAACAGATGAGAATCTGACTCATGTGGGCTGTTGCATAAGCAGGTGCAATCATTATCAGGAACCTAGTTTGGTTGGAGGACACTATAATGCTGTAAGACGCAGGTCCACAATTTACACTGTAATTTTGCTGTTCAGTCGGGGACCAAGAACATAGAGACTGGCATTTATTTTTGATACCTGAAATTGAAGATTGAAGCACAGTGGAAATAAACAAGGACCGGCATAAAAACAATCGGGCATTTTAGAGGAACTTAAATATCAAAAGAATGTAGTCATTTATTTCTGTAATTTCCTCATATGGGCATACACTTTTTTAACAATAACTTGTTTTCTGGGATTTCTTTTACACTCACTCAGTTTTAGGAACGTGGTGTAAACAACTGTGCTGCTGGTGTGGAATCAAACATCAAAGACATGAGAATATACATGCATGTACATATATAGACATATATATTTTTAGCCAATATTTTCACCAATATTTTGATTAATTTTGTGGATTCCTAAAATTACTTAAAGACTAGGTATCTGTATTTCCTATCTGGCTCTATATATTATGGTTATTATTATTTTTAGTTGTAGTAGTGGTAGTATGAAAATGGTATGCTAAATACTGTCCTATTTGTTACCTTATATTTCCTTCATTCCCTACAATTTAGTAGAAGATTATATATTAAATCCCTGAAATGTGGAAATGTGTGGCTGAGATCAGGACTTTCATATTATCTCCTAATTCAGATAATATGAGTTTCAGCTGGGTCCTACATGCATATATTAGTAACATACCCATATAACAAACCCTGTACATCACAATATTATAATAATGCGTTTGCAATAACGAGTTTAAAATTAGGTTTGTTAACAAAGGAATAATGTCCCATGAGGTGCACGTTATTAGAGATTAATGAGCCAACAGGATATCAAACAGGGATGATTTGCATATTTCCATGAAAATTGCTATCAAAACAGGACAAACCATAACCTAGCGACACCTGTGAGTGTTGTCACAAATACCTGGAACAAGTATTGCCATGTCATAAGATTATAATGTAATGAAAACACGGCTCAGTAAATAGTGTGAACCTGGGGACGTGTATCCACATCTGCTGAGCGCACAGAGTTCTGCAGCTCAGCTATGCACCAGAAAGATCCTGTTATGCTAGCAAGATTCAAAGCCACTAACACTGGTTGGTTGACGAACAATGAATGAAATTAAACAGGATTTTAAGAAGATTGGCATTTCCCCGACAAATCAATTTCATGACTGTCACCAACGGCTGATGAGAGATGTGTACTAAAGCGAGCAGAATAGTGAAAGGGATGTGATGTGTGATGATTGTTTTTGTGATAATTTCCCATGGCTCAAACTTGCAACAGAAAAGGAACAAGAACATTACAAGTTTACTGATTTTTTTATTTTTTTATTTTTTTATTTTTTGCTTTAAATGTTGCAGGGAAGTTGCAAGGAAATAAGTCATGTGGTGTGTACTTGGATATCTGAGCCATATACCTGTGTGTGTGTTTGTGGGGAAGGGAAAACTTTCCAGCTCTGCTCTTTTTATGCTCTTTGCCACAATCAGCCGCTGATGGTCTGTGTCACATGGCCTACAAAGACAGACTGACAATAAACCAGAGTCTGAGTCTGATAGAGACTCTGGCCAGCTGACGCCAGACAAGCGACCAAAACTTAGATGCTTTAATCATCAACACTGGCAAAATTTGTTTACCAGTTTTACTCAGGTTACCATAGTTACAACTTCATCAATTCCCTGGCTCACCAGCACCTCTCCCAGCAACTTGGGCTTCTCACAATTAAATGAGCCTGATCAAGCGATATTTAAAATGCACCACTATTTAAAACGCAAAGGAAAAGCAAATCAAGCACTCTCTAAATTAGCACCTCACTATGATCCAGTTACAGCTGTCTCTTGCTTTAGGTGTCCTCTAGATGACCACAAATTTAGCATAAACGATGTTAACCAAAAAGAAATAATATGCAAAGAGTGCTGTAGTTACACTTCAAATCAACACAAGTAATCTGTTCAAATGCCTGAAACCCAGTGTTGGGACTAACACGTTATTAAGTAACGCGTTACAGTAACTACGTTATTATTGTGGTAACGAGCACAGTAACTAGTTCTTATGTCAAAACCAGGAACGCGTTACTCGTTACTGGGATTTAGATAGGCTCGTTATTCGTTACTTCGTGTGGTGGCTATCGCGCAGCTTCCATAGATTCAATAACATTAGCAAGTGGTGGAGGCCAGCAGGTGGATGAGGGAAAGGGGAGGCAAGAGGAGAGACCCGAAGTGGCCGCTGGTCCGAGTGTCAGGTGAACTGAACTTCAGGTAAGAAGTTATGACCTGCAGTCTATCTGGGTCAGATATAAACCAAGTTTAGGTGGAGTTTATTTTCGTTGTGCTGACTTTTTCGTACTGCGTACTAGCTAGCATGATGGAGTTTCTATACAGCTGGGTGGGTGCTATGTTACTGATGTTGAACTTTATTTTGTTCATAAGGTTAGTTAGTAGAGTTTCCAACCATGCCCTAAAAAACGGAATCGTCTTGTATTCAGAGAAAATATTTCGCGTTTGGTATTGAGGTGAAAAGGAACAGTTTGTCCCGGACTTCAGCTACAATGAAAAAGACACAAAGCTGGAGTTATTCTGTGTCTTTGCTGCACAGCTGCCTCTTCTTTTCTCATTCTCTCACCCTCCCTCTCCTGTTTCTACTTCAATCATTAAACTGATCAATGATCAGCTGATCGGCTTTTCTCTCTTGTTTGTTTATCGCCCACTTTGCGCCAGAAACCAGCGGATGTCGCGTTAAACAACAGCAGCACGTTTAAGCTTGATCAGCTGTTGTTAGAATTTATTTAATATTAATTTCTACTATCAGCTGATGTTTGCTGGAGCCACAGCTGTAAAAGCTGCTGGTCATTATGTCGGTTTGGTTATCCGGTGAGAGGGAAACATGAGGATGAAACCAGGAGATGTCCTTACTGAATCATCAGAGCTGACAGCTGGTAACTGTGCAGGGGCGGGTCTAGCAAAGTGTTGTCAGGGGGCCAGGTAGGGCATTAACAGGGAAAGGGGGGCACAAAGAAATACTTTTCTTTCTTATTCTCATTTCAAATGTCTAGCTTTTAAAAAATAATTATCTGAGTCTTACAACAAACGATTGATAGATTGATACATATATACCATCAAGACAGTGTACATCACTGTCACAACAGTGTTTGTTTTCATTCAAAGGCTTTATGATTTTTCCTATAATGGTGGGCAGTCTCTAGTCAAAATGCCCGGGACGATTTTTTGTCCCAGTCCAGCCCTGTATGCAGCTCATCTGCAGTCTGGTGTTACCTACATCTTCCTATTCAGAAGGCAGAATTTCCGAGTTCTGAGTACAATCGAAAGCACCACGACTGCAGGTTTTGCGTTGGATGTAAAAAGCAGGCTAGAATCATGGTGGCGGTCAACGACGGTCCAGGCGTGGAATTTCTCTCGTGGAAATATGCACATTATCTTTTCCTTTCTATTGGTAGGTGGCACAGTGCACTTGTAGCAAGTAAGCAAGCTTAGAAGACTGGCAATCTTGCTGGGTATCCAGTTACGGAAGCAACACGTTAACAAGAGAATTCTGAGTAAAACCAAAGTTACTTTCCCTAGTAACTAATTACTTTGAAAGTAACGAGTAACTTGAAGTAACTGAGTTACTTTTGATAGAAGTAACTAGTAATGTGACTAAGTTACTATTTTAAGTAACTTACCCAACACTGCTGAAACCACACCACAAACTGCAGTATATTTAATACATGAAGGCCAAGAAAAACAATGCAATAGTTGCTAACTTGAATCCTTCAACATGAACTTAAACATCCATAAAAGTGAACCCGTACAGCTTGTTTGGTCTTGTATCGCACTGAAATGCGACCATCAAATGACCATAGAGATCACATATTATTTGACCAAAGATGTGTCCAAGAAACACAGTGAGTTACAAATGTTTCTGAAAAATCATCAACATGCTGAACAATAGATAGATTTTCCCCTTGCAATTTGTAGCTTTGCGACACGTTTTATTCACATCCATCATCAGGTATGAATGAAGTGAGAGACATTAGATTACTTCTCTGCAGAGACTGATTTATAAAGATGAACTAGCACAATGTAAAAATTAATGCAGTGCCTTGATGATTTCTTCTAAGAAACTGGATTAAAGTGAATAAGCAGGACCTATTTCATTCTGAAGATCTGAACAGATGTCAAGGTGTGAAAGCCTGAAACTATTGCACTGTTTACATCACACTGGAATAAAATATTTTTTGTCACTAAATTTTAGGAATCATGATCTCAATATTACACAAAATAATAGTAATTACCATTTTGTCTATAATCATGCAGCCCTAATATAAAGTCACTTAGTCACAAGTTTTGCAAGATGTTAGCTTGTTAATGTTCTGCATTAGGGTGTGAACAGTTTTTTTCTATGTCCCTGTAGCTATGGTTACCTACTTTTGATGCAGGCTGAGCAAGCAACTTACTTTAAAGCAATAAACAGTCAGTTTTTATGGAAGTACTTTGTAGTTGTCCTCAGGATTTAAGGGACACTCTACAGCCAGTTACAGTATAATCAGGTACTCCCTCAGACCATAATCTAAGTTATAATAATCATATCTCATTACCTGATACAAAAATAAAGCTGGAACTGGTTTTGTAGGTCCTTGGAGTGATGGAAGATTATCAAATGTGAGGCTGTGATATAATTAGAAAATCCAGTCCGGCCCTGCTTAAGACATAACTGCCAGAGGCTATTGCCCTCTGGTTGACAGACAGATGGTTTTACTTATTACTAAGGAGAAACTCAAAGTCAAGTCTGACCACACCTGCAGGAAAGAACACAAATATGCAAGAGGTTGCCAAAATAACATAGTAGACTCAACAACAAAAAAACAATCAAATCAAAATTGAAAAAAAAAAGATATAGAAAAGTTAATATTTTTTTTATATTTAAAAAACAAATAATAAATAAAAAAATAAAATAAAATAAAACCAAATGTTAACTGAGAAATCAACTTTAGAGTTGTGCAGTGTAATCTGCAGTATGTAGTGTTCAGTCAACCAAATGAAAGAATTACATGAAAGGATTCAAATTCATTTTCAAATAATACAACACAGTCAGTGCTGGAAACACATTACTTGAAGAGTGCTACTGGTACAAATATGATTTGTAAAAATGCTTTTTTCTTGCTGAAAATAGTTTATTAGTTTATTATTAATATAGTCCATTTACACATAGATCCCCCCCTCCCCCCATTCAATGCAGAGCTCATAGAGCCTCTTTGGAAACATTCACATATTTGAAGCCTTTTAGGTATATCTACACAAACTTCCCCCAAGCGGTCATGGCAGATGACCTGAGCCTGCTTCTGCTGGAGGTGTCTTCTTTCTGTTAAAAGGGAGTTTTTCCTTCCCACTGTCACCAAAGTGCTTACTCCTTGGGGGTCATATGAGTGTTGGGGTTTTCTCTGTTTTCTTTGTATTACTGTAAGGTTTTTACCTTACAAAATAAAATGGCTTAAGGCAACTGCTGTTGTGATTTGGCACTATATTAAAAAAATTGAACTGAATTGAACTTCTTACATCTGACTATGGGTAGTGTATGTCATTCCTTCCTGCTGATCCTCTCAAGCTCTGTTAAATTGGATAGGAAGCATCTATAAACTTCCTCCTTTAGGCCTCTTGGTTGTTTTGTGCAGTTTGACTGTAGCCTTTCTTGGTTTTCTTTAGAGACCTTTCTGAATTTGTTCTGCATTCATCCTCCCAAAGCACTGCACACTTGAGTGTAAGGATGATCCAGGTGATGAAAAAATGCTTTGAGTTGGCAGGAAATAGTGGTTGGAGTTCAGTTTGGTTCAGTTTCATTCAAATGATGTCAGTTCACAAAGGACATGTATCTCATTGTGCTTTACACTGTAGGATCCTAAGAGCAAGCATTTCCAGAAGGTTAGGGATAAAAAAAAATGCCCTGTCACTCTGTGCAGAATCTAATCGGTAAGAAATGTGATCTCTTTTTCTAGTCTCTGTTAACTCTCTTGCTGGACATTTTACGATCATCTGAACGGATTTTTTTTGGAAGCTATTAGCACAATCTGGATGATATCCACAACTAGAAGTAACAAATGGAAGTTTTTTTGCTTGTTTGTTTGTTCTTTTATAGCATCACTCTCAGATGTAGGGGTAGGAAAGCATTCAAAGATTTTTTTCCTGGTCTTATTAGACGAGAGAGTTTTTTTTTCCATGCTCTGTACTCCTTTGCATTTAAACCAGACGATCATGGCTTTTACTCCAGAGGCCTCTCTTTGGGTGACATAGAGAGCTAATTGACAGTTGTCTTTCTGGAAGATCCTCCAGTTTCTGCAGAGGACTTCTAAAGGTCTGTTAAAGTGACTCTTGGTCATCTGCCTCATTCTCTTTTGTTTTACGAGCTCTGCTCTTTTGTCATTATTGGTTTCAGTAGATTTCTAATGTCTGTTCTTTTCTTGACTGACCTGTTGCACTGATATCCTTTCACAGTACCAAACTGGAATTCAGTGATTGACCCATGTGTGTGTGTGTGTATATATATATATATATATATATATATATATATATATATATATATATGGGTGTGTGTGCTCAGATAAGTAGCCTGTGTGATATGCTAATTAGCATGGAAAGATTGGACCCCGTGCATGACAGAACCAGCTGTCATGTATTGTAAGTCCCAACATTTTTTACTTTGAGTAACACCAGTATATATTGTATTTCTGCTACATTTGGGGGAGCTGATATATGATAAGAGCATAATAATATTTCAGTCCAATATCACATTAACAATACATAAAGGCCTTTGATTTTAGTGGGTGATCGTTTTCTCTGATACAAACCCCTTTATCATCAACTCGGTAATGCAGTGGAGATTAATGCAAATCACATTAATATTTAGTGCTAGCGTACTGTTATTAGCTTATATGATTTCTTTTACAAGACACATCTTATATTTTATGAGGAACAATCCCAGACAATCTGCATCCCAATTATGTATTTCGCAGTGGACAGAGAAGGATGAAGCTTCATTAAATATCCTTGAAGTGAATGTCACTTTACTGGTATGCATCATTATTACAACTCATTAATCTTGATCTGCAAGAATGTGATAACACTCTTCATTAATGAGTCTGTGATTCACTCCAGCAGCTAATTTCAGAGGGAGTGACCACTGAGGTCTTCTGATCGCCAGCTCTAAGGATTACATCATAATGCAACTTTTCAAAATGGTTCCATGCTATGACTTTTCCAGAATGGCAAGCAGATACAA